>NW_028324174.1:0-631250 GCF_054372755.1 Phalangium opilio
TCAATACTAATTGATTAAAATACAAAGGCTTATGCTACTATAGATCCTGAAAAATATAGGTTTATGCTATTGTAGGCTTATGCTACTATTGATCCTGAAAAATATAGGTTTATGCTATTGTAGGCTTATTCTATGGTAGATCGTGGTAGGTTTATGCTATACTTGTTCTTGAAAGATAGGTTTATGCTAGGTTATTCTATCATACTGGTAGGTTTATGCTATGTTATTCTATGGTAGAGCCTGGTAGGTTTATGCTAGGCTTATTGATCCGGGTAGGTTTATGTTATATAAGGCTCAATCTATGGTAGATCCTGGTAGGTTTATGCTAATGTAAGCTTATGTTAGATCCTGGTGGGCTTATGCTAGGTTATTCTATGATAGATCCTGAAAGAGAAGTTCATGCTAGTTTATTCTAGTTGTATAGGCGGAAGAATCAGAGTTTGTATTGGGTTTAGAACATTGAACACTACTAAAATACACATGAATATTGATTAAAATACTAACATTTCCATAATACTATCTTAAAAACCCCAATTTTACCATGCACAAGTGCCTTATTATAAACTAAAGCTGAATTTCATACGAATAATACTAAACTGCAAGGGATTTATATAAAATACATGCAAAAGTTATAGCCGAATACTGGCTAAAATACACATGACTATTGATTAAAATACTGGCATTTATATAACACAAGCTAAAAAAACAACAATTTTACCATGCACAAGTGGATTATTAGAAATTAATACTGAATTTCATACGAACAATACTGAATCACACTTGATTTATATACGATACATGCAAAAGTTATAGCAGAATACTACTAAAATGCACATGAATATTGATTAAAATACTGGCATTTACTTATTACTACCTAAAAAACACCAATTCTACCATGCACAAGTTCCTTATTAGAAATTAATACTGAACTTCATACGAATAATACTAAAGTACACAAGAATATTGACTAAAATATCCATATTGTTATAATGCAAAGTGAAACATACCCCTTTTTATGAAGCAAAAGATGCTTTGTATTAACTATCATGCTTCCACAATTCTATTTCATCTCGAAAGTCACTGCCGTACCTGATTTAAATCTCTGGTGAATCAGCTGTCCATTCGTCATATGTTTTCTATTTAGCACACATTTTAAGGGACATTTTTACCAAAACAAGAATTACATATTACGTAAGGTGCATCGGAGGAAACACGTGATTTCTTACTAATCTTGCCAACAACCTTTTTCTCCAGAGTTCGGAAGTGAAATGACTCTCTATAGTTTACAAAAGCCCCTTTTGGCCACCCAACAGGTGTGTGTTATATGACATTAAGGGGAAGGAGGGGGTCAAACTTGGTTCATAACAAAAGAATTTATCCCCATCTGTTTTTATTTATACGTAAACACGTTCAGACGTGTCTAGATTTTTGAGATGGGGGGGGGGGGGAGAACGCAGTTCCATTTGATTCCTGGCTATGTTATCAATGGAATTTATTTTGTCCTTTCCTTAATTGGACCACCCACCAGGTTTTATGACATTATAAGTGGGGCGAGGGTTAACATTTATCCCCATCTGTTTTTTAGTTATACGTAAACATGCCCAGACGTGTCTTAATGGCTTGGGAGGGGGCGTGGTCGAATCATTTGTATTGTTATGAATGGAGTGTGATTTATTGCTTTGTTAATTGGCGAAGGGTGCCAAACATTTAATTGATTCCAGGTTGTTGCCCCGAGGGCATTATCCTGACAAGTCTCAACAAGTTATGTTTTTGTAGCGTTAGCAGAAATCAATAAGTATTATTAGACCGAAACATTAACTATACTATATTTATCAAAAATATCGGCCGTGTAATCAAAAATGTGTGGCAAAACGTAAAACAGTAATGTAAGAAGCATCATTCACAACAAATTTCGTGTTAGAAGTAAAAATCCATCGAAACGTTTTTGATCATTTGGGTTACAATTGACCGAAACAAAAACGCTAATTTACAATTCCTAAAATCCCATAGTAATACATGAGAAAATGAATAAACCACCGAAACGAAATCAGTCGTGTAGCATACATTTAACCGAAACGAAAAGGGTCATTTGAAAAACATTTGAAATTGTTAAAAACGTTGAGTTAAATTTTAGCTAAATTTATCAAAATTACTCTATGTTTCACCAAAAACACTTTTAATTTCAGCAAAATTTCACACCCATTAAGAATTTGTTATGCATACCTTAACGGTGCATACTCCACAAACTATAAGCCTACACAATCAATCAAATATTGACAGGTTGAGAAAAAGAGAAGAGTACGTAAAACCCGGTCCACGCCTTAACACACAGAAATCCACCACCAATTCAAATTTTCCCGCCAACATCATCATGTGACGTCATCAATTCCTCCTCTCCCCCATCCCCCCAACCCATTCGTTTTAGTCTATGAGAGTTCCACAAAGTTGGACTATTTCCAATTCGACGTAGAATAAAAGCTAAGAGACAACCCACTAGAAATGGCCCACATCGAACGAATGGCATATTGTACATAAACGACCCTTCTTCGCTATCAATTAAAAACGGACATGTAATTTTATGATTGATATGTCGTGTAAGTTTCTGATTATTATAAGCGTGTTTAATTGATTGATTTCTGCTAACGCTACAAAAACATAACTTGTTGAGACTTGTCAGGATAATGCCCTCGGGGCAACAACCTGGAATCAATTAAATGTTTGGCACCCTTCGCCAATTAACAAAGCAATAAATCACACTCCATTCATAACAATACAAATGATTCGACCACGCCCCCTCCCAAGCCATTAAGACACGTCTGGGCATGTTTACGTATAACTAAAAAACAGATGGGGATAAATGTTAACCCTCGCCCCACTTATAATGTCATAAAACCTGGTGGGTGGTCCAATTAAGGAAAGGACAAAATAAATTCCATTGATAACATAGCCAGGAATCAAATGGAACTGCGTTCTCCCCCCCCATCTCAAAAATCTAGACACGTCTGAACGTGTTTACGTATAAATAAAAACAGATGGGGATAAATTCTTTTGTTATGAACCAAGTTTGACCCCCTCCTTCCCCTTAATGTCATATAACACACACCTGTTGGGTGGCCAAAAGGGGCTTTTGTAAACTATAGAGAGTCATTTCACTTCCGAACTCTGGAGAAAAAGGTTGTTGGCAAGATTAGTAAGAAATCACGTGTTTCCTCCGATGCACCTTACGTAATATGTAATTCTTGTTTTGGTAAAAATGTCCCTTAAAATGTGTGCTAAATAGAAAACATATGACGAATGGACAGCTGATTCACCAGAGATTTAAATCAGGTACGGCAGTGACTTTCGAGATGAAATAGAATTGTGGAAGCATGATAGTTAATACAAAGCATCTTTTGCTTCATAAAAAGGGGTATGTTTCACTTTGCATTATAACAATATGGATATTTTAGTCAATATTCTTGTGTACTTTAGTATTATTCGTATGAAGTTCAGTATTAATTTCTAATAAGGAACTTGTGCATGGTAGAATTGGTGTTTTTTAGGTAGTAATAAGTAAATGCCAGTATTTTAATCAATATTCATGTGCATTTTAGTAGTATTCTGCTATAACTTTTGCATGTATCGTATATAAATCAAGTGTGATTCAGTATTGTTCGTATGAAATTCAGTATTAATTTCTAATAATCCACTTGTGCATGGTAAAATTGTTGTTTTTTTAGCTTGTGTTATATAAATGCCAGTATTTTAATCAATAGTCATGTGTATTTTAGCCAGTATTCGGCTATAACTTTTGCATGTATTTTATATAAATCCCTTGCAGTTTAGTATTATTCGTATGAAATTCAGCTTTAGTTTATAATAAGGCACTTGTGCATGGTAAAATTGGGGTTTTTAAGATAGTATTATGGAAATGTTAGTATTTTAATCAATATTCATGTGTATTTTAGTAGTGTTCAATGTTCTAAACCCAATACAAACTCTGATTCTTCCGCCTATACAACTAGAATAAACTAGCATGAACTTCTCTTTCAGGATCTATCATAGAATAACCTAGCATAAGCCCACCAGGATCTAACATAAGCTTACATTAGCATAAACCTACCAGGATCTACCATAGATTGAGCCTTATATAACATAAACCTACCCGGATCAATAAGCCTAGCATAAACCTACCAGGCTCTACCATAGAATAACATAGCATAAACCTACCAGTATGATAGAATAACCTAGCATAAACCTATCTTTCAAGAACAAGTATAGCATAAACCTACCACGATCTACCATAGAATAAGCCTACAATAGCATAAACCTATATTTTTCAGGATCAATAGTAGCATAAGCCTACAATAGCATAAACCTATATTTTTCAGGATCTATAGTAGCATAAGCCTTTGTATTTTAATCAATTAGTATTGTATTTATTCACCAAATCGTATCAAAGCTAGTGTAATCCTTATGTTCTGGGTTTTTTAGTAATATTTGTTCATTTTAACTAATTATCGGCTACCGATTAGTGTAAAAATGTCGTAATTCCCCTTTTATGATATTAAAATGTGCTATCCTTTTAACCCTGTAACTCGTTTACTAGCCAATACAAAAACCGGTGTACACCTAGAACATCATCGTATCTTAATTTGTACCCTTTTCAATAAACTACGTAAACCTTATCTCAATTAAAACTGGTTCTTCAGTATAAGACTGGCATAAGCATACATGGAGACCTCAAAATCATACAGGGAATAGCATTACGGGAAGGGTGAGTGTAGAAAGGGTCTACTGAGCCCATGGAATTACCAATAAATCATACCCCAAATGTACACAATATCCTAAAGATACACCAAATAACAACAATACAAAACATGAGTACACCTAGAACATCATCGTAGCTTAATTTGTACCGTTTGCAATGTAAACCATATCTCAATTAAAACTGGTTCTTTAATAGAAGAGAAACATAAGCACACATGGAGACCTTAAAATCATACAAAAAATAACATTACAGGAAGGGTGTGTGTAAAAAGGGTCTATTGAACCTATAGAATTACCAATAAATCACACCCTAAATGTACACAATATCCTAAAGATACACCTAATAATAACAATACAAAACATGCATATACCTAGAACCGCGTCGTAGTTAAATTTATTCCATTTTCAATGTAAACCATATCTCAATTAAAACTAGTTCTTTAGTATAAGAATAACATAAGTATACATGGAGACCTCAAAATCATACAGAGAATAGCATTACATGATGGGTGGGTGTAGAAAGGGCCTACTGAACCAATAGAATTACCAATAAATCATCCCCTAAATGTACACAATATCCTACAATACCCCTGGAGTTAAGTGACACTGAATGTCGTAATAAGCTTACATTAGCATAAACCTATCTTTCAAGCTCTAATATAACATAAACCTACCAGGATTTACCATAGAGTAAGCCTGCAATAGCATAAACCTATATTTTTCAGGATCTACAATAGCATAAGCCTTTGAATTTTAGTCAATTAGTATTATATTTATTACCAAATCGTATCAAAACTAGTGTAATCCTTAGGTTCTGAGTTTTTTTAGTAATATTTGTTCCTTTTAACTAATTATCGGCTACCGATTAGTGTAAAAAATGTCGTAATTCCCCTTTTATGATATTAAAATGTGCTATCCTTTAAACCCTGTAACTCGTTTACTATCCAATACAAAACAGGTGTACACCTAGAACATCATCGTAGCTTAATTTGTACCTTTTTCAATGTAAACCATATCTCAATTAAAACTGTGTCTTCAGTATAAGGCTGGCAGAAGCATACATAGATACCTCAAAATCATACAGAGAATAGCATTACAGGATGGGTGGGTGTAGAAAGGGTCTACTGAGCCTATGGAATTACCAATAAAACATCCCCTAAATGTACACAATATCCTACAATACCTCTAGAGTTAAGTGACACTGAATGTCGTAATAAGATTACATTAGCATAAACCTATCTTTCAAGCTCTAATATAGCATAAACTTTCCAGTAACATAGAATAACCTAGCATAAGACTATATTTTTCAGCATTTACCAAAGAATAAACCTAGCAAAAGCCTATATTTCCAGAACTAATACAGCATAAGCCTAAAATAACATAAGACTAACTTTAAGGATCTAACATAGAACGTCTGAACGTGGTTACGTATAAATAAAAAACAGATGGAATGTCTTAACACGTTTGTGTGAGTCATAAATCACTCTAAATACAGATTCCATTGATAATACAAATGGTTTAGCCGCGCCCCCTTTTAAGGTCTTAAACCACCTGGTATGTAGCCAATAAAGGACAATAAAAAAGCATCAGTCAATATACCCTCAGGCTAATTATCAACCCCGCTATCAACAAAATCTCGCAATAAAGATCATTCGGTTGTAACCTTTTAAGCTGTAAAGACCTGTCGTAAGAATGTCCACCAATGTCGGAGATTACCGCGTGAACGCCCGTGTTAGACTAAGTAATGAATGCTCTGCGGTGTTTGACAAAGAAGGAGGGAACTATTGTTACCGAAGACGTTTTGAAGGAATTTATGGAGGAGTGGACGGAGATCCATTCAGCGACTGGGGTAATTATCATTACTTGAACTTGAAAATAAAAATAACCGTTATGGAGGGGAGATAGTATTCAACGAGGGTAGCGTCTTCACTCTAACAAAGGCCGAGGCAGGGAAACTGAACGATAAATTGCACTACAACCTTTTGAATGATCAAGTTATAAAATGCATGTGCGAAGCTATTTTAAAAACGCCTAGGATCTACCATAGAATAAGATAGCATTAGAGTATATTTTTACAGCAATTACCAAAGAATCTAATACAGCATAAGCCTGCCAGGATCTACCATAGAATAAGTCTAAAATACCAAAAGCCTATCTTTTTCAGCATTTACCAAAGAATAAACCTAGCATAAGCCTATCTTTCATGATCTACAATAGCATAAGCCTACCAGGATCTAACATAAAATAAGCCTACAATAGCGTAAAGCTATCTTTTTTGGCATTTACCATAGACTAAGCCTATCATAAACCTATCTTTCATGATCTAATATAGCATAATCCTACCAGGATCTACCATAGGGTAAGCCTCCAATAGCATAAAACTATCTTACAAGATCTAATGTAGCATAAACCAACCAGAATCTACCATATAAAAAGCCTACAAATTGTGTGAAAACTGCCGTAATTCCCCTTTTATGATATTAAAATGTACTATTGTTTTAACCCTGTAACTCAATACCCAATATAAAAACAGGAGAACACCTAGAACATCATCGTAGCTTAAACTACGTAAACCAGATCTCAATTAAAACTGTTTCTTTAGTATAACATAAGCATACACGGAGAGACTTCAAAATCATACAAAAAATAACAAGGGAAGGGTACGTGTAGAAACGGTCTACTAAACCTATAGAATTACCACTAAATCATACCCTAAATGTACGCAATATCCTAAAGATACACCAAATAATAACAATACAAAACATGAGTACCTAGAACCGCATCATAGGGTTATTTGAACCTTTTTCAATTAACTACGTAAACCATATCTCAATTAAAACTGTTTCTTTAGTATAACATAAGCATACACGGAGAGACTTCAAAATCATACAAAAAATAACAAGGGAAGGGTACGTGTAGAAACGGTCTACTAAACCTATAGAATTACCACTAAATCATACCCTAAATGTACGCAATATCCTAAAGATACACCAAATAATTACAATACAAAACATGAGTACCTAGAACCGCATCATAGGGTTATTTGAACCTTTTTCAATAAACTACGTAAACCATATCTAGTTCTTGTAATATACGAATAACATAAACATACATTGAGATACCTTAAAATCATACACAGAATAACATTACGGAAAGGTTGGGTGTAGAAATGGCCTATTGAACGTATTGAATCACCAATAAATCATACCCTAAATGTACACAATATCCTACAATACTACTAAGGGCACTACATACCTTTACCAAGTCACGTGACGTTATACCAATACACTGAAATATAAATTCAAATTTCGCGCCATCACCTTAATAATCAACTAAATCTTCCGCCACAACTAGTGGGCGTTACAATTCAAATTTCCCGCCAACAAAATCACGTGATACGCGACGTCATCAATCTCAATCCCTTGCAATTTCCCCTCGGGCACGGTACCATCTAGAGGAACGAGATAGATAGAAAAGGGGGGGCAACAAATGGGGCTACGTAAAGGCAGCCTGTATACCGAATTAATTCGGTATACAGGCGTCTATATTCTCTTATGGTCTAGTGGGTAGGATACCTGGCTTTCACCCAGAAGGCCCGGGTTCGATTCCAGGTATCGGAGCGAGTGCTTTTGCACCGGTTTTGAAGAATAGACTTAAATGTATAGGTTTATGAATAGAATTAAGACTTGGGTGAGCAAGTCCGATATGGTCTAGTGGGTAGGATACCTGGCTTTCACCCAGAAGGCACGGGTTCGATTCCCGGTACCGGAGACTGTGCTTTGTACGGCTTTTAAAGAATAAATTTAAAGACACATTTATAGGAATAATATCTAGGGTTGCTCAAACCACTCCGATATGGTCTAGTGGCTAGGATATCTGGCTTTCACCCAGGAGGCCCGGTGTCGGAGCGAGTGCTTTTGTACCGGTTTTGAAGAATAGACTAAAGGATATAGGTTTATGAATAGAATTAAGACTTCGTTAAGCAAGTCCGATATGGTCTAGTGGCTAGGATATGTGGCTTTCACCCAGAAGGCCCGGGTTCGATTCCCGGTATCGGAGCGAGTGCTTTTGCACCGGTTTTGAAGAATAGACTTAAGGATATAGGTTTATGAATGGAATTAAGACTTTGTTCAGCAAGTCCGATATGGTCTAGTGGCTAGGATATCTGGCTTTCACCCAGAAGGCCCGGGTTCGATTCCCGGTATCGGAGCGAGTGCTTTTGCACCGGTTTTGAAGAATAGACTTAAGTATATAGGTTTATGAATAGAATTAAGTCTTGGTTCAGCAAGTCCGATATGGTCTAGTGGGTAGGATACCTGGCTTTCACCCAGAAGGCCCGGGTTCGATTCCAGGTATCGGAGCGAGTGCTTTTGCACCGGTTTTGAAGAATAGACTTAAATGTATAGGTTTATGAATAGAATTAAGACTTGGGTGAGCAAGTCCGATATGGTCTAGTGGGTAGGATACCTGGCTTTCACCCAGAAGGCACGGGTTCGATTCCCGGTACCGGAGACTGTGCTTTGTACGGCTTTTAAAGAATAAATTTAAAGACACATTTATAGGAATAATATCTAGGGTTGCTCAAACCACTCCGATATGGTCTAGTGGCTAGGATATCTGGCTTTCACCCAGGAGGCCCGGTGTCGGAGCGAGTGCTTTTGTACCGGTTTTGAAGAATAGACTAAAGGATATAGGTTTATGAATAGAATTAAGACTTCGTTAAGCAAGTCCGATATGGTCTAGTGGCTAGGATATGTGGCTTTCACCCAGAAGGCCCGGGTTCGATTCCCGGTATCGGAGCGAGTGCTTTTGCACCGGTTTTGAAGAATAGACTTAAGGATATAGGTTTATGAATGGAATTAAGACTTTGTTCAGCAAGTCCGATATGGTCTAGTGGCTAGGATATCTGGCTTTCACCCAGAAGGCCCGGGTTCGATTCCCGGTATCGGAGCGAGTGCTTTTGCACCGGTTTTGAAGAATAGACTTAAGGATATAGGTTTATGAATGGAATTAAGACTTTGCTCAGCAGGTCCGATATGGTCTAGTGGCTAGGATATGTGGCTTTCACCCAGAAGGCCCGGGTTCGATTCCCGGTATCGGAGCGAGTGCTTTTGCACCGGTTTTGAAGAATAGACTTAAGTATATAGGTTTATGAATAGAATTAAGTCTTGGTTCAGCAAGTCCGATATGGTCTAGTGGGTAGGATACCTGGCTTTCACCCAGAAGGCCCGGGTTCGATTCCAGGTATCGGAGCGAGTGCTTTTGCACCGGTTTTGAAGAATAGACTTAAATGTATAGGTTTATGAATAGAATTAAGAATTGGGTGAGCAAGTCCGATATGGTCTAGTGGGTAGGATACCTGGCTTTCACCCAGAAGGCACGGGTTAGATTCCCGGTACCGGAGACTGTGCTTTGTACGGCTTTTAAAGAATAAATTTAAAGACACATTTATAGGAATAATATCTAGGGTTGCTCAAACCACTCCGATATGGTCTAGTGGCTAGGATATCTGGCTTTCACCCAGGAGGCCCGGTGTCGGAGCGAGTGCTTTTGTACCGGTTTTGAAGAATAGACTAAAGGATATAGGTTTATGAATAGAATTAAGACTTCGTTAAGCAAGTCCGATATAATCTAGTGGCTAGGATATCTGGCTTTCACCCAGAAGGCCCGGGTTCGATTCCCGGTATCGGAGCGAGTGCTTTGCACCGGTTTTGAAGAATAGACTTAAGGATATAGGTTTATGAATAGAATTAAGACTTGGTTAAGCAAGTCCGATATGGTCTAGTGTCTAGGATATCTGGCTTTCACCCAGAAGGCCCGGGTTCGATTCCCGGTATCGGAGCGAGTGCATTTGCACCGGTTTTGAAGAATAGACTTAAGGATATAGGTTTATGAATGGAATTAAGACTTTGTTCAGCAAGTCCGATATGGTCTAGTGGCTAGGATATGTGGCTTTCACCCAGAAGGCCCGGGTTCGATTCCCGGTATCGGAGCGAGTGCTTTTGCACCGGTTTTGAAGAATAGACTTAAGGATATAGGTTTATGAATAGAATTAAGACTTGGTTAAGCAAGTCCGATATGGTCTAGTGTCTAGGATATCTGGCTTTCACCCAGAAGGCCCGGGTTCGATTCCCGGTATCGGAGCGAGTGCTTTTGCACCGGTTTTGAAGAATAGACTTAAGGATATAGGTTTATGAATGGAATTAAGACTTTGGTCAGCAAGTCCGATATGGTCTAGTGGCTAGGATATGTGGCTTTCACCCAGAAGGCCCGGGTTCGATTCCCGGTATCGGAGCGAGTGCTCTTGTACCGATTTTGAGGAATAGACTTAAGGATATAGGTTTATGAAAAGAATTAAGACTTGGTTAAGCAGGTCCGATATGGTCTAGTGGCTAGGATATGTGGCTTTCACCCAGAAGGCCCGGGTTCGATTCCCGGTATCGGAGCGAGTGCTTTTGCACCGGTTTTGAAGAATAGACTTAAGTATATAGGTTTATGAATAGAATTAAGACTTGGTTCAGCAAGTCCGATATGGTCTAGTGGGTAGGATACCTGGCTTTCACCCAGAAGGCCCGGGTTTGATTCCAGGTATCGGAGCGAGTGCTTTTGCACCGGTTTTGAAGAATAGACTTAAATGTATAGGTTTATGAATAGAATTAAGACTTGGGTGAGCAAGTCCGATTCGGTCTAGTGGGTAGGACACCTGGCTTTCACCCAGAAGGCACGGGTTAGATTCCCGGTACCGGAGACTGTGCTTTGTACGGCTTTTAAAGAATAAATTTAAAGACACATTTATAGGAATAATATCTAGGGTTGCTCAAACCACTCCGATATGGTCTAGTGGCTAGGATATCTGGCTTTCACCCAGGAGGCCCGGTGTCGGAGCGAGTGCTTTTGTACCGGTTTTGAAGAATAGACTAAAGGATATAGGTTTATGAATAGAATTAAGACTTCGTTAAGCAAGTCCGATATAATCTAGTGGCTAGGATATCTGGCTTTCACCCAGAAGGCCCGGGTTCGATTCCCGGTATCGGAGCGAGTGCTTTGCACCGGTTTTGAAGAATAGACTTAAGGATATAGGTTTATGAATAGAATTAAGACTTGGTTAAGCAAGTCCGATACGGTCTAGTGTCTAGGATATCTGGCTTTCACCCAGAAGGCCCGGGTTCGATTCCCGGTATCGGAGCGAGTGCATTTGCACCGGTTTTGAAGAATAGACTTAAGGATATAGGTTTATGAATAGAATTAAGACTTGGTTAAGCAAGTCCGATATGGTCTAGTGTCTAGGATATCTGGCTTTCACCCAGAAGGCCCGCGTTCGATTCCCGGTATCGGAGCGAGTGCTTTTGCACCGGTTTTGAAGAATAGACTTAAGGATATAGGTTTATGAATGGAATTAAGACTTTGGTCAGCAAGTCCGATATGGTCTAGTGGCTAGGATATGTGGCTTTCACCCAGAAGGCCCGGGATCGATTCCCGGTATCGGAGCGAGTGCTTTTGCACCGGTTTTGAAGAATAGACTTAAGGATATAGGTTTATGAATGGAATTAAGACTTTGTTCAGCAAGTCCGATATGTTCTAGTGGGTAGGATACCTGGCTTTCACCCAGAAGGCCCGGGTTCGATTCCCGGTATCGGAGCGAGTGCTTTTGCACCGGTTTTGAAGAATAGACTTAAGTATATAGGTTTATGAATAGAATTAAGACTTGGTTGAGCAAGTCCGATATGGTCTAGTGGGTAGGATACCTGGCTTTCACCCAGAAGGCACGGGTTCAATTCCCGGTACCGGAGACAGTGCTTTGTACGGCTTTTAAAGAATAAATTTAAAGACACATTTATAGGAATAATATCTAGGGTTGCTCAAACCACTCCGATATGGTCTAGTGGCTAGGATATCTGGCTTTCACCCAGGAGGCCCGGTGTCGGAGCGAGTGCTTTTGTACCGGTTTTGAAGAATAGACTAAAGGATATAGGTTTATGAATAGAATTAAGACTTCGTTAAGAAAGTCCGATATGGTCTAGTGGCTAGGATATCTGGCTTTCACCCAGAAGGCCCGGGTTCGATTCTAGGTATTTGAGCGAGTGCTTTTGCACCGGTTTTGAAGAATAGACTTAAGGATATAGGTTTATGAATAGAATTAAGACTTGGTTCAGCAAGTCCGATATGGTCTAGTGGCTAGGATATGTGGCTTTCACCCAGAAGGCCCGGGTTCGATTCCCGGTGTCGGAGCGAGTGCTTTTGCACCGGTTTTGAAGAATAGACTTAAGGATATAGGTTTATGAATAGAATTAAGACTTGTTTGAGCAAGTCCGATATTGTCTAGTGGCTAGGATATCTGGCTTTCACCCAGAAGGCCCGGGTTCGATTTCCGGTATCGGAGCGAGTGCTTTTGCACCGCATTTAAAGAATAGACTTAAGGATATAGGTTTATGAATAGAATTAAGACTTGTTTAAGCAAGTCCGATATGGTCTAGTGGCTAGGATATCTGGCTTTCGCCCAGAAGGCCCGGGTTCGATTCCCGGTATCGGAGCGAGTGCTTTTGCACCGGTTTTGAAGAATAGACTTAAGTATATAGGTTTATGAATAGAATTAAGACTTGGTTGAGCAAGTCCGATAAGGTCTAGTGGGTAGGATACCTGGCTTTCACCCAGAAGGCACGGGTTCGATTCCCGGTATCGGAGACTGTGCTTTGTACGGCTTTTAAAGAATAAATTTAAAGACACATTTATAGGAATAATATCTAGGGTTGCTCAAACCAGTCCGATATGGTCTAGTGGCTAGGATATCTGGCTTTCACCCAGGAGGCCCGGTGTCGGAGCGAGTGCTTTTGTACCGGTTTTGAAGAATAGACTAAAGGATATAGGTTTATGAATAGAATTAAGACTTCGTTAAGCAAGTTTGATATGGTCTAGTGGCTAGGATATTCTACAGGGCCGGTAGGCCCTTGTAGATATGACTTGATACTCTTCTTTAACGTTAAAGCAAAATTCACATGCTTTTTCCAATTTTCCTATGGAGATAAACATGGGGTTTTTCGTGATATTTAACCACCTCTAACTGAAAAACTACAGCGAAGTTACTTTTCGGAATACTCTTAATTTAACAATTAAGTATTCAGGGTGTGCGATCGGCTAGTTTAATCAGAAAAAATTAAGTCTAAGTATGTTAATTTTAGTTAATTACAGAAGTACTTGTTTCGACCATCGTGATTGGACATAATAATAATGCTAGAGCTCTTCGAAAACTCAGATTAACCAAGTATCTATGGTGTAGTGGTTATCACGTCCGCTTTACACTCGGAAGGTCCCAGGTTCGAGCCCTGGTAGATACATGACTTGACTATCGTTATTGGACACAATAATAAGCTAGATCTCTTCGAAAACTAAGAATAACCAAGTATTCATTGTGTAGTGGTTATCACGTCCGCTTTACACGCGGAAGGTCCCGGGTTCGAGCCCTGGTAGATACATGTTTTGACCATCGTGATTCGACATAATAATAAGCTAGATCTCTTCGGAATCTCAGTATTACCTGGTATGTGTAGTGTAGTGGTTATCTCGTCCGCCTAGATACATTTTTTGACCATCGTAATTGGACATAATAATAAGCGGTAAAGAAAACATAATTACTCAAAATTTAATTACATTAAGACTGAAGCGACAGATATTATATAAAAACGTCTTGGTTTGGACCAAGGCCGAAAAAACAAACGATATGTGGGAGGTTTATCAATTGACTGAAGTTTCAGATATTGAAATTTTTTCTAGTTATTTTTATACACTCAATCCTTAATCAATATTTAATTCAATCAACTGATTTTACTGTTAATCGACCTAGTCCCTCTAAATTAATTGAAAAAATTACATATCTACGCTTTTTCAAGAACAATTACATTTTCCGAAAACATTTTATCATGAAATTAATTATTTTGAAGGGATTTCGTGTCGATGCTCACTAACTTGTGAGCATCTTGACCGACATAGTTTCAATTGTTGCTGGCTTGACAAATTTTCAAGTTTGCACCAAAAGAAGTTTAAATCTGTTTTAAGTTGTTGATAAGACTGTCGTTTAGAGTGAATGTCGTCTACTTAAGACAAAGCAAGAAAGTTTATCCTGTGTGGTAAAGGGTAAAGATCACATGAACAGAAATACTTCTCAGACTTGTTATATTCATTTCCCGCGGAAATAATATTTTTAAACACATCATTCATTACTAGTTATGCCAAGAAGGTCACATTTAACTCCGACACCCCCTCCCTTCCTCTATTTTCCCAATATATGGCATTTTATAATCACCAGTGGTTTCAGTGTATGGGTCATCTGAGCTGTCGCAACACGCTCAGCCAATATTACCATAGACTGAGTTATGACCAAGAAATTCTTAAGTACGGAAAAGGAAGTTCCAGTGCAACTTTACCATCAAAGAGGCGACAATAGAAATGTAGCATTTCGATATACGAAATTAAATGTATGAATTCGCGCAACACCCTTGTTTGGCATCCACGATCAAATATTTACATTTTCCATTCGAGTTATGCCAAAGTTCGCTTGCTTTTTTTAGACATCCAGTAGAACATTTCAAATATTCAATACTGTATCCTCAAGATGATAAATTAATTTCATGATAAAATGTTTTCGGAAAATGTAATTGTTCTTGAAAAAGCGTAGATATGTAATTTTTTCAATTAATTTAGAGGGACTAGGTCGATTAACAGTAAAATCAGTTGATTGAATTAAATATTGATTAAGGATTGAGTGTATAAAAATAACTAGAAAAAATTTCAATATCTGAAACTTCAGTCAATTGATAAACCTCCCACATATCGTTTGTTTTTTCGGCCTTGGTCCAAACCAAGACGTTTTTATATAATCTGGCTTTCACCCAGAAGGCGCGGGTTTGATTCCCGGTATCGGAGCGAGTGCTTTTGCACCGGTTTTGAAGAATAGACTTAAGGATATAGGTTTATGAATAGAATTAAGACTTAGTTCAGCAAGTCCGATATGGTCTAGTGGCTAGGATATCTGGCTTTCACCCAGAAGGCGCGGGTTTGATTCCCGGTATCGGAGCGAGTGCTTTTGCACCGGTTTTGAAGAATAGACTTAAGGATATAGGTTTATGAATGGAATTAAGACTTAGTTCAGCAAGTCCGATATGGTCTAGTGGCTATGATATCTGGCTTTCACCCAGAAGGCCCGGGTTCGATTCCCGTTATCGGAGCGAGTGCTTTTGCACCATTTTTGAAGAATAGACTTAAGGATATAGGTTTATGAATGGAATTAAGACTTAGTTCAGCAAGTCCGATATGGTCTAGTGGCTAGGATATCTGGCTTTCACCCAGAAGGCGCGGGTTTGATTCCCGGTATCGGAGCGAGTGCTTTTGCACCGGTTTTGAAGAATAGACTTAAGTATATAGGTTTATGAATAGAATTAAGACTTGGTTCAGCAAGTCCGATATGGTCTTGTGGGTAGGATACCTGGGCCGTTCGGCAGCGCTATTTTGAACACTTCGCGGCGATGTCTCGTAGACGTCCTACGGACCGGGCTGTAATTGACTTTTACGCGTCTTTCGTTAATAACAGACTTTGTGCGGCCGACGCGCAGGTTTGTGATGCCCCGATACGGTGGGCGGACATTTCAATGGTCTTAAATTGCGCTCCCGCCGGCAAAAGCCCGGGTACTGACGGTTTCACGAACGAGTTCTGGCGATTCGTGCTGCCACATATTCAGGAAGAATTTGTTGCACTCCTTTCCCATTGTCATTCGGAGGGTCGCCTTCCTCCTTCTATGAAGGAAGGGCTCATTATCTTGCTGCCTAAAGCCGGTGATTTAAGAGACGTCAAGAACAGACGCCCCATCACGTTGCTAAACGCGGACTATAAGCTCGTCGCGAAAGTACTCGGTTCACGGCTTTCTTCAATTTTTCCATCGTTAATTCATGGTTCGCAAACGGGCGCCGTTCGATCACGTTCCGCGACCAGTACTCCCGCCCTTTTCTCCGACATCATGGACTATCTGCAGCGGTCTCGCGGGCCGGGTATCCTCGTTAAATTAGATCTCGCGAAAGCGTTTGATCAGGTTTCGTGGGACTACCTCTTTGCGGTACTTCGCGCTTTTGGCTTCGGCGAGCCGTTTCGCAAGTGGATTCAATTATTTCTCGTTGGCAGCAAGTCTTGCCTGAAAATAAATGGATATTTAACAGACTTTTTTCAGCTCGGTCGATCGGTCCGCCAGGGCTGTCCGCTTAGTCCCTTGCTTTACGTTCTCTCTTCCGAACCCCTATGCTACGCCTTGGAATGCCGTCCCGCTATCGACCGGATTCTTTGGCCGACCTCTCAGCCTCCTCCCTTGTTACGGGTTCATGTCGATGACAATGCCTTGGTGGTCCGTGATACAGCATCCGTATTGGAAGTTGTGCGGGAATATCAGCGGTATGGCCTCGCGTCGGGTTCCGACTTGAACATCTCCAAGTGTCGAGGTATGTGGTTGGGCTGCGACCGGGGTCGAGCCCCATCCTCTGTTGCGGACCTCACTATCTCGTCCGACCCGCTCGAGATTTTGGGCATCTTTCTCAGTACGGATGGCGCGGTATCGGACGATCTTAACTGGAGCCCGCGTTTGGCTAAATTCCGTCGTGTCCTTCGCATTTGGAAAGGTCGGTGCCTTTCCTTGTCGGGCAAGATCGTGGTGGTCAACACTTTGGCCATGTCATTACTGGGGCATTCGCTGCGGTCCCTCGCGTTACCTAATCGGTTTGAGGACGACTTTCGCCGGGAAACCCTGGGTTTTTTGTGGGGTGAACGCGGCCATACGGTCGCTTATTCTTTGCTTACGCGTCCGAAGAAGGTCGGCGGCTTCGGGCTGGTTGACTTGCGCACGAAGAAACTTACTTTTCGCTTGCAAGAACTGTTACGGTATATTACGGGCGCCGACGCGCAACGTACGTACGAACTGGCTCAGTATTTGTTGTGTCCTTCTTTGCATGCCTCGGACCCGGGATTTGACATTTTGCAGTGCACGCTCCCTGCCTCGTATGTCGCGAGGCTCTCACCCCGGTATCGTGAGCTTTGGCTCGCTTGGTCTGAATTCTGTGCCACTCAGAATCTGCATTTAAGAGACCCGCCCGATTTATTAAGTTCGGTTTTATTCTTCAACCCGCGTATTGACATGTCCGGTCTCAGTCCGCGTGCTCGTGCGTGTTTTCTTTTTCACGGTCTGTATCGCTTACGGGATTTTACTTACGAAGTGGTTCCGGGTTTTTTACCCAGTCCCGCGATTGCTGACCTGTGTGGGCTAGCTTCGGACGCCCCTTGCCCGTCGTGGCTTACAACTGCGGTTCAATATATCCATTCTGTTCTCCCGGAGACTTGGCTTTCCCGCGTTCGGTCGCGGCGCCGCTTCTGCCGTACGGTCGGTGTGACATTAGTCGATAATACGGGTGCGGATTTCAACTTGACTGCCCTGACCAGCAAGGTCATCTACGGTCGTTTTGCGCTCTCCAACGTTGCTGAGTCCCCAGGTGAGCATGCCTGGCGCCGGTTCTTTGGGGGTCCCCTGCCTCGCCCTGCCTGGTCAACGTTACACTCGTCTTTGCTTCGTCCTTCTCATCGCGACGTCAACCTTCAAGTGGTGCATGGGGCTATCTTTACGTCTGAGCGGCTTTTTGCCATCGGTCTTTCGTCTAACCCCACGTGCGTGTTTTGCTTCAACAATGTCGAAACTTTAGAGCACATTTTCTTGCGCTGCCCCTTTACGATTCGGCTCTGGCAGTCCCTCTTTGTCACTAAATTAGGCTTGGCCCTTGACAGTGTGCTGGGCAGTTGTACGCCCGGCAGGGACTCTTTTATCATCTTTCAACATTATTCGGCTGGCATTCGCCCTAAATCCCGTGTGAAATTCGTTCATTTCTTAACGTCACTCTTTAAATGGCTGGTTTTAAATGCACGTTCGTTTTTAATTAGTACTGCCAAAGTCTCGTTAGCTATTTTAGAAAAACGTTGTTACGCTATTTTAAAACGCGAACTACGTCTAACCTTAAGCTCCCATTTCTTGTTATTGAATCGTGATGAACATTTTTTAAAGCATATAAAACAATTCTTAGACTGGTTGTAATTGTTCGATATTTCCTGATGTGCACAAAGTAGCATTGATTATCTTTGACGTTTGTATCAATTTTGTTTTATAATAAAAAAAAAAAAAAAAAAAAAAAAAAAATACCTGGCTTTCACCCAGAAGGCCCGGGTTCGATTCCAGGTATCGGAGCGAGTGCTTTTGCACCGGTTTCGAAGAATAGACTTAAATGTATAGGTTTATGAATAGAATTAAGACTTGGGTGAGCAAGTCCGATATGGTCTAGTGGGTAGGATACCTGGCTTTCACCCAGAAGGCACGGGTTCGATTCCCGGTACCGGAGACTGTGCTTTGTACGGCTTTTAAAGAATAAATTTAAAGACACATTTATAGGAATAATATCTAGGGTTGCTCAAACCACTCCGATATGGTCTAGTGGCTAGGATATGTGGCTTTCACCCAGGAGGCCCGGTGTCGGAGCGAGTGCTTTTGTACCGGTTTTGAAGAATAGACTAAAGGATATAGGTTTATGAATAGAATTAAGACTTCGTCAAGCAAGTCCGATAAGGTCTAGTGGCTAGGATATCTGGCTTTCACCCAGAAGGCACGGGTTCGATTACCGGTACCGGAGTTGTGCTTTGTACGGCTTTTAAAGAATAAATTTAAAGACACATTTATAGGAATTATATCTAGGGTTGCTCAAACCAGTCCGATATGGTCTAGTGGCTAGGATATCTGGCTTTCACCCAGGAGGCCCGGTGTCGGAGCGAGTGCTTTTGTACCGGTTTTGAAGAATAGACTAAAGGATATAGGTTTATGAATAGAATAACGACTTCGTTAAGCAAGTCCGATATGGTCTAGTGGCTAGGATATCTGGCTTTCACCCAGAAGGCGCGGGTTTGATTCCCGGTATCGGAGCGAGTGCTTTTGCACCGGTTTTGAAGAATAGACTTAAGGATATAGGTTTATGAATGGAATTAAGACTTTGTTCAGCAAGTCCGATATGGTCTAGTGGCTAGGATATCTGGGTTTCACCCAGAAGGCCCGGGTTCGATTCCCGGTATCGGAGCGAGTGCTTTTGCACCGGTTTTGAAGAATAGACTTAAGTATATAGGTTTATGAATAGAATTAAGACTTGGTTCAGCAAGTCCGATATGGTCTAGTGGGTAGGATACCTGGCTTTCACCTAGAAGGCCCGGGTTCGATTCCAGGTATCGGAGCGAGTGCTTTTGCACCGGTTTTGAAGAATAGACTTAAATGTATAGGTTTATGAATAGAATTAAGACTTGGGTGAGCAAGTCCGATATGGTCTAGTGGGTAGGATACCTGGCTTTCACCCAGAAGGCACGGGTTCGATTCCCGGTACCGGAGACTGTGCTTTGTACGGCTTTTAAAGAATAAATTTAAAGACACATTTATAGGAATAATATCTAGGGTTGCTCAAACCACTCCGATATGGTCTAGTGGCAAGGATATGTGGCTTTCACCCAGGAGGCCCGGTGTCGGAGCGAGTGCTTTTGCACCGCATTTAAAGAATAGACTTAAGGATATAGGTTTATGAATAAAATTAAGACTTGTTTAAGCAAGTCCGATATGGTCTAGTGGCTAGGATATCTGGCTTTCGCCCAGAAGGCCCGGGTTCGATTCCCGGTATCGGAGCGAGTGCTTTTGCACCGGTTTTGAAGAATAGACTTAAGTATATAGGTTTATGAATAGAATTAAGACTTGGTTGAGCAAGTCCGATAAGGTCTAGTGGGTAGGATACCTGGCTTTCACCCAGAAGGCACGGGTTCGATTCCCGGTATCGGAGACTGTGCTTTGTACGGCTTTTAAAGAATAAATTTAAAGACACATTTATAGGAATAATATCTAGGGTTGCTCAAACCAGTCCGATATGGTCTAGTGGCTAGGATATCTGGCTTTCACCCAGGAGGCCCGGTGTCGGAGCGAGTGCTTTTGTACCGGTTTTGAAGAATAGACTAAAGGATATAGGTTTATGAATAGAATTAAGACTTCGTTAAGCAAGTCCGATATGGTCTAGTGGCTAGGATATCTGGCTTTCATACAGAAGGCGCGGGTTTGATTCCCGGTATCGGAGCGAGTGCTTTTGCACCGGTTTTGAAGAATAGACTTAAGGATATAGGTTTATGAATAGAATTAAGACTTAGTTCAGCAAGTCCGATATGGTCTAGTGGCTAGGATATCTGGCTTTCACCCAGAAGGCGCGGGTTTGATTCCCGGTATCGGAGCGAGTGCTTTTGCACCGGTTTTGAAGAATAGACTTAAGGATATAGGTTTATGAATGGAATTAAGACTTAGTTCAGCAAGTCCGATATGGTCTAGTGGCTATGATATCTGGCTTTCACCCAGAAGGCCCGGGTTCGATTCCCGTTATCGGAGCGAGTGCTTTTGCACCGGTTTTGAAGAATAGACTTAAGGATATAGGTTTATGAATGGAATTAAGACTTAGTTCAGCAAGTCCGATATGGTCTAGTGGCTAGGATATCTGGCTTTCACCCAGAAGGCGCGGGTTTGATTCCCGGTAACGGAGCGAGTGCTTTTGCACCGGTTTTGAAGAATAGACTTAAGTATATAGGTTTATGAATAGAATTAAGACTTGGTTCAGCAAGTCCGATATGGTCTTGTGGGTAGGATACCTGGCTTTCACCCAGAAGGCCCGGGTTCGATTCCAGGTATCGGAGCGAGTGCTTTTGCACCGGTTTTGAAGAATAGACTTAAATGTATAGGTTTATGAATAGAATTAAGACTTGGGTGAGCAAGTCCGATATGGTCTAGTGGGTAGGATACCTGGCTTTCACCCAGAAGGCACGGGTTCGATTCCCGGTACCGGAGACTGTGCTTTTTAGGGCTTTTAAAGAATAAATTTAAAGACACATTTATAGGAATAATATCTAGGGTTGCTCAAACCACTCCGATATGGTCTAGTGGCTAGGATATGTGGCTTTCACCCAGGAGGCCCGGTGTCGGAGCGAGTGCTTTTGTACCGGTTTTGAAAAATAGACTAAAGGATATAGGTTTATGAATAGAATTAAGACTTCGTCAAGCAAGTCCGATATGGTCTAGTGGCTATGATATCTGGCTTTCACCCAGAAGGCACGGGTTCGATTACCGGTACCGGAGCGAGTGCTTTTGCACCGGTTTTGAAGAATAGACTTAAGGATATAGGTTTATGAATGGAATTAAGACTTAGTTCAGCAAGTCCGATATGGTCTAGTGGCTAGGATATCTGGCTTTCACCCAGAAGGCGCGGGTTTGATTCCCGGTAACGGAGCGAGTGCTTTTGCACCGGTTTTGAAGAATAGACTTAAGTATATAGGTTTATGAATAGAATTAAGACTTGGTTCAGCAAGTCCGATATGGTCTTGTGGGTAGGATACCTGGCTTTCACCCAGAAGGCCCGGGTTCGATTCCAGGTATCGGAGCGAGTGCTTTTGCACCGGTTTTGAAGAATAGACTTAAATGTATAGGTTTATGAATAGAATTAAGACTTGGGTGAGCAAGTCCGATATGGTCTAGTGGGTAGGATACCTGGCTTTCACCCAGAAGGCACGGGTTCGATTCCCGGTACCGGAGACTGTGCTTTTTAGGGCTTTTAAAGAATAAATTTAAAGACACATTTATAGGAATAATATCTAGGGTTGCTCAAACCACTCCGATATGGTCTAGTGGCTAGGATATGTGGCTTTCACCCAGGAGGCCCGGTGTCGGAGCGAGTGCTTTTGTACCGGTTTTGAAAAATAGACTAAAGGATATAGGTTTATGAATAGAATTAAGACTTCGTCAAGCAAGTCCGATATGGTCTAGTGGCTAGGATATCTGGCTTTCACCCAGAAGGCACGGGTTCGATTACCGGTACCGGAGTTGTGCTTTGTACGGCTTTTAAAGAATAAATTTAAAGACACATTTATAGGAATTATATCTAGGGTTGCTCAAACCAGTCCGATATGGTCTAGTGGCTAGGATATCTGGCTTTCACCCAGGAGGCCCGGTGTCGGAGCGAGTGCTTTTGTACCGGTTTTGAAGAATAGACTAAACGATATAGGTTTATGAATAGAATAACGACTTCGTTAAGCAAGTCCGATATGGTCTAGTGGCTAGGATATCTGGCTTTCACCCAGAAGGCGCGGGTTTGATTCCCGGTATCGGAGCGAGTGCTTTTGCACCGGTTTTGAAGAATAGACTTAAGGATATAGGTTTATGAATGGAATTAAGACTTTGTTCAGCAAGTCCGATATGGTCTAGTGGCTAGGATATCTGGCTTTCACCCAGAAGGCCCGGGTTCGATTCCCGGTATCGGAGCGAGTGCTTTTGCACCGGTTTTGAAGAATAGACTTAAGTATATAGGTTTATGAATAGAATTAAGACTTGGTTCAGCAAGTCCGATATGGTCTAGTGGGTAGGATACCTGGCTTTCACCTAGAAGGCCCGGGTTCGATTCCAGGTATCGGAGCGAGTGCTTTTGCACCGGTTTTGAAGAATAGACTTAAATGTATAGGTTTATGAATAGAATTAAGACTTGGGTGAGCAAGTCCGATATGGTCTAGTGGGTAGGATACCTGGCTTTCACCCAGAAGGCACGGGTTCGATTCCCGGTACCGGAGACTGTGCTTTGTACGGCTTTTAAAGAATAAATTTAAAGACACATTTATAGGAATAATATCTAGGGTTGCTCAAACCACTCCGATATGGTCTAGTGGCTAGGATATGTGGCTTTCACCCAGGAGGCCCGGTGTCGGAGCGAGTGCTTTTGCACCGCATTTAAAGAATAGACTTAAGGATATAGGTTTATGAATAGAATTAAGACTTGTTTAAGCAAGTCCGATATGGTCTAGTGGCTAGGATATCTGGCTTTCGCCCAGAAGGCCCGGGTTCGATTCCCGGTATCGGAGCGAGTGCTTTTGCACCGGTTTTGAAGAATAGACTTAAGTATATAGGTTTATGAATAGAATTAAGACTTGGTTGAGCAAGTCCGATAAGGTCTAGTGGGTAGGATACCTGGCTTTCACCCAGAAGGCACGGGTTCGATTCCCGGTATCGGAGACTGTGCTTTGTACGGCTTTTAAAGAATAAATTTAAAGACACATTTATAGGAATAATATCTAGGGTTGCTCAAACCAGTCCGAAATGGTCTAGTGGCTAGGATATCTGGCTTTCACCCAGGAGGCCCGGTGTCGGAGCGAGTGCTTTTGTACCGGTTTTGAAGAATAGACTAAAGGATATAGGTTTATGAATAGAATTAAGACTTCGTTAAGCAAGTCCGATATGGTCTAGTGGCTAGGATATCTGGCTTTCACCCAGAAGGCGCGGGTTTGATTCCCGGTATCGGAGCGAGTGCTTTTGCACCGGTTTTGAAGAATAGACTTAAGGATATAGGTTTATGAATAGAATTAAGACTTAGTTCAGCAAGTCCGATATGGTCTAGTGGCTAGGATATCTGGCTTTCACCCAGAAGGCCCGGGTTCGATTCCCGGTATCGGAGCGAGTGCTTTTGCACCGGTTTTGAAGAATAGACTTAAGTATATAGGTTTATGAATAGAATTAAGACTTGGTTCAGCAAGTCCGATATGGTCTAGTGGGTAGGATACCTGGCTTTCACCTAGAAGGCCCGGGTTCGATTCCAGGTATCGGAGCGAGTGCTTTTGCACCGGTTTTGAAGAATAGACTTAAATGTATAGGTTTATGAATAGAATTAAGACTTGGGTGAGCAAGTCCGATATGGTCTAGTGGGTAGGATACCTGGCTTTCACCCAGAAGGCACGGGTTCGATTCCCGGTACCGGAGACTGTGCTTTGTACGGCTTTTAAAGAATAAATTTAAAGACACATTTATAGGAATAATATCTAGGGTTGCTCAAACCACTCCGATATGGTCTAGTGGCTAGGATATCTGGCTTTCACCCAGGATTCCCGGTGTCGGAGCGAGTGCTTTTGTACCGGTTTTGAAGAATAGACTAAAGGATATAGGTTTATGAATAGAATTAAGACTTCGTTAAGCAAGTCCGATATGGTCTAGTGGCTAGGATATCTGGCTTTCACCCAGAAGGCGCGGGTTTGATTCCCGGTATCGGAGCGAGTGCTTTTGCACCGGTTTTGAAGAATAGACTTAAGGATATAGGTTTATGAATAGAATTAAGACTTAGTTCAGCAAGTCCGATATGGTCTAGTGGCTAGGATATCTGGCTTTCACCCAGAAGGCGCGGGTTTGATTCCCGGTATCGGAGCGAGTGCTTTTGCACCGGTTTTGAAGAATAGACTTAAGGATATAGGTTTATGAATGGAATTAAGACTTAGTTCAGCAAGTCCGATATGGTCTAGTGGCTATGATATCTGGCTTTCACCCAGAAGGCCCGGGTTCGATTCCCGTTATCGGAGCGAGTGCTTTTGCACCGGTTTTGAAGAATAGACTTAAGGATATAGGTTTATGAATGGAATTAAGACTTAGTTCAGCAAGTCCGATATGGTCTAGTGGCTAGGATATCTGGCTTTCACCCAGAAGGCGCGGGTTTGATTCCCGGTAACGGAGCGAGTGCTTTTGCACCGGTTTTGAAGAATAGACTTAAGTATATAGGTTTATGAATAGAATTTGACTTGGTTCAGCAAGTCCGATATGGTCTTGTGGGTAGGATACCTGGCTTTCACCCAGAAGGCCCAGGTTCGATTCCAGGTATCGGAGCGAGTGCTTTTGCACCGGTTTTGAAGAATAGACTTAAATGTATAGGTTTATGAATAGAATTAAGACTTGGGTGAGCAAGTCCGATATGGTCTAGTGGGTAGGATACCTGGCTTTCACCCAGAAGGCACGGGTTCGATTCCCGGTACCGGAGACTGTGCTTTGTACGGCTTTTAAAGAATAAATTTAAAGACACATTTATAGGAATAATATCTAGGGTTGCTCAAACCACTCCGATATGGTCTAGTGGCTAGGATATGTGGCTTTCACCCAGGAGGCCCGGTGTCGGAGCGAGTGCTTTTGTACCGGTTTTGAAGAATAGACTAAAGGATATAGGTTTATGAATAGAATTAAGACTTCGTCAAGCAAGTCCGATATGGTCTAGTGGCTAGGATATCTGGCTTTCACCCAGAAGGCACGGGTTCGATTACCGGTACCGGAGTTGTGCTTTGTACGGCTTTTAAAGAATAAATTTAAAGACACATTTATAGGAATTATATCTAGGGTTGCTCAAACCAGTCCGATATGGTCTAGTGGCTAGGATATCTGGCTTTCACCCAGGAGGCCCGGTGTCGGAGCGAGTGCTTTTGTACCGGTTTTGAAGAATAGACTAAAGGATATAGGTTTATGAATAGAATAACGACTTCGTTAAGCAAGTCCGATATGGTCTAGTGGCTAGGATATCTGGCTTTCACCCAGAAGGCACGGGTTTGATTCCCGGTATCGGAGCGAGTGCTTTTGCGCCGGTTTTGAAGAATAGACTTAAGGATATAGGTTTATGAATGGAATTAAGACTTTGTTCAGCAAGTCCGATATGGTCTAGTGGCTAGGATATCTGGCTTTCACCCAGAAGGCCCGGGTTCGATTCCCGGTATCGGAGCGAGTGCTTTTGCACCGGTTTTGAAGAATAGACTTAAGTATATAGGTTTATGAATAGAATTAAGACTTGGTTCAGCAAGTCCGATATGGTCTAGTGGGTAGGATACCTGGCTTTCACCCAGAAGGCCCGGGTTCGATTCCAGGTATCGGAGCGAGTGCTTTTGCACCGGTTTTGAAGAATAGACTTAAATGTATAGGTTTATGAATAGAATTAAGACTTGGGTGAGCAAGTCCGATATGGTCTAGTGGGTAGGATACCTGGCTTTCACCCAGAAGGCACGGGTTCGATTCCCGGTACCGGAGACTGTGCTTTGTACGGCTTTTAAAGAATAAATTTAAAGACACATTTATAGGAATAATATCTAGGGTTGATCAAACAACTCCGATATGGTCTAGTGGCTAGGATATCTGGCTTTCACCCAGGAGGCCCGGTGTCGGAGCGAGTGCTTTTGTACCGGTTTTGAAGAATAGACTAAAGGATATAGGTTTATGAATAGAATTAAGACTTCGTTAAGCAAGTCCGATATGGTCTAGTGGCAAGGATATCTGGCTTTCACCCAGAAGGCACGGGTTCGATTACCGGTACCGGAGTTGTGCTTTGTACGGCTTTTAAAGAATAAATTTAAAGACACATTTATAGGAATAATATCTAGGGTTGCTCAAACCAGTCCGATATGGTCTAGTGGCTAGGATATCTGGCTTTCACCCAGGAGGCCCGGTGTCGGAGCGAGTGCTTTTGTACCGGTTTTGAAGAATAGACTAAAGGATATAGGTTTATGAATAGAATAACGACTTCGTTAAGCAAGTCCGATATGGTCTAGTGGCTAGGATATCTGGCTTTCACCCAGAAGGCCCGCGTTCGATTCCCGGTATCGGAGCGAGTGCTTTTGCACCGGTTTTGAAGAATAGACTTAAGGATATAGGTTTATGAATGGAATTAAGACTTTGTTCAGCAAGTCCGATATGTTCTAGTGGGTAGGATACCTGGCTTTCACCCAGAAGGCCCGGGTTCGATTCCCGGTATCGGAGACAGTGCTTTGTACGGCTTTTAAAGAATAAATTTAAAGACACATTTATAGGAATAATATCTAGGGTTGCTCAAACCAGTCCGATATGGTCTAGTGGCTAGGATATCGGGCTTTCACCCAGGAGGCCCGGTGTCGGAGCGAGTGCTTTTGTACCGGTTTTGAAGAATAGACTAAAGGATATAGGTTTATGAATAGAATTAAGACTTCGTTAAGCAAGTCCGATATGGTCTAGTGGCTAGGATATGTGGCTTTCGCCCAGAAGGCCCGGGTTCGATTCCCGGTATCGGAGCGAGTGCTTTTGCACCGGTTTTGAAGAATAGACTTAAGGATATAGGTTTATGAATGGAATTAAGACTTTGTTCAGCAAGTCCGATATGGTCTAGTGGCTAGGATATCTGGCTTTCACCCAGAAGGCCCGGGTTCGATTCCCGGTATCGGAGCGAGTGCTTTTGCACCGGTTTTGAAGAATAGACTTAAGTATATAGGTTTATGAATAGAATTAAGACTTGGTTTAGCAAGTCCGATATGGTCTAGTGGGTAGGATACCTGGCTTTCACCCAGAAGGCCCGGGTTCGATTTCCGGTATCGGAGCGAGTGCTTTTGCACCGCATTTAAAGAATAGACTTAAGGATATAGGTTTATGAATAGAATTAAGACTTGTTTAAGCAAGTCCGATATGGTCTAGTGGCTAGGATATCTGGCTTTCACCCAGAAGGCCCGGGTTCGATTCCCGGTATCGGAGCGAGTGCTTTTGCACCGGTTTTGAAGAATAGACTTAAGTATATAGGTTTATGAATAGAATTAAGACTTGGTTGAGCAAGTCCGATAAGGTCTAGTGGGTAGGATACCTGGCTTTCACCCAGAAGGCTCGGGTTCGATTCCCGGTATCGGAGACTTAGCTTTGTACGGCTTTTAAAGAATAAATTTAAAGACACATTTATAGGAATAATATCTAGGGTTTCTCAAACCAGTCCGATATGGTCTAGTGGCTAGGATATCTGGCTTTCACCCATTAGGCCCGGTGTCGGAGCGAGTGCTTTTGTACCGGTTTTGAAGAATAGACTAAAGGATATAGGTTTATGAATAGAATTAAGACTTCGTTAAGCAAGTCCGATATGGTCTAGTGGCTAGGATATCTGGCTTTCACCCAGAAGGCGCGGGTTTCATTCCCGGTATCGGAGCGAGTGCTTTTGCACCGGTTTTGAAGAATAGACTTAAGGATATAGGTTTATGAATAGAATTAAGACTTAGTTCAGCAAGTCCGATATGGTCTAGTGGCTAGGATATCTGGCTTTCACCCAGAAGGCGCGGGTTTGATTCCCGGTATCGGAGCGAGTGCTTTTGCACCGGTTTTGAAGAATAGACTTAAGGATATAGGTTTATGAATGGAATTAAGACTTAGTTCAGCAAGTCCGATATGGTCTAGTGGCTATGATATCTGGCTTTCACCCAGAAGGCCCGGGTTCGATTCCCGTTATCGGAGCGAGTGCTTTTGCACCGGTTTTGAAGAATAGACTTAAGGATATAGGTTTATGAATGGAATTAAGACTTAGTTCAGCAAGTCCGATATGGTCTAGTGGCTAGGATATCTGGCTTTCACCCAGAAGGCGCGGGTTTGATTCCCGGTAACGGAGCGAGTGCTTTTGCACCGGTTTTGAAGAATAGACTTAAGTATATAGGTTTATGAATAGAATTAAGACTTGGTTCAGCAAGTCCGATATGGTCTAGTGGCTAGGATATCTGGCTTTCACCCAGAAGGCCCGCGTTCGATTCCCGGTATCGGAGCGAGTGCTTTTGCACCGGTTTTGAAGAATAGACTTAAGTATATAGGTTTATGAATAGAATTAAGACTTGGTTGAGCAAGTCCGATAAGGTCTAGTGGGTAGGATACCTGGCTTTCACCCAGAAGGCTCGGGTTCGATTCCCGGTATCGGAGACTTAGCTTTGTACGGCTTTTAAAGAATAAATTTAAAGACACATTTATAGGAATAATATCTAGGGTTTCTCAAACCAGTCCGATATGGTCTAGTGGCTAGGATATCTGGCTTTCACCCAGGAGGCCCGGTGTCGGAGCGAGTGCTTTTGTACCGGTTTTGAAGAATAGACTAAAGGATATAGGTTTATGAATAGAATTAAGACTTCGTTAAGCAAGTCCGATATGGTCTAGTGGCTAGGATATCTGGCTTTCACCCAGAAGGCGCGGGTTTGATTCCCGGTACCGGAGTTGTGCTTTGTACGGCTTTTAAAGAATAAATTTAAAGACACATTTATAGGAATAATATCTAGGGTTGCTCAAACCAGTCCGATATGGTCTAGTGGCTAGGATATCTGGCTTTCACCCAGGAGGCCCGGTGTCGGAGCGAGTGCTTTTGTACCGGTTTTGAAGAATAGACTAAAGGATATAGGTTTATGAATAGAATTAAGACTTCGTTAAGCAAGTCCGATATGGTCTAGTGGCTAGGATATGTGGCTTTCGCCCAGAAGGCCCGGGTTCGATTCCCGGTATCGGAGCGAGTGCTTTTGCACCGGTTTTGAAGAATAGACTTAAGGATATAGGTTTATGAATGGAATTAAGACTTTGTTCAGCAAGTCCGATATGGTCTAGTGGCTAGGATATCTGGCTTTCACCCAGAAGGCCCGGGTTCGATTCCCGGTATCGGAGCGAGTGCTTTTGCACCGGTTTTGAAGAATAGACTTAAGTATATAGGTTTATGAATAGAATTAAGACTTGGTTTAGCAAGTCCGATATGGTCTAGTGGGTAGGATACCTGGCTTTCACCCAGAAGGCCCGGGTTCGATTTCCGGTATCGGAGCGAGTGCTTTTGCACCGCATTTAAAGAATAGACTTAAGGATATAGGTTTATGAATAGAATTAAGACTTGTTTAAGCAAGTCCGATATGGTCTAGTGGCTAGGATATCTGGCTTTCACCCAGAAGGCCCGGGTTCGATTCCCGGTATCGGAGCGAGTGCTTTTGCACCGGTTTTGAAGAATAGACTTAAGTATATAGGTTTATGAATAGAATTAAGACTTGGTTGAGCAAGTCCGATAAGGTCTAGTGGGTAGGATACCTGGCTTTCACCCAGAAGGCTCGGGTTCGATTCCCGGTATCGGAGACTTAGCTTTGTACGGCTTTTAAAGAATAAATTTAAAGACACATTTATAGGAATAATATCTAGGGTTTCTCAAACCAGTCCGATATGGTCTAGTGGCTAGGATATCTGGCTTTCACCCAGGAGGCCCGGTGTCGGAGCGAGTGCTTTTGTACCGGTTTTGAAGAATAGACTAAAGGATATAGGTTTATGAATAGAATTAAGACTTCGTTAAGCAAGTCCGATATGGTCTAGTGGCTAGGATATCTGGCTTTCACCCAGAAGGCGCGGGTTTCATTCCCGGTATCGGAGCGAGTGCTTTTGCACCGGTTTTGAAGAATAGACTTAAGGATATAGGTTTATGAATAGAATTAAGACTTAGTTCAGCAAGTCCGATATGGTCTAGTGGCTAGGATATCTGGCTTTCACCCAGAAGGCGCGGGTTTGATTCCCGGTATCGGAGCGAGTGCTTTTGCACCGGTTTTGAAGAATAGACTTAAGGATATAGGTTTATGAATGGAATTAAGACTTAGTTCAGCAAGTCCGATATGGTCTAGTGGCTATGATATCTGGCTTTCACCCAGAAGGCCCGGGTTCGATTCCCGTTATCGGAGCGAGTGCTTTTGCACCGGTTTTGAAGAATAGACTTAAGGATATAGGTTTATGAATGGAATTAAGACTTAGTTCAGCAAGTCCGATATGGTCTAGTGGCTAGGATATCTGGCTTTCACCCAGAAGGCGCGGGTTTGATTCCCGGTAACGGAGCGAGTGCTTTTGCACCGGTTTTGAAGAATAGACTTAAGTATATAGGTTTATGAATAGAATTAAGACTTGGTTCAGCAAGTCCGATATGGTCTAGTGGCTAGGATATCTGGCTTTCACCCAGAAGGCCCGCGTTCGATTCCCGGTATCGGAGCGAGTGCTTTTGCACCGGTTTTGAAGAATAGACTTAAGTATATAGGTTTATGAATAGAATTAAGACTTGGTTGAGCAAGTCCGATAAGGTCTAGTGGGTAGGATACCTGGCTTTCACCCAGAAGGCTCGGGTTCGATTCCCGGTATCGGAGACTTAGCTTTGTACGGCTTTTAAAGAATAAATTTAAAGACACATTTATAGGAATAATATCTAGGGTTTCTCAAACCAGTCCGATATGGTCTAGTGGCTAGGATATCTGGCTTTCACCCAGGAGGCCCGGTGTCGGAGCGAGTGCTTTTGTACCGGTTTTGAAGAATAGACTAAAGGATATAGGTTTATGAATAGAATTAAGACTTCGTTAAGCAAGTCCGATATGGTCTAGTGGCTAGGATATCTGGCTTTCACCCAGAAGGCGCGGGTTTGATTCCCGGTACCGGAGTTGTGCTTTGTACGGCTTTTAAAGAATAAATTTAAAGACACATTTATAGGAATAATATCTAGGGTTGCTCAAACCAGTCCGATATGGTCTAGTGGCTAGGATATCTGGCTTTCACCCAGGAGGCCCGGTGTCGGAGCGAGTGCTTTTGTACCGGTTTTGAAGAATAGACTAAAGGATATAGGTTTATGAATAGAATAACGACTTCGTTAAGCAAGTCCGATATGGTCTAGTGGCTAGGATATCTGGCTTTCACCCAGAAGGCCCGCGTTCGATTCCCGGTATCGGAGCGAGTGCTTTTGCACCGGTTTTGAAGAATAGACTTAAGGATATAGGTTTATGAATGGAATTAAGACTTTGTTCAGCAAGTCCGATATGTTCTAGTGGGTAGGATACCTGGCTTTCACCCAGAAGGCCCGGGTTCGATTCCCGGTATCGGAGACAGTGCTTTGTACGGCTTTTAAAGAATAAATTTAAAGACACATTTATAGGAATAATATCTAGGGTTGCTCAAACCAGTCCGATATGGTCTAGTGGCTAGGATATCGGGCTTTCACCCAGGAGGCCCGGTGTCGGAGCGAGTGCTTTTGTACCGGTTTTGAAGAATAGACTAAAGGATATAGGTTTATGAATAGAATTAAGACTTCGTTAAGCAAGTCCGATATGGTCTAGTGGCTAGGATATGTGGCTTTCACCCAGAAGGCCCGGGTTCGATTCCCGGTATCGGAGCGAGTGCTTTTGCACCGGTTTTGAAGAATAGACTTAAGGATATAGGTTTATGAATGGAATTAAGACTTTGTTCAGCAAGTCCGATATGGTCTAGTGGCTAGGATATCTGGCTTTCACCCAGAAGGCCCGGGTTCGATTCCCGGTATCGGAGCGAGTGCTTTTGCACCGGTTTTGAAGAATAGACTTAAGTATATAGGTTTATGAATAGAATTAAGACTTGGTTTAGCAAGTCCGATATGGTCTAGTGGGTAGGATACCTGGCTTTCACCCAGAAGGCCCGGGTTCGATTTCCGGTATCGGAGCGAGTGCTTTTGCACCGCATTTAAAGAATAGACTTAAGGATATAGGTTTATGAATAGAATTAAGACTTGTTTAAGCAAGTCCGATATGGTCTAGTGGCTAGGATATCTGGCTTTCACCCAGAAGGCCCGGGTTCGATTCCCGGTATCGGAGCGAGTGCTTTTGCACCGGTTTTGAAGAATAGACTTAAGTATATAGGTTTATGAATAGAATTAAGACTTGGTTGAGCAAGTCCGATAAGGTCTAGTGGGTAGGATACCTGGCTTTCACCCAGAAGGCTCGGGTTCGATTCCCGGTATCGGAGACTTAGCTTTGTACGGCTTTTAAAGAATAAATTTAAAGACACATTTATAGGAATAATATCTAGGGTTTCTCAAACCAGTCCGATATGGTCTAGTGGCTAGGATATCTGGCTTTCACCCAGGAGGCCCGGTGTCGGAGCGAGTGCTTTTGTACCGGTTTTGAAGAATAGACTAAAGGATATAGGTTTATGAATAGAATTAAGACTTCGTTAAGCAAGTCCGATATGGTCTAGTGGCTAGGATATCTGGCTTTCACCCAGAAGGCGCGGGTTTGATTCCCGGTACCGGAGTTGTGCTTTGTACGGCTTTTAAAGAATAAATTTAAAGACACATTTATAGGAATAATATCTAGGGTTGCTCAAACCAGTCCGATATGGTCTAGTGGCTAGGATATCTGGCTTTCACCCAGGAGGCCCGGTGTCGGAGCGAGTGCTTTTGTACCGGTTTTGAAGAATAGACTAAAGGATATAGGTTTATGAATAGAATAACGACTTCGTTAAGCAAGTCCGATATGGTCTAGTGGCTAGGATATCTGGCTTTCACCCAGAAGGCCCGCGTTCGATTCCCGGTATCGGAGCGAGTGCTTTTGCACCGGTTTTGAAGAATAGACTTAAGGATATAGGTTTATGAATGGAATTAAGACTTTGTTCAGCAAGTCCGATATGTTCTAGTGGGTAGGATACCTGGCTTTCACCCAGAAGGCCCGGGTTCGATTCCCGGTATCGGAGACAGTGCTTTGTACGGCTTTTAAAGAATAAATTTAAAGACACATTTATAGGAATAATATCTAGGGTTGCTCAAACCAGTCCGATATGGTCTAGTGGCTAGGATATCGGGCTTTCACCCAGGAGGCCCGGTGTCGGAGCGAGTGCTTTTGTACCGGTTTTGAAGAATAGACTAAAGGATATAGGTTTATGAATAGAATTAAGACTTCGTTAAGCAAGTCCGATATGGTCTAGTGGCTAGGATATGTGGCTTTCACCCAGAAGGCCCGGGTTCGATTCCCGGTATCGGAGCGAGTGCTTTTGCACCGGTTTTGAAGAATAGACTTAAGGATATAGGTTTATGAATGGAATTAAGACTTTGTTCAGCAAGTCCGATATGGTCTAGTGGCTAGGATATCTGGCTTTCACCCAGAAGGCCCGGGTTCGATTCCCGGTATCGGAGCGAGTGCTTTTGCACCGGTTTTGAAGAATAGACTTAAGTATATAGGTTTATGAATAGAATTAAGACTTGGTTTAGCAAGTCCGATATGGTCTAGTGGGTAGGATACCTGGCTTTCACCCAGAAGGCCCGGGTTCGATTTCCGGTATCGGAGCGAGTGCTTTTGCACCGCATTTAAAGAATAGACTTAAGGATATAGGTTTATGAATAGAATTAAGACTTGTTTAAGCAAGTCCGATATGGTCTAGTGGCTAGGATATCTGGCTTTCACCCAGAAGGCCCGGGTTCGATTCCCGGTATCGGAGCGAGTGCTTTTGCACCGGTTTTGAAGAATAGACTTAAGTATATAGGTTTATGAATAGAATTAAGACTTGGTTGAGCAAGTCCGATAAGGTCTAGTGGGTAGGATACCTGGCTTTCACCCAGAAGGCTCGGGTTCGATTCCCGGTATCGGAGACTTAGCTTTGTACGGCTTTTAAAGAATAAATTTAAAGACACATTTATAGGAATAATATCTAGGGTTTCTCAAACCAGTCCGATATGGTCTAGTGGCTAGGATATCTGGCTTTCACCCAGGAGGCCCGGTGTCGGAGCGAGTGCTTTTGTACCGGTTTTGAAGAATAGACTAAAGGATATAGGTTTATGAATAGAATTAAGACTTCGTTAAGCAAGTCCGATATGGTCTAGTGGCTAGGATATCTGGCTTTCACCCAGAAGGCGCGGGTTTCATTCCCGGTATCGGAGCGAGTGCTTTTGCACCGGTTTTGAAGAATAGACTTAAGGATATAGGTTTATGAATAGAATTAAGACTTAGTTCAGCACGTCCGATATGGTCTAGTGGCTATGATATCTGGCTTTCACCCAGAAGGCGCGGGTTTGATTCCCGGTATCGGAGCGAGTGCTTTTGCACCGGTTTTGAAGAATAGACTTAAGGATATAGGTTTATGAATGGAATTAAGACTTAGTTCAGCAAGTCCGATATGGTCTAGTGGCTATGATATCTGGCTTTCACCCAGAAGGCCCGGGTTCGATTCCCGTTATCGGAGCGAGTGCTTTTGCACCGGTTTTGAAGAATAGACTTAAGTATATAGGTTTATGAATAGAATTAAGACTTGGTTCAGCAAGTCCGATATGGTCTAGTGGGTAGGATACCTGGCTTTCACCCAGAAGGCCCGGGTTCGATTCCAGGTATCGGAGCGAGTGCTTTTGCACCGGTTTTGAAGAATAGACTTAAGGATATAGGTTTATGAATGGAATTAAGACTTTGTTCAGCAAGTCCGATATGGTCTAGTGGCTAGGATATCTGGCTTTCACCCAGAAGGCCCGGGTTCGATTCCCGGTATCGGAGCGAGTGCTTTTGCACCAGTTTTGAAGAATAGACTTAAGTATATAGGTTTATGAATAGAATTAAGACTTGGTTCAGCAAGTCCGATATGGTCTAGTGGGTAGGATACCTGGCTTTCACCCAGAAGGCCCGGGTTCGATTCCAGGTATCGGAGCGAGTGCTTTTGCACCGGTTTTGAAGAATAGACTTAAATGTATCGGTTTATGAATAGAATTAAGACTTAGGTGAGCAAGTCCGATATGGTCTAGTGGGTAGGATACCTGGCTTTCACCCAGAAGGCACGGGTTCGATTCCCGGTACCGGAGACTGTGCTTTGTACGGCTTTTAAAGAATAAATTTAAAGACACATTTATAGGAATAATATCTAGGGTTGCTCAAACCAGTCCGATATGGTCTAGTGGCTAGGATATCTGGCTTTCACCCAGGAGGCCCGGTGTCGGAGCGAGTGCTTTTGTACCGGTTTTGAAGAATAGACTAAAGGATATAGGTTTATGAATAGAATTAAGACTTCGTTAAGCAAGTCCGATATGGTCTAGTGGCTAGGATATCTGGCTTTCACCCAGAAGGCGCGGGTTTGATTCCCGGTATCGGAGCGAGTGCTTTTGCACCGGTTTTGAAGAATAGACTTAAGGATATAGGTTTATGGATAGAATTAAGACTTAGTTCAGCAAGTCCGATATGGTCTAGTGGCTAGGATATCTGGCTTTCACCCAGAAGGCGCGGGTTTGATTCCCGGTATCGGAGCGAGTGCTTTTGCACCGGTTTTGAAGAATAGACTTAAGGATATAGGTTTATGAATGGAATTAAGACTTTGTTCAGCAAGTCCGATATGGTCTAGTGGCTAGGATATCTGGCTTTCACCCAGAAGGCCCGGGTTCGATTCCCGGTATCGGAGCGAGTGCTTTTGCACCGGTTTTGAAGAATAGACTTAAGTATATAGGTTTATGAATAGAATTAAGACTTGGTTTAGCAAGTCCGATATGGTCTAGTGGGTAGGATACCTGGCTTTCACCCAGAAGGCCCGGGTTCGATTTCCGGTATCGGAGCGAGTGCTTTTGCACCGCATTTAAAGAATAGACTTAAGGATATAGGTTTATGAATAGAATTAAGACTTGTTTAAGCAAGTCCGATATGGTCTAGTGGCTAGGATATCTGGCTTTCACCCAGAAGGCCCGGGTTCGATTCCCGGTATCGGAGCGAGTGCTTTTGCACCGGTTTTGAAGAATAGACTTAAGTATATAGGTTTATGAATAGAATTAAGACTTGGTTGAGCAAGTCCGATAAGGTCTAGTGGGTAGGATACCTGGCTTTCACCCAGAAGGCTCGGGTTCGATTCCCGGTATCGGAGACTTAGCTTTGTACGGCTTTTAAAGAATAAATTTAAAGACACATTTATAGGAATAATATCTAGGGTTTCTCAAACCAGTCCGATATGGTCTAGTGGCTAGGATATCTGGCTTTCACCCAGGAGGCCCGGTGTCGGAGCGAGTGCTTTTGTACCGGTTTTGAAGAATAGACTAAAGGATATAGGTTTATGAATAGAATTAAGACTTCGTTAAGCAAGTCCGATATGGTCTAGTGGCTAGGATATCTGGCTTTCACCCAGAAGGCGCGGGTTTCATTCCCGGTATCGGAGCGAGTGCTTTTGCACCGGTTTTGAAGAATAGACTTAAGGATATAGGTTTATGAATAGAATTAAGACTTAGTTCAGCAAGTCCGATATGGTCTAGTGGCTAGGATATCTGGCTTTCACCCAGAAGGCGCGGGTTTGATTCCCGGTATCGGAGCGAGTGCTTTTGCACCGGTTTTGAAGAATAGACTTAAGGATATAGGTTTATGAATGGAATTAAGACTTAGTTCAGCAAGTCCGATATGGTCTAGTGGCTATGATATCTGGCTTTCACCCAGAAGGCCCGGGTTCGATTCCCGTTATCGGAGCGAGTGCTTTTGCACCGGTTTTGAAGAATAGACTTAAGGATATAGGTTTATGAATGGAATTAAGACTTAGTTCAGCAAGTCCGATATGGTCTAGTGGCTAGGATATCTGGCTTTCACCCAGAAGGCGCGGGTTTGATTCCCGGTAACGGAGCGAGTGCTTTTGCACCGGTTTTGAAGAATAGACTTAAGTATATAGGTTTATGAATAGAATTAAGACTTGGTTCAGCAAGTCCGATATGGTCTAGTGGCTAGGATATCTGGCTTTCACCCAGAAGGCCCGCGTTCGATTCCCGGTATCGGAGCGAGTGCTTTTGCACCGGTTTTGAAGAATAGACTTAAGTATATAGGTTTATGAATAGAATTAAGACTTGGTTGAGCAAGTCCGATAAGGTCTAGTGGGTAGGATACCTGGCTTTCACCCAGAAGGCTCGGGTTCGATTCCCGGTATCGGAGACTTAGCTTTGTACGGCTTTTAAAGAATAAATTTAAAGACACATTTATAGGAATAATATCTAGGGTTTCTCAAACCTGTCCGATATGGTCTAGTGGCTAGGATATCTGGCTTTCACCCAGGAGGCCCGGTGTCGGAGCGAGTGCTTTTGTACCGGTTTTGAAGAATAGACTAAAGGATATAGGTTTATGAATAGAATTAAGACTTCGTTAAGCAAGTCCGATATGGTCTAGTGGCTAGGATATCTGGCTTTCACCCAGAAGGCGCGGGTTTGATTCCCGGTACCGGAGTTGTGCTTTGTACGGCTTTTAAAGAATAAATTTAAAGACACATTTATAGGAATAATATCTAGGGTTGCTCAAACCAGTCCGATATGGTCTAGTGGCTAGGATATCTGGCTTTCACCCAGGAGGCCCGGTGTCGGAGCGAGTGCTTTTGTACCGGTTTTGAAGAATAGACTAAAGGATATAGGTTTATGAATAGAATAACGACTTCGTTAAGCAAGTCCGATATGGTCTAGTGGCTAGGATATCTGGCTTTCACCCAGAAGGCCCGCGTTCGATTCCCGGTATCGGAGCGAGTGCTTTTGCACCGGTTTTGAAGAATAGACTTAAGGATATAGGTTTATGAATGGAATTAAGACTTTGTTCAGCAAGTCCGATATGTTCTAGTGGGTAGGATACCTGGCTTTCACCCAGAAGGCCCGGGTTCGATTCCCGGTATCGGAGACAGTGCTTTGTACGGCTTTTAAAGAATAAATTTAAAGACACATTTATAGGAATAATATCTAGGGTTGCTCAAACCAGTCCGATATGGTCTAGTGGCTAGGATATCGGGCTTTCACCCAGGAGGCCCGGTGTCGGAGCGAGTGCTTTTGTACCGGTTTTGAAGAATAGACTAAAGGATATAGGTTTATGAATAGAATTAAGACTTCGTTAAGCAAGTCCGATATGGTCTAGTGGCTAGGATATGTGGCTTTCACCCAGAAGGCCCGGGTTCGATTCCCGGTATCGGAGCGAGTGCTTTTGCACCGGTTTTGAAGAATAGACTTAAGTATATAGGTTTATGAATAGAATTAAGACTTGGTTTAGCAAGTCCGATATGGTCTAGTGGGTAGGATACCTGGCTTTCACCCAGAAGGCCCGGGTTCGATTTCCGGTATCGGAGCGAGTGCTTTTGCACCGCATTTAAAGAATAGACTTAAGGATATAGGTTTATGAATAGAATTAAGACTTGTTTAAGCAAGTCCGATATGGTCTAGTGGCTAGGATATCTGGCTTTCACCCAGAAGGCCCGGGTTCGATTCCCGGTATCGGAGCGAGTGCTTTTGCACCGGTTTTGAAGAATAGACTTAAGTATATAGGTTTATGAATAGAATTAAGACTTGGTTGAGCAAGTCCGATAAGGTCTAGTGGGTAGGATACCTGGCTTTCACCCAGAAGGCTCGGGTTCGATTCCCGGTATCGGAGACTTAGCTTTGTACGGCTTTTAAAGAATAAATTTAAAGACACATTTATAGGAATAATATCTAGGGTTTCTCAAACCAGTCCGATATGGTCTAGTGGCTAGGATATCTGGCTTTCACCCAGGAGGCCCGGTGTCGGAGCGAGTGCTTTTGTACCGGTTTTGAAGAATAGACTAAAGGATATAGGTTTATGAATAGAATTAAGACTTCGTTAAGCAAGTCCGATATGGTCTAGTGGCTAGGATATCTGGCTTTCACCCAGAAGGCGCGGGTTTGATTCCCGGTACCGGAGTTGTGCTTTGTACGGCTTTTAAAGAATAAATTTAAAGACACATTTATAGGAATAATATCTAGGGTTGCTCAAACCAGTCCGATATGGTCTAGTGGCTAGGATATCTGGCTTTCACCCAGGAGGCCCGGTGTCGGAGCGAGTGCTTTTGTACCGGTTTTGAAGAATAGACTAAAGGATATAGGTTTATGAATAGAATAACGACTTCGTTAAGCAAGTCCGATATGGTCTAGTGGCTAGGATATCTGGCTTTCACCCAGAAGGCCCGCGTTCGATTCCCGGTATCGGAGCGAGTGCTTTTGCACCGGTTTTGAAGAATAGACTTAAGGATATAGGTTTATGAATGGAATTAAGACTTTGTTCAGCAAGTCCGATATGTTCTAGTGGGTAGGATACCTATCTTTCACCCAGAAGGCCCGGGTTCGATTCCCGGTATCGGAGACAGTGCTTTGTACGGCTTTTAAAGAATAAATTTAAAGACACATTTATAGGAATAATATCTAGGGTTGCTCAAACCAGTCCGATATGGTCTAGTGGCTAGGATATCGGGCTTTCACCCAGGAGGCCCGGTGTCGGAGCGAGTGCTTTTGTACCGGTTTTGAAGAATAGACTAAAGGATATAGGTTTATGAATAGAATTAAGACTTCGTTAAGCAAGTCCGATATGGTCTAGTGGCTAGGATATCTGGCTTTCACCCAGAAGGCGCGGGTTTGATTCCCGGTACCGGAGTTGTGCTTTGTACGGCTTTTAAAGAATAAATTTAAAGACACATTTATAGGAATAATATCTAGGGTTGCTCAAACCAGTCCGATATGGTCTAGTGGCTAGGATATCTGGCTTTCACCCAGGAGGCCCGGTGTCGGAGCGAGTGCTTTTGTACCGGTTTTGAAGAATAGACTAAAGGATATAGGTTTATGAATAGAATAACGACTTCGTTAAGCAAGTCCGATATGGTCTAGTGGCTAGGATATCTGGCTTTCACCCAGAAGGCCCGCGTTCGATTCCCGGTATCGGAGCGAGTGCTTTTGCACCGGTTTTGAAGAATAGACTTAAGGATATAGGTTTATGAATGGAATTAAGACTTTGTTCAGCAAGTCCGATATGTTCTAGTGGGTAGGATACCTGGCTTTCACCCAGAAGGCCCGGGTTCGATTCCCGGTATCGGAGACAGTGCTTTGTACGGCTTTTAAAGAATAAATTTAAAGACACATTTATAGGAATAATATCTAGGGTTGCTCAAACCAGTCCGATATGGTCTAGTGGCTAGGATATCGGGCTTTCACCCAGGAGGCCCGGTGTCGGAGCGAGTGCTTTTGTACCGGTTTTGAAGAATAGACTAAAGGATATAGGTTTATGAATAGAATTAAGACTTCGTTAAGCAAGTCCGATATGGTCTAGTGGCTAGGATATGTGGCTTTCACCCAGAAGGCCCGGGTTCGATTCCCGGTATCGGAGCGAGTGCTTTTGCACCGGTTTTGAAGAATAGACTTAAGTATATAGGTTTATGAATAGAATTAAGACTTGGTTTAGCAAGTCCGATATGGTCTAGTGGGTAGGATACCTGGCTTTCACCCAGAAGGCCCGGGTTCGATTTCCGGTATCGGAGCGAGTGCTTTTGCACCGCATTTAAAGAATAGACTTAAGGATATAGGTTTATGAATAGAATTAAGACTTGTTTAAGCAAGTCCGATATGGTCTAGTGGCTAGGATATCTGGCTTTCACCCAGAAGGCCCGGGTTCGATTCCCGGTATCGGAGCGAGTGCTTTTGCACCGGTTTTGAAGAATAGACTTAAGTATATAGGTTTATGAATAGAATTAAGACTTGGTTGAGCAAGTCCGATAAGGTCTAGTGGGTAGGATACCTGGCTTTCACCCAGAAGGCTCGGGTTCGATTCCCGGTATCGGAGACTTAGCTTTGTACGGCTTTTAAAGAATAAATTTAAAGACACATTTATAGGAATAATATCTAGGGTTTCTCAAACCAGTCCGATATGGTCTAGTGGCTAGGATATCTGGCTTTCACCCAGGAGGCCCGGTGTCGGAGCGAGTGCTTTTGTACCGGTTTTGAAGAATAGACTAAAGGATATAGGTTTATGAATAGAATTAAGACTTCGTTAAGCAAGTCCGATATGGTCTAGTGGCTAGGATATCTGGCTTTCACCCAGAAGGCGCGGGTTTGATTCCCGGTACCGGAGTTGTGCTTTGTACGGCTTTTAAAGAATAAATTTAAAGACACATTTATAGGAATAATATCTAGGGTTGCTCAAACCAGTCCGATATGGTCTAGTGGCTAGGATATCTGGCTTTCACCCAGGAGGCCCGGTGTCGGAGCGAGTGCTTTTGTACCGGTTTTGAAGAATAGACTAAAGGATATAGGTTTATGAATAGAATAACGACTTCGTTAAGCAAGTCCGATATGGTCTAGTGGCTAGGATATCTGGCTTTCACCCAGAAGGCCCGCGTTCGATTCCCGGTATCGGAGCGAGTGCTTTTGCACCGGTTTTGAAGAATAGACTTAAGGATATAGGTTTATGAATGGAATTAAGACTTTGTTCAGCAAGTCCGATATGTTCTAGTGGGTAGGATACCTATCTTTCACCCAGAAGGCCCGGGTTCGATTCCCGGTATCGGAGACAGTGCTTTGTACGGCTTTTAAAGAATAAATTTAAAGACACATTTATAGGAATAATATCTAGGGTTGCTCAAACCAGTCCGATATGGTCTAGTGGCTAGGATATCGGGCTTTCACCCAGGAGGCCCGGTGTCGGAGCGAGTGCTTTTGTACCGGTTTTGAAGAATAGACTAAAGGATATAGGTTTATGAATAGAATTAAGACTTCGTTAAGCAAGTCCGATATGGTCTAGTGGCTAGGATATGTGGCTTTCACCCAGAAGGCCCGGGTTCGATTCCCGGTATCGGAGCGAGTGCTTTTGCACCGGTTTTGAAGAATAGACTTAAGGATATAGGTTTATGAATGGAATTAAGACTTTGTTCAGCAAGTCCGATATGGTCTAGTGGCTAGGATATCTGGCTTTCACCCAGAAGGCCCGGGTTCGATTCCCGGTATCGGAGCGAGTGCTTTTGCACCGGTTTTGAAGAATAGACTTAAGTATATAGGTTTATGAATAGAATTAAGACTTGGTTTAGCAAGTCCGATATGGTCTAGTGGGTAGGATACCTGGCTTTCACCCAGAAGGCCCGGGTTCGATTTCCGGTATCGGAGCGAGTGCTTTTGCACCGGTTTTGAAGAATAGACTTAAGTATATAGGTTTATGAATAGAATTAAGACTTGGTTGAGCAAGTCCGATAAGGTCTAGTGGGTAGGATACCTGGCTTTCACCCAGAAGGCTCGGGTTCGATTCCCGGTATCGGAGACTTAGCTTTGTACGGCTTTTAAAGAATAAATTTAAAGACACATTTATAGGAATAATATCTAGGGTTTCTCAAACCAGTCCGATATGGTCTAGTGGCTAGGATATCTGGCTTTCACCCAGGAGGCCCGGTGTCGGAGCGAGTGCTTTTGTACCGGTTTTGAAGAATAGACTAAAGGATATAGGTTTATGAATAGAATTAAGACTTCGTTAAGCAAGTCCGATATGGTCTAGTGGCTAGGATATCTGGCTTTCACCCAGAATTCGCGGGTTTCATTCCCGGTATCGGAGCGAGTGCTTTTGCACCGGTTTTGAAGAATAGACTTAAGGATATAGGTTTATGAATAGAATTAAGACTTAGTTCAGCAAGTCCGATATGGTCTAGTGGCTATGATATCTGGCTTTCACCCAGAAGGCGCGGGTTTGATTCCCGGTATCGGAGCGAGTGCTTTTGCACCGGTTTTGAAGAATAGACTTAAGGATATAGGTTTATGAATGGAATTAAGACTTAGTTCAGCAAGTCCGATATGGTCTAGTGGCTATGATATCTGGCTTTCACCCAGAAGGCCCGGGTTCGATTCCCGTTATCGGAGCGAGTGCTTTTGCACCGGTTTTGAAGAATAGACTTAAGTATATAGGTTTATGAATAGAATTAAGACTTGGTTCAGCAAGTCCGATATGGTCTAGTGGGTAGGATACCTGGCTTTCACCCAGAAGGCCCGGGTTCGATTCCAGGTATCGGAGCGAGTGCTTTTGCACCGGTTTTGAAGAATAGACTTAAGGATATAGGTTTATGAATGGAATTAAGACTTTGTTCAGCAAGTCCGATATGGTCTAGTGGGTAGGATATCTGGCTTTCACCCAGAAGGCCCGGGTTCGATTCCCGGTATCGGAGCGAGTGCTTTTGCACCAGTTTTGAAGAATAGACTTAAGTATATAGGTTTATGAATAGAATTAAGACTTGGTTCAGCAAGTCCGATATGGTCTAGTGGGTAGGATACCTGGCTTTCACCCAGAAGGCCCGGGTTCGATTCCAGGTATCGGAGCGAGTGCTTTTGCACCGGTTTTGAAGAATAGACTTAAATGTATCGGTTTATGAATAGAATTAAGACTTAGGTGAGCAAGTCCGATATGGTCTAGTGGGTAGGATACCTGGCTTTCACCCAGAAGGCACGGGTTCGATTCCCGGTACCGGAGACTGTGCTTTGTACGGCTTTTAAAGAATAAATTTAAAGACACATTTATAGGAATAATATCTAGGGTTGCTCAAACCAGTCCGATATGGTCTAGTGGCTAGGATATCTGGCTTTCACCCAGGAGGCCCGGTGTCGGAGCGAGTGCTTTTGTACCGGTTTTGAAGAATAGACTAAAGGATATAGGTTTATGAATAGAATTAAGACTTCGTTAAGCAAGTCCGATATGGTCTAGTGGCTAGGATATCTGGCTTTCACCCAGAAGGCGCGGGTTTGATTCCCGGTATCGGAGCGAGTGCTTTTGCACCGGTTTTGAAGAATAGACTTAAGGATATAGGTTTATGGATAGAATTAAGACTTAGTTCAGCAAGTCCGATATGGTCTAGTGGCTAGGATATCTGGCTTTCACCCAGAAGGCGCGGGTTTGATTCCCGGTATCGGAGCGAGTGCTTTTGCACCGGTTTTGAAGAATAGACTTAAGGATATAGGTTTATGAATGGAATTAAGACTTAGTTCAGCAAGTCCGATATGGTCTAGTGGCTATGATATCTGGCTTTCACCCAGAAGGCCCGGGTTCGATTCCCGTTATCGGAGCGAGTGCTTTTGCACCGGTTTTGAAGAATAGACTTAAGGATATAGGTTTATGAATGGAATTAAGACTTAGTTCAGCAACTCCGATATGGTCTAGTGGCTAGGATATCTGGCTTTCACCCAGAAGGCGCGGGTTTGATTCCCGGTATCGGAGCGAGTGCTTTTGCACCGGTTTTGAAGAATAGACTTAAGGATATAGGTTTATGAATGGAATTAAGACTTTGTTCAGCAAGTCCGATATGGTCTAGTGGCTAGGATATCTGGCTTTCACCCAGAAGGCCCGGGTTCGATTCCCGGTATCGGAGCGAGTGCTTTTGCACCGGTTTTGAAGAATAGACTTAAGTATATAGGTTTATGAATAGAATTAAGACTCGGTTCAGCAAGTCCGATATTGTCTAGTGGCTAGGATATCTGGCTTTCACCCAGAAGGCCCGGGTTCGATTACCGGTATCGGAGCGAGTGCTTTTGCACCGCATTTAAAGAATAGACTTAAGGATATAGGTTTATGAATAGAATTAAGACTTGTTTAAGCAAGTCCGATATGGTCTAGTGGCTAGGATACCTGGCTTTCACCCAGAAGGCACGGGTTCGATTCCCGGTATCGGAGACTGTGCTTTGTACGGCTTTTAAAGAATAAATTTAAAGACACATTTATAGGAATAATATCTAGGGTTGCTCAAACCAGTCCGATATGGTCTAGTGGCTAGGATATCTGGCTTTCACCCAGGAGGCCCGGTGTCGGAGCGAGTGCTTTTGTACCGGTTTTGAAGAATAGACTAAAGGATATAGGTTTATGAATAGAATTACGACTTCGTTAAGCAAGTCCGATATGGTCTAGTGGCTAGGATATCTGGCTTTCACCCAGAAGGCGCGGGTTTGATTCCCGGTATCGGAGCGAGTGCTTTTGCACCGGTTTTGAAGAATAGACTTAAGGATATAGGTTTATGAATAGAATTAAGACTTAGTTCAGCAAGTCCGATATGGTCTAGTGGCTAGGATATCTGGCTTTCACCCAGAAGGCGCGGGTTTGATTCCCGGTATCGGAGCGAGTGCTTTTGCACCGGTTTTGAAGAATAGACTTAAGGATATAGGTTTATGAATGGAATTAAGACTTAGTTCAGCAAGTCCGATATGGTCTAGTAGCTATGATATCTGGCTTTCACCCAGAAGGCCCGGGTTCGATTCCCGTTATCGGAGCGAGTGCTTTTGTACCGGTTTTGAAGAATAGACTTAAGGATATAGGTTAATGAATAGAATTAAGACTTGGTTAAGCAAGTCCGATATGGTCTAGTGGGTAGGATACCCAGAAGGCCCGGGTTCGATTCCCGGTATCGGAGCGAGTGCTCTTGTACCGGTTTTGAGGAATAGACTTAAGGATATAGGTTTATGAATAGAATTAAGATTTGGAAAAAGTTCGATATGGTCTAGTGGCTAGGATATCTGGCTTTCACCCAGAAGGCCCGGGTTCGATTCCCGGTATCGGAGATAGTGCTTTTGTACCGCTTTTAAAGAATAAATTTAAAGACACATTTATAGGACTAATATCTAGGGTTGCACAAACCAGTTCGATATGGTATAGCGGCTAGGATATCTGGCTCTCACCCAGAAGGCCCGGGTTCGATTCCCGTTATCGGAACGAGTGCTTTTGTACCGGTTTTGAAGAATAGACTTAAGGATATAGGTTTATGAATAGAATTAAGACTTGGTTAAGCAAGTCCGATATGGTCTAGTGGGTAGGATACCCAGAAGGCCCGGGTTCGATTCCCGGTATCGGAGCGAGTGCTCTTGTACCGGTTTTGAGGAATAGACTTAAGGATATAGGTTTATGAAAAGAATTAAGACTTGGTTAAGCAAGTCCGATATGGTCTAGTGCCTAGGATATCTGGCTTTCAGCCAGAAGGCCCGGGTTTGATTCCCGGTATCGGAGACAGTGCTTTTGAAGCGCTTTTAAAGAATAAATTTAAAGACACATTTATATGAATAATATCTAGGGTTGCACTATCCAGTCCGATATGGTATAGCGGCTAGGATATCTGGCTCTCACCCAGAAGGCCCGGGTTCGATTCCCGTTATCGGAGCGAGTGCATTTGTACCGGTTTTGAAGAATAGACTTAAGGATATAGGTTTATGAATAGAATTAAGAATTGGTTAAGCAAGTCCGATATGGTCTAGTGGGTAGGATACCCAGAAGGCCCGGGTTCGATTCCCGGTATCGGAGCGAGTGCTGTTGTACCGGTTTTGAGGAATAGACTTAAGGATATAGGTTTATGAAAAGAATTAAGACTTGGTTAAGCAAGTCCGATATGGTCTAGTGGCTAGGATATCTGGCTTTCACCCAGAAGGCCCGGGTTCGATTCCCGGTATCGGTGACAGTGCTTTTGTACCGGTTTTAAAGAATAAATTTAAAGACACATTTATATGAATAATATCTAGGGTTGCACTATCCAGTCCGATATGGTATAGCGGCTAGGATATCTGGCTCTCACCCAGAAGGCCCGGGTTCGATTCCCGTTATCGGAGCGAGTGCTTTTGTACCGGTTTTGAAGAATAGACTTAAGGATATAGGTTTATGAATAGAATTAAGACTTGGTTAAGCAAGTCCGATTTGGTCTAGTGGGTAGGATACCCAGAAGGCCCGGGTTCGATTCCCGGTATCGGAGCGAGTGCTGTTGTACCGGTTTTGAGGAATAGACTTAAGGATATAGGTTTATGAATAGAATTAAGGCTTGGAATAAGCCCGATATCGTCTAGTGGCTAGGATATCTGGCTTTCACCCAGAAGGCCCGGGTTCGATTCCCGGTATCGGAGACAGTGCTTTTGTACCGCTTTTAAAGAATAAATTTAAAGACACATTTATAGTACTAATATCTAGGGTTGCACAAACCAGTCCGATATGGTATAGCGGCTAGGATATCTGGCTCTCACCCAGAAGGCCCGGGTTCGATTCCCGTTATCGGAGCGAGTGCTTTTGTACCGGTTTTGAAGAATAGACTTAAGGATATAGGTTTATGAATAGAATTAAGGCTTGGTTAAGCAAGTCCGATATGGTCTAGTAGGTAGGATACCCAGAAGGCCCGGGTTCGAGTCCCGGTATCGGAGACAGTGCTTTTGTACCGCTTTTAAAGAATAAATTTAAAGACACATTTATAGGACTAATATCTAGGGTTGCACAAACCAGTCCGATATGGTATAGCGGCTAGGATATCTGGCTCTCACCCAGAAGGCCCGGGTTCGATTCCCGTTATCGGAGCGAGTGCTTTTGTACCGGTTTTGAGGAATAGACTTAAGGATATAGGTTTATGAAAAGAATTAAGACTTGGTTAAGCAAGTCCGATATGGTCTAGTGGCTAGGATATCTGGCTTTCACCCAGAAGGCCCGGGTTCGATTCCCGGTATCGGAGACAGTGCTTTTGTACCGGTTTTGAAGAATAGACTTAAGGATATAGGTTTATGAATAGAATTAAGACTTGGTTAAGCAAGTCCGATATGGTCTAGTGGCTAGGATATCTGGCTTTCACCCAGAAGGCCCGGGTTCGATTCCCGGTATCGGAGACAGTGCTTTTGTACCGCTTTTAAAGAATAAATTTAAAGACACATTTATAGGACTAATATCTAGGGTTGCTTAAACCAGTCCGATATGGTATAGCGGCTAGGATATCTGGCTCTCACCCAGAAGGCCCGGGTTCGATTCCCGTTATCGGAGCGAGTGCTTTTGTACCGGTTTTGAAGAATAGACTTAAGGATATAGGTTTATGAATAGAATTAAGACTTGGTTAAGCAAGTCCGATATGGTCTAGTGGGTAGGATACCCAGAAGGCCCGGGTTCGATTCCCGGTATCGGAGCGAGTGCTCTTGTACCGGTTTTGAGGAATAGACTTAAGGATATAGGTTTATGAAAAGAATTAAGACTTGGTTAAGCAAGTCCGATATGGTCTAGTGCCTCGGATATCTGGCTTTCAGCCAGAAGGCCCGGGTTTGATTCCCGGTATCGGAGACAGTGCTTTTGAAGCGCTTTTAAAGAATAAATTTAAAGACACATTTATATGAATAATATCTAGGGTTGCACTATCCAGTCCGATATGGTATAGCGGCTAGGATATCTGGCTCTCACCCAGAAGGCCCGGGTTCGATTCCCGTTATCGGAGCGAGTGCTTTTGTACCGGTTTTGAAGAATAGACTTAAGGATATAGGTTTATGAATGGAATTAAGACTTAGTTCAGCAAGTCCGATATGGTCTAGTAGCTATGATATCTGGCTTTCACCCAGAAGGCCCGGGTTCGATTCCCGTTATCGGAGCGAGTGCTTTTGTACCGGTTTTGAAGAATAGACTTAAGGATATAGGTTTATGAATAGAATTAAGACTTGGTTAAGCAAGTCCGATATGGTCTAGTGGGTAGGATACCCAGAAGGCCCGGGTTCGATTCCCGGTATCGGAGCGAGTGCTCTTGTACCGGTTTTGAGGAATAGACTTAAGGATATAGGTTTATGAATAGAATTAAGATTTGGAAAAAGTTCGATATGGTCTAGTGGCTAGGATATCTGGCTCTCACCCAGAAGGCCCGGGTTCGATTCCCGTTATCGGAGCGAGTGCATTTGTACCGGTTTTGAAGAATAGACTTAAGGATATAGGTTTATGAATAGAATTAAGACTTGGTTAAGCAAGTCCGATATGGTCTAGTGGGTAGGATACCCAGAAGGCCCGGGTTCGATTCCCGGTATCGGAGCGAGTGCTGTTGTACCGGTTTTGAGGAATAGACTTAAGGATATAGGTTTATGAAAAGAATTAAGACTTGGTTAAGCAAGTCCGATATGGTCTAGTGGCTAGGATATCTGGCTTTCACCCAGAAGGCCCGGGTTCGATTCCCGGTATCGGTGACAGTGCTTTTGTACCGGTTTTAAAGAATAAATTTAAAGACACATTTATATGAATAATATCTAGGGTTGCACTATCCAGTCCGATATGGTATAGCGGCTAGGATATCTGGCTCTCACCCAGAAGGCCCGGGTTCGATTCCCGTTATCGGAGCGAGTGCTTTTGTACCGGTTTTGAAGAATAGACTTAAGGATATAGGTTTATGAATAGAATTAAGACTTGGTTAAGCAAGTCCGATTTGGTCTAGTGGGTAGGATACCCAGAAGGCCCGGGTTCGATTCCCGGTATCGGAGCGAGTGCTGTTGTACCGGTTTTGAGGAATAGACTTAAGGATATAGGTTTATGAATAGAATTAAGGCTTGGAATAAGCCCGATATCGTCTAGTGGCTAGGATATCTGGCTTTCACCCAGAAGGCCCGGGTTCGATTCCCGGTATCGGAGACAGTGCTTTTGTACCGCTTTTAAAGAATAAATTTAAAGACACATTTATAGGACTAATATCTAGGGTTGCACAAACCAGTCCGATATGGTATAGCGGCTAGGATATCTGGCTCTCACCCAGAAGGCCCGGGTTCGATTCCCGTTATCGGAGCGAGTGCTTTTGTACCGGTTTTGAGGAATAGACTTAAGGATATAGGTTTATGAAAAGAATTAAGACTTGGTTAAGCAAGTCCGATATGGTCTAGTGGCTAGGATATCTGGCTTTCACCCAGAAGGCCCGGGTTCGATTCACGGTATCGGAGACAGTGCTTTTGTACCGGTTTTGAAGAATAGACTTAAGGATATAGGTTTATGAATAGAATTAAGACTTGGTTAAGCAAGTCCGATATGGTCTAGTGGCTAGGATATCTGGCTTTCACCCAGAAGGCCCGGGTTCGATTCCCGGTATCGGAGACAGTGCTTTTGTACCGCTTTTAAAGAATAAATTTAAAGACACATTTATAGGACTAATATCTAGGGTTGCACAAACCAGTCCGATATGGTATAGCGGCTAGGATATCTGGCTCTCACCCAGAAGGACCGGGTTCGATTCCCGTTATCGGAGCGAGTGCTTTTGTACCGGTTTTGAAGAATAGACTTAAGGATATAGGTTTATGAATAGAATTAAGACTTGGTTAAGCAAGTCCGATATGGTCTAGTGGGTAGGATACCCAGAAGGCCCGGGTTCGATTCCCGGTATCGGAGCGAGTGCTCTTGTACCGGTTTTGAGGAATAGACTTAAGGATATAGGTTTATGAAAAGAATTAAGACTTGGTTAAGCAAGTCCGATATGGTCTAGTGCCTAGGATATCTGGCTTTCAGCCAGAAGGCCCGGGTTTGATTCCCGGTATCGGAGACAGTGCTTTTGAAGCGCTTTTAAAGAATAAATTTAAAGACACATTTATATGAATAATATCTAGGGTTGCACTATCCAGTCCGATATGGTATAGCGGCTAGGATATCTGGCTCTCACCCAGAAGGCCCGGGTTCGATTCCCGTTATCGGAGCGAGTGCTTTTGTACCGGTTTTGAAGAATAGACTTAAGGATATAGGTTTATGAATAGAATTAAGACTTGGTTAAGCAAGTCCGATATGGTCTAGTGGGCAGGATACCCAGAAGGCCCGGGTTCGATTCCCGGTATCGGAGCGAGTGCTCTTGTACCGGTTTTGAGGAATAGACTTAAGGATATAGGTTTATGAAAAGAATTAAGACTTGGTTAAGCAAGTCCGATATGGTCTAGTGGCTAGGATATCTGGCTTTCACCCAGAAGGCCCGGGTTCGATTCCCGGTATCGGAGACAGTGCTTTTGTACCGGTTTTGAAGAATAGACTTAAGGATATAGGTTTATGAATAGAATTATGACTTGGTTAAGCAAGTCCGATATGGTCTAGTGGGTAGGATACCCAGAAGGTCCGGGTTCGATTCCCAGTATCGGAGCGAGTGCTCTTGTACCGGTTTTGAGGAATAGACTTAAGGATATAGGTTTATGAATAGAATTAAGACTTGGTTAAGCAAGTCCGATATGGTCTAGTGGCTAGGATATCTGGCTTTTACCCAGAAGGCCCGGGTTCGATTCCCGGTATCGCAGACAGTGCTTTTGTACCGCTTTTAAAGAATAAATTTAAAGACACATTTATAGGAATAATATCTAGGGTTGCTCAAACCAGTCCAATATGGTATAGCGGCTAGGATATCTGGCTCTCACCCAGAAGGCCCGGGTTCGATTCCCGTTATCGGAGCGAGTGCTTTTGTACCGGTTTTGAAGAATAGACTTAAGGATATAGGTTTATGAATAGAATTAAGACTTGGTTAAGCAAGTCCGATTTGGTCTAGTGGGTAGGATACCCAGAAGGCCCGGGTTCGATTCCCGGTATCGGAGCGAGTGCTGTTGTACCGGTTTTGAGGAATAGACTTAAGGATATAGTTTTATGAGTAGAATTAAGGCTTGGAATAAGTCCGATATCGTCTAGTGGCTAGGATATCTGGCTTTCACCCAGAAGGCCCGGGTTCGATTCCCGGTATCGGAGACAGTGCTTTTGTACCGCTTTTAAAGAATAAATTTAAAGACACATTTATAGGACTAATATCTAGGGTTGCACAAACCAGTCCGATATGGTATAGCGGCTAGGATATCTGGCTCTCACCCAAAAGGCCCGGGTTCGATTCCCGTTATCGGAGCGAGTGCTTTTGTACCGGTTTTGAAGAATAGACTTAAGGATATAGGTTTATGAATAGAATTAAGGCTTGGTTAAGCAAGTCCGATATGGTCTAGTGGGTAGGATACCCAGAAGGCCCGGGTTCGATTCCCGGTATCGGAGACAGTGCTTTTGTACCGCTTTTAAAGAATAAATTTAAAGACACATTTATAGGACTAATATCTAGGGTTGCACAAACCAGTCCGATATGGTATAGCGGCTAGGATATCTGGCTCTCACCCAGAAGGCCCGGGTTCGATTCCCGTTATCGGAGCGAGTGCTTTTGTACCGGTTTTGAGGAATAGACTTAAGGATATAGGTTTATGAAAAGAATTAAGACTTGGTTAAGCAAGTCCGATATGGTCTAGTGGCTAGGATATCTGGCTTTCACCCAGAAGGCCCGGGTTCGATTCCCGGTATCGGAGACAGTGCTTTTGTACCGGTTTTGAAGAATAGACTTAAGGATATAGGTTTATGAATAGAATTAAGACTTGGTTAAGCAAGTCCGATATGGTCTAATGGCTAGGATATCTGGCTTTCACCCAGAAGGCCCGGGTTCGATTCCCGGTATCGGAGACAGTGCTTTTGTACCGCTTTTAAAGAATAAATTTAAAGACACATTTATAGGACTAATATCTAGGGTTGCACAAACCAGTCCGATAAGGTATAGCGGCTAGGATATCTGGCACTCACCCAGAAGGCCCGGGTTCGATTCCCGTTATCGGAACGAGTGCTTTTGTACCGGTTTTGAAGAATAGACTTAAGGATATAGGTTTATGAATAGAATTAAGACTTGGTTAAGCAAGTCCGATATGGTCTAGTGGGTAGGATACCCAGAAGGCCCGGGTTCGATTCCCGGTATCGGAGCGAGTGCTCTTGTACCGGTTTTGAGGAATAGACTTAAGGATATAGGTTTATGAAAAGAATTAAGACTTGGTTAAGCAAGTCCGATATGGTCTAGTGCCTAGGATATCTGGCTTTCAGCCAGAAGGCCCGGGTTTGATTCCCGGTATCGGAGACAGTGCTTTTGAAGCGCTTTTAAAGAATAAATTTAAAGACACATTTATATGAATAATATCTAGGGTTGCACTATCCAGTCCGATATGGTATAGCGGCTAGGATATCTGGCTCTCACCCAGAAGGCCCGGGTTCGATTCCCGTTATCGGAGCGAGTGCTTTTGTACCGGTTTTGAAGAATAGACTTAAGGATATAGGTTTATGAATAGAATTAAGACTTGGTTAAGCAAGTCCGATTTGGTCTAGTGGGTAGGATACCCAGAAGGCCCGGGTTCGATTCCCGGTATCGGAGCGAGTGCTGTTGTACCGGTTTTGAGGAATAGACTTAAGGATATAGGTTTATGAATAGAATTAAGGCTTGGAATAAGTCCGATATCGTCTAGTGGCTAGGATATCTGGCTTTCACCCAGAAGGCCCGGGTTCGATTCCCGGTATCGGAGACAGTGCTTTTGTACCGCTTTTAAAGAATAAATTTAAAGACACATTTATAGGACTAATATCTAGGGTTGCACAAACCAGTCCGATAAGGTATAGCGGCTAGGATATCTGGCTCTCACCCAGAAGGCCCGGGTTCGATTCCCGTTATCGGAACGAGTGCTTTTGTACCGGTTTTGAAGAATAGACTTAAGGATATAGGTTTATGAATAGAATTAAGACTTGGTTAAGCAAGTCCGATATGGTCTAGTGGGTAGGATACCCAGAAGGCCCGGGTTCGATTCCCGGTATCGGAGCGAGTGCTCTTGTACCGGTTTTGAGGAATAGACTTAAGGATATAGGTTTATGAATAGAATTAAGACTTGGTTAAGCAAGTCCGATATGGTCTAGTGCCTAGGATATCTGGCTTTCAGCCAGAAGGCCCGGGTTTGATTCCCGGTATCGGAGACAGTGCTTTTGAAGCGCTTTTAAAGAATAAATTTAAAGACACATTTATATGAATAATATCTAGGGTTGCACTATCCAGTCCGATATGGTATAGCGGCTAGGATATCTGGCTCTCACCCAGAAGGCCCGGGTTCGATTCCCGTTATCGGAGCGAGTGCTTTTGTACCGGTTTTGAAGAAAAGACTTAAGGATATAGGTTTATGAATAGAATTAAGACTTGGTTAAGCAAGTCCGATATGGTCTAGTAGGCAGGATACCCAGAAGGCCCGGGTTCGATTCCCGGTATCGGAGCGAGTGCTCTTGTACCGGTTTTGAGGAATAGACTTAAGGATATAGGTTTATGAAAAGAATTAAGACTTGGTTAAGCAAGTTCGATATGGTCTAGTGGCTAGGATATCTGGCTTTCACCCAGAAGGCCCGGGTTCGATTCCCGGTATCGGAGACAGTGCTTTTGTACCGGTTTTGAAGAATAGACTTAAGGATATAGGTTTATGAATAGAATTATGACTTGGTTAAGCAAGTCCGATATGGTCTAGTGGGTAGGATACCCAGAAGGTCCGGGTTCGATTCCCGGTATCGGAGCGAGTGCTCTTGTACCGGTTTTGAGGAATAGACTTAAGGATATAGGTTTATGAATAGAATTAAGACTTGGTTAAGCAAGTCCGATATCGTCTAGTGGCTAGGATATCTGGCTTTCACCCAGAAGGCCCGGGTTCGATTCCCGGTATCGGAGACAGTGCTTTTGTACCGCTTTTAAAGAATAAATTTAAAGACACATTTATAGGACTAATATCTAGGGTTGCACAAACCAGTCCGATATGGTATAGCGGCTAGGATATCTGGCTCTCACCCAAAAGGCCCGGGTTCGATTCCCGTTATCGGAGCGAGTGCTTTTGTACCGGTTTTTAAGAATAGACTTAAGGATATAGGTTTATGAATAGAATTAAGGCTTGGTTAAGCAAGTCCGATATGGTCTAGTGGGTAGGATACAAAGAAGGCCCGGGTTCGATTCCCGGTATCGGAGACAGTGCTTTTGTACCGCTTTTAAAGAATAAATTTAAAGACACATTTATAGGACTAATATCTAGGGTTGCACAAACCAGTCCGATATGGTATAGCGGCTAGGATATCTGGCTCTCACCCAGAAGGCCCGGGTTCGATTCCCGTTATCGGAGCGAGTGCTTTTGTACCGGTTTTGAGGAATAGACTTAAGGATATAGGTTTATGAAAAGAATTAAGACTTGGTTAAGCAAGTCCGATATGGTCTAGTGGCTAGGATATCTGGCTTTCACCTAGAAGGCCCGGGTTCGATTCCCGGTATCGGAGACAGTGCTTTTGTACCGGTTTTGAAGAATAGACTTAAGGATATAGGTTTATGAATAGAATTAAGACTTGGTTAAGCAAGTCCGATATGGTCTAATGGCTAGGATATCTGGCTTTCACCCAGAAGGCCCGGGTTCGATTCCCGGTATCGGAGACAGTGCTTTTGTACCGCTTTTAAAGAATAAATTTAAAGACACATTTATAGGACTAATATCTAGGGTTGCACAAACCAGTCCGATAAGGTATAGCGGCTAGGATATCTGGCACTCACCCAGAAGGCCCGGGTTCGATTCCCGTTATCGGAGCGAGTGCTTTTGTACCGGTTTTGAAGAATAGACTTAAGGATATAGGTTTATGAATAGAATTAAGACTTGGTTAAGCAAGTCCGATTTGGTCTAGTGGGTAGGATACCCAGAAGGTCCGGGTTCGATTCCCGGTATCGGAGCGAGTGCTGTTGTACCGGTTTTGAGGAATAGACTTAAGGATATAGGTTTATGAATAGAATTAAGGCTTGGAATAAGTCCGATATCGTCTAGTGGCTAGGATATCTGGCTTTCACCCAGAAGGCCCGGGTTCGATTCCCGGTATCGGAGACAGTGCTTTTGTACCGCTTTTAAAGAATAAATTTAAAGACACATTTATAGGACTAATATCTAGGGTTGCACAAACCAGTCCGATAAGGTATAGCGGCTAGGATATCTGGCTCTCACCCAGAAGGCCCGGGTTCGATTCCCGTTATCGGAACGAGTGCTTTTGTACCGGTTTTGAAGAATAGACTTAAGGATATAGGTTTATGAATAGAATTAAGACTTGGTTAAGCAAGTCCGATTTGGTCTAGTGGGTAGGATACCCAGAAGGCCCGGGTTCGATTCCCGGTATCGGAGCGAGTGCTGTTGTACCGGTTTTGAGGAATAGACTTAAGGATATAGGTTTATGAATAGAATTAAGGCTTGGAATAAGTCCGATATCGTCTAGTGGCTAGGATATCTGGCTTTCACCCAGAAGGCCCGGGTTCGATTCCCGGTATCGGAGACAGTGCTTTTGTACCGCTTTTAAAGAATAAATTTAAAGACACATTTATAGGAATAATATCTAGGGTTGCTCAAATCAGTCCGATATGGTATAGCGGCTAGGATATCTGGCTCTCACCCAGAAGGCCCGGGTTCGATTCCCGTTATCGGAGCGAGTGCTTTTGTACCGGTTTTGAAGAATAGACTTAAGGATATAGGTTTACGAATAGAATTAAGACTTGGTTAAGCAAGTCCGATATGGTCTAGTGGGTAGGATACCCAGAAGGCCCGGATTCGATTCCCGGTATCGGAGCGAGTGCTCTTGTACCGGTTTTGAGGAATAGACTTAAGGATATAGGTTTATGAAAAGAATTAAGACTTGGTTAAGCAAGTCCGATATGGTCTAGTGGCTGGGATATCTGGCTTTCACCCAGAAGGTCCGGGTTCGATTCCCGGTATCGGAGACAGTGCTTTTGTACCGGTTTTGAAGAATAGACTTAAGGATATAGGTTTATGGATAGAATTAAGACTTGATTAAGCAAGTCCGATATGGTCTAGTGGGTAGGATACCCAGAAGGTCCGGGTTCGATTCCCGGTATCGGAGCGAGTGCTCTTGTACCGGTTTTGAGGAATAGACTTAAGGATATAGGTTTATGAATAGAATTAAGACTTGGTTAAGCAAGTCCGATATGGTCTAGTGGCTAGGATATCTGGCTTTCACCCAGAAGGCCCGGGTTCGATTCCCGGTATCGCAGACAGTGGTTTTGTACCGCTTTTAAAGAATAAATTTAAAGACACATTTATAGGAATAATATCTAGGGTTGCTCAAACCAATCCGTTATGGTCTAGAGGCTAGGATATCAGCCTTTCACCCTGAAGACCCGGGTTCGATTCCCGGTATCGGAGCGAGTGCTCTTTTACCGGTTTTAAGGAATAGACTTAAGGATATAGGTTTATGAATAGAATTAAAACTTTGTTAAGCAAGTCCGATATGGTCTAGTGCCTAGGATATCTGGCTTTCAGCCAGAAGGCCCGGGTTTGATTCCCGGTATCGGAGACAGTGCTTTTGAAGCGCTTTTAAAGAATAAATTTAAAGACACATTTATATGAATAATATCTAGGGTTGCACTATCCAGTCCGATATGGTATAGCGGCTAGGATATCTGGCTCTCACCCAGAAGGCCCGGGTTCGATTCCCGTTATCGGAGCGAGTGCTTTTGTACCGGTTTTGAAGAATAGACTTAAGGATATAGGTTTATGAATAGAATTAAGACTTGGTTAAGCAAGTCCGATATGGTCTAGTGGGTAGGATACCCAGAAGGCCCGGGTTCGATTCCCGGTATCGGAGCGAGTGCTCTAGTACCGGTTTTGAGGAATAGACTTAAGGATATAGGTTTATGAATAGAATTTAGATTTGGAATAAGTCCGATATGGTCTAGTGGCTAGGATATCTGGCTTTCAGCCAGAAGACCCGGGTTTGATTCCCGGTATCGGAGACAGTGCTTTTGAAGCGCTTTTAAAGAATAAATTTAAAGACACATTTATATGAATAATATCTAGGGTTGCACTATCCAGTCCGATATGGTATAGTGGCTAGGATATCTGGCTCTCACCCAGAAGGCCCGGGTTCGATTCCCGTTATCGGAGCGAGTGCTTTTGTACCGGTTTTGAAGAATAGACTTAAGGATATAGGTTTATGAATAGAATTAAGACTTGGTTAAGCAAGTCCGATATGGTCTAGTGGGTAGGATACCCAGAAGGCCCGGGTTCGATTCCCGGTATCGGAGCGAGTGCTCTTGTACCGGTTTTGAGGAATAGACTTAAGGATATAGGTTTATGAAAAGAATTAAGACTTGGTTAAGCAAGTCCGATATGGTATAGCGGCTAGGATATCTGGCTCTCACCCAGAAGGCCCGGGTTCGTTTCCCGTTATCGGAGCGAGTGCTTTTGTACCGGTTTTGAAGAATAGACTTAAGGATATAGGTTTATGAATAGAATTAAGACTTTGTTCAGCAAGTCCGATATGGTCTAGTGGCTAGGATATGTGGCTTTCACCCAGAAGGCCCGGGTTCCATTCCCGGTATCGGAGCGAGTGCTTTTGCACCGGTTTTGAAGAATAGACTTAAGGATATAGGTTTATGAATAGAATTAAGACTTTGTTCAGCAAGTCCGATATGGTCTAGTGGCTAGGATATGTGGCTTTCACCCAGAAGGCCCGGGTTCCATTCCCGGTATCGGAGCGAGTGCTTTTGCACCGGTTTTGAAGAATAGACTTAAGGATATAGGTTTATGAATAGAATTAAGACTTGGTTAAGCAAGTCCGATATGGTCTAGTGTCTAGGATATCTGGCTTTCACCCAGAAGGCCCGGGTTCGATTCCCGGTATCGGAGCGAGTGCTTTTGCACCGGTTTTGAAGAATAGACTTAAGGATATAGGTTTATGAATGGAATTAAGACTTTGGTCAGCAAGTCCGATATGGTCTAGTGGCTAGGATATGTGGCTTTCACCCAGAAGGCCCGGGTTCGATTCCCGGTGTCGGAGCGAGTGCTTTTGCACCGGTTTTGAAGAATAGACTTAAGTATATAGGTTTATGAATAGAATTAAGACTTGGTTGAGCAAGTCCGATATGGTCTAGTGGGTAGGATACCTGGCTTTCACCCAGAAGGCACGGGTTCAATTCCCGGTACCGGAGACAGTGCTTTGTACGGCTTTTAAAGAATAAATTTAAAAACACATTTATAGGAATAATATCTAGGGTTGCTCAAACCAGTCCGATATGGTCTAGTGGCTACGATATCGGGCTTTCGCCCAGGAGGCCCGGTGTCGGAGCGAGTGCTTTTGCACCGGTTTTGAAGAATAGACTTAAGGATATAGGTTTATGAATAGAATTAAGACTTGGTTAAGCAAGTCCGATATGGTCTAGTGTCTAGGATATCTGGCTTTCACCCAGAAGGCCCGGGTTCGATTCCCGGTATCGGAGCGAGTGCTTTTGTACCGGTTTTGAAGAATAGACTAAAGGATATAGGTTTATGAATAGAATTAAGACTTCGTTAAGCAAGTCCGATATGGTCTAGTGGCTAGGATATGTGGCTTTCGCCCAGAAGGCCCGGATTCGATTCCCGGTATCGGAGCGAGTGCTTTTGCACCGGTTTTGAAGAATAGACTTAAGGATATAGGTTTATGAATGGAATTAAGACTTTGTTCAGCAAGTCCGATATGGTCTAGTGGGTAGGATACCTGGCTTTCACCCAGAAGGCCCGGGTTCGATTCCAGGTATCGGAGCGAGTGCTTTTGCACCGGTTTTGAAGAATAGACTTAAATGTATAGGTTTATGAATAGAATTAAGACTTGGGTGAGCAAGTCCGATATGGTCTAGTGGGTAGGATACCTGGCTTTCACCCAGAAGGCACGGGTTCGATTCCCGGTACCGGAGACTGTGCTTTGTACGGCTTTTAAAGAATAAAATTAAAGACACATTTATAGGAATAATATCTAGGGTTGCTCAAACCACTCCGATATGGTCTAGTGGCTAGGATATCTGGCTTTCACCCAGGAGGCCCGGTGTCGGAGCGAGTGCTTTTGTACCGGTTTTGAAGAATAGACTAAAGGACATAGGTTTATGAATAGAATTAAGACTTCGTTAAGCAAGTCCGATATGGTCTAGTGGCTAGGATATCTGGCTTTCACCCAGAAGGCCCGGGTTCGGTTACCGGTATCGGAGCGAGTGCTTTTGCACCGGTTTTGAAGAATAGACTTAAGGATATAGGTTTATGAATAGAATTATGACTTGGTTAAGCAAGTCCGATATGGTCTAGTGGGTAGGATACCCAGAAGGTCCGGGTTCGATTCCCGGTATCGGAGCGAGTGCTCTTGTACCGGTTTTGAGGAATAGACTTAAGGATATAGGTTTATGAAAAGAATTAAGACTTGGTTAAGCAAGTCCGATATGGTATAGCGGCTAGGATATCTGGCTCTCACCCAGAAGGCCCGGGTTCGATTCCCGTTATCGGAGCGAGTGCTTTTGTACCGGTTTTGAAGAATAGACTTAAGGATATAGGTTTATGAATAGAATTAAGACTTTGTTCAGCAAGTCCGATATGGTCTAGTGGCTAGGATATGTGGCTTTCACCCAGAAGGCCCGGGTTCGATTCCCGGTATCGGAGCGAGTGCTTTTGCACCGGTTTTGAAGAATAGACTTAAGGATATAGGTTTATGAATAGAATTAAGACTTGGTTAAGCAAGTCCGATATGGTCTAGTGTGTAGGATATCTGGCTTTCACCCAGAAGGCCCGGGTTCGATTCCCGGTATCGGAGCGAGTGCTTTTGCACCGGTTTTGAAGAATAGACTTAAGGATATAGGTTTATGAATGGAATTAAGACTTTGGTCAGCAAGTCCGATATGGTCTAGTGGCTAGGATATGTGGCTTTCACCCAGAAGGCCCGGGTTCGATTCCCGGTGTCGGAGCGAGTGCTTTTGCACCGGTTTTGAAGAATAGACTTAAGTATATAGGTTTATGAATAGAATTAAGACTTGGTTGAGCAAGTCCGATATGGTCTAGTGGGTAGGATACCTGGCTTTCACCCAGAAGGCACGGGTTCAATTCCCGGTACCGGAGACAGTGCTTTGTACGGCTTTTAAAGAATAAATTTAAAAACACAGTTATAGGAATAATATCTAGGGTTGCTCAAACCAGTCCGATATGGTCTAGTGGCTACGATATCGGGCTTTCACCCAGGAGGCCCGGTGTCGGAGCGAGTGCTTTTGTACCGGTTTTGAAGAATAGACTAAAGGATATAGGTTTATGAATAGAATTAAGACTTCGTTAAGCAAGTCCGATATGGTCTAGTGGCTAGGATATGTGGCTTTCGCCCAGAAGGCCCGGATTCGATTCCCGGTATCGGAGCGAGTGCTTTTGCACCGGTTTTGAAGAATAGACTTAAGGATATAGGTTTATGAATGGAATTAAGACTTTGTTCAGCAAGTCCGATATGGTCTAGTGGGTAGGATACCTGGCTTTCACCCAGAAGGCCCGGGTTCGATTCCAGGTATCGGAGCGAGTGCTTTTGCACCGGTTTTGAAGAATAGACTTAAATGTATAGGTTTATGAATAGAATTAAGACTTGGGTGAGCAAGTCCGATATGGTCTAGTGGGTAGGATACCTGGCTTTCACCCAGAAGGCACGGGTTCGATACCCGGTACCGGAGACTGTGCTTTGTACGGCTTTTAAAGAATAAAATTAAAGACACATTTATAGGAATAATATCTAGGGTTGCTCAAACCACTCCGATATGGTCTAGTGGCTAGGATATCTGGCTTTCACCCAGGAGGCCCGGTGTCGGAGCGAGTGCTTTTGCACCGGTTTTGAAGAATAGATTTAAGGATATAGGTTTATGAATGGAATTAAGACTTTGTTCAGCAAGTCCGATATGGTCTAGTGGCTAGGATATCTGGCTTTCACCCAGAAGGCACGGGTTCGATTACCGGTACCGGAGTTGTGCTTTGTACGGCTTTTAAAGAATAAATTTAAAGACACATTTATAGGAATAATATCTAGGGTTGCTCAAACCAGTGCGATATGGTCTAGTGGCTAGGATATCTGGCTTTCACCCAGGAGGCCCGGTGTCGGAGCGAGTGCTTTTGTACCGGTTTTGAAGAATAGACTAAAGGATATAGGTTTACGAATAGAATTAAGACTTCGTTAAGCAAGTCCGATATGGTCTAGTGGCTAGGATATCTGGCTTTCACCCAGAAGGCCCGGGTTCGATTCCCGGTATCGGAGCGAGTGCTTTTGCACCGGTTTTGAAGAATAGACTTAAGGATATAGGTTTATGAATAGAATTAAGACTTGGTTCAGCAAGTCCGATATGGTCTAGTGGCTAGGAAATGTGGCTTTCACCCAGAAGGCCCGGGTTCGATTCCCGGTGTCGGAGCGAGTGCTTTTGCACCGGTTTTGAAGAATAGACTTAAGGATATAGGTTTATGAGTAGAATTAAGACTTGTTTGAGCAAGTCCGATATTGTCTAGTGGCTAGGATATCTGGCTTTCACCCAGAAGGCCCGGGTTCGATTTCCGGTATCGGAGCGAGTGCTTTTGCACCGCATTTAAAGAATAGACTTAAGGATATAGGTTTATGAATAGAATTAAGACTTGTTTAAGCAAGTCCGATATGGTCTAGTGGCTAGGATATCTGGCTTTCACCCAGAAGGCCCGGGTTCGATTCCCGGTATCGGAGCGAGTGCTTTTGCACCGGTTTTGAAGAATAGACTTAAGTATATAGGTTTATGAATAGAATTAAGACTTGTTTGAGCAAGTCCGATAAGGTCTAGTGGGTAGGATACCTGGCTTTCACCCAGAAGGCACGGGTTCGATTCCCGGTATCGGAGACTGTGCTTTGTACGGCTTTTAAAGAATAAATTTAAAGACACATTTATAGGAATAATATCTAGGGTTGCTCAAACCAGTCCGATATGGTCTAGTGGCTAGGATATCTGGCTTTCCCCAGGAGGCCCGGTGTCGGAGCGAGTGCTTTTGTACCGGTTTTGAAGAATAGACTAAAGGATATAGGTTTATGAATAGAATTAAGACTTCGTTAAGCAAGTCCGATATGGTCTAGTGGCTAGGATATCTGGCTTTCACCCAGAAGGCCCGGGTTCGATTCCCGGTATCGGAGCGAGTGCTTTTGCACCGGTTTTGAAGAATAGACTTAAGGATATAGGTTTATGAATAGAATTAAGACTTACTTCAGCAAGTCCGATATGGTCTAGTGGCTAGGATATCTGGCTTTCACCCAGAAGGCGCGGGTTTGATTCCCGGTATCGGAGCGAGTGCTTTTGCACCGGTTTTGAAGAATAGACTTAAGGATATAGGTTTATGAATGGAATTAAGACTTAGTTCAGCAAGTCCGATATGGTCTAGTGGGTAGGATACCCAGAAGGCCCGGGTTCGATTCCCGGTATCGGAGCGAGTGCTCTTGTACCGGTTTTGAGGAATAGACTTAAGGATATAGGTTTATGAATAGAATTAAGGCTTGGAATAAGTCCGATATGGTCTAGTGGCTAGGATATCTAGCTTTCACCCAGAAGGCACGGGTTCGATTACCGGTACCGGAGTTGTGCTTTGTACGGCTTTTAAAGAATAAATTTAAAGACACATTTATAGGAATAATATCTAGGGTTGCTCAAACCAGTGCGATATGGTCTAGTGGCTAGGATATCTGGCTTTCACCCAGGAGGCCCGGTGTCGGAGCGAGTGCTTTTGTACCGGTTTTGAAGAATAGACTAAAGGATATAGGTTTACGAATAGAATTAAGACTTCGTTAAGCAAGTCCGATATGGTCTAGTGGCTAGGATATCTGGCTTTCACCCAGAAGGCCCGGGTTCGATTCCCGGTATCGGAGCGAGTGCTTTTGCACCGGTTTTGAAGAATAGACTTAAGGATATAGGTTTATGAATAGAATTAAGACTTGGTTCAGCAAGTCCGATATGGTCTAGTGGCTAGGAAATGTGGCTTTCACCCAGAAGGCCCGGGTTCGATTCCCGGTGTCGGAGCGAGTGCTTTTGCACCGGTTTTGAAGAATAGACTTAAGGATATAGGTTTATGAGTAGAATTAAGACTTGTTTGAGCAAGTCCGATATTGTCTAGTGGCTAGGATATCTGGCTTTCACCCAGAAGGCCCGGGTTCGATTTCCGGTATCGGAGCGAGTGCTTTTGCACCGCATTTAAAGAATAGACTTAAGGATATAGGTTTATGAATAGAATTAAGACTTGTTTAAGCAAGTCCGATATGGTCTAGTGGCTAGGATATCTGGCTTTCACCCAGAAGGCCCGGGTTCGATTCCCGGTATCGGAGCGGGTGCTTTTGCACCGGTTTTGAAGAATAGACTTAAGTATATAGGTTTATGAATAGAATTAAGACTTGTTTGAGCAAGTCCGATAGGGTCTAGTGGGTAGGATACCTGGCTTTCACCCAGAAGGCACGGGTTCGATTCCCGGTATCGGAGACTGTGCTTTGTACGGCTTTTAAAGAATAAATTTAAAGACACATTTATAGGAATAATATCTAGGGTTGCTCAAACCAGTCCGATATGGTCTAGTGGCTAGGATATCTGGCTTTCCCCAGGAGGCCCGGTGTCGGAGCGAGTGCTTTTGTACCGGTTTTGAAGAATAGACTAAAGGATATAGGTTTATGAATAGAATTAAGACTTCGTTAAGCAAGTCCGATATGGTCTAGTGGCTAGGATATCTGGCTTTCACCCAGAAGGCCCGGGTTCGATTCCCGGTATCGGAGCGAGTGCTTTTGCACCGGTTTTGAAGAATAGACTTAAGGATATAGGTTTATGAATAGAATTAAGACTTACTTCAGCAAGTCCGATATGGTCTAGTGGCTAGGATATCTGGCTTTCACCCAGAAGGCGCGGGTTTGATTCCCGGTATCGGAGCGAGTGCTTTTGCACCGGTTTTGAAGAATAGACTTAAGGATATAGGTTTATGAATGGAATTAAGACTTAGTTCAGCAAGTCCGATATGGTCTAGTGGGTAGGATACCCAGAAGGCCCGGGTTCGATTCCCGGTATCGGAGCGAGTGCTCTTGTACCGGTTTTGAGGAATAGACTTAAGGATATAGGTTTATGAATAGAATTAAGGCTTGGAATAAGTCCGATATGGTCTAGTGGCTAGGATATCTGGCTTTCACCCAGAAGGCCCGGGTTCGATTACCGGTATCGGAGACAGTGCTTTTGTACCGCTTTTAAAGAATAAATTTAAAGACACATTTATAGGACTAATATCTAGGGTTGCACAAACCAGTCCGATATGGTATAGCGGCTAGGATATCTGGCTCTCACCCAGGAGGCCCGGGTTCGATTCCCGTTATCGGAGCGAGTGCTTTTGTACCGGTTTTGAAGAATAGACTTAAGGATATAGGTTTATGAATGGATTTAAGACTTGGTTAAGCAAGTCCGATATGGTCTAGTGGGTAGGATACCCAGAAGGCCCGGGTTCGATTCCCGGTATCGGAGACAGTGCTTTTGTACCGGTTTTGAGGAATAGACTTAAGGATATAGGTTTATGAATAGAATTAAGACTTGGTTAAGCAAGTCCGATATGGTCTAGTGGATAGGATATCTGGCTTTCACCCAGAAGGCCCGGGTTCGATTCCCGGTATCGCAGACAGTGCTTTTGTACCGCTTTTAAAGAATAAATTTAAAGACACATTTATAGGAATAATATCTAGGGTTGCTCAAACCAGTCCGATATGGTATAGCGGCTAGGATATCTGGCTCTAACCCAGAAGGCCCGGGTTCGATTCCCGTTATCGGAGCGAGTGCTTTTGTACCGGTTTTGAAGAATAGACTTAAGGATATAGGTTTATGAATAGAATTAAGACTTGGTTAAGCAAGTCCGATATGGTCTAGTGGGTAGGATACCCAGAAGGCCCGGATTCGATTCCCGGTATCGGAGCGAGTGCTCTTGTACCGGTTTTGAAGAATAGACTTAAGGATATAGGTTTATGAAAAGAATTAAGACTTGGTTAAGCAAGTCCGATATGGTCTAGTGGCTAGGATATCTGGCTTTCACCCAGAAGGCCCGGGTTCAATTCCCGGTATCGGAGACAGTGCTTTTGTACCGGTTTTGAAGAATAGACTTAAGGATATAGGTTTATGGATAGAATTAAGACTTGGTTAAGCAATTCCGATATGGTCTAGTGGGTAGGATACCCAGAAGGTCCGGGTTCGATTCCCGGTATTGGAGCGAGTGCTCTTGTACAGGTTTTGAGGAATAGACTTAAGGATATAGGTTTATGAATAGAATTAAGACTTGGTTAAGCAAGTCCGATATGGTCTAGTGGCTAGGATATCTGGCTTTCACCCAGAAGGCCCGGGTTTGATTCCCGGTATCGCAGACAGTGCTTTTGAAGCGCTTTTAAAGAATAAATTTAAAGACACATTTATATGAATAATATCTAGAGTTGCACTATCCAGTCCGATATGGTATAGCGGCTAGAATATCTGGCTCTCACCCAGAAGGCCCGGGTTCGATTCCCGTTATCGGAGCGAGTGCTTGTGTACCGGTTTTGAAGAATAGACTTAAGGATATAGGTTTATGAATAGAATTAAGACTTGGTTAAGCAAGTCCGATATGGTCTAGTTGGTAGGATACCCAGAAGGCCCGGGTTCGATTCCCGGTATCGGAGCGAGTGCTCTTGTACCGGTTTTGAGGAATAGACTTAAGGATATAGGTTTATGAATAGAATTAAGATTTGGAATAAGTCCGATATGGTCTAGTGGCTAGGATATCTGGCTTTCACCCAGAAGGCCCGGGTTCGATTCCCGGTATCGGAGACAGTGCTTTTGTACCGCTTTTAAAGAATAAATGTAAAGACACATTTATAGGACTAATATCTAGGGTTGCACAAACCAGTCCGATATGGTATAGCGGCTAGGATATCTGGCTCTCACCCAGAAGGCCCGGGTTCGATTACCGTTATCGGAGCGAGTGCTTTTGTACCGGTTTTGAAGAATAGACTTAAGGATATAGGTTTATGAATAGAATTAAGACTTGGTTAAGCAAGTCCGATATGGTCTAGTGGGTAGGATACCCAGAAAGCCCGGGTTCGATTCCCGGTATCGGAGCGAGTGCTCTTGTACCGGTTTTGAGGAATAGACTTAAGGATATAGGTTTATGAATAGAATTAAGACTTGGAATAAGTCCGATATGGTCTAGTGGCTAGGATATCTGGCTTTCACCCAGAAGGCCCGGGTTCGATTCCCGGTATCGGAGACAGTGCTTTTGTACCACTTTTAAAGAATAAATTTAAAGACACATTTATAGAACTAATATCTAGGGTTGCACAAACCAGTCCGATATGGTATAGCGGCTAGGATATCTGGCTCTCACCCAGAAGGCCCGGGTTCGATTACCGTTATCGGAGCGAGTGCTTTTGTACCGGTTTTGAAGAATAGACTTAAGGATATAGGTTTATGAATAGAATTAAGACTTGGTTAAGCAAGTCCGATATGGTCTAGTGGGTAGGATACCCAGAAGGCCCGGGTTCGATTCCCGGTATCGGAGCGAGTGCTCTTGTACCGGTTTTGAGGAATAGACTTAAGGATATAGGTTTATGAAAAGAATTAAGACTTGGTTAAGCAAGTCCGATATGGTCTAGTGGCCAGGATATCTGGCTTTCACCCAGAAGGCCCGGGTTCGATTCCCGGTATCGGAGGCTGTGCTTTTGTTACCGGTTTTGAAGAATAGACTTAAGGATATAGGTTTATGAATAGAAATAAGACTTGGTTAAGCAAGTCCGATATGGTCTAGTGGGTAGGATACCCAGAAGGTCCGGGTTCGATTCCCGGTATCGGAGCGAGTGCTCTTGTACCGGTTTTGAGGAATAGACTTAAGGATATAGGTTTATGAATAGAATTGAGACTTGGTTAAGCAAGTCCGATATGGTCTAGTGGCAAGGATATCTGGCTTTCAGCCAGAAGGCCCGGGTTTGATTCCCGGTATCGGAGACAGTGCTTTTGAAGCGCTTTTAAAGAATAAATTTAAAGACACATTTATATGAATAATATCTAGGGTTGCACTATCCAGTCCGATATGGTATAGCGGCTAGGATATCTGGCTCTCACCCAGAAGGCCCGGGTTCGATTCCCGTTATCGGAGCGAGTGCTTTTGTACCGGTTTTGAAGAATAGACTTAAGGATAAGGGTTTATGAATAGAATTAAGACTTGGTTAAGCAAGTCCGATATGGTCTAGTTTGTAGGATACACGGAAGGCCCGGGTTCGATTCCCGGTATCGGAGCGAGTGCTCTTGTACCGGTTTTTAGGAATAGACTTAAGGATATAGGTTTATGAATAGAATTAAGACTTGGTTAAGCAAGTCCGATATGGTCTAGTGGGTAGGATACACAGAAGGCCCGGGTTCGATTCCCGGTATCGGAGCGAGTGCTCTTGTACCGGTTTTGAGGAATAGACTTAAGGATATAGGTTTATGAATAGAATTAAGACTTGGTTAAACAAGTCCGATATGGTCTAGTGGCTAGGATGTCTGACTTTCACCCAGAAGGCCCGGGTTCGATTCCCGGTATTGGAGACAGTGCTTTTGTACCGGTTTTGAAGAAAAGACTTAAGGAAATAGGTTTATGAATAGAATAAAGACTTGGTTAAGCAAGTCCGATATGGTCTAGTGGGTAGGATACCCAGAAAGCCCGGGTTCGATTCCTGGTATCGGAGCGAGTGCTCTTGTACCGGTTTTGAGGAACAGACTTAAGGAAATAGGTTTATGAATAGAATAAAGACTTGGTTAAGCATGTCCGATATGGTCTAGTGGGTAGGATACCCAGAAGGCCCGGGTTCGATTCCCGGTATCGGAGCGAGTACTCTTGTACCGGTTTTGAGGAATAGACTTAAGGAAATAGGTTTATGAATAGAATAAAGACTTGGTTAAGCAAGTCCGATATGGTCTAGTGGGTAGGATACCCAGAAGGTCCGGTTTCGATTCCCGGTATCGGAGCGAGTGCTCTTGTACCGGTTTTGAGGAATAGACTTAAGGATATAGGTTTATGAATAGAATTAAGACTTGGTTAAACAAGTCCGATATGGTCTAGTGGCTAGGATGTCTGACTTTCACCCAGAAGGCCCGGGTTCGATTCCCGGTATTGGAGACAGTGCTTTTGTACCGGTTTTGAAGAATAGACTTAAGGAAATAGGTTTATGACTAGAATAAAGACTTGGTTAAGCAAGTCCGATACGGTCTAGTGGGTAAAATACCCAGAAGGCCCGGGTTCGATTCCCGGTATCGGAGCGAGTGCTGTTGTACCGGTTTTGAGGAATAGACTTAAGGAAATAGGTTTATGAATAGAATAAAGACTTGGTTAAGCAAGTCCGATATGGTCTAGTGGGTAGGATACCCAGAAGGCCCGGGTTCGATTCCCGGTATCGGAGCGAGTGCTCTTGTACCGGTTTTGAGGAATAGACTTAAGGATATAGGTTTATGAATAGAATTAAGACTTGGTTAAACAAGTCCGATATGGTCTAGTGGCTAGGATGTCTGACTTTCACCCAGAAGGCCCGGGTTCGATTCCCGGTATTGGAGACAGTGCTTTTGTACCGGTTTTCAAGAATAGACTTAAGGAAATAGGTTTATGAATAGAATAAAGACTTGGTTAAGCAAGTCCGATATGGTCTATAGTCTGTCAAACGAAAGAAGAGCCCTGAGAAATTTGTCCAAATTTGGTGTCGCCACCATCGACCCCATAGTACTTTATCAACTTGTTTTGTTTTGTCAATAGTCGTCTGTAATATAGTCTGCTATAAACAGATAGGCTTAATCGCAATAGAACCAATAAATTTTGCTATATATGTTTAATATGTTTATGTTTCATGATTTTTTACGATCATCGAGTATTAAAGAATAAAAAACAAAATTAACGACAAGACACCAGTTTTATCTTTGTTGAACTAGCTTTGCAATATATTGTAATGACATAAGTTAAAGTACTTGTCCATAAGTAGTTCAGCATCAAAGCGTCTTCAGTCCACGTTTTCATCAGAGTCTTCGCTGTCTTCTTGCATATTAATTTTAAGAGGTTCAATTGTGGTTTCGATGATGGGATCTTTTTCCCAATACTCATGCATTATATTCTCGACGTGCTCTATTGCCTTACGCCAATTCTCTGGTGTCACACGTTCAATGGCCCTCAATGTTGCGTCTTTGACCGTCGAGAGTTTGAAACCAGAATTCTGCTTCGCAACGTCGTTCTTCACTTGTGCCCATATTAGTTCAATCGGGTTAAACTGACAATGGTACGGTGGAATCCTCACTACCGTGTGACCTCTACTTTTAGCAACCTCGTCAATTTCGTACTTCAGGGTTCTGGTCTGGACTTGTGACGCTTTATTATTTCATAAAGCTCACGTCGAGAATATAATGCATGAGTATTGGGAAAAAGATCCCATCATCGAAACCACAATTGAACCTCTTAAAATTAATATGCAAGAAGACAGCGAAGACTCTGATGAAGATGTGGACTGAAGACGCTTTGATGCTGAACTACTTACTACTTAGACTTATGGACAAGTACTTTAACTTATGCCATTAAAATATATTGCAATGCTAGTTCAACAAAGATAAACTGGTGTCTTGTCGTTTATTTTTTTATATTCTTTAATACTCGATGATCGTAAAAAACCATGAAACATAAACATATTAAATATATATAGCAAAATTTATTGGTTCTATTGCGATTAAGCCTATCTGTTTATAGCAGACTTTATTACAGACGACTATTGACAAAACAAAACAAGTTGATAAAGTACTATGGGGTCGATGGTGGCGACACCAATTTGGACAAATTTATCAGGGCTCTTCGTTCGTTTGACTGACTATAGTGGGTAGGATACCCAGAAGGCCCGGGTTCGATTCCCGGTATCGGAGCGAGTGCTCTTGTACCGGTTTTGAGGAATAGACTTAAGGATATAGGTTTATGAATAGAATTAAGACTTGGTTAAGCAAGTCCGATATGGTCTAGTGGCTAGGATATCTGGCTTTCACCCAGAAGGCCCGGGTTCGATTCCCGGTATCGGAGACAGTGCTTTTGTACCGCTTTTAAAGAATAAATTTAAAGACACATTTATAGGACTAATATCTAGGGTTGCACAAACCAGTCCGATATGGTATAGCGGCTAGGATATCTGGCTCTCACCCAGAAGGCCCGGGTTCGATTCCCGTTATCGGAGCGAGTGCTTTTGTACCGTTTTTGAAGAATAGACTTAAGGATATGGGTTTATGAATAGAATTAAGACTTGGTTAAGCAAGTCCGATATGGTCTAGTGGGTAGGATACCCAGAAGGCCCGGGTTCGATTCCAGTTATCGGAGACAGTGCTTTTGTACCGGTTTTGAAGAATAGACTTAAGGATATGGGATTATGAATAGAATTAAGACTTGGTTAAGCAAGTCTGATATGGTCTAGTGGGTAGGATACCCGGAGGGTCCGGGTTCGATTCCCGGTATCGGAGCGAGTGCTCTTGTACCGGTTTTGAGGAATAGACTTAAGGATATAGGTTTATGAATAGAATTAAGACTTGGTTAAGCAAGTCCGATATGGTCTAGTGGCTAGAATCTGGCTTTCACCCAGAAGGCCCGGTATCGGAGACAGTGCTTTTGTACCGCTTTTAAAGAATAAATTTAAAGACACATTTATAGGACTAATATCTAGGGTTGCACAAACCAGTCCGATATGGTATAGCGGCTAGGATATCAGGCTTTCACCCTGAAGACCCGGGTTCGATTCCCGGTATCGGAGCGAGTGCTCTTTTACCGGTTTTAAGGAATAGACTTAAGGATATAGGTTTATGAATAGAATTAAAACTTGGTTAAGCAAGTCCGATATGGTCTAGTGGGTAGGATACCCAGAAGGCCCGGGTTCGATTCCCGGTATCGGAGCGAGTGCTCTTGTACCGGTTTTGAGGAATAGACTTAAGGATATAGGTTTATGAATAGAATTAAGACTTGGAATAAGTCCGATATGGTCTAGTGGCTAGGATATCTGGCTTTCACCCAGAAGGCCCGGTATCGGAGACAGTGCTTTTGTACCGCTTTTAAAGAATAAATTTAAAGACACATTTATAGGACTAATATCTAGGGTTGCACAAACCAGTCCGATATGGTATAGCGGCTAGGATATCTGGCTCTCACCCAGAAGGCCCGGGTTCGATTCCCGTTATCGGAGCGAGTGCTTTTGTACCGCTTTTAAAGAATAAATTTAAAGACACATTTATAGGAATAATATCTAGGGTTGCACAAACCAGTCCGATATGGTCTAGAGGCTAGGATATCAGGCTTTCACTTTGAAGACCCGGGTTCGATTCCCGGTATCGGAGCGAGTGCTCTTTTACCGGTTTTAAGGAATAGACTTAAGGATATAGGTTTATGAATAGAATAAAGACTTGGTTAAGCAAGTCCGATATGGTCTAGTGGGTAGGATACCCAGAAGGCCCGGGTTCGATTCCCGGTATCGGAGCGAGTGCTCTTGTACCGGTTTTGAGGAATAGACTTAAGGAAATAGGTTTATGAATAGAATAAAGACTTGGTTAAGCAAGTCCGATATGGTCTAGTGGGTAGGATACCCAGAAGGCCCGGGTTCGATTCCCGGTATCGGAGCGAGTGCTCTTGTACCGGTTTTGAGGAATAGACTTAAGGATATAGGTTTATGAATAGAATTAAGACTTGGTTAAACAAGTCCGATATGGTCTAGTGGCTAGGATGTCTGACTTTCACCCAGAAGGCCCGAGTTCGATTCCCGGTATTGGAGACAGTGCTTTTGTACCGGTTTTGAAGAATAGACTTAAGGAAATAGGTTTATGAATAGAATAAAGACTTGGTTAAGCAAGTCCGATATGGTCTAGTGGGTAGGATACCCAGAAGGCCCGGGTTCGATTCCCGGTATCGGAGCGAGTGCTCTTGTACCGGTTTTGAGGAATAGACTTAAGGATATAGGTTTATGAATAGAATTAAGACTTGGTTAAGCAAGTCCGATATGGTCTAGTGGCTAGGATATCTGGCTTACACCCAGAAGGCCCGGGTTCGATTCCCGGTATCGGAGACAGTGCTTTTGTACCGCTTTTAAAGAATAAATTTAAAGACACATTTATAGGACTAATATCTAGGGTTGCACAAACCAGTCCGATATGGTATAGCGGCTAGGATATCTGGCTCTCACCCAGAAGGCCCGGGTTCGATTCCCGTTATCGGAGCGAGTGCTTTTGTACCGCTTTTAAAGAATAAATTTAAAGACACATTTATAGGAATAATATCTAGGGTTGCACAAACCAGTCCGATATGGTCTAGAGGCTAGGATATCAGGCTTTCACTTTGAAGACCCGGGTTCGATTCCCGGTATCGGAGCGAGTGCTCTTTTACCAGTTTTAAGGAATAGACTTAAGGATATAGGTTTATGAATAGAATAAAGACTTGGTTAAGCAAGTCCGATATGGTCTAGTGGGTAGGATACCCAGAAGGCCCGGGTTCGATTCCCGGTATCGGAGCGAGTGCTCTTGTACCGGTTTTGAGGAATAGACTTAAGGAAATAGGTTTATGAATAGAATAAAGACTTGGTTAAGCAAGTCCGATATGGTCTAGTGGGTAGGATACCTAGAAGGCCCGGGTTCGATTCCCGGTATCGGAGCGAGTGCTCTTGTACCGGTTTTGAGGAATAGACTTAAGGATATAGGTTTATGAATAGAATTAAGACTTGGTTAAACAAGTCCGATATGGTCTAGTGGCTAGGATGTCTGACTTTCACCCAGAAGGCCCGAGTTCGAGTCCCGGTATTGGAGACAGTGCTTTTGTACCGGTTTTGAAGAATAGTATTAAGGAAATAGGTTTATGAATAGAATAAAGACTTGGTTAAGCAAGTCCGATATGGTCTAGTGGGTAGGATACCCAGAAGGCCCGGGTTCGATTTCCGGTATCGGAGCGAGTGCTCTTGTACCGGTTTTGAGGAATAGACTTAAGGAAATAGGTTTATGAATAGAATAAAGACTTGGTTAAGCAAGTCCGATATGGTCTAGTGGGTAGGATACCCAGAAGGCCCGGGTTCGATTCCCGGTATCGGAGCGAGTGCTCTTGTACCGGTTTTGAGGAATAGACTTAAGGATATAGGTTTATGAATAGAATTAAGACTTGGTTAAACAAGTCCGATATGGTCTAGTGGCTAGGATGTCTGACTTTCACCCAGAAGGCCCGAGTTCGAGTCCCGGTATTGGAGACAGTGCTTTTGTACCGGTTTTGAAGAATAGACTTAAGGAAATAGGTTTATGAATAGAATAAAGACTTGGTTAAGCAAGTCCGATATGGTCTAGTGGGTAGGATACCCAGAAGGCCCGGGTTCGATTTCCGGTATCGGAGCGAGTGCTCTTGTACCGGTTTTGAGGAATAGACTTAAGGATATAGGTTTATGAATAGAATTAAGACTTGGTTAAGCAAGTCCGATATGGTCTAGTGGCTAGGATATCTGGCTTTCACCCAGAAGGCCTGGGTTCGATTCCCGGTATCGGAGACAGTGCTTTTGTACCGCTTTTTAAGAATAAATTTAAAGACACATTTATAGGACTAATATCTAGGGTTGCACAAACCAGTCCGATGTGGTATAGCGGCTAGGATATCTGGCTCTCACCCAGAAGGCCCGGGTTCGCTTCCCGGTATCGGAGCGAGTGCTCTTGTACCGGTTTTGAGGAATAGACTTAAGGATATAGGTTTATGAATAGAATTAAGACTTGGTTAAGCAAGTCCGATATGGTCTAGTGGCTAGGATATCTGGCTTTCACCCAGAAGGCCCGGGTTCGATTCCCGGTATCGGAGACAGTGCTTTTGTACCGCTTTTTAAGAATAAATTTAAAGACACATTTATAGGACTAATATCTAGGGTTGCACAAACCAGTCCGATGTGGTATAGCGGCTAGGATATCTGGCTCTCACCCAGAAGGCCCGGGTTCGCTTCCCGTTATCGGAGCGAGTGCTTTTGTACCGCTTTTAAAGAATAAATTTAAAGACACATTTATAGGAATAATATCTAGGGTTGCACAAACCAGTCCGATATGGTCTAGAGGCTAGGATATCAGGCTTTCACTTTGAAGACCCGGGTTCGATTCCCGGTATCGGAGCGAGTGCTCTTTTACCGGTTTTAAGGAATAGACTTAAGGAAATAGGTTTATGAATAGAATAAAGACTTGGTTAAGCAAGTCCGATATGGTCTAGTGGGTAGGATACCCAGAAGGCCCGGGTTCGATTTCCGGTATCGGAGCGAGTGCTCTTGTACCGGTTTTGAGGAATAGACTTAAGGATATAGGTTTATGAATAGAATTAAGACTTGGTTAAGCAAGTTCGATATGGTCTAGTGGCTAGGATATCTGGCTTTCACCCAGAAGGCCCGGGTTCGATTCCCGGTATCGGAGACAGTGCTTTTGTACCGCTTTTTAAGAATAAATTTAAAGACACATTTATAGGACTAATATCTAGGGTTGCACAAACCAGTCCGATGTGGTATAGCGGCTAGGATATCTGGCTCTCACCCAGAAGGCCCGGGTTCGCTTCCCGTTATCGGAGCGAGTGCTTTTGTACCGCTTTTAAAGAATAAATTTAAAGACACATTTATAGGAATAATATCTAGGGTTGCACAAACCAGTCCGATATGGTCTAGAGGCTAGGATATCAGGCTTTCACTTTGAAGACCCGGGTTCGATTCCCGGTATCGGAGCGAGTGCTCTTTTACCGGTTTTAAGGAATAGACTTAAGGATATAGGTTTATGAATAGAATAAAGACTTGGTTAAGCAAGTCCGATATGGTCTAGTGGGTAGAATACCCAGAAGGCCCGGGTTCGATTCCCGGTATCGGAGCGAGTGCTCTTGTACCGGTTTTGAGGAATAGACTTAAGGATATAGGTTTAAGAATAGAATTAAGACTTGGTTAAACAAGTCCGATATGGTCTAGTGGCTAGGATGTCTGACTTTCACCCAGAAGGCCCGGGTTCCTATTCCCGGTATTGGAGACAGTGCTTTTGTACCGGTTTTCAAGAATAGACTTAAGGAAATAGGTTTATGAATAGAATAAAGACTTGGTTAAGCAAGTCCGATATGGTCTAGTGGGTAGGATACCCAGAAGGCCCGGGTTCGATTCCCGGTATCGGAGCGAGTGCTCTTGTACCGGTTTTGAGGAATAGACTTAAGGATATAGGTTTATGAATAGAATTAAGACTTGGTTAAGCAAGTCCGATATGGTCTAGTGGCTAGGATATCTGGCTTTCACCCAGAAGGCCCGGGTTCGATTCCCGGTATCGGAGACAGTGCTTTTGTACCGCTTTTAAAGAATAAATTTAAAGACACATTTATAGGAATAATATCTAGGGTTGCACAAACCAGTCCGATATGGTCTAGAGGCTAGGATGTCAAGCTTTTACCCTGAAGACCCGGGTTCGATTCCCGGTATCGGAGCGAGTGCTCTTTTACCGGTTTTAAGGAATTGACTTAAGGATATAGGTTTATGAATAGAATTAAAACTTGGTTAAGCAAGTCCGATATGGTCTAGTGCCTAGGATACCTGGCTTTCAGCCAGAAGCCCCGGGTTTGATTCCCGGTATCGGAGCGAGTGCTCTTGTACCGGTTTTGAGGAATAGACTTAAGGATATAGGTTTATGAATAGAATTAAGGCTTGGAATAAGTCCGATATGGTCTAGTGGCTAGGATATCTGGCTTTCACCCAGAAGGCCCGGGTTCGATTCCCGGTATCGGAGACAGTGCTTTTGTACCGCTTTTAAAGAATAAATTTAAAGAGACATTTATAGGACTAATATCTAGGGTTGCACAAACCAGTCCGATATGGTATAGCGGCTAGGATATCTGGCTCTCACCCAGAAGGCCCTGCTTCGATTCCCGTAATCGGAGCGAGCGCTTTTGTACAGGTTTTGAAGAATAGACTTAAGGATATAGGTTTATGAATAGAATTAAGACTTGGTTAAGCAAGTCCGATATGGTCTAGTGGGTAGGATACCCAGAAGGTCCGGTTTCGATTCCCGGTATCGGAGCGAGTGCTCTTGTACCGGTTTTGAGGAATAGACTTAAGGATATAGGTTTATGAATAGAATTAAGACTTGGTTAAACAAGTCCGATATGGTCTAGTGGCTAGGATGTCTGACTTTCACCCAGAAGGCCCGGGTTCGATTCCCGGTATTGGAGACTGTGCTTTTGTACCGGTTTTGAAGAATAGACTTAAGGAAATAGGTTTATGAATAGAATAAAGACTTGGTTAAGCAAGTCCGATATGGTCTAGTGGGTAGGATACCCAGAAGGCCCGGGTTCAATTCCCGGTATCGGAGCGAGTGCTCTTGTACCGGTTTTGAGGAATAGACTTAAGGATATAGGTTTATGAATAGAATTAAGACTTGGTTAAGCAAGTCCGATATGGTCTAGTGGCTAGGATATCTGGCTTTCACCCAGAAGGCCCGGGTTCGATTCCCGGTATCGGAGACAGTGCTTTTGTACCGCTTTTAAAGAATAAATTTAAAGACACATTTATAGGACTAATATCTAGGGTTGCACAAACCAGTCCGATATGGTCTAGAGGCTAGGATATCTGGCTCTCACCCAGAAGGCCCGGGTTCGATTCCCGTTATCGGAGCGCGTGCTTTTGTACCGGTTTTGAAGAATAGACTTAAGGATATGGGTTTATGAATAGAATTAAGACTTGGTTAAGCAAGTCCGATATGGTCTAGTGGGTAGGATACCCAGAAGGCCCGGGTTCGATTCCCGGTATCGGAGACAGTGCTTTTGTACCGGTTTTGAAGAATAGACTTAAGGATATAGGATTATGAATAGAATTAAGACTTGGTTAAGCAAGTCTGATATGGTCTAGTGGGCAGGATACCCAGAGGGTCCGGGTTCGATTCCCGGTATCGGAGCGAGTGCTCTTGTACCGGTTTTGAGGAATAGACTTAAGGATATAGGTTTATGAATAGAATTAAGACTTGGTTAAGCAAGTCCGATATGGTCTAGTGGCTAGGATATCTGGCTCTCACCCAGAGGGCCCGGGTTCGATTCCCGTTATCGGAGCGAGTGCTTTTGTACCGCTTTTAAAGAATAAATTTAAAGACACATTTATAGGAATAATATCTAGGGTTGCACAAACCAGTCCGATATGGTCTAGAGGCTAGGATGTCAAGCTTTTACCCTGAAGACCCGGGTTCGATTCCCGGTATCGGAGCGAGTGCTCTTTTACCGGTTTTAAGGAATTGACTTAAGGATATAGGTTTATGAATAGAATTAAAACTTGGTTAAGCAAGTCCGATATGGTCTAGTGCCTAGGATACCTGGCTTTCAGCCAGAAGCCCCGGGTTTGATTCCCGGTATCGGAGCGAGTGCTCTTGTACCGGTTTTGAGGAATAGACTTAAGGATATAGGTTTATGAATAGAATTAAGGCTTGGAATAAGTCCGATATGGTCTAGTGGCTAGGATATCTGGCTTTCACCCAGAAGGCCCGGGTTCGATTCCCGGTATCGGAGACAGTGCTTTTGTACCGCTTTTAAAGAATAAATTTAAAGACACATTTATAGGACTAATATCTAGGGTTTCACAAACCAGTCCGATATGGTATAGCGGCTAGGATATCTGGCTCTCACCCAGAAGGCCCTGCTTCGATTCCCGTAATCGGAGCGAGCGCTTTTGTACAGGTTTTGAAGAATAGACTTAAGGATATAGGTTTATGAATAGAATTAAGACTTGGTTAAGCAAGTCCGATATGGTCTAGTGGGTAGGATACCCAGAAGGTCCGGTTTCGATTCCCGGTATCGGAGCGAGTGCTCTTGTACCGGTTTTGAGGAATAGACTTAAGGATATAGGTTTATGAATAGAATTAAGACTTGGTTAAACAAGTCCGATATGGTCTAGTGGCTAGGATGTCTGACTTTCAACCAGAAGGCCCGGGTTCGATTCCCGGTATTGGAGATTGTGCTTTTGTACCGGTTTTGAAGAATAGACTTAAGGAAATAGGTTTATGAATAGAATAAAGACTTGGTTAAGCAAGTCCGATATGGTTTAGTGGGTAGGATACCCAGAAGGCCCGGGTTCGATTCCCGGTATCGGAGCAAGTGCTCTTGTACCGGTTTTGAGGAATAGTGTTAAGGAAATAGGTTTATGAATAGAATAAAGACTTGGTTAAGCAAGTCCGATATGGTCTAGTGGGTAGGATACCCAGAAGGCCCGGGTTCGATTCCCGGTATCGGAGACAGTGCTTTTGTACCGGTTTTGAAGAATAGACTTAAGGATATAGGATTATGAATAGAATTAAGACTTGGTTAAGCAAGTCTGATATGGTCTAGTGGGTAGGATACCCAGAGGGTCCGGGTTCGATTCCCGGTATCGGAGCGAGTGCTCTTGTACCGGTTTTGAAGAATAGACTTAAGGATATAGGTTTGTGAAGAGAATTAAGACTTGGTTAAGCAAATCCGATATGGTCTAGTGGGTAGGATACCCAGAAGGTCCGGGTTCGATTCCCGGTATCGGTGCGAGTGCTCTTGTACCGGTTTTGAGGAATAGACTTAAGGATATAGGTTTATGAATAGAATTAAGACTTGGTTAAGCAAGTCCGATATGGTATAGTGGCTAGGATATCTGGCTTTCACCCAGAAGGCCCGGGTTCGATTCCCGGTATCGGAGACAGTGCTTTTGTACCGCTTTTAAAGAATAAATTTAAAGACACATTTATAGGAATAATATCTAGGGTTGCGCAAACCAGTCCGATATGGTCTAGTGGCTAGGATATCAGGCTTTCACCCTGAAGACCCGGTTTCGATTCCCGGTATCGGAGACAGTTCTTTTGTACCGCTTTTAAAGAATAAATTTAAAGACACATTTATAGGAATAATATCTAGGGTTACACAATCCAGTCACATATGGTCTAGTGGCTAGGATATCTGGGTCTCACTAAAAAAACCCGGGTTCTATTCCTGTTAACGGAGCGAGTGCTTTTGTGCCGGTTTTCAAGAATAGACTTAAGGATATAGGTTTATGAATAGAATTAAGACTTGTTTTAGCAGGTCCGATATGGTCTAGTGGCTAGGATATCTGGCTTTCACCCAGTAGGCCCGGGTTCGATTCCCGGTATCGGAGACAGTTCTTTTGTACCGCTTTTAAAGAATAAATTTAAAGACACATTTATAGGAATAATATCTAGGGTTGCACAATCCAGTCAGATATGGTCTAGTGGCTAGGATATCTGGCTCTCACTTAAAAGCCCGGGTTCGATTCCCGTTAACGGAGCGAGTGCTTTTGTACCGGTTTTGAAGAATAGACTTAAGGATATAGGTTTATGAATAGAATTAAGACTTGGTTAAGCAAGTCCGATATGGTCTAGTGGCTAGGATATCTGGCTTTCACCCAGAAGGCCCGGGTTGGATTCCCGGTATCGGAGACAGTGCCTTTGTACCACTTTTAAAGAATAAATTTAAAGACACATTTATAGGAATATCTAGGGTTGCACAAACCAGTCAGATATGGTCTAGTGGCTAGGATATCTGGCTTTCACCCAGAAGGCCCGGTTTCGATTCCCGGTATCGGAGACAGTTCTTTTGTACCGCTTTTAAAGAATAAATTTAAAGACACATTTATAGGAATAATATCTAGGGTTGCACAATCCAGTCAGATATGGTCTAGTGGCTAGGATATCTGGCTCTCACTAAAAAAGCCCGGGTTCGATTCCCGTTAACGGAGCGAGTGCTTTTGTACCGGTTTTGAAGAATAGACTTAAGGATATAGGTTTATGAATAGAATTAAGACTCGGTTAAGCAAGTCCGATATGGTCAAGTGGATAGGATATCTGGCTTTCACCCAGAAGGCCCGGGTTCGATTCCCGGTTTCGGAGACAGTGCCTTTGTACCACTTTTAAAGAATAAATTTAAAGACACATTTTTAGGAATAATATCTAGGGTTGCTCAAACCAGTCCGATATGGTCTAGTGGCTAGGATATCTGGCTCTCACCCACAAGGCCCGGGTTCGATTCCCGGTAGCGGAGCGAGTGCTTTTGTACCGTTTTTGAAGAATAAACTTAAGGATATAGGTTTATGATTAGAATTAAGACTTGGTTAGGCAAGTCCGATATGGTCTAGTGGCTTGGATATCTGGCTCTCACCCAGAAGGCCCGGGTTCGATTCCCGGTATCGGAGCGAGTGCTTTTGTACCGCTTTTCAAGAATAGAATTAAGACTTGGTTGAGCTAGTCCAATATGGTCTAGTGGCTAGGTTGTCTGACTTTCACCCAGAATTCCCGGGTTCGATTCCCGGTATTGGAGACAGTGCTTTTGTACCGGTTTTGAAGAATAGACTTTAGGATATAGGTTTATGAATAGAATTAAGACTTGGTTAAGCAAGTCCGATATGGTCTAGTGGGTAGGATACCCAGAAGGCCCGGGTTCGACTCCCGGTATCGGAGCGAGTGCTCTTGTACCGGTTTTGAGGAATAGACTTAAGGATATAGGTTTATGAATAGAATTAAGACTTGGTTAAGCAAGTCCGATATGGTCTAGTGGCTAGGATATCTGGCTCTCACCCAGAAGGCCCGGGTTCAATTCCCGGTATCGGAGCGAGTGCTTTTGTACCGTTTTTGAAGAATATACTTAAGGATATAGGTTTATGAATAGAATTAAGACTTGGTTAAGCAAGTCCGATATGGTCTAGTGACTAGGATATCTGGCTTTCACCCAGAAGGCCCCGGTTCGATTCCCGGTATCGGAGACAGTGCTTTTGTACCGCTTTTAAAGAATAAATTTAAAGACACATTTATGGGACTAATATCTAGGGTTGCACAAACCAGTCCGATATGGTATAGCGGCTAGGTTATCTGGCTCTCACGCAGAAGGCCCGGGTTCGATTCCCGTTATCGGAGCGAGTGCTTTTGTACCGGTTTTGAAGAATAGACTTAAGGATATAGGTTTATGAATAGCATTAAGACTTGGTTAAGCAAGTCCGATATGGTCTTGTGGCTAGGATATGTGGCTTTCACCCAGAAGGCCCGCGTTCGATTCCCGGTATCGGAGACAGTGCTTTTGTACCGGTTTTGAAGAATAGACTTAAGGATATAGGTTTATGAATAGAATTAAGACTTGGAATAAGTCAGATATGGTCTAGTGACAAGGATATCTGGCTTTCACCCTGAAGACTCGGGTTCGATTCCCGGTATCGGAGACAGTGCTTTTGTACCGCTTTTAAAGAATAAATTTAAAGACACATTTATAGGAATAATATCTAGTGTTGCACAAACCAGTCCGATATGGTCTAGAGGCTAGGATATCAGGCTTTCACCCTGAAGACTCGGGTTCGATTCCCGGTATCGGAGCGAGTGCTCTTTTACCGGTTTTAAGGAATAGATTTAAGGATATAGGTTTGTGAATAGAATTAAAACTTGGTTAAGCAAGTCCGATATGGTCTAGTGCCTAGGATATATGGCTTTCAGCCAGAAGGCCCGTGTTTGATTCCCGGTATCGGAGACAGTGCTTTTGAAGCGCTTTTAAAGAATAAATTTAAAGACACATTTATATGAATATTATCTAGGGTTGCACTATCCAGTCCGATATGGTATAGCGGCTAGGATATCTGGTTCTCACCCAGAAGGCCCGGGTTCGATTCCCGTTATCGGAGCGAGTGCTTTTGTACCGGTTTTGAAGAATAGATTTAAGGATATAGGTTTATGAATAGCATTAAGACTTGGTTAAGCAAGTCCGATATGGTCTTGTGGCTAGGATATGTGGCTTTCACCCAGAAGGCCCGCGTTCGATTCCCGGTATCGGAGACAGTGCTTTTGTACCGGTTTTGAAGAATAGACTTAAGGATATAGGTTTATGAATAGAATTAAGACTTGGTTAAGCAAGTCCGATATGGTCTAGTGGGTAAGATACCCAGAAGATCCGGGTTCGATTCCCGGTATCGGAGCGAGTGCTCTTGTACCGGTTTTGAGGAATAGACTTAAGGATATAGGTTTATGAATAGAATTAAGACTTGGAATAAGTCGGATATGGTCTACTGACAAGGATATCTGGCTTTCACCCAGAAGGCTCGGGTTCGATTCCCGGTATCGGCGACAGTGCTTTTGTACCGCTTTTAAAGAATAAATTTAAAGACACATTTATAGGAATAATATCTAGTGTTGCACAAACCAGTCCGATATGGTCTAGAGGCTAGGATATCAGGCTTTCACCCTGAAGACTCGGGTTCGATTACCGGTATCGGAGCGAGTGCTCTTTTACCGGTTTTAAGGAATAGACTTAAGGATATAGGTTTGTGAATAGAATTAAAACTTGGTTAAGCAAGTCCGATATGGTCTAGTGCCTAGGATATATGGCTTTCAGCCAGAAGGCCCGTGTTTGATTCCCGGTATCGGAGACAGTGCTTTTGAAGCGCTTTTAAAGAATAAATTTAAAGACACATTTATATGAATAATATCTAGGGTTGCACTATCCAGTCCGATATGGTATAGCGGCTAGGATATCTGGTTCTCACCCAGAAGGCCCGGGTTCGATTCCCGTTATCGGAGCGAGTGCTTTTGTACCGGGTTTGAAGAATAGATTTAAGGATATAGGTTTATGAATAGCATTAAGACTTGGTTAAGCAAGTCCGATATGGTCTTGTGGCTAGGATATGTGGCTTTCACCCAGAAGGCCCGCGTTCGATTCCCGGTATCGGAGACAGTGCTTTTGTACCGGTTTTGAAGAATAGACTTAAGGATATAGGTTTATGAATAGAATTAAGACTTGGTTAAGCAAGTCCGATATGGTCTAGTGGGTAAGATACCCAGAAGATCCGGGTTCGATTCCCGGTATCGGAGCGAGTGCTCTTGTACCGGTTTTGAGGAATAGACTTAAGGATATAGGTTTATGAATAGAATTAAGACTTGGAATAAGTCAGATATGGTCTAGCGACAAGGATATCTGGCCTTCACCCAGAAGGCTCGGGTTCGATTCCCGGTATCGGAGACAGTGCTTTTGTACCGCTTTTAAAGAATAAATTTAAAGACACATTTATAGGAATAATATCTAGGGTTGCACAAACCAGTCCGATATGGTCTAGAGGCTAGGATATCAGGCTTTCACCCTGAAGACTCGGGTTCGATTCCCGGTATCGGAGCGAGTGCTCTTTTACCGGTTTTAAGGAATAGACTTAAGGATATAGGTTTATGAATAGAATTAAAACTTGGTTAAGCAAGTCCGATATGGTCTAGTGCCTAGGATATATGGCTTTCAGCCAGAAGGCCCGGGTTTGATTCCCGGTATCGGAGACAGTGCTTTTGAAGCGCTTTTAAAGAATAAATTTAAAGACACATTTATATGAATAATATCTAGGGTTGCACTATCCAGTCACATATGGTATAGCGGCTAGGATATCTGGCTCTCACTCAGAAGGCCCGGGTTCGATTCCCGTTATCGGAGCGAGTGCTTTTGTACCGGTTTTGAAGAATAAACTTAAGGATATAGGTTTATGAATAGAATTAAGACTTGGTTAAGCAAGTCCGATATGGTCTAGTGGGTTCGATTCCCGGTATCGGAGCGAGTGCTCTTGTACCGGTTTTGAGGAATAGACTTAAGGATATAGGTTTATGAATAGAATTAAGACTTGGAATAAGTCAGATATGGTCTAGTGACAAGGATATCTGGCTTTCACCCAGAAGGCCCGGGTTGGATTCCCGGTATCGGAGACAGTGCCTTTGTACCACTTTTAAAGAATAAATTTAAAGACACATTTATAGGAATATCTAGGGTTGCACAAACCAGTCAGATATGGTCTAGTGGCTAGGATATCTGGCTTTCACCCAGAAGGCCCGGTTTCGATTCCCGGTATCGGAGACAGTTCTTTTGTACCGCTTTTAAAGAATAAATTTAAAGACACATTTATAGGAATAATATCTAGGGTTGCACAATCCAGTCAGATATGGTCTAGTGGCTAGGATATCTGGCTCTCACTAAAAAAGCCCGGGTTCGATTCCCGTTAACGGAGCGAGTGCTTTTGTACCGGTTTTGAAGAATAGACTTAAGGATATAGGTTTATGAATAGAATTAAGACTTGGTTAAGCAAGTCCGATATGGTCTGGTGGATAGGATATCTGGCTTTCACCCAGAAGGCCCGGGTTCGATTCCCGGTATCGGAGACAGTGCCTTTGTACCACTTTTAAAGAATAAATTTAAAGACACATTTTTAGGAATAATATCTAGGGTTGCTCAAACCAGTCCGATATGGTCTAGTGGCTAGGATATCTGGCTCTCACCCACAAGGCCCGGGTTCGATTCCCGGTAGCGGAGCATGTGCTTTTGTACCGTTTTTGAAGAATAAACTTAAGGATATAGGTTTATGATTAGAATTAAGACTTGGTTAGGCAAGTCTGATATGGTCTAGTGGCTTGGATATCTGGCTTTCACCCAGAAGGCCCGGGTTCGATTCCCGGTATCGGAGACAGTGCCTTTGTACCACTTTTAAAGAATAAATTTAAAGACACATTTTTAGGAATAATATCTAGGGTTGCTCAAACCAGTCCGATATGGTCTAGTGGCTAGGATATCTGGCTCTCACCCACAAGGCCCGGGTTCGATTCCCGGTAGCGGAGCATGTGCTTTTGTACCGTTTTTGAAGAATAAACTTAAGGATATAGGTTTATGAATAGAATTAAGACTTGGTTAAGCAAGTCCGATATGGTCTAGTGACTAGGATATCTGGCTTTCACCCAGAAGGCCCCGGTTCGATTCCCGGTATCGGAGACAGTGCTTTTGTACCGCTTTTAAAGAATAAATTTAAAGACACATTTATGGGACTAATATCTAAGGTTGCACAAACCTGTCCGATATGGTATAGCGGCTAGGTTATCTGGCTCTCACGCAGAAGACCCGGGTTCGATTCCCGTTATCGGAGCGAGTGCTTTTGTACCGGTTTTGAAGAATAGACTTAAGGATATAGGTTTATGAATAGCATTAAGACTTGGTTAAGCAAGTCCGATATGGTCTTGTGGCTAGGATATGTGGCTTTCACCCAGAAGGCCCGCGTTCGATTCCCGGTATCGGAGACAGTGCTTTTGTACCGGTTTTGAAGAATAGACTTAAGGATATAGGTTTATGAATAGAATTAAGACTTGGTTAAGCAAGTCCGATATGGTCTAGTGGGTAAGATACCCAGAAGATCCGGGTTCGATTCCCGGTATCGGAGCGAGTGCTCTTGTACCGGTTTTGAGGAATAGACTTAAGGATATAGGTTTATGAATAGAATTAAGGCTTGGAATAAGTCAGATATGGTCTAGTGACAAGGATATCTGGCTTTCACCCAGAAGGCTCGGGTTCGATTCCCGGTATCGGAGACAGTGCTTTTGTACCGCTTTTAAAGAATAAATTTAAAGACACATTTATAGGAATAATATCTAGGGTTGCACAAACCAGTCCGATATGGTCTAGAGGCTAGGATATCAGGCATTCACCCTGAAGACTCGGGTTCGATTCCCGGTATCGGAGCGAGTGCTCTTTTACCGGTTTTAAGGAATAGACTTAAGGATATAGGTTTGTGAATAGAATTAAAACTTGGTTAAGCAAGTCCGATATGGTCTAGTGCCTAGGATATATGGCTTTAAGCCAGAAGGCCCGTGTTTGATTCCCGGTATCGGAGACAGTGCTTTTGAAGCGCTTTTAAAGAATAAATTTAAAGACACATTTATATGAATAATATCTAGGGTTGCACTATCCAGTCCGATATGGTATAGCGGCTAGGATATCTGGCTCTCACTCAGAAGGCCCGGGTTCGATTCCCGTTATCGGAGCGAGTGCTTTTGTACCGGTTTTGAAGAATAGATTTAAGGATATAGGTTTATGAATAGCATTAAGACTTGGTTAAGCAAGTCCGATATGGTCTAGTGGGTAAGATACCCAGAAGATCCGGGTTCGATTCCCGGTATCGGAGCGAGTGCTCTTGTACCGGTTTTGAGGAATAGACTTAAGGATATAGGTTTATGAATAGAATTAAGACTTGGAATAAGTCAGATTTGGTCTAGTGACAAGGATATCTGGCTTTCACCCAGAAGGCTCGGGTTCGATTCCCGGTATCGGAGACAGTGCTTTTGTACCGCTTTTAAAGAATAAATTTAAAGACACATTTTTAGGAATAATATCTAGGGTTGCTCAAACCAGTCCGATATGGTCTTGTGGCTAGGATATGTGGCTTTCACCCAGAAGGCCCGCGTTCGATTCCCGGTATCGGAGACAGTGCTTTTGTACCGGTTTTGAAGAATAGACTTAAGGATATAGGTTTATGAATAGAATTAAGAATTGGTTAAGCAAGTCCGATATGGTCTAGTGGGTAAGATACCCAGAAGATCCGGGTTCGATTCCCGGTATCGGAGCGAGTGCTCTTGTACCGGTTTTGAGGAATAGACTTAAGGATATAGGTTTATGAATAGAATTAAGACTTGGAATAAGTCAGATTTGGTCTAGTGACAAGGATATCTGGCTTTCACCCAGAAGGCTCGGGTTCGATTCCCGGTATCGGAGACAGTGCTTTTGTACCGCTTTTAAAGAATAAATTTAAAGACACATTTATAGGAATAATATCTAGGGTTGCACAAACCAGTCCGATATGGTCTAGAGGCTAGGATATCAGGCTTTCACCCTGAAGACTCGGGTTCGATTCCCGGTATCGGAGCGAGTGCTCTTTTACCGGTTTTAAGGAATAGACTTAAGGATATAGGTTTATGAATAGAATTAGAACTTGGTTAAGCAAGTCCGATATGGTCTAGTGCCTAGGATATATGGCTTTCAGCCAGAAGGCGCGGGTTTGATTCCCGGTATCGGAGACAGTGCTTTTGAAGCGCTTTTAAAGAATAAATTTAAAGACACATTTATATGAATAATATCTAGAGTTGCACTATCCAGTCACATATGGTATAGCGGCTAGGATATCTGGCTCTCACCCAGAAGGCCCGGGTTGGATTTCCGGTATCGGAGCGAGTGCTCTTGTACCGGTTTTGAGGAATAGACTTAAGGATATAGGTTTATGAATAGAATTAAGACTTGGAATAAGTCCGATATGGTCTAGAGGCTAGGATATCTGGCTTTCATTCAGAAGGCCCGGGTGCGATTCCCGGTATCGGAGACAGTGCTTTTGTACCGCTTTTAAAGAATAAATTTAAAGACACATTTATAGGACTAATATCTAGGGTTGCACAAACCGGTCCGATATGGTATAGCGGCTAGGATATCTGGCTCTCACCCAGAAGGCCCGGGTTCGATTCCCGGTATCGGAGCAAGTGCTTTTGTACCGTTTTTGAAGAATAAACTTAAGGATATAGGTTTATGAATAGAATTAAGACTTGGTTAAGCAAGTCCGATATGGTCTAGTGACTAGGATATCTGGCTTTCACCCAGAAGGCCCCGGTTCGATTCCCGGTATCGGAGACAGTGCTTTTGTACCGCTTTTAAAGAATAAATTTAAAGACACATTTATGGGACTAATATCTAAGGTTGCACAAACCTGTCCGATATGGTATAGCGGCTAGGTTATCTGGCTCTCACGCAGAAGACCCGGGTTCGATTCCCGTTATCGGAGCGAGTGCTTTTGTACCGGTTTTGAAGAATAGACTTAAGGATATAGGTTTATGAATAGCATTAAGACTTGGTTAAGCAAGTCCGATATGGTCTTGTGGCTAGGATATGTGGCTTTCACCCAGAAGGCCCGCGTTCGATTCCCGGTATCGGAGACAGTGCTTTTGTACCGGTTTTGAAGAATAGACTTAAGGATATAGGTTTATGAATAGAATTAAGACTTGGTTAAGCAAGTCCGATATGGTCTAGTGGGTAAGATACCCAGAAGATCCGGGTTCGATTCCCGGTATCGGAGCGAGTGCTCTTGTACCGGTTTTGAGGAATAGACTTAAGGATATAGGTTTATGAATAGAATTAAGACTTGGAATAAGTCAGATATGGTCTAGTGACAAGGATATCTGGCTTTCACCCAGAAGGCTCGGGTTCGATTCCCGGTATCGGAGACAGTGCTTTTGTACCGCTTTTAAAGAATAAATTTAAAGACACATTTATAGGAATAATATCTAGGGTTGCACAAACCAGTCCGATATGGTCTAGAGGCTAGGATATCAGGCATTCACCCTGAAGACTCGGGTTCGATTCCCGGTATCGGAGCTAGTGCTCTTTTACCGGTTTTAAGGAATAGACTTAAGGATATAGGTTTGTGAATAGAATTAAAACTTGGTTAAGCAAGTCCGATATGGTCTAGTGCCTAGGATATATGGCTTTAAGCCAGAAGGCCCGTGTTTGATTCCCGGTATCGGAGACAGTGCTTTTGAAGCGCTTTTAAAGAATAAATTTAAAGACACATTTATATGAATAATATCTAGGGTTGCACTATCCAGTCCGATATGGTATAGCGGCTAGGATATCTGGCTCTCACCCAGAAGGCCCGGGTTCGATTCCCGTTATCGGAGCGAGTGCTTTTGTACCGGTTTTGAAGAATAGATTTAAGGATATAGGTTTATGAATAGCATTAAGACTTGGTTAAGCAAGTCCGATATGGTCTAGTGGGTAAGATACCCAGAAGATCCGGGTTCAATTCCCGGTATCGGAGCGAGTGCTCTTGTACCGGTTTTGAGGAATAGACTTAAGGATATAGGTTTATGAATAGAATTAAGACTTGGAATAAGTCAGATTTGGTCTAGTGACAAGGATATCTGGCTTTCACCCAGAAGGCTCGGGTTCGATTCCCGGTATCGGAGACAGTGCTTTTGTACCGCTTTTAAAGAATAAATTTAAAGACACATTTTTAGGAATAATATCTAGGGTTGCTCAAACCAGTCCGATATGGTCTTGTGGCTAGGATATGTGGCTTTCACCCAGAAGGCCCGCGTTCGATTCCCGGTATCGGAGACAGTGCTTTTGTACCGGTTTTGAAGAATAGACTTAAGGATATAGGTTTATGAATAGAATTAAGACTTGGTTAAGCAAGTCCGATATGGTCTAGTGGGTAAGATACCCAGAAGATCCGGGTTCGATTCCCGGTATCGGAGCGAGTGCTCTTGTACCGGTTTTGAGGAATAGACTTAAGGATATAGGTTTATGAATAGAATTAAGACTTGGAATAAGTCAGATTTGGTCTAGTGACAAGGATATCTGGCTTTCACCCAGAAGGCTCGGGTTCGATTCCCGGTATCGGAGACAGTGCTTTTGTACCGCTTTTAAAGAATAAATTTAAAGACACATTTATAGGAATAATATCTAGGGTTGCACAAACCAGTCCGATATGGTCTAGAGGCTAGGATATCAGGCTTTCACCCTGAAGACTCGGGTTCGATTCCCGGTATCGGAGCGAGTGCTCTTTTACCGGTTTTAAGGAATAGACTTAAGGATATAGGTTTATGAATAGAATTAGAACTTGGTTAAGCAAGTCCGATATGGTCTAGTGCCTAGGATATATGGCTTTCAGCCAGAAGGCCCGGGTTTGATTCCCGGTATCGGAGACAGTGCTTTTGAAGCGCTTTTAAAGAATAAATTTAAAGACACATTTATATGAATAATATCTAGAGTTGCACTATCCAGTCACATATGGTATAGCGGCTAGGATATCTGGCTCTCACCCAGAAGGCCCGGGTTGGATTTCCGGTATCGGAGCGAGTGCTCTTGTACCGGTTTTGAGGAATAGACTTAAGGATATAGGTTTATGAATAGAATTAAGACTTGGAATAAGTCCGATATGGTCTAGAGGCTAGGATATCTGGCTTTCATTCAGAAGGCCCGGGTGCGATTCCCGGTATCGGAGACAGTGCTTTTGTACCGCTTTTAAAGAATAAATTTAAAGACACATTTATAGGACTAATATCTAGGGTTGCACAAACCGGTCCGATATGGTATAGCGGCTAGGATATCTGGCTCTCACCCAGAAGGCCCGGGTTCGATTCCCGTTATCGGAGCGAGTGCTTTTGTACCGGTTTTGAAGAATAGACTTAAGGATATAGGTTTATGAATAGAATTAAGACTTGGTTAAGCAAGTCCGATATGGTCTAGTGGGTAGGATACCCAGAAGGCCCGGGTTCGATTCCCGGTATCGGAGCGAGTGCTCTTGTACCGGTTTTGAGGAATAGACTTAAGGATATAGGTTTATGAATAGAACTAAGACTTGGTTAAGCAAGTCCGATATGGTCTAGTGGGTAGGATACCCAGAAGGTCCGGGTTCGATTCCCGGTATCGGAGCGAGTGCTCTTGTACCGGTTTTGAGGAATAGACTTAAGGATATAGGTTTATGAATAGAATTAAGACTTGGTTAAGCAAGTCCGATATGGTCTAGTGAATAGGATATCTGGCTTTCACCCAGAAGGCCCGGGTTCGATTCCCGGTATCGGAGACAGTGCTTTTGTACCGGTTTTGAAGAATAGACTTAAGGATATAGGTTTATGAATAGAACTAAGACTTGGTTAAGCAAGTCCGATATGGTCTAGTGGGTAGGATACCCAGAAGGTCCGGGTTCGATTCCCGGTATCGGAGCGAGTGCTCTTGTACCGGTTTTGAGGAATAGACTTAAGGATATAGGTTTATGAATAGAATTAAGACTTGGTTAAGCAAGTCCGATATGGTCTAGTGGCTAGGATATCTGGCTTTCACCCAGAAGGCCCGGGTTCGATTCCCGGTATCGGAGACAGTGCTTTTGTACCGCTTTTAAAGAATAAATTTAAAGACACATTTATAGGAATAATATCTAGGGTTGCACAAACCAGTCCGATATGGTCTAGTGGCTAGGATATCAGGCTTACACCCTGAATACCCGGGTTCGATTCCCGGGATCGGAGCGAGTGCTTTTGTACCGGTTTTGAGGAATAGACTTGAGGATATAGGTTTATGAATAGAATTAAGACTTGGTTAAGCAAGTCCGATATGGTCTAGTGGGTAGGATACCCAGAAGGTCCGGGTTCGATTCCCGGTATCGGAGCGAGTGCTCTTGTACCGGTTTTGAGGAATAGACTTAAGGATATAGGTTTATGAATAGAATTAAGACTTGGAATAAGTCAGATATGGTCTAGCGACAAGGATATCTGGCCTTCACCCAGAAGGCTCGGGTTCGATTCCCGGTATCGGAGACAGTGCTTTTGTACCGCTTTTAAAGAATAAATTTAAAGACACATTTATAGGAATAATATCTAGGGTTGCACAAACCAGTCCGATATGGTCTAGAGGCTAGGATATCAGGCTTTCACCCTGAAGACTCGGGTTCGATTCCCGGTATCGGAGCGAGTGCTCTTTTACCGGTTTTAAGGAATAGACTTAAGGATATAGGTTTATGAATAGAATTAAAACTTGGTTAAGCAAGTCCGATATGGTCTAGTGCCTAGGATATATGGCTTTCAGCCAGAAGGCCCGGGTTTCATTCCCGGTATCGGAGACAGTGCTTTTGAAGCGCTTTTAAAGAATAAATTTAAAGACACATTTATATGAATAATATCTAGGGTTGCACTATCCAGTCACATATGGTATAGCGGCTAGGATATCTGGCTCTCACTCAGAAGGCCCGGGTTCGATTCCCGTTATCGGAGCGAGTGCTTTTGTACCGGTTTTGAAGAATAAACTTAAGGATATAGGTTTATGAATAGAATTAAGACTTGGTTAAGCAAGTCCGATATGGTCTAGTGGGTTCGATTCCCGGTATCGGAGCGAGTGCTCTTGTACCGGTTTTGAGGAATAGACTTAAGGATATAGGTTTATGAATAGAATTAAGACTTGGAATAAGTCAGATATGGTCTAGTGACAAGGATATCTGGCTTTCACCCAGAAGGCCCGGGTTGGATTCCCGGTATCGGAGACAGTGCCTTTGTACCACTTTTAAAGAATAAATTTAAAGACACATTTATAGGAATATCTAGGGTTGCACAAACCAGTCAGATATGGTCTAGTGGCTAGGATATCTGGCTTTCACCCAGAAGGCCCGGTTTCGATTCCCGGTATCGGAGACAGTTCTTTTGTACCGCTTTTAAAGAATAAATTTAAAGACACATTTATAGGAATAATATCTAGGGTTGCACAATCCAGTCAGATATGGTCTAGTGGCTAGGATATCTGGCTCTCACTAAAAAAGCCCGGGTTCGATTCCCGTTAACGGAGCGAGTGCTTTTGTACCGGTTTTGAAGAATAGACTTAAGGATATAGGTTTATGAATAGAATTAAGACTTGGTTAAGCAAGTCCGATATGGTCTGGTGGATAGGATATCTGGCTTTCACCCAGAAGGCCCGGGTTCGATTCCCGGTATCGGAGACAGTGCCTTTGTACCACTTTTAAAGAATAAATTTAAAGACACATTTTTAGGAATAATATCTAGGGTTGCTCAAACCAGTCCGATATGGTCTAGTGGCTAGGATATCTGGCTCTCACCCACAAGGCCCGGGTTCGATTCCCGGTAGCGGAGCATGTGCTTTTGTACCGTTTTTGAAGAATAAACTTAAGGATATAGGTTTATGATTAGAATTAAGACTTGGTTAGGCAAGTCCGATATGGTCTAGTGGCTTGGATATCTGGCTCTCACCCAGAAGGCCCGGGTTCGATTCCCGGTATCGGAGCGTGTGCTTTTGTACCGCTTTTCAAGAATAGAATTAAGACTTGGTTGAGCTAGTCCAATATGGTCTAGTGGCTAGGTTGTCTGACTTTCACCCAGAAGGCCCGGGTTCGATTCCCGGTATTGGAGACAGTGCTTTTGTACCGGTTTTGAGGAATAGACTTAAGGATATAGGTTTATGAATAGAATTAAGACTTGGTTAAGCAAGTCCGATATGGTCTAGTGGCTAGGATATCTGGCTCTCACCCAGAAGGCCCGGGTTCGATTCCCGGTATCGGAGCAAGTGCTTTTGTACCGTTTTTGAAGAATAAACTTAAGGATATAGGTTTATGAATAGAATTAAGACTTGGTTAAGCAAGTCCGATATGGTCTAGTGACTAGGATATCTGGCTTTCACCCAGAAGGCCCCGGTTCGATTCCCGGTATCGGAGACAGTGCTTTTGTACCGCTTTTAAAGAATAAATTTAAAGACACATTTATGGGACTAATATCTAAGGTTGCACAAACCTGTCCGATATGGTATAGCGGCTAGGTTATCTGGCTCTCACGCAGAAGACCCGGGTTCGATTCCCGTTATCGGAGCGAGTGCTTTTGTACCGGTTTTGAAGAATAGACTTAAGGATATAGGTTTATGAATAGCATTAAGACTTGGTTAAGCAAGTCCGATATGGTCTTGTGGCTAGGATATGTGGCTTTCACCCAGAAGGCCCGCGTTCGATTCCCGGTATCGGAGACAGTGCTTTTGTACCGGTTTTGAAGAATAGACTTAAGGATATAGGTTTATGAATAGAATTAAGACTTGGTTAAGCAAGTCCGATATGGTCTAGTGGGTAAGATACCCAGAAGATCCGGGTTCGATTCCCGGTATCGGAGCGAGTGCTCTTGTACCGGTTTTGAGGAATAGACTTAAGGATATAGGTTTATGAATAGAATTAAGGCTTGGAATAAGTCAGATATGGTCTAGTGACAAGGATATCTGGCTTTCACCCAGAAGGCTCGGGTTCGATTCCCGGTATCGGAGACAGTGCTTTTGTACCGCTTTTAAAGAATAAATTTAAAGACACATTTATAGGAATAATATCTAGGGTTGCACAAACCAGTCCGATATGGTCTAGAGGCTAGGATATCAGGCATTCACCCTGAAGACTCGGGTTCGATTCCCGGTATCGGAGCGAGTGCTCTTTTACCGGTTTTAAGGAATAGACTTAAGGATATAGGTTTGTGAATAGAATTAAAACTTGGTTAAGCAAGTCCGATATGGTCTAGTGCCTAGGATATATGGCTTTAAGCCAGAAGGCCCGTGTTTGATTCCCGGTATCGGAGACAGTGCTTTTGAAGCGCTTTTAAAGAATAAATTTAAAGACACATTTATATGAATAATATCTAGGGTTGCACTATCCAGTCCGATATGGTATAGCGGCTAGGATATCTGGCTCTCACTCAGAAGGCCCGGGTTCGATTCCCGTTATCGGAGCGAGTGCTTTTGTACCGGTTTTGAAGAATAGATTTAAGGATATAGGTTTATGAATAGCATTAAGACTTGGTTAAGCAAGTCCGATATGGTCTAGTGGGTAAGATACCCAGAAGATCCGGGTTCGATTCCCGGTATCGGAGCGAGTGCTCTTGTACCGGTTTTGAGGAATAGACTTAAGGATATAGGTTTATGAATAGAATTAAGACTTGGAATAAGTCAGATTTGGTCTAGTGACAAGGATATCTGGCTTTCACCCAGAAGGCTCGGGTTCGATTCCCGGTATCGGAGACAGTGCTTTTGTACCGCTTTTAAAGAATAAATTTAAAGACACATTTTTAGGAATAATATCTAGGGTTGCTCAAACCAGTCCGATATGGTCTTGTGGCTAGGATATGTGGCTTTCACCCAGAAGGCCCGCGTTCGATTCCCGGTATCGGAGACAGTGCTTTTGTACCGGTTTTGAAGAATAGACTTAAGGATATAGGTTTATGAATAGAATTAAGAATTGGTTAAGCAAGTCCGATATGGTCTAGTGGGTAAGATACCCAGAAGATCCGGGTTCGATTCCCGGTATCGGAGCGAGTGCTCTTGTACCGGTTTTGAGGAATAGACTTAAGGATATAGGTTTATGAATAGAATTAAGACTTGGAATAAGTCAGATTTGGTCTAGTGACAAGGATATCTGGCTTTCACCCAGAAGGCTCGGGTTCGATTCCCGGTATCGGAGACAGTGCTTTTGTACCGCTTTTAAAGAATAAATTTAAAGACACATTTATAGGAATAATATCTAGGGTTGCACAAACCAGTCCGATATGGTCTAGAGGCTAGGATATCAGGCTTTCACCCTGAAGACTCGGGTTCGATTCCCGGTATCGGAGCGAGTGCTCTTTTACCGGTTTTAAGGAATAGACTTAAGGATATAGGTTTATGAATAGAATTAGAACTTGGTTAAGCAAGTCCGATATGGTCTAGTGCCTAGGATATATGGCTTTCAGCCAGAAGGCGCGGGTTTGATTCCCGGTATCGGAGACAGTGCTTTTGAAGCGCTTTTAAAGAATAAATTTAAAGACACATTTATATGAATAATATCTAGAGTTGCACTATCCAGTCACATATGGTATAGCGGCTAGGATATCTGGCTCTCACCCAGAAGGCCCGGGTTGGATTTCCGGTATCGGAGCGAGTGCTCTTGTACCGGTTTTGAGGAATAGACTTAAGGATATAGGTTTATGAATAGAATTAAGACTTGGAATAAGTCCGATATGGTCTAGAGGCTAGGATATCTGGCTTTCATTCAGAAGGCCCGGGTGCGATTCCCGGTATCGGAGACAGTGCTTTTGTACCGCTTTTAAAGAATAAATTTAAAGACACATTTATAGGACTAATATCTAGGGTTGCACAAACCGGTCCGATATGGTATAGCGGCTAGGATATCTGGCTCTCACCCAGAAGGCCCGGGTTCGATTCCCGGTATCGGAGCAAGTGCTTTTGTACCGTTTTTGAAGAATAAACTTAAGGATATAGGTTTATGAATAGAATTAAGACTTGGTTAAGCAAGTCCGATATGGTCTAGTGACTAGGATATCTGGCTTTCACCCAGAAGGCCCCGGTTCGATTCCCGGTATCGGAGACAGTGCTTTTGTACCGCTTTTAAAGAATAAATTTAAAGACACATTTATGGGACTAATATCTAAGGTTGCACAAACCTGTCCGATATGGTATAGCGGCTAGGTTATCTGGCTCTCACGCAGAAGACCCGGGTTCGATTCCCGTTATCGGAGCGAGTGCTTTTGTACCGGTTTTGAAGAATAGACTTAAGGATATAGGTTTATGAATAGCATTAAGACTTGGTTAAGCAAGTCCGATATGGTCTTGTGGCTAGGATATGTGGCTTTCACCCAGAAGGCCCGCGTTCGATTCCCGGTATCGGAGACAGTGCTTTTGTACCGGTTTTGAAGAATAGACTTAAGGATATAGGTTTATGAATAGAATTAAGACTTGGTTAAGCAAGTCCGATATGGTCTAGTGGGTAAGATACCCAGAAGATCCGGGTTCGATTCCCGGTATCGGAGCGAGTGCTCTTGTACCGGTTTTGAGGAATAGACTTAAGGATATAGGTTTATGAATAGAATTAAGACTTGGAATAAGTCAGATATGGTCTAGTGACAAGGATATCTGGCTTTCACCCAGAAGGCTCGGGTTCGATTCCCGGTATCGGAGACAGTGCTTTTGTACCGCTTTTAAAGAATAAATTTAAAGACACATTTATAGGAATAATATCTAGGGTTGCACAAACCAGTCCGATATGGTCTAGAGGCTAGGATATCAGGCATTCACCCTGAAGACTCGGGTTCGATTCCCGGTATCGGAGCGAGTGCTCTTTTACCGGTTTTAAGGAATAGACTTAAGGATATAGGTTTGTGAATAGAATTAAAACTTGGTTAAGCAAGTCCGATATGGTCTAGTGCCTAGGATATATGGCTTTAAGCCAGAAGGCCCGTGTTTGATTCCCGGTATCGGAGACAGTGCTTTTGAAGCGCTTTTAAAGAATAAATTTAAAGACACATTTATATGAATAATATCTAGGGTTGCACTATCCAGTCCGATATGGTATAGCGGCTAGGATATCTGGCTCTCACCCAGAAGGCCCGGGTTCGATTCCCGTTATCGGAGCGAGTGCTTTTGTACCGGTTTTGAAGAATAGATTTAAGGATATAGGTTTATGAATAGCATTAAGACTTGGTTAAGCAAGTCCGATATGGTCTAGTGGGTAAGATACCCAGAAGATCCGGGTTCGATTCCCGGTATCGGAGCGAGTGCTCTTGTACCGGTTTTGAGGAATAGACTTAAGGATATAGGTTTATGAATAGAATTAAGACTTGGAATAAGTCAGATTTGGTCTAGTGACAAGGATATCTGGCTTTCACCCAGAAGGCTCGGGTTCGATTCCCGGTATCGGAGACAGTGCTTTTGTACCGCTTTTAAAGAATAAATTTAAAGACACATTTTTAGGAATAATATCTAGGGTTGCTCAAACCAGTCCGATATGGTCTTGTGGCTAGGATATGTGGCTTTCACCCAGAAGGCCCGCGTTCGATTCCCGGTATCGGAGACAGTGCTTTTGTACCGGTTTTGAAGAATAGACTTAAGGATATAGGTTTATGAATAGAATTAAGACTTGGTTAAGCAAGTCCGATATGGTCTAGTGGGTAAGATACCCAGAAGATCCGGGTTCGATTCCCGGTATCGGAGCGAGTGCTCTTGTACCGGTTTTGAGGAATAGACTTAAGGATATAGGTTTATGAATAGAATTAAGACTTGGAATAAGTCAGATTTGGTCTAGTGACAAGGATATCTGGCTTTCACCCAGAAGGCTCGGGTTCGATTCCCGGTATCGGAGACAGTGCTTTTGTACCGCTTTTAAAGAATAAATTTAAAGACACATTTATAGGAATAATATCTAGGGTTGCACAAACCAGTCCGATATGGTCTAGAGGCTAGGATATCAGGCTTTCACCCTGAAGACTCGGGTTCGATTCCCGGTATCGGAGCGAGTGCTCTTTTACCGGTTTTAAGGAATAGACTTAAGGATATAGGTTTATGAATAGAATTAGAACTTGGTTAAGCAAGTCCGATATGGTCTAGTGCCTAGGATATATGGCTTTCAGCCAGAAGGCCCGGGTTTGATTCCCGGTATCGGAGACAGTGCTTTTGAAGCGCTTTTAAAGAATAAATTTAAAGACACATTTATATGAATAATATCTAGAGTTGCACTATCCAGTCACATATGGTATAGCGGCTAGGATATCTGGCTCTCACCCAGAAGGCCCGGGTTGGATTTCCGGTATCGGAGCGAGTGCTCTTGTACCGGTTTTGAGGAATAGACTTAAGGATATAGGTTTATGAATAGAATTAAGACTTGGAATAAGTCCGATATGGTCTAGAGGCTAGGATATCTGGCTTTCATTCAGAAGGATCGGGTGCGATTCCCGGTATCGGAGACAGTGCTTTTGTACCGCTTTTAAAGAATAAATTTAAAGACACATTTATAGGACTAATATCTAGGGTTGCACAAACCGGTCCGATATGGTATAGCGGCTAGGATATCTGGCTCTCACCCAGAAGGCCCGGGTTCGATTCCCGTTATCGGAGCGAGTGCTTTTGTACCGGTTTTGAAGAATAGACTTAAGGATATAGGTTTATGAATAGAATTAAGACTTGGTTAAGCAAGTCCGATATGGTCTAGTGGGTAGGATACCCAGAAGGCCCGGGTTCGATTCCCGGTATCGGAGCGAGTGCTCTTGTACCGGTTTTGAGGAATAGACTTAAGGATATAGGTTTATGAATAGAACTAAGACTTGGTTAAGCAAGTCCGATATGGTCTAGTGGGTAGGATACCCAGAAGGTCCGGGTTCGATTCCCGGTATCGGAGCGAGTGCTCTTGTACCGGTTTTGAGGAATAGACTTAAGGATATAGGTTTATGAATAGAATTAAGACTTGGTTAAGCAAGTCCGATATGGTCTAGTGAATAGGATATCTGGCTTTCACCCAGAAGGCCCGGGTTCGATTCCCGGTATCGGAGACAGTGCTTTTGTACCGGTTTTGAAGAATAGACTTAAGGATATAGGTTTATGAATAGAACTAAGACTTGGTTAAGCAAGTCCGATATGGTCTAGTGGGTAGGATACCCAGAAGGTCCGGGTTCGATTCCCGGTATCGGAGCGAGTGCTCTTGTACCGGTTTTGAGGAATAGACTTAAGGATATAGGTTTATGAATAGAATTAAGACTTGGTTAAGCAAGTCCGATATGGTCTAGTGGCTAGGATATCTGGCTTTCACCCAGAAGGCCCGGGTTCGATTCCCGGTATCGGAGACAGTGCTTTTGTACCGCTTTTAAAGAATAAATTTAAAGACACATTTATAGGAATAATATCTAGGGTTGCACAAACCAGTCCGATATGGTCTAGTGGCTAGGATATCAGGCTTACACCCTGAATACCCGGGTTCGATTCCCGGGATCGGAGCGAGTGCTTTTGTACCGGTTTTGAGGAATAGACTTGAGGATATAGGTTTATGAATAGAATTAAGACTTGGTTAAGCAAGTCCGATATGGTCTAGTGGGTAGGATACCCAGAAGGTCCGGGTTCGATTCCCGGTATCGGAGACAGTGCTTTTGTACCGCTTTTAAAGAATAAATTTAAAGACACATTTATAGGAATAATATCTAGGGTTGCTCAAACCAGTCCGTTATGGTCTAGTGGCTTGGATATCTGGCTTTCACCCAGAAGGCCCGGGTTCGATGCCCGGTATCGGAGACAGTGCTTTTGTACCGCTTTTAAAGAATAAATTTAAAGACACATTTATAGGAATAATATCTAGGGTTGCTCAAACCAGTCCGTTAGGTCTAGTGGCTTGGATATCTGGCTTTCACCCAGAAGGCCCGGGTTCGATTCCCGGTATCGGAGACAGTGCTTTTGTACCGCTTTTAAAGAATAAATTTAAAGACACATTTATAGGAATAATATCTAGGGTTGCACAAACCAGTTCGATATGGTCTAGAGGCTAGGATATCAGGCTTTCACCCTGAAGACCCGGGTTCGATTCCCGGTATCGGAGCGAGTGCTCTTTTACCGGTTTTAAGGAATAGACTTAAGGATATAGGTTTACGAATAGAATTAAGACTTGCTTAAGCAAGTCCGATATGGTCTAGTGGCTAGGATATCTGGTTTTCACCCAGAAGGCCCGGGTTCGATTCCCGGTATCGCAGACAATGCTTTTGTACCGCTTTTATAGAATAAATTTAAAGACACATTTAAAGGAATAATATCTAGGGTTGCTCAAACCAGTCCGATATGGTCTAGTGGCTTGGATATCTGGCTTTCACCCAGAAGGCCTGGGTTCGATTCTTGGTATCGGAGCGGGTGCTTTTGTACCGTTTTTGAAGAATAAACTTAAGGATAAAGGTTTATGATTAGAATTAAGGCTTGGTTAATCAAGTCCGATATGGTCTAGCGGCTAGGACATCTGGCTTTCAACCTGAAGGCCCGGGTTCGATTCCCGGTAACGGAGCGAGTGCTTTTGTTCCGTTTTTGAAGAAAAAACCTAAGGATATAGGTTTATGATTACAATTAAGACTTGGTTAAGCAAGTTCGATATGGTCTAGTGGCTAGGATATCTGGCTTTCACCCAGAAGGCCCGGGTTCGATTCCAGGTATCGGAGTCAGTGCTTTTGTACCGCTTTTAAAGAATAAATTTAAAGACACATTTTTAGGAATAATATCTAGGGTTGCTCGAACGGGTCTGATATGGTCTAGTGGCTAGGACATCTGGCTTTCACCCAGAAGGCCCGGGTTCGTTTCCCGGTATCGGAGACAGTGCTTTTGTACCGCTTTTAAAGAATAAATTTAAAGACACATTTATAGGAATAATATCTAGGGTTGCTTAAACCAGTCCGATATGGTCTAGTGGCTAGGATATCTGGCTCTCACCCAGAAGACCCGGTATCGGAGCGAGTGCTTTTGTACCGGTTTTGAAGAATAGACTTAAGGATATAGGTTTATGAATAGAATTAAGACTTGGTTAAGCAAGTCCGATATGGTCTAGTGGCTAGGATATCTGGCTTTCACCCAGAAGGCCCGGGTTCGATTCCAGGTATCGGAGACAGTGCTTTTGTACCGCTTTTAAAGAATAAATTTAAAGACACATTTTTAGGAATAATATCTAAGGTGGCTCAAACCGGTCCGATATGGTCTAGTGGCTAGGACATCTGGCTTTCACCCAGAAGGCCCGGGTTCGATTCCCGGTATCGGAGACAGTGCTTTTGTACCGCTTTTAAAGAATAAATTTAAAGACACATTTATAGGAATAATATCTAGGGTTGCTTAAACCAGTCCGATATGGTCTAGTGGCTAGGATATCTGGCTCTCACCCAGAAGACCCGGGTTCGATTCCCGTTATCGGAGCCAGTGTTTTGTTCCGCTTTTCAGGAATAGACTTAAGGATATAGGTTTTTTGAATTGAATTAAGACTTGGTTGAGCAAGTCCAATATGGTCTAGTGGGTAGGATACCTGGCTTTCACCCAGAATGCCCGCGTTCGATTCCCGGTATCGGAGCGGGTGCTTTTGTACCGGTTTTGAAGAATAGACTTAAGGACATAGGTTTATAAATAGAAATCAGACTTGGTTAAGCAAGTCCGATATGGTCTAGTGGCTAGGATATCTGGCTCTCACCCAGAAGGCCCGGGTTCGATTCCCGGTATCGGAGCGGGTGCTTTTGTACCGGTTTTGAAGAATAGACTTAAGGATATAGGTTTGTGAATAGAATTAAGACTTGGTAGAGCAAGTCCGATATGGTCTAGTGGCTAGGGTATCTGGCTTAAACACAGAAGGCCCGGGTTCGATTCCCGGTATCGGAAACAGTGCGCTTTTGCAAACTTTAAAGAATGAGCTTAAAGACACATTTATAGGATAATATTTAGAGTTGTTCAAGCCAGTCCGATATGGTCTAGTGGCTAGGATATCTGGTTTTCACCCAGAAGGCCCGGGTTCGATTCCTGTATCGGAGACAGCGATTTTGTACCGCTTTTAAAGAATAAATTTAAAGACACTTTTTTAGGAATAATATCTTGGGTTGCTTAAACCAGTCCGATATGGTCTAGTGGCCAGGATATCTGGCTCTCACCCAGAAGACCCGGGTTCGATTCCCGGTATCGGAGCGAGTGCTTTTGTACCGGTTTTGAAGAATAGACTTAAGGATATAGGTTTATGAATAGAATTAAGACTTGGTTAAGCAAGTCCGATATGGTCTAGTGGCTAGGATATCTGGCTTTCACCCAGAAGGCCCGGGTTCGATTCTCGGTATCGCAGACAGTGCTTTTGTACCGGTTTTGAAGTATAGACTTAAGGATATAGGTTTGTGAATAGAATTAAGACTTGGTAGAGCAAGTCCGATATGGTCTAGTGGGTAAGATACCCAGAAGGTCCGGGTTCGATTCCCGGTATCGGAGCGAGTGCTCTTGTACCGGTTTTGAGGAATAGACTTAAGGATATAGGTTTATGAATAGAATTAAGACTTGGTTAAGCAAGTCCGATATGGTCTAGTGGCTAGGATATCTGGCTTCACCCAGAAGGCCCGGTATCGGAGACTGTGCTTTTGCACCGCATTTCAAGAATAGAAGTAAGACTTGGTTGAGCTAGTCCAATATGGTCTAGTGGCAAGGATACCTGGCTTCACCCAGAAAGCCCGGGTTCGATTCCCGGAATCGGAGCGAGTGCTTTTGTACCGGTTTTGAAGAATAGACTTAAGGATATAGGTTTGTGAATAGAATTAAGACTTGGTAGAGCAAGTCCGATATGGTCTAGTGGGTAAGATACCCAGAAGGTCCGGGTTCGATTCCCGGTATCGGAGCGAGTGCTCTTGTACCGGTTTTGAGGAATAGACTTAAGGATATAGGTTTATGAATAGAATTAAGACTTGGTTAAGCAAGTCGGATATGGTCTAGTGGCTAGGATATCTGGCTTCACCCAGAAGGCCCGGTATCGGAGACTGTGCTTTTGTACCGCATTTCAAGAATAGAAGTAAGACTTGGTTGAGCTAGTCCAATATGGTCTAGTGGCAAGGATACCTGGCTTCACCCAGAAAGCCCGGGTTCGATTCCCGGAATCGGAGCGAGTGCTTTTGTACCGGTTTTGAAGAATAGACTTAAGGATATAGGTTATGAATAGAATTAAGACCTGGTTAAGCAAGTCCGATATGGTCAAGTGGCTAGGATATCTGGCTTGCACCCAGAAGGCCCGGGATCGATTCCAGGTATCGGAGCGAGTGCTTTTGTACCGGTTTTGAAGAATAGACTTAAGGATATAGGTTATGAATAGAATTAAGACCTGGTTAAGCAAGTCCGATATGGTCAAGTGGCTAGGATATCTGGCTTGCACCCAGAAGGCCCGGGATCGATTCCAGGTATCGGAGCGAGTGCTCTTGTACCGGTTTTGAGGAATAGACTTAAGGATATAGGTTTATGAATAGAATTAAGACTTGGTTAAGCAAGTCCGATATGGTCTAGTGGCTAGGATATCTGGCTTCACCCAGAAGGCCCGGTATCGGAGACTGTGCTTTTGCACCGCATTTCAAGAATAGAAGTAAGACTTGGTTGAGCTAGTCCAATATGGTCTAGTGGCAAGGATACCTGGCTTCACCCAGAAAGCCCGGGTTCGATTCCCGGAATCGGAGCGAGTGCTTTTGTACCGGTTTTGAAGAATAGACTTAAGGATATAGGTTTGTGAATAGAATTAAGACTTGGTAGAGCAAGTCCGATATGGTCTAGTGGGTAAGATACCCAGAAGGTCCGGGTTCGATTCCCGGTATCGGAGCGAGTGCTCTTGTACCGGTTTTGAGGAATAGACTTAAGGATATAGGTTTATGAATAGAATTAAGACTTGGTTAAGCAAGTCGGATATGGTCTAGTGGCTAGGATATCTGGCTTCACCCAGAAGGCCCGGTATCAGAGACTGTGCTTTTGTACCGCATTTCAAGAATAGAAGTAAGACTTGGTTGAGCTAGTCCAATATGGTCTAGTGGCAAGGATACCTGGCTTCACCCAGAAAGCCCGGGTTCGATTCCCGGAATCGGAGCGAGTGCTTTTGTACCGGTTTTGAAGAATAGACTTAAGGATATAGGTTATGAATAGAATTAAGACCTGGTTAAGCAAGTCCGATATGGTCAAGTGGCTAGGATATCTGGCTTGCACCCAGAAGGCCCGGGATCGATTCCAGGTATCGGAGCGAGTGCTTTTGTACCGGTTTTGAAGAATAGACTTAAGGATATAGGTTTATGAATAGAATTAAGACTTGGTTAAGCAAGTCCGATATGATCTAGTGGGTAGGATACCCAGAAGGCCCGGGTTCGATTCCCGGTATAGGAGACAGTGCTTTTGAAGCGCTTTTAAAGAATAAATTTAAAGACAAATTTATATGAATAATATCTAGGGTTGCACTATCCAGTCCGATATGGTACAGCGGCTAGGATATCTGGCTCGCACCCAGAAGGCCCGGGTTCGATTCCCGTTATCGGAGCGAGTGCTTTTGTACCGGTTTTGAAGAATAGACTTAAGGATATAGGTTTATGAATAGAATTAAGACTTGGTTAAGCAAGTCCGATATGGTCTAGTGGGTAGGATACCCAGAAGGCCCGGGTTCGATTCCCGGTACCGGAGCGAGTGCTCTTGTACCGGTTTTGAGGAATAGACATAAGGATATAGGTTTATGAATAGAATTAAGACTTGGTTAAGCAAGTCCGATATGGTCTAGTGAATAGGATATCTGGCTTTCACCCAGAAGGCCCGGGTTCGATTCCCGGTATCGGAGACAGTGCTTTTGTACCGCTTTTAAAGAATAAATTTAAAGACACATTTATAGGAATAATATCTAGGGTTGCACAAACCAGTCCGATATGGTCTAGTGGCTAGGATATCAGGCTTTCACCGTGAATACCCGGGTTCGATTCCCGGGATCGGAGCGAGTGCTTTTGTACCGGTTTTGAGGAATAGACTTGAGGATATAGGTTTATGAATAGAATTAAGACTTGGTTAAGCAAGTCCGATATGGTCTAGTGGGTAGGATACCCAGAAGGTCCGGGTTCGATTCCCGGTATCGGAGACAGCGCTTTTGTACCGCTTTTAAAGAATAAATTTAAAGACACATTTATAGGAATAATATCTAGGGTTGCTCAAACCAGTCCGTTATGGTCTAGTGGCTTGGATATCTGGCTTTCACCCAGAAGGCCCGGGTTCGATTCCCGGTATCGGAGACAGTGCTTTTGTACCGCTTTTAAAGAATAAATTTAAAGACACATTTATAGGAATAATATCTAGGGTTGCTCAAACCAGTCCGTTAGGTCTAGTGGCTTGGATATCTGGCTTTCACCCAGAAGGCCCGGGTTCGATTCCCGGTATCGGAGACAGTGCTTTTGTACCGCTTTTAAAGAATAAATTTAAAGACACATTTATAGGAATAATATCTAGGGTTGCACAAACCAGTTCGATATGGTCTAGAGGCTAGGATATCAGGCTTTCACCCTGAAGACCCGGGTTCGATTCCCGGTATCGGAGTGAGTGCTCTTTTACCGGTTTTAAGGAATAGACTTAAGGATATAGGTTTATGAATAGAATTAAGACTTGGTTAAGCAAGTCCGATATGGTCTAGTGGGTAGGATACCCAGAAGGCCCGGGTTCGATTCCCGGTATCGGAGCGAGTGCTCTTGTATCGGTTTTGAGGAATAGACTTAAGGATATAGGTTTATGAATAGAATTAAGACTTGGTTAAGCAAGTCCGATATGGTCTAGCGGGTAGGATACCCAGAAGGTCCGGGTTCGATTCCCGGTATCGGAGCGAGTGCTCTTGTACCGGTTTTGAGGAATAGACTTAAGGATATAGGTTTATGAATAGAATTAAGACTTGGTTAAGCAAGTCCGATATGGTCTAGTGGGTAGGATACCCAGAAGGCCCGGGTTCGATTCCCGGTATCGGAGCGAGTGCTCTTGTATCGGTTTTGAGGAATAGACTTAAGGATATAGGTTTATGAATAGAATTAAGACTTGGTTAAGCAAGTCCGATATGGTCTAGTGGCTAGGATATCTGGCTTTCACCCAGAAGGCCCGGGTTCGATTCCCGGTATCGCAGACAATGCTTTTGTACCGCTTTTATAGAATAAATTTAAAGACACATTTATAGGAATAATATCTAGGGTTGCAGAAACCAGTCTGATATGGTCTAGTTGCTAGGATATCAGGCTTTCACCCTGAATACCCGGGTTCGATTCCCGGGATCGGAGCGAGTGCTTTTGTACCGTTTTTGAAGAATAAACTTAAGGATATAGGTTTATGATTAGAATTAAGACTTGGTTAAGGAAGTCCAATATGGTCTAGAGGCTAGGATATCTGCCTTTCACCCTGAAGTCCCGGGGTCGATTCCCGGTATCGCAGACAATGCTTTTGTACCGCTTTTATAGAATAAATTTAAAGCCACATTTAAAAGAATAATATCTAGGGTTGCTCAAACCAGTCCGATATGGTCTAGTGGCTTGGATATCTGGCTTTCACCCAGAAGGCCTGGGTTCGATTCTTGGTATCGGAGCGGGTGCTTTTGTACCGTTTTTGAAGAATAAACTTAAGGATAAAGGTTTATGATTAGAATTAAGGCTTGGTTAATCAAGTCCGATATGGTCTAGCGGCTAGGACATCTGGCTTTCAACCTGAAGGCCCGGGTTCGATTCCCGGTAACGGAGCGAGTGCTTTTGTTCCGTTTTTGAAGAAAAAACTTAAGGATATAGGTTTATGATTACAATTAAGACTTGGTTGAGCAAGTTCGATATGGTCTAGTGGCTAGGATATCTGGCTTTCACCCAGAAGGCCCGGGTTCGATTCCAGGTATCGGAGACAGTGCTTTTGTACCGCTTTTAAAGAATAAATTTAAAGACACATTTTTAGGAATAATATCTAGGGTTGCTCGAACGGGTCTGATATGGTCTAGTGGCTAGGACATCTGGCTTTCACCCAGAAGGCCCGGTTTCGATTCCCGGTATCGGAGACAGTGCTTTTGTACCGCTTTTAAAGAATAAATTTAAAGACACATTTATAGGACTAATATCTAGGGTTGCACAAACCAGTCCGATATGGTATCGCGGCTAGGATATCTGGCTCTCACCAAGAAGGCCCGGGTTCGATTCCCGTTAGCGGAGCCAGTGCTTTTGTACCGGTTTTGAAGAATAGACTTAAGGATATAGGTTTACGAATAGAATTAAGACTTGCTTAAGCAAGTCCGATATGGTCTAGTGGCTAGGATATCTGGTTTTCACCCAGAAGGCCCGGGTTCGATTCCGGTATCGGAGACAGTGCTTTTGTACCGCTTTTAAAGAATAAATTTAAAGACACATTTTTAGGAATAATATCTAGGGTTGCTTAAACCAGTCCGATATGGTCTAGTGGCTAGGATATCTGGCTCTCACCCAGAAGACCCGGGTTCGATTCCCGTTTTCGGAGCGAGTGCTTTTGTTCCGCTTTTCAGGAATAGACTTAAGGATATAGGTTTTTTGAATTGAATTAAGACTTGGTTGAGCAAGTCCAATATGGTCTGGTGGGTAGGATACCTGGCTTTCACCCAGAATGCCCGCGTTCGATTCCCGGTATCGGAGCGGGTGCTTTTGTACCGGTTTTGAAGAATAGATTTAAGGACATAGGTTTATAAATAGAAATAAGACTTGGATAAGCAAGTCCGATGTGGTTTAGTGGCTAGGATATCTGGCTCTCACCCAGAAGGCCCGGGTTCGATTCCCGGTATCGGAGCGGGTGCTTTTGTACCGGTTTTGAAGAATAGACTTAAGGATATAGGTTTGTGAATAGAATTAAGACTAGGTAGAGCAAGTCCGATATGGTCTAGTGGCTAGCGTATCTGGCTTTCACACAGAAGGCCCGGGTTCGATTCCCGGTATCGGAAACAGTGCGCTTTTGCAAACTTTAAAGAATGAACTTAAAGACACATTTATAGGATAATATTTAGAGTTGTTCAAGCCAGTCCGATATGGTCTAGTGGCTAGGATATCTGGTTTTCACCCAGAAGGCCCGGGTTCGATTCCGGTATCGGAGACAGCGATTTTGTACCGCTTTTAAAGAATAAATTTAAAGACACATTTTTAGGAATAATATCTTGGGTTGCTTAAACCATTCCGATATGGTCTAGTGGCTAGGATATCTGGCTCTCACCCAGAAGACCCGGGTTCGATTCCCGGTATCGGAGCGAGTGCTTTTGTACCGGTTTTGAAGAATAGACTTAAGGATATAGGTTTATGAATAGAATTAAGACTTGGTTAAGCAAGTCCGATATGGTCTAGTGGCTAGGATATCTGGCTTTCACCCAGAAGGCCCGGGTTCGATTCTCGGTATCGGAGACAGTGCTTTTGTACCGGTTTTGAAGTATAGACTTAAGGATATAGGTTTGTGAATAGAATTAAGACTTGGTAGAGCAAGTCCGATATGGTCTAGTGGGTAAGATACCCAGAAGGTCCGGGTTCGATTCCCGGTATCGGAGCGAGTGCTCTTGTACCGGTTTTGAGGAATAGACTTAAGGATATAGGTTTATGAATAGAATTAAGACTTGGTTAAGCAAGTCCGATATGGTCTAGTGGCTAGGATATCTGGCTTCACCCAGAAGGCCCGGTATCGGAGACTGTGCTTTTGTACCGCATTTCAAGAATAGAAGTAAGACTTGGTTGAGCTAGTCCAATATGGTCTAGTGGCAAGGATACCTGGCTTCACCCAGAAAGCCCGGGTTCGATTCCCGGAATCGGAGCGAGTGCTTTTGTACCGGTTTTGAAGAATAGACTTAAGGATATAGGTTTATGAATAGAATTAAGACTTGGTTAAGCAAGTCCGATATGGTCTAGTGGGTAGGATACCCAGAAGGCCCGGGTGCGATTCCCCGTATAGGAGACAGTGCTTTTGAAGCGCTTTTAAAGAATAAATTTAAAGACAAATTTATATGAATAATATCTAGGGTTGCACTATCCAGTCCGATATGGTACAGCGGCTAGGATATCTGGCTCGCACCCAGAAGGCCCGGGTTCGATTCCCGTTATCGGAGCGAGTGCTTTTGTACCGGTTTTGAAGAATAGACTTAAGGATATAGGTTTATGAATAGAATTAAGACTTGGTTAAGCAAGTCCGATATGGTCTAGTGGGTAGGATACCCAGAAGGCCCGGGTTCGATTCCCGGTATCGGAGCGAGTGCTCTTGTACCGGTTTTGAGGAATAGACTTAAGGATATAGGTTTATGAATAGAATTAAAACTTGGTTAAGCGAGTCCGATATGGTCTAGTGCCTAGGATATCTGGCTTTCAGCCAGAAGGCCCGGGTTTGATTCCCGGTATCGGAGACAATGCTTTTGAAGCGCTTTTAAAGAATAAATTTAAAGACACATTTATATGAATAATATCTAGGGTTGCACAAACCGGTCCGATATGGTATAGCGGCTAGGATATCTGGCTCTCACCCAGAAGGCCCGGGTTCGATTCCCGGTATCGGAGCGAGTGCTCTTGTACCGGTTTTGAGGATTAGACTTAAGGATATAGGCTTATGAATAGAATTAAGACTTAGTTAAGCAAGTCCGATATGGTCTAGTGGCTAGGATATCTGGCTTTCACCCAGAAGGCCCGGGTTCGATTCCCGGTATCGGAGACAGTGCTTTTGTACCGCTTTTAAAGAATAAATTTAAAGACACATTTATAGGAATAATATCTAGGGTTGCACAAACCAGTCCGATATGGTCTAGTGGGTAGGATATCTGGCTCTCACCCAGAAGGCCCGGGTTCGATTCCCGGTATCGGAGACAGTGCTTTTGTACCGCTTTTAAAGAATAAATTTAAAGACACATTTATAGGAATAATATCTAGGGTTGCACAAACCAGTCCGATATGGTCTAGTGGCTAGGATATCAGGCCTTTACCCTGAAGACCCGGGTTCGATCCCCGGGATCGGAGCGAGTGCTTTTGTACCGTTTTTGAAGAATAAACTTAAGGATATAGGTTTATGAATAGAATTAAGACTTGGTTAAGCAAGTCCGATATGGTCTAGTGACTACGATATCTGGCTTTCACCCAGAAGGCCCGGGTTCGATTCCCGTTAACGGAGCGAGTGCTTTTGTACCAGTTTTGAAGAATAGACTTGAGGATATAGGTTTATGAATAGAATTAAGACTTGGTTACGGAAGTCCAATATGGTCTAGAGGCTAGGATATCTGCCTTTCACCCTGAAGGCCCGGGGTCGATTCCCGGTATCGCAGACAGTGCTTTTGTACCGCTTTTATAGAATAAATTTAAAGACACATTTATAGGAATAATATCTAGGTTTGCACAAACCAGTCAGATATGGTCTAGTGGCTAGGATATCTGGCTCTCACACACAAGGCCCGGGTTCGATTACCGGTAGCGGAGCGAGTGCTTTTGTACCGTTTTTGAAGAATAAACTTAAGGATATAGGTTTATGATTAGAATTAAGACTTGGTTAAGCAAGTCCGATATGGTCTAGTGGCTAGGATATCTGGCCTTCACCCCGGAGGCCCGGGTTCGATTCCCGGTATCGGAGCGAGTGCTTTTGTACCGCTTTTCAAGAATAGACTTAAGGGTATAGGTTTATGAATAGAATTAAGACTTGGTTAAGCAAGTCCGATATGATCCAGTGGGTAGGATACCCAGAAGGCCCGGCTTCGATTACCGGTAGCGGAGCGAGTGCTTTTGTACCGTTTTTGAAGAATAAACTTAAGGATATAGGTTTATGATTAGAACTAAGACTTGGTTACGGAAGTCCAATATGGTCTAGAGGCTAGGATATCTGCCTTTCACCCTGAAGGTCCGGGTTCGATTCCCGGTATCGGAAACAGTGCTTTTGTGCCGCATTTAAAGAATAAATTTAAAGACACATTTTTAGGAATAATATCTAGGGTTGATCAAACCAGTCCGATTTGGTCTAGTGGCTAGGATATCTGGCTCACACCAAAAGGCCCGGGTTCGATTCCCGTTAACGGAGCGAGTGCTTTTGTACCGGTTTTGAAGAATAGACTTAAGGATTTAGTTATATGAATAGAATTAAGACTTGGTTAAGGAAGTCCAATATGGTCTAGAGGCTAGGATATATGCCTTTCACCCTGAAGGCCCGGGGTCGATTCCCGGTATCGCAGACAGTGCTTTTGTACCGCTTTTAAAGAATAAATTTAAAGACACATTTATAGGACTAATATCTAGGGTTGCACAAACCAGTCCGATATGGTATAGCGGCTAGGTTATCTGGCTTTCACCCAGAAGGCCCGGGTTCGATTCTTGGTATCGGAGCGGGTGCTTTTGTACCGTTTTTGAAGAATAAACTTAAGGATAAAGGTTTATGATTAGAATTAAGACTTGGTTAAGCAAGTCCGATATGGTCTAGCGGCTAGGACATCTGGCTTTCAACCTGAAGGCCCGGGTTCGATTTCCGGTATCGGAGACTGTGCTTTGTACCGCTTTTAAAGAATAAATTTAAAGACACATTTATGGGAATAATATCTAGGGTTGCTCAAAACAGTCCGATATGGTCTAGTGGCTAGGATACCTGGCTTTCACCCAGAAGGCCCGGGTTCGATTCCCGTTAGCGGAGCGAGTGCTTTTGTACCGGTTTTGAAGAATAGACTTAAGGATATAGGTTTACGAATAGAATTAAGACTTGCTTAAGCAAGTCCGATATGGTCTAGTGGCTAGGATATCTGGTTTTCACCCAGAAGGCCCGGGTTCGATTCCGGTATCGGAGACAGCGATCTTGTACCGCTTTTAAAGAATAAATTTAAAGACACATTTTTAGGAATAATATCTAGGGTTGCTTAAACCAGTCCGATATGGTCTAGTGGCTAGGATATCTGGCTCTCACCCTGAAGACCCGGGTTCGATTCCCGGTATCGGAGCGAGTGCTCTGTTACCGGTTTTAAGGAATAGACTTAAGGATATAGGTTTATGAATAGAATTAAAACTTGGTTAAGCAAGTCCGATATGGTCTAGTGCCTAGGATATCTGGCTTTCAGCCAGAAGGCCCGGGTTCGATTCCCGGTATCGGAGCGAGTGCTTTTGTACCGCGTTTCAAGAATAGACTTAAGGATATAGGCTTATGATTAGAATTAAGCTAATTTTAGGTTTACAAGTGGGGACCTAAACCGTCTTCTTACCTTACATCTGGGGACATTTGTGTATAAATTATTACATTTTGTATTAGTGTCATAGCCTATATGGTTCCATCAAGTATTTTAATTTAATTTTTCAAACTCGATGAATTTACAAGTGGGGACCTTCACAGTCATTTCAACAGACAAGTGGGGTCTTTTAAACACACATTTTCAAATTTCATGTATATTATAATTTTATAGTTAAAATATTGATTATCAGAATGAAATTTAAGTAATCAGTCCTATTTCTAGCTTAACACTTAAGTTTTGAGCTAATTTCAGGTTTACGAGTGGGGACCTAAACCATCTTCCTACCTTATATCTGGGGACATTTGTGTATAAATTATTAGATTTTGAATTAGTGTCAAAGCCTATATGGTTCCATCAAGTATTTCAATTTCATTTTTCACACTCGATAAATTTACAAGTGGGGACCTTCACAGTAATTTCAACAGACAAGTGGGGTCTTTTAAGCACACATTATCAAATTCATGTATATTATAATTTTATAGTTTAAATATTGATTATCAGAGTGAAACTTAAGTAATCAGTCCTATTTCTAGCTTAACACTTAAGTTTTGAGCTAATTTCAGGTTTACGAGTGGGGACCTAAACCATCTTCCTACCTTATATCTGGGGACATTTGTGTATAAATTATTAGATTTTGAATTAGTGTCAAAGCCTATATGGTTCCATCAAGTATTTCAATTTCATTTTGCACACTCGATAAATTGACAGTCATTTCAACAGACAAGTGGGGTCTTTTAAACACACATTTTCTAATTTCATGTATATTATAATGTTATAGTTTAAATAATGATTATTATAATGAAATTTAGGTAATCGGACCTATTAAAAGCTTAACACTTAAGTTTCGAGCCTATTTCAGGTTTACAAGTGGGGACCTAAACAGTCTTCCTACCTTATATCTGGGGACATTTGTGTAAAAATTATTAGATTTTGAATTAGTGTCAAAGCCTATATGGTTCCATCAAGTATTTCAATTTAATTTTTCAAACTCGATGAATTTACAAGTGGGGACCTTCACAGTCATTTCAGCAGACAAGTGGGGTCTTTTAAACACACATTTTCAAATTTCATGTATATTATAATTTTATAGTTAAAATATTGATTATCAGAATGAAATTTAAGTAATCAGTCCTATTTCTAGCTTAACACTTAAGTTTTGAGCTAATTTCAGGTTTACGAGTGGGGACCTAAACCGTCTTCCTACCTTATATCTGGGGACATTTGTGTATAAATGATTAGATTTTGAATTAGTGTCAAAGCCTATATGGTTCCATCAAGTATTTCAATTTCATTTTTCACACTCGTTAAATTGACAGTCATTTCAACAGACAAGTGGGGTCTTTTAAACACACATTTTCTAATTTCATGTATATTATAATTTTATAGTTTAAATAATGATTATCAGAATGAAATTTAAGTAATCAGTCCTATTTCTAGCTTAACACTTAAGTTTTGAGCTAATTTCAGGTTTACGAACGGGGACCTAAACCGTCTTCCTACCTTATATCTGGGGACATTTGTGTATAAATTATTAGATTTTGAATTAGTGTCAAAGCCTATATGGTTCCATCAAGTATTTCAATTTCATTTTTCACACTCGATAAATTTACAAGTGGGGACCTTCACAGTCATTTCAACAGACAAGTGGGGTCTTTTAAACACACATTTTCTAATTCCATGTATATTATAATTTTATAGTTTAAATAATGATTATTATAATGAAATTTAGGTAATCGGACCTATTAAAAGCTTAACACTTAAGTTTCGAGCCTATTTCAGGTTTACAAGTGGGGACCTAAACAGTCTTCCTACCTTATATCTGGGGACATTTGTGTAAAAATTATTAGATTTTGAATTAGTGTCAAAGCCTATATGGTTCCATCAAGTATTTCAATTTAATTTTTCAAACTCGATGAATTTACAAGTGGGGACCTTCACAGTCATTTCAACAGACAAATGGGGTCTTTTAAACACACATTTTCAAATTTCATGTATATTATAATTTTATAGTTTAAATAATGGTTATCAGAATGAAATTTAAGTAATCAGTCCTATTTCTAGCTTAACACTTAAGTTTTGAGCTAATTTCAGGTTTACGAACGGGGACCTAAACCGTCTTCCTACCTTATATCTGGGGACATTTGTGTATAAATGATTAGATTTTGAATTAGTGTCAAAGCCTATATGGTTCCATCAAGTATTTCAATTTCATTTTTCACACTCGTTAAATTGACAGTCATTTCAACAGACAAGTGGGGTCTTTTAAACACACATTTTCTAATTTCATGTATATTATAATTTTATAGTTTAAATAATGATTATTATAATGAAATTTAGGTAATCGGACCTATTAAAAGCTTAACACTTAAGTTTCGAGCCTATTTCAGGTTTACAAGTGGGGACCTAAACAGTCTTCCTACCTTATATCTGGGGACATTTGTGTAAAAATTATTAGATTTTGAATTAGTGTCAAAGCCTATATGGTTCCATCAAGTATTTCAATTTAATTTTTCAAACTCGATGAATTTACAAGTGGGGACCTTCACAGTCATTTCAACAGACAAATGGGGTCTTTTAAACACACATTTTCTAATTTCATGTATATTATAATTTTATAGTTTAAATAATGATTATCAGAATGAAATTTAAGTAATCAGTCCTATTTCTAGCTTAACACTTAAGTTTTGAGCTAATTTCAGGTTTACGAACGGGGACCTAAACCGTCTTCCTACCTTATATCTGGGGACATTTGTGTAAAAATTATTAGATTTTGAATTAGTGTCAAAGCCTATATGGTTCCATCTAGTATTTCAATTTCATTTTTCACACTCGATAAATTTACAAGTGGGGACCTTCACAGTCATTTCAACAGACAAGTGGGGTCTTTTAAACACACATTTTCTAATTTCATGTATATTATAATTTTATAGTTTAAATAATGATTATTAGAATGAAATTTAAGTAATCAGTCCTATTTCTAGCTTAACACTTAAATTTTGAGCTAATTTCAGGTTTACAAGTGGGGACCTAAACCGTCTTCCTACCTTACATCTGGAGACATTTGTGTATAAATTATTACATTTTGTATTAGTGTCATAGCCTATATGGTTCCATCAAGTATTTCAATTTCATTTTTCAAACTCGATGAATTTACAAGTGGGGACCTTCACAGTCATTTCAACAGACAAGTGGGGTCTTTTAAACACACATTTTCAAATTTCATGTATATTATAATTTTATAGTTAAAATATTGATTATCAGAATGAAATTTAAGTAATCAGTCCTATTTCTAGCTTAACACTTAAGTTTTGAGCTAATTTCAGGTTTACAAGTGGGGACCTAAACCGTCTTCCTACCTTATATCTGGGGACATTTGTGTATAAATGATTAGATTTTGAATTAGTGTCAAAGCCTATATGGTTCCATCAAGTATTTCAATTTCATTTTTCACACTCGTTAAATTGACAGTCATTTCAACAGACAAGTGGGGTCTTTTAAACACACATTTTCTAATTCCATGTATATTATAATTTTATAGTTTAAATAGTGATTATTATAATGAAATTTATGTAATCGGACCTATTAAAAGCTTAACACTTAAGTTTCGAGCCTATTTCAGGTTTACAAGTGGGGACCTAAACAGTCTTCCTACCTTATATCTGGGGACATTTGTGTAAAAATTATTAGATTTTGAATTAGTGTCAAAGCCTATATGGTTCCATCAAGTATTTCAATTTAATTTTTCAAACTCGATGAATTTACAAGTGGGGACCTTCACAGTCATTTCAACAGACAAATGGGGTCTTTTAAACACACATTTTCTAATTTCATGTATATTATAATTTTATAGTTTAAATAATGATTATCAGAATGAAATTTAAGTAATCAGTCCTATTTCTAGCTTAACACCTAAATTTTGAGCTAATTTCAGGTTTACAAGTGGGGACCTAAACCGTCTTCCTACCTTACATCTGGGGACATTTGTGTATAAATTATTACATTTTGTATTAGTGTCATAGCCTATATGGTCCCATCAAGTATTTCAATTTCATTTTTCAAACTCGATGAATTTACAAGTGGGGACCTTCACAGTCATTTCAACAGACAAGTGGGGTCTTTTAAACACACATTTTCAAATTTCATGTATATTATAATTTTATAGTTAAAATATTGATTATCAGAATGAAATTTAAGTAATCAGTCCTATTTCTAGCTTAACACTTAAGTTTTGAGCTAATTTCAGGTTTACAAGTGGGGACCTAAACCGTCTTCCTACCTTATATCTGGGGACATTTGTGTATAAATGATTAGATTTTGAATTAGTGTCAAAGCCTATATGGTTCCATCAAGTATTTCAATTTCATTTTTCACACTCGTTAAATTGACAGTCATTTCAACAGACAAGTGGGGTCTTTTAAACACACATTTTCTAATTCCATGTATATTATAATTTTAGTTTAAATAATGATTATTATAATGAAATTTAGGTAATCGGACCTATTAAAAGCTTAACACTTAAGTTTCGAGCCTATTTCAGGTTTACAAGTGGAGACCTAAACAGTCTTCCTACCTTATATCTGGGGACATTTGTGTAAAAATTATTAGATTTTGAATTAGTGTCAAAGACTATATGGTTCCATCAAGTATTTCAATTTAATTTTTCAAACTCGATGAATTTACAAGTGGGGACCTTCACAGTCATTTCAACAGACAAATGGGGTCTTTTAAACACACATTTTCAAATTTCATGTATATTATAATTTTATAGTTTAAATAATGGTTATCAGAATGAAATTTAAGTAATCAGTCCTATTTCTAGCTTAACACTTAAGTTTTGAGCTAATTTCAGGTTTACGAACGGGGACCTAAACCGTCTTCCTACCTTATATCTGGGGACATTTGTGTATAAATGATTAGATTTTGAATTAGTGTCAAAGCCTATATGGTTCCATCAAGTATTTCAATTTCATTTTTCACACTCGTTAAATTGACAGTCATTTCAACAGACAAGTGGGGTCTTTTAAACACACATTTTCTAATTCCATGTATATTATAATTTTATAGTTTAAATAGTGATTATTATAATGAAATTTATGTAATCGGACCTATTAAAAGCTTAACACTTAAGTTTCGAGCCTATTTCAGGTTTACAAGTGGGGACCTAAACAGTCTTCCTACCTTATATCTGGGGACATTTGTGTAAAAATTATTAGATTTTGAATTAGTGTCAAAGCCTATATGGTTCCATCAAGTATTTCAATTTAATTTTTCAAACTCGATGAATTTACAAGTGGGGACCTTCACAGTCATTTCAACAGACAAATGGGGTCTTTTAAACACACATTTTCTAATTTCATGTATATTATAATTTTATAGTTTAAATAATGATTATCAGAATGAAATTTAAGTAATCAGTCCTATTTCTAGCTTAACACCTAAATTTTGAGCTAATTTCAGGTTTACAAGTGGGGACCTAAACCGTCTTCCTACCTTACATCTGGGGACATTTGTGTATAAATTATTACATTTTGTATTAGTGTCATAGCCTATATGGTCCCATCAAGTATTTCAATTTCATTTTTCAAACTCGATGAATTTACAAGTGGGGACCTTCACAGTCATTTCAACAGACAAGTGGGGTCTTTTAAACACACATTTTCAAATTTCATGTATATTATAATTTTATAGTTAAAATATTGATTATCAGAATGAAATTTAAGTAATCAGTCCTATTTCTAGCTTAACACTTAAGTTTTGAGCTAATTTCAGGTTTACAAGTGGGGACCTAAACCGTCTTCCTACCTTATATCTGGGGACATTTGTGTATAAATGATTAGATTTTGAATTAGTGTCAAAGCCTATATGGTTCCATCAAGTATTTCAATTTCATTTTTCACACTCGTTAAATTGACAGTCATTTCAACAGACAAGTGGGGTCTTTTAAACACACATTTTCTAATTCCATGTATATTATAATTTTAGTTTAAATAATGATTATTATAATGAAATTTAGGTAATCGGACCTATTAAAAGCTTAACACTTAAGTTTCGAGCCTATTTCAGGTTTACAAGTGGAGACCTAAACAGTCTTCCTACCTTATATCTGGGGACATTTGTGTAAAAATTATTAGATTTTGAATTAGTGTCAAAGACTATATGGTTCCATCAAGTATTTCAATTTAATTTTTCAAACTCGATGAATTTACAAGTGGGGACCTTCACAGTCATTTCAACAGACAAATGGGGTCTTTTAAACACACATTTTCAAATTTCATGTATATTATAATTTTATAGTTTAAATAATGGTTATCAGAATGAAATTTAAGTAATCAGTCCTATTTCTAGCTTAACACTTAAGTTTTGAGCTAATTTCAGGTTTACGAACGGGGACCTAAACCGTCTTCCTACCTTATATCTGGGGACATTTGTGTATAAATGATTAGATTTTGAATTAGTGTCAAAGCCTATATGGTTCCATCAAGTATTTCAATTTCATTTTTCACACTCGTTAAATTGACAGTCATTTCAACAGACAAGTGGGGTCTTTTAAACACACATTTTCTAATTCCATGTATATTATAATTTTATAGTTTAAATAATGATTATTATAATGAAATTTATGTAATCGGACCTATTAAAAGCTTAACACTTAAGTTTCGAGCCTATTTCAGGTTTACAAGTGGGGACCTAAACAGTCTTCCTACCTTATATCTGGGGACATTTGTGTAAAAATTATTAGATTTAGAATTAGTGTCAAAGCCTATATGGTTCCATCAAGTATTTCAATTTAATTTTTCAAACTCGATGAATTTACAAGTGGGGACCTTCACAGTCATTTCAACAGACAAATGGGGTCTTTTAAACACACATTTTCTAATTTCATGTATAATATAATTTTATAGTTTAAATAATGATTATCAGAATGAAATTTAAGTAATCAGTCCTATTTCTAGCTTAACACTTAAGTTTTGAGCTAATTTCAGGTTTACGAACGGGGACCTAAACCGTCTTCCTACCTTATATCTGGGGACATTTGTGTATAAATTATTAGATTTTGAATTAGTGTCAAAGCCTATATGGTTCCATCAAGTATTTCAATTTCATTTTTCACACTCGATAAATTTACAAGTGGGGACCTTCACAGTCATTTCAACAGACAAGTGGGGTCTTTTAAACACACATTTTCTAATTTCATGTATATTATAATTTTATAGTTTAAATAATGATTATCAGAATGAAATTTAAGTAATCAGTCCTATTTCTAGCTTAACACTTAAATTTTGAGCTAATTTCAGGTTTACAAGTGGGGACCTAAACCGTCTTCCTACCTTACATCTGGGGACATTTGTGTATAAATTATTACATTTTGTATTAGTGTCATAGCCTATATGGTCCCATCAAGTATTTCAATTTCATTTTTCAAACTCGATGAATTTACAAGTGGGGACCTTCACAGTCATTTCAACAGACAAGTGGGGTCTTTTAAACACACATTTTCAAATTTCATGTATATTATAATTTTATAGTTAAAATATTGATTATCAGAATGAAATTTAAGTAATCAGTCCTATTTCTAGCTTAACACTTAAGTTTTGAGCTAATTTCAGGTTTACAAGTGGGGACCTAAACCGTCTTCCTACCTTATATCTGGGGACATTTGTGTATAAATGATTAGATTTTGAATTAGTGTCAAAGCCTATATGGTTCCATCAAGTAATTCAATTTCATTTTTCACACTCGTTAAATTGACAAGTGGGGACCTTCACAGTCATTTCAACAGACAAGTGGGGTCTTTTAGACACACATTTTCTAATTTCATGTATATTATAATTTTATAGATTAAATAATGATTATTATAATGAAATTTAGGTAATCGGACCTATTAAAAGCTTAACACTTAAGTTTCGAGCCTATTTCAGGTTTACAAGTGGGGACCTAAAAAGTCTTCCTTCCTTATATCTGGGGACATTTGTGTAAAAATTATTAGATTTTGAATTAGTGTCAAAGCCTATATGGTTCCATCAAGTATTTCAATTTCATTTTTCACACTCGATAAATTTACAAGTGGGACCTTCACAGTCATTTCAACAGACAAGTGGGGTCTTTTAAACACACATTTTCTAATTTCATGTATATTATAATTTTATAGTTTAAATAATGATTATCAGAATGAAATTTAAGTAATCAGTCCTATTTCTAGCTTAACACTTAAATTTTGAGCTAATTTCAGGTTTACAAGTGGGGACCTAAACCGTCTTCCTACCTTACATCTGGGGAAATTTGTGTATAAATTATTACATTTTGTATTAATGTCATAGCCTATATGGTTCCATCAAGTATTTCAATTTCATTTTTCAAACTCGATGAATTTACAAGTGGGGACCTTCACAGTCATTTCAACAGACAAGTGGGGTCTTTTAAACACACATTTTTTAATTTCATGTATATTATAATTTTATAGTTTAAATAATGATTATTATAATGAAATTTAGGTAATCGGACCTATTAAAAGCTTAACACTTAAGTTTCGAGCCTATTTCAGATTTACAAGTGGGGACCTAAACAGTCTTCCTACCTTATATCTGGGGACATTTGTGTAAAAATTATTAGATTTTGAATTAGTGTCAAAGCCTATATGGTTCCATCAAGTATTTCAATTTCATTTTTCACACTCGATAAATTTACAAGTGGGGACCTTCACAGTCATTTCAACAGACAAGTGGGGTCTTTTAAACACACATTTTCTAATTTCATGTATATTATAATTTTATAGTTTAAATAATGATTATCAGAATGAAATTTAAGTAATCAGTCCTATTTCTAGCTTAACACTTAAATTTTGAGCTAATTTCAGGTTTACAAGTGGGGACCTAAACCGTCTTCCTACCTTACATCTGGGGACATTTGTGTATAAATTATTACATTTTGTATTAGTGTCATAGCCTATATGGTTCCATCAAGTATTTCAATTTCATTTTTCAAACTCGATGAATTTACAAGTGGGGACCTTCACAGTCATTTCAACAGACAAGTGGGGTCTTTTAAACACACATTTTCTAATTTCATGAATATTATAATTTTATAGTTAAAATATTGATTATCAGAATGAAAATTAAATAATCAGTCGTATTTCTAGCTTAACACTTAAGTTTTGAGCTAATTTCAGGTTTACAAGTGGGGACCTAAACCGTCTTCCTACCTTATATCTGGGGACATTTGTGTATAAATTATTGGATTTTGAATTAGTGTCAAAGCCTATATGGCTCCATCTAGTATTTCAATTTCATTTTTCACACTCGAAAAATTTACAAGTGGGGACCTTCACAGTCATTTCAACAGACAAGTGGGGTCTTTTAAACACACATTTTCTAATTTCATGTATATTATAATTTTATAGTTTAAATAATGATTATTATAATGAAATTTAGGTAATCGGACCTATTAAAAGCTTAACACTTAAGTTTCGAGCCTATTTCAGGTTTACAAGTGGGGACCTTAACAGTCTTCCTACCTTATATCTGGGGACATTTGTGTATAAATTATTAGATTTTGAATTAGTGTCAAAGCCTATATGGTTCCATCAAGTATTTCAATTTCATTTTTCACACTCGATAAATTTACAAGTGGGGACCTTCACAGTCATTTCAACAGACAAGTGGGGTCTTTTAAACACACATTTTCTAATTTCATGTATATTATAATTTTATAGTTTAAATAATGATTATCAGAATGAAATTTAAGTAATCAGTCCTATTTCTAGCTTAACACTTAAATTTTGAGCTAATTTCAGGTTTACAAGTGGGGACCTAAACCGTCTTCCTACCTTACATCTGGGGACATTTGTGTATAAATTATTACATTTTGTATTAGTGTCATAGCCTATATGGTTCCATCAAGTATTTCAATTTCATTTTTCAAATTCGATGAATTTACAAGTGGGGACCTTCACAGTCATTTCAACAGACAAGTGGGGTCTTTTAAACACACATTTTCTAATTTCATGTATATTATAATTTTATAGTTAAAATATTGATTATCAGAATGAAATTTAAATAATCAGTCGTATTTCTAGCTTAACACTTAAGTTTTGAGCTAATTTCAGGTTTACAAGTGGGGACCTAAACCGTCTTTCTACCTTATATCTGGGGACATTTGTGTATAAATTATTAGATTTTGAATTAGTGTCAAAGCCTATATGGCTCCATCAAGTATTTCAATTTCATTTTTCACACTCGAAAAATTTACAAGTGGGGACCTTCACAGTCATTTCAACAGACAAGTGGTGTCTTTTAAACACACATTTTCTAATTTCATGTATATTATAATTTTATAGTTTAAATAATGATTATTATAATGAAATTTAGGTAATCGGACCTATTAAAAGCTTAACACTTAAGTTTCGAGCCTATTTCAGGTTTACAAGTGGGGACCTAAACAGTCTTCCTACCTTATATCTGGGGACATTTGTGTAAAAATTATTAGATTTTGAATTAGTGTCAAAGCCTATATGGTTCCATCAAGTATTTCAATTTAATTTTTCAAACTCGATGAATTTACAAGTGGGGACCTTCACAGTCATTTCAACAGACAAGTGGGGTCTTTTAAACACACATTTTCTAATTTCATGTATATTATAATTTTATAGTTTAAATAATGATTATCAGAATGAAATTTATGTAATCAGTCCTATTTCTAGCTTAACACTTAAGTTTTGAGCTAATTTCAGGTTTACAAGTGGGGACCTAAACCGTCTTCCTACCTTATATCTGGGGACATTTGTGTATAAATTATTAGATTTTGAATTAGTGTCAAAGCCTATATGGCTCCATCAAGTATTTCAATTTCATTTTTCAAACTCGATGAATTTACAAGTGGGGACCTTCACAGTCATTTCAACAGACAAGTGGGGTCTTTTAAACACAGATTTTCAAATTTCATGTATATTATAATTTTATAGTTAAAATATTGATTATCAGAATGAAATTTAAGTAATCAGTCGTATTTCTAGCTTAACACTTAAGTTTTGAGCTAATTTCAGGTTTACAAGTGGGGACCTAAACCGTCTTCCTACCTTATATCTGGGGACATTTGTGTATAAATTATTAGATTTTGAATTAGTGTCAAAGCCTATATGGCTCCATCAAGTATTTCAATTTCATTTTTCACACTCGAAAAATTTACAAGTGGGGACCTTCACAGTATCGGAGCGAGTGCTCTTGTACCGGTTTTGAGGAATAGACTTAAGGATATAGGTTTATGAATAGAATTAAGACTTGGAATAAGTCAGATATGGTCTAGTGACAAGGATATCTGGCTTTCACCCAGAAGGCTCGGGTTCGATTCCCGGTATCGGAGACAGTGCTTTTGTACCGCTTTTAAAGAATAAATTTAAAGACACATTTATAGGAATAATATCTAGGGTTGCACAAACCAGTCCGATATGGTCTAGAGGCTAGGATATCAGGCATTCACCCTGAAGACTCGGGTTCGATTCCCGGTATCGGAGCTAGTGCTCTTTTACCGGTTTTAAGGAATAGACTTAAGGATATAGGTTTGTGAATAGAATTAAAACTTGGTTAAGCAAGTCCGATATGGTCTAGTGCCTAGGATATATGGCTTTAAGCCAGAAGGCCCGTGTTTGATTCCCGGTATCGGAGACAGTGCTTTTGAAGCGCTTTTAAAGAATAAATTTAAAGACACATTTATATGAATAATATCTAGGGTTGCACTATCCAGTCCGATATGGTATAGCGGCTAGGATATCTGGCTCTCACCCAGAAGGCCCGGGTTCGATTCCCGTTATCGGAGCGAGTGCTTTTGTACCGGTTTTGAAGAATAGATTTAAGGATATAGGTTTATGAATAGCATTAAGACTTGGTTAAGCAAGTCCGATATGGTCTAGTGGGTAAGATACCCAGAAGATCCGGGTTCAATTCCCGGTATCGGAGCGAGTGCTCTTGTACCGGTTTTGAGGAATAGACTTAAGGATATAGGTTTATGAATAGAATTAAGACTTGGAATAAGTCAGATTTGGTCTAGTGACAAGGATATCTGGCTTTCACCCAGAAGGCTCGGGTTCGATTCCCGGTATCGGAGACAGTGCTTTTGTACCGCTTTTAAAGAATAAATTTAAAGACACATTTTTAGGAATAATATCTAGGGTTGCTCAAACCAGTCCGATATGGTCTTGTGGCTAGGATATGTGGCTTTCACCCAGAAGGCCCGCGTTCGATTCCCGGTATCGGAGACAGTGCTTTTGTACCGGTTTTGAAGAATAGACTTAAGGATATAGGTTTATGAATAGAATTAAGACTTGGTTAAGCAAGTCCGATATGGTCTAGTGGGTAAGATACCCAGAAGGCCCGGGTTCGATTCCCGGTATCGGAGCGAGTGCTCTTGTACCGGTTTTGAGGAATAGACTTAAGGATATAGGTTTATGAATAGAATTAGAACTTGGTTAAGCAAGTCCGATATGGTCTAGTGCCTAGGATATATGGCTTTCAGCCAGAAGGCCCGGGTTTGATTCCCGGTATCGGAGACAGTGCTTTTGAAGCGCTTTTAAAGAATAAATTTAAAGACACATTTATATGAATAATATCTAGAGTTGCACTATCCAGTCACATATGGTATAGCGGCTAGGATATCTGGCTCTCACCCAGAAGGCCCGGGTTGGATTTCCGGTATCGGAGCGAGTGCTCTTGTACCGGTTTTGAGGAATAGACTTAAGGATATAGGTTTATGAATAGAATTAAGACTTGGAATAAGTCCGATATGGTCTAGAGGCTAGGATATCTGGCTTTCATTCAGAAGGCCCGGGTGCGATTCCCGGTATCGGAGACAGTGCTTTTGTACCGCTTTTAAAGAATAAATTTAAAGACACATTTATAGGACTAATATCTAGGGTTGCACAAACCGGTCCGATATGGTATAGCGGCTAGGATATCTGGCTCTCACCCAGAAGGCCCGGGTTCGATTCCCGTTATCGGAGCGAGTGCTTTTGTACCGGTTTTGAAGAATAGACTTAAGGATATAGGTTTATGAATAGAATTAAGACTTGGTTAAGCAAGTCCGATATGGTCTAGTGGGTAGGATACCCAGAAGGCCCGGGTTCGATTCCCGGTATCGGAGCGAGTGCTCTTGTACCGGTTTTGAGGAATAGACTTAAGGATATAGGTTTATGAATAGAACTAAGACTTGGTTAAGCAAGTCCGATATGGTCTAGTGGGTAGGATACCCAGAAGGTCCGGGTTCGATTCCCGGTATCGGAGCGAGTGCTCTTGTACCGGTTTTGAGGAATAGACTTAAGGATATAGGTTTATGAATAGAATTAAGACTTGGTTAAGCAAGTCCGATATGGTCTAGTGAATAGGATATCTGGCTTTCACCCAGAAGGCCCGGGTTCGATTCCCGGTATCGGAGACAGTGCTTTTGTACCGGTTTTGAAGAATAGACTTAAGGATATAGGTTTATGAATAGAACTAAGACTTGGTTAAGCAAGTCCGATATGGTCTAGTGGGTAGGATACCCAGAAGGTCCGGGTTCGATTCCCGGTATCGGAGCGAGTGCTCTTGTACCGGTTTTGAGGAATAGACTTAAGGATATAGGTTTATGAATAGAATTAAGACTTGGTTAAGCAAGTCCGATATGGTCTAGTGGCTAGGATATCTGGCTTTCACCCAGAAGGCCCGGGTTCGATTCCCGGTATCGGAGACAGTGCTTTTGTACCGCTTTTAAAGAATAAATTTAAAGACACATTTATAGGAATAATATCTAGGGTTGCACAAACCAGTCCGATATGGTCTAGTGGCTAGGATATCAGGCTTACACCCTGAATACCCGGGTTCGATTCCCGGGATCGGAGCGAGTGCTTTTGTACCGGTTTTGAGGAATAGACTTGAGGATATAGGTTTATGAATAGAATTAAGACTTGGTTAAGCAAGTCCGATATGGTCTAGTGGGTAGGATACCCAGAAGGTCCGGGTTCGATTCCCGGTATCGGAGCGAGTACTCTTGTACCGGTTTTGAGGAATAGACTTAAGGATATAGGTTTATGAATAGAATTAAGACTTGGAATAAGTCAGATATGGTCTAGCGACAAGGATATCTGGCCTTCACCCAGAAGGCTCGGGTTCGATTCCCGGTATCGGAGACAGTGCTTTTGTACCGCTTTTAAAGAATAAATTTAAAGACACATTTATAGGAATAATATCTAGGGTTGCACAAACCAGTCCGATATGGTCTAGAGGCTAGGATATCAGGCTTTCACCCTGAAGACTCGGGTTCGATTCCCGGTATCGGAGCGAGTGCTCTTTTACCGGTTTTAAGGAATAGACTTAAGGATATAGGTTTATGAATAGAATTAAAACTTGGTTAAGCAAGTCCGATATGGTCTAGTGCCTAGGATATATGGCTTTCAGCCAGAAGGCCCGGGTTTGATTCCCGGTATCGGAGACAGTGCTTTTGAAGCGCTTTTAAAGAATAAATTTAAAGACACATTTATATGAATAATATCTAGGGTTGCACTATCCAGTCACATATGGTATAGCGGCTAGGATATCTGGCTCTCACTCAGAAGGCCCGGGTTCGATTCCCGTTATCGGAGCGAGTGCTTTTGTACCGGTTTTGAAGAATAAACTTAAGGATATAGGTTTATGAATAGAATTAAGACTTGGTTAAGCAAGTCCGATATGGTCTAGTGGGTTCGATTCCCGGTATCGGAGCGAGTGCTCTTGTACCGGTTTTGAGGAATAGACTTAAGGATATAGGTTTATGAATAGAATTAAGACTTGGAATAAGTCAGATATGGTCTAGTGACAAGGATATCTGGCTTTCACCCAGAAGGCCCGGGTTGGATTCCCGGTATCGGAGACAGTGCCTTTGTACCACTTTTAAAGAATAAATTTAAAGACACATTTATAGGAATATCTAGGGTTGCACAAACCAGTCAGATATGGTCTAGTGGCTAGGATATCTGGCTTTCACCCAGAAGGCCCGGTTTCGATTCCCGGTATCGGAGACAGTTCTTTTGTACCGCTTTTAAAGAATAAATTTAAAGACACATTTATAGGAATAATATCTAGGGTTGCACAATCCAGTCAGATATGGTCTAGTGGCTAGGATATCTGGCTCTCACTAAAAAAGCCCGGGTTCGATTCCCGTTAACGGAGCGAGTGCTTTTGTACCGGTTTTGAAGAATAGACTTAAGGATATAGGTTTATGAATAGAATTAAGACTTGGTTAAGCAAGTCCGATATGGTCTGGTGGATAGGATATCTGGCTTTCACCCAGAAGGCCCGGGTTCGATTCCCGGTATCGGAGACAGTGCCTTTGTACCACTTTTAAAGAATAAATTTAAAGACACATTTTTAGGAATAATATCTAGGGTTGCTCAAACCAGTCCGATATGGTCTAGTGGCTAGGATATCTGGCTCTCACCCACAAGGCCCGGGTTCGATTCCCGGTAGCGGAGCATGTGCTTTTGTACCGTTTTTGAAGAATAAACTTAAGGATATAGGTTTATGATTAGAATTAAGACTTGGTTAGGCAAGTCCGATATGGTCTAGTGGCTTGGATATCTGGCTCTCACCCAGAAGGCCCGGGTTCGATTCCCGGTATCGGAGCGTGTGCTTTTGTACCGCTTTTCAAGAATAGAATTAAGACTTGGTTGAGCTAGTCCAATATGGTCTAGTGGCTAGGTTGTCTGACTTTCACCCAGAAGGCCCGGGTTCGATTCCCGGTATTGGAGACAGTGCTTTTGTACCGGTTTTGAGGAATAGACTTAAGGATATAGGTTTATGAATAGAATTAAGACTTGGTTAAGCAAGTCCGATATGGTCTAGTGGCTAGGATATCTGGCTCTCACCCAGAAGGCCCGGGTTCGATTCCCGGTATCGGAGCAAGTGCTTTTGTACCGTTTTTGAAGAATAAACTTAAGGATATAGGTTTATGAATAGAATTAAGACTTGGTTAAGCAAGTCCGATATGGTCTAGTGACTAGGATATCTGGCTTTCACCCAGAAGGCCCCGGTTCGATTCCCGGTATCGGAGACAGTGCTTTTGTACCGCTTTTAAAGAATAAATTTAAAGACACATTTATGGGACTAATATCTAAGGTTGCACAAACCTGTCCGATATGGTATAGCGGCTAGGTTATCTGGCTCTCACGCAGAAGACCCGGGTTCGATTCCCGTTATCGGAGCGAGTGCTTTTGTACCGGTTTTGAAGAATAGACTTAAGGATATAGGTTTATGAATAGCATTAAGACTTGGTTAAGCAAGTCCGATATGGTCTTGTGGCTAGGATATGTGGCTTTCACCCAGAAGGCCCGCGTTCGATTCCCGGTATCGGAGACAGTGCTTTTGTACCGGTTTTGAAGAATAGACTTAAGGATATAGGTTTATGAATAGAATTAAGACTTGGTTAAGCAAGTCCGATATGGTCTAGTGGGTAAGATACCCAGAAGATCCGGGTTCGATTCCCGGTATCGGAGCGAGTGCTCTTGTACCGGTTTTGAGGAATAGACTTAAGGATATAGGTTTATGAATAGAATTAAGGCTTGGAATAAGTCAGATATGGTCTAGTGACAAGGATATCTGGCTTTCACCCAGAAGGCTCGGGTTCGATTCCCGGTATCGGAGACAGTGCTTTTGTACCGCTTTTAAAGAATAAATTTAAAGACACATTTATAGGAATAATATCTAGGGTTGCACAAACCAGTCCGATATGGTCTAGAGGCTAGGATATCAGGCATTCACCCTGAAGACTCGGGTTCGATTCCCGGTATCGGAGCGAGTGCTCTTTTACCGGTTTTAAGGAATAGACTTAAGGATATAGGTTTGTGAATAGAATTAAAACTTGGTTAAGCAAGTCCGATATGGTCTAGTGCCTAGGATATATGGCTTTAAGCCAGAAGGCCCGTGTTTGATTCCCGGTATCGGAGACAGTGCTTTTGAAGCGCTTTTAAAGAATAAATTTAAAGACACATTTATATGAATAATATCTAGGGTTGCACTATCCAGTCCGATATGGTATAGCGGCTAGGATATCTGGCTCTCACTCAGAAGGCCCGGGTTCGATTCCCGTTATCGGAGCGAGTGCTTTTGTACCGGTTTTGAAGAATAGATTTAAGGATATAGGTTTATGAATAGCATTAAGACTTGGTTAAGCAAGTCCGATATGGTCTAGTGGGTAAGATACCCAGAAGATCCGGGTTCGATTCCCGGTATCGGAGCGAGTGCTCTTGTACCGGTTTTGAGGAATAGACTTAAGGATATAGGTTTATGAATAGAATTAAGACTTGGAATAAGTCAGATTTGGTCTAGTGACAAGGATATCTGGCTTTCACCCAGAAGGCTCGGGTTCGATTCCCGGTATCGGAGACAGTGCTTTTGTACCGCTTTTAAAGAATAAATTTAAAGACACATTTTTAGGAATAATATCTAGGGTTGCTCAAACCAGTCCGATATGGTCTTGTGGCTAGGATATGTGGCTTTCACCCAGAAGGCCCGCGTTCGATTCCCGGTATCGGAGACAGTGCTTTTGTACCGGTTTTGAAGAATAGACTTAAGGATATAGGTTTATGAATAGAATTAAGAATTGGTTAAGCAAGTCCGATATGGTCTAGTGGGTAAGATACCCAGAAGATCCGGGTTCGATTCCCGGTATCGGAGCGAGTGCTCTTGTACCGGTTTTGAGGAATAGACTTAAGGATATAGGTTTATGAATAGAATTAAGACTTGGAATAAGTCAGATTTGGTCTAGTGACAAGGATATCTGGCTTTCACCCAGAAGGCTCGGGTTCGATTCCCGGTATCGGAGACAGTGCTTTTGTACCGCTTTTAAAGAATAAATTTAAAGACACATTTATAGGAATAATATCTAGGGTTGCACAAACCAGTCCGATATGGTCTAGAGGCTAGGATATCAGGCTTTCACCCTGAAGACTCGGGTTCGATTCCCGGTATCGGAGCGAGTGCTCTTTTACCGGTTTTAAGGAATAGACTTAAGGATATAGGTTTATGAATAGAATTAGAACTTGGTTAAGCAAGTCCGATATGGTCTAGTGCCTAGGATATATGACTTTCAGCCAGAAGGCGCGGGTTTGATTCCCGGTATCGGAGACAGTGCTTTTGAAGCGCTTTTAAAGAATAAATTTAAAGACACATTTATATGAATAATATCTAGAGTTGCACTATCCAGTCACATATGGTATAGCGGCTAGGATATCTGGCTCTCACCCAGAAGGCCCGGGTTGGATTTCCGGTATCGGAGCGAGTGCTCTTGTACCGGTTTTGAGGAATAGACTTAAGGATATAGGTTTATGAATAGAATTAAGACTTGGAATAAGTCCGATATGGTCTAGAGGCTAGGATATCTGGCTTTCATTCAGAAGGCCCGGGTGCGATTCCCGGTATCGGAGACAGTGCTTTTGTACCGCTTTTAAAGAATAAATTTAAAGACACATTTATAGGACTAATATCTAGGGTTGCACAAACCGGTCCGATATGGTATAGCGGCTAGGATATCTGGCTCTCACCCAGAAGGCCCGGGTTCGATTCCCGGTATCGGAGCAAGTGCTTTTGTACCGTTTTTGAAGAATAAACTTAAGGATATAGGTTTATGAATAGAATTAAGACTTGGTTAAGCAAGTCCGATATGGTCTAGTGACTAGGATATCTGGCTTTCACCCAGAAGGCCCCGGTTCGATTCCCGGTATCGGAGACAGTGCTTTTGTACCGCTTTTAAAGAATAAATTTAAAGACACATTTATGGGACTAATATCTAAGGTTGCACAAACCTGTCCGATATGGTATAGCGGCTAGGTTATCTGGCTCTCACGCAGAAGACCCGGGTTCGATTCCCGTTATCGGAGCGAGTGCTTTTGTACCGGTTTTGAAGAATAGACTTAAGGATATAGGTTTATGAATAGCATTAAGACTTGGTTAAGCAAGTCCGATATGGTCTTGTGGCTAGGATATGTGGCTTTCACCCAGAAGGCCCGCGTTCGATTCCCGGTATCGGAGACAGTGCTTTTGTACCGGTTTTGAAGAATAGACTTAAGGATATAGGTTTATGAATAGAATTAAGACTTGGTTAAGCAAGTCCGATATGGTCTAGTGGGTAAGATACCCAGAAGATCCGGGTTCGATTCCCGGTATCGGAGCGAGTGCTCTTGTACCGGTTTTGAGGAATAGACTTAAGGATATAGGTTTATGAATAGAATTAAGACTTGGAATAAGTCAGATATGGTCTAGTGACAAGGATATCTGGCTTTCACCCAGAAGGCTCGGGTTCGATTCCCGGTATCGGAGACAGTGCTTTTGTACCGCTTTTAAAGAATAAATTTAAAGACACATTTATAGGAATAATATCTAGGGTTGCACAAACCAGTCCGATATGGTCTAGAGGCTAGGATATCAGGCATTCACCCTGAAGACTCGGGTTCGATTCCCGGTATCGGAGCGAGTGCTCTTTTACCGGTTTTAAGGAATAGACTTAAGGATATAGGTTTGTGAATAGAATTAAAACTTGGTTAAGCAAGTCCGATATGGTCTAGTGCCTAGGATATATGGCTTTAAGCCAGAAGGCCCGTGTTTGATTCCCGGTATCGGAGACAGTGCTTTTGAAGCGCTTTTAAAGAATAAATTTAAAGACACATTTATATGAATAATATCTAGGGTTGCACTATCCAGTCCGATATGGTATAGCGGCTAGGATATCTGGCTCTCACCCAGAAGGCCCGGGTTCGATTCCCGTTATCGGAGCGAGTGCTTTTGTACCGGTTTTGAAGAATAGATTTAAGGATATAGGTTTATGAATAGCATTAAGACTTGGTTAAGCAAGTCCGATATGGTCTAGTGGGTAAGATACCCAGAAGATCCGGGTTCGATTCCCGGTATCGGAGCGAGTGCTCTTGTACCGGTTTTGAGGAATAGACTTAAGGATATAGGTTTATGAATAGAATTAAGACTTGGAATAAGTCAGATTTGGTCTAGTGACAAGGATATCTGGCTTTCACCCAGAAGGCTCGGGTTCGATTCCCGGTATCGGAGACAGTGCTTTTGTACCGCTTTTAAAGAATAAATTTAAAGACACATTTATAGGAATAATATCTAGGGTTGCACAAACCAGTCCGATATGGTCTAGAGGCTAGGATATCAGGCTTTCACCCTGAAGACTCGGGTTCGATTCCCGGTATCGGAGCGAGTGCTCTTTTACCGGTTTTAAGGAATAGACTTAAGGATATAGGTTTATGAATAGAATTAGAACTTGGTTAAGCAAGTCCGATATGGTCTAGTGCCTAGGATATATGGCTTTCAGCCAGAAGGCCCGGGTTTGATTCCCGGTATCGGAGACAGTGCTTTTGAAGCGCTTTTAAAGAATAAATTTAAAGACACATTTATATGAATAATATCTAGAGTTGCACTATCCAGTCACATATGGTATAGCGGCTAGGATATCTGGCTCTCACCCAGAAGGCCCGGGTTGGATTTCCGGTATCGGAGCGAGTGCTCTTGTACCGGTTTTGAGGAATAGACTTAAGGATATAGGTTTATGAATAGAATTAAGACTTGGAATAAGTCCGATATGGTCTAGAGGCTAGGATATCTGGCTTTCATTCAGAAGGCCCGGGTGCGATTCCCGGTATCGGAGACAGTGCTTTTGTACCGCTTTTAAAGAATAAATTTAAAGACACATTTATAGGACTAATATCTAGGGTTGCACAAACCGGTCCGATATGGTATAGCGGCTAGGATATCTGGCTCTCACCCAGAAGGCCCGGGTTCGATTCCCGTTATCGGAGCGAGTGCTTTTGTACCGGTTTTGAAGAATAGACTTAAGGATATAGGTTTATGAATAGAATTAAGACTTGGTTAAGCAAGTCCGATATGGTCTAGTGGGTAGGATACCCAGAAGGCCCGGGTTCGATTCCCGGTATCGGAGCGAGTGCTCTTGTACCGGTTTTGAGGAATAGACTTAAGGATATAGGTTTATGAATAGAACTAAGACTTGGTTAAGCAAGTCCGATATGGTCTAGTGGGTAGGATACCCAGAAGGTCCGGGTTCGATTCCCGGTATCGGAGCGAGTGCTCTTGTACCGGTTTTGAGGAATAGACTTAAGGATATAGGTTTATGAATAGAATTAAGACTTGGTTAAGCAAGTCCGATATGGTCTAGTGAATAGGATATCTGGCTTTCACCCAGAAGGCCCGGGTTCGATTCCCGGTATCGGAGACAGTGCTTTTGTACCGGTTTTGAAGAATAGACTTAAGGATATAGGTTTATGAATAGAACTAAGACTTGGTTAAGCAAGTCCGATATGGTCTAGTGGGTAGGATACCCAGAAGGTCCGGGTTCGATTCCCGGTATCGGAGCGAGTGCTCTTGTACCGGTTTTGAGGAATAGACTTAAGGATATAGGTTTATGAATAGAATTAAGACTTGGTTAAGCAAGTCCGATATGGTCTAGTGGCTAGGATATCTGGCTTTCACCCAGAAGGCCCGGGTTCGATTCCCGGTATCGGAGACAGTGCTTTTGTACCGCTTTTAAAGAATAAATTTAAAGACACATTTATAGGAATAATATCTAGGGTTGCACAAACCAGTCCGATATGGTCTAGTGGCTAGGATATCAGGCTTACACCCTGAATACCCGGGTTCGATTCCCGGGATCGGAGCGAGTGCTTTTGTACCGGTTTTGAGGAATAGACTTGAGGATATAGGTTTATGAATAGAATTAAGACTTGGTTAAGCAAGTCCGATATGGTCTAGTGGGTAGGATACCCAGAAGGTCCGGGTTCGATTCCCGGTATCGGAGACAGTGCTTTTGTACCGCTTTTAAAGAATAAATTTAAAGACACATTTATAGGAATAATATCTAGGGTTGCTCAAACCAGTCCGTTATGGTCTAGTGGCTTGGATATCTGGCTTTCACCCAGAAGGCCCGGGTTCGATGCCCGGTATCGGAGACAGTGCTTTTGTACCGCTTTTAAAGAATAAATTTAAAGACACATTTATAGGAATAATATCTAGGGTTGCTCAAACCAGTCCGTTAGGTCTAGTGGCTTGGATATCTGGCTTTCACCCAGAAGGCCCGGGTTCGATTCCCGGTATCGGAGACAGTGCTTTTGTACCGCTTTTAAAGAATAAATTTAAAGACACATTTATAGGAATAATATCTAGGGTTGCACAAACCAGTTCGATATGGTCTAGAGGCTAGGATATCAGGCTTTCACCCTGAAGACCCGGGTTCGATTCCCGGTATCGGAGCGAGTGCTCTTTTACCGGTTTTAAGGAATAGACTTAAGGATATAGGTTTACGAATAGAATTAAGACTTGCTTAAGCAAGTCCGATATGGTCTAGTGGCTAGGATATCTGGTTTTCACCCAGAAGGCCCGGGTTCGATTCCCGGTATCGCAGACAATGCTTTTGTACCGCTTTTATAGAATAAATTTAAAGACACATTTAAAGGAATAATATCTAGGGTTGCTCAAACCAGTCCGATATGGTCTAGTGGCTTGGATATCTGGCTTTCACCCAGAAGGCCTGGGTTCGATTCTTGGTATCGGAGCGGGTGCTTTTGTACCGTTTTTGAAGAATAAACTTAAGGATAAAGGTTTATGATTAGAATTAAGGCTTGGTTAATCAAGTCCGATATGGTCTAGCGGCTAGGACATCTGGCTTTCAACCTGAAGGCCCGGGTTCGATTCCCGGTAACGGAGCGAGTGCTTTTGTTCCGTTTTTGAAGAAAAAACCTAAGGATATAGGTTTATGATTACAATTAAGACTTGGTTAAGCAAGTTCGATATGGTCTAGTGGCTAGGATATCTGGCTTTCACCCAGAAGGCCCGGGTTCGATTCCAGGTATCGGAGTCAGTGCTTTTGTACCGCTTTTAAAGAATAAATTTAAAGACACATTTTTAGGAATAATATCTAGGGTTGCTCGAACGGGTCTGATATGGTCTAGTGGCTAGGACATCTGGCTTTCACCCAGAAGGCCCGGGTTCGTTTCCCGGTATCGGAGACAGTGCTTTTGTACCGCTTTTAAAGAATAAATTTAAAGACACATTTATAGGAATAATATCTAGGGTTGCTTAAACCAGTCCGATATGGTCTAGTGGCTAGGATATCTGGCTCTCACCCAGAAGACCCGGTATCGGAGCGAGTGCTTTTGTACCGGTTTTGAAGAATAGACTTAAGGATATAGGTTTATGAATAGAATTAAGACTTGGTTAAGCAAGTCCGATATGGTCTAGTGGCTAGGATATCTGGCTTTCACCCAGAAGGCCCGGGTTCGATTCCAGGTATCGGAGACAGTGCTTTTGTACCGCTTTTAAAGAATAAATTTAAAGACACATTTTTAGGAATAATATCTAAGGTGGCTCAAACCGGTCCGATATGGTCTAGTGGCTAGGACATCTGGCTTTCACCCAGAAGGCCCGGGTTCGATTCCCGGTATCGGAGACAGTGCTTTTGTACCGCTTTTAAAGAATAAATTTAAAGACACATTTATAGGAATAATATCTAGGGTTGCTTAAACCAGTCCGATATGGTCTAGTGGCTAGGATATCTGGCTCTCACCCAGAAGACCCGGGTTCGATTCCCGTTATCGGAGCCAGTGTTTTGTTCCGCTTTTCAGGAATAGACTTAAGGATATAGGTTTTTTGAATTGAATTAAGACTTGGTTGAGCAAGTCCAATATGGTCTAGTGGGTAGGATACCTGGCTTTCACCCAGAATGCCCGCGTTCGATTCCCGGTATCGGAGCGGGTGCTTTTGTACCGGTTTTGAAGAATAGACTTAAGGACATAGGTTTATAAATAGAAATCAGACTTGGTTAAGCAAGTCCGATATGGTCTAGTGGCTAGGATATCTGGCTCTCACCCAGAAGGCCCGGGTTCGATTCCCGGTATCGGAGCGGGTGCTTTTGTACCGGTTTTGAAGAATAGACTTAAGGATATAGGTTTGTGAATAGAATTAAGACTTGGTAGAGCAAGTCCGATATGGTCTAGTGGCTAGGGTATCTGGCTTAAACACAGAAGGCCCGGGTTCGATTCCCGGTATCGGAAACAGTGCGCTTTTGCAAACTTTAAAGAATGAGCTTAAAGACACATTTATAGGATAATATTTAGAGTTGTTCAAGCCAGTCCGATATGGTCTAGTGGCTAGGATATCTGGTTTTCACCCAGAAGGCCCGGGTTCGATTCCTGTATCGGAGACAGCGATTTTGTACCGCTTTTAAAGAATAAATTTAAAGACACTTTTTTAGGAATAATATCTTGGGTTGCTTAAACCAGTCCGATATGGTCTAGTGGCCAGGATATCTGGCTCTCACCCAGAAGACCCGGGTTCGATTCCCGGTATCGGAGCGAGTGCTTTTGTACCGGTTTTGAAGAATAGACTTAAGGATATAGGTTTATGAATAGAATTAAGACTTGGTTAAGCAAGTCCGATATGGTCTAGTGGCTAGGATATCTGGCTTTCACCCAGAAGGCCCGGGTTCGATTCTCGGTATCGCAGACAGTGCTTTTGTACCGGTTTTGAAGTATAGACTTAAGGATATAGGTTTGTGAATAGAATTAAGACTTGGTAGAGCAAGTCCGATATGGTCTAGTGGGTAAGATACCCAGAAGGTCCGGGTTCGATTCCCGGTATCGGAGCGAGTGCTCTTGTACCGGTTTTGAGGAATAGACTTAAGGATATAGGTTTATGAATAGAATTAAGACTTGGTTAAGCAAGTCCGATATGGTCTAGTGGCTAGGATATCTGGCTTCACCCAGAAGGCCCGGTATCGGAGACTGTGCTTTTGCACCGCATTTCAAGAATAGAAGTAAGACTTGGTTGAGCTAGTCCAATATGGTCTAGTGGCAAGGATACCTGGCTTCACCCAGAAAGCCCGGGTTCGATTCCCGGAATCGGAGCGAGTGCTTTTGTACCGGTTTTGAAGAATAGACTTAAGGATATAGGTTTGTGAATAGAATTAAGACTTGGTAGAGCAAGTCCGATATGGTCTAGTGGGTAAGATACCCAGAAGGTCCGGGTTCGATTCCCGGTATCGGAGCGAGTGCTCTTGTACCGGTTTTGAGGAATAGACTTAAGGATATAGGTTTATGAATAGAATTAAGACTTGGTTAAGCAAGTCGGATATGGTCTAGTGGCTAGGATATCTGGCTTCACCCAGAAGGCCCGGTATCGGAGACTGTGCTTTTGTACCGCATTTCAAGAATAGAAGTAAGACTTGGTTGAGCTAGTCCAATATGGTCTAGTGGCAAGGATACCTGGCTTCACCCAGAAAGCCCGGGTTCGATTCCCGGAATCGGAGCGAGTGCTTTTGTACCGGTTTTGAAGAATAGACTTAAGGATATAGGTTATGAATAGAATTAAGACCTGGTTAAGCAAGTCCGATATGGTCAAGTGGCTAGGATATCTGGCTTGCACCCAGAAGGCCCGGGATCGATTCCAGGTATCGGAGCGAGTGCTTTTGTACCGGTTTTGAAGAATAGACTTAAGGATATAGGTTATGAATAGAATTAAGACCTGGTTAAGCAAGTCCGATATGGTCAAGTGGCTAGGATATCTGGCTTGCACCCAGAAGGCCCGGGATCGATTCCAGGTATCGGAGCGAGTGCTCTTGTACCGGTTTTGAGGAATAGACTTAAGGATATAGGTTTATGAATAGAATTAAGACTTGGTTAAGCAAGTCCGATATGGTCTAGTGGCTAGGATATCTGGCTTCACCCAGAAGGCCCGGTATCGGAGACTGTGCTTTTGCACCGCATTTCAAGAATAGAAGTAAGACTTGGTTGAGCTAGTCCAATATGGTCTAGTGGCAAGGATACCTGGCTTCACCCAGAAAGCCCGGGTTCGATTCCCGGAATCGGAGCGAGTGCTTTTGTACCGGTTTTGAAGAATAGACTTAAGGATATAGGTTTGTGAATAGAATTAAGACTTGGTAGAGCAAGTCCGATATGGTCTAGTGGGTAAGATACCCAGAAGGTCCGGGTTCGATTCCCGGTATCGGAGCGAGTGCTCTTGTACCGGTTTTGAGGAATAGACTTAAGGATATAGGTTTATGAATAGAATTAAGACTTGGTTAAGCAAGTCGGATATGGTCTAGTGGCTAGGATATCTGGCTTCACCCAGAAGGCCCGGTATCAGAGACTGTGCTTTTGTACCGCATTTCAAGAATAGAAGTAAGACTTGGTTGAGCTAGTCCAATATGGTCTAGTGGCAAGGATACCTGGCTTCACCCAGAAAGCCCGGGTTCGATTCCCGGAATCGGAGCGAGTGCTTTTGTACCGGTTTTGAAGAATAGACTTAAGGATATAGGTTATGAATAGAATTAAGACCTGGTTAAGCAAGTCCGATATGGTCAAGTGGCTAGGATATCTGGCTTGCACCCAGAAGGCCCGGGATCGATTCCAGGTATCGGAGCGAGTGCTTTTGTACCGGTTTTGAAGAATAGACTTAAGGATATAGGTTTATGAATAGAATTAAGACTTGGTTAAGCAAGTCCGATATGATCTAGTGGGTAGGATACCCAGAAGGCCCGGGTTCGATTCCCGGTATAGGAGACAGTGCTTTTGAAGCGCTTTTAAAGAATAAATTTAAAGACAAATTTATATGAATAATATCTAGGGTTGCACTATCCAGTCCGATATGGTACAGCGGCTAGGATATCTGGCTCGCACCCAGAAGGCCCGGGTTCGATTCCCGTTATCGGAGCGAGTGCTTTTGTACCGGTTTTGAAGAATAGACTTAAGGATATAGGTTTATGAATAGAATTAAGACTTGGTTAAGCAAGTCCGATATGGTCTAGTGGGTAGGATACCCAGAAGGCCCGGGTTCGATTCCCGGTACCGGAGCGAGTGCTCTTGTACCGGTTTTGAGGAATAGACATAAGGATATAGGTTTATGAATAGAATTAAGACTTGGTTAAGCAAGTCCGATATGGTCTAGTGAATAGGATATCTGGCTTTCACCCAGAAGGCCCGGGTTCGATTCCCGGTATCGGAGACAGTGCTTTTGTACCGCTTTTAAAGAATAAATTTAAAGACACATTTATAGGAATAATATCTAGGGTTGCACAAACCAGTCCGATATGGTCTAGTGGCTAGGATATCAGGCTTTCACCGTGAATACCCGGGTTCGATTCCCGGGATCGGAGCGAGTGCTTTTGTACCGGTTTTGAGGAATAGACTTGAGGATATAGGTTTAAGAATAGAATTAAGACTTGGTTAAGCAAGTCCGATATGGTCTAGTGGGTAGGATACCCAGAAGGTCCGGGTTCGATTCCCGGTATCGGAGACAGCGCTTTTGTACCGCTTTTAAAGAATAAATTTAAAGACACATTTATAGGAATAATATCTAGGGTTGCTCAAACCAGTCCGTTATGGTCTAGTGGCTTGGATATCTGGCTTTCACCCAGAAGGCCCGGGTTCGATTCCCGGTATCGGAGACAGTGCTTTTGTACCGCTTTTAAAGAATAAATTTAAAGACACATTTATAGGAATAATATCTAGGGTTGCTCAAACCAGTCCGTTAGGTCTAGTGGCTTGGATATCTGGCTTTCACCCAGAAGGCCCGGGTTCGATTCCCGGTATCGGAGACAGTGCTTTTGTACCGCTTTTAAAGAATAAATTTAAAGACACATTTATAGGAATAATATCTAGGGTTGCACAAACCAGTTCGATATGGTCTAGAGGCTAGGATATCAGGCTTTCACCCTGAAGACCCGGGTTCGATTCCCGGTATCGGAGTGAGTGCTCTTTTACCGGTTTTAAGGAATAGACTTAAGGATATAGGTTTATGAATAGAATTAAGACTTGGTTAAGCAAGTCCGATATGGTCTAGTGGGTAGGATACCCAGAAGGCCCGGGTTCGATTCCCGGTATCGGAGCGAGTGCTCTTGTATCGGTTTTGAGGAATAGACTTAAGGATATAGGTTTATGAATAGAATTAAGACTTGGTTAAGCAAGTCCGATATGGTCTAGTGGGTAGGATACCCAGAAGGTCCGGGTTCGATTCCCGGTATCGGAGCGAGTGCTCTTGTACCGGTTTTGAGGAATAGACTTAAGGATATAGGTTTATGAATAGAATTAAGACTTGGTTAAGCAAGTCCGATATGGTCTAGTGGGTAGGATACCCAGAAGGCCCGGGTTCGATTCCCGGTATCGGAGCGAGTGCTCTTGTATCGGTTTTGAGGAATAGACTTAAGGATATAGGTTTATGAATAGAATTAAGACTTGGTTAAGCAAGTCCGATATGGTCTAGTGGCTAGGATATCTGGCTTTCACCCAGAAGGCCCGGGTTCGATTCCCGGTATCGCAGACAATGCTTTTGTACCGCTTTTATAGAATAAATTTAAAGACACATTTATAGGAATAATATCTAGGGTTGCAGAAACCAGTCTGATATGGTCTAGTTGCTAGGATATCAGGCTTTCACCCTGAATACCCGGGTTCGATTCCCGGGATCGGAGCGAGTGCTTTTGTACCGTTTTTGAAGAATAAACTTAAGGATATAGGTTTATGATTAGAATTAAGACTTGGTTAAGGAAGTCCAATATGGTCTAGAGGCTAGGATATCTGCCTTTCACCCTGAAGTCCCGGGGTCGATTCCCGGTATCGCAGACAATGCTTTTGTACCGCTTTTATAGAATAAATTTAAAGCCACATTTAAAAGAATAATATCTAGGGTTGCTCAAACCAGTCCGATATGGTCTAGTGGCTTGGATATCTGGCTTTCACCCAGAAGGCCTGGGTTCGATTCTTGGTATCGGAGCGGGTGCTTTTGTACCGTTTTTGAAGAATAAACTTAAGGATAAAGGTTTATGATTAGAATTAAGGCTTGGTTAATCAAGTCCGATATGGTCTAGCGGCTAGGACATCTGGCTTTCAACCTGAAGGCCCGGGTTCGATTCCCGGTAACGGAGCGAGTGCTTTTGTTCCGTTTTTGAAGAAAAAACTTAAGGATATAGGTTTATGATTACAATTAAGACTTGGTTGAGCAAGTTCGATATGGTCTAGTGGCTAGGATATCTGGCTTTCACCCAGAAGGCCCGGGTTCGATTCCAGGTATCGGAGACAGTGCTTTTGTACCGCTTTTAAAGAATAAATTTAAAGACACATTTTTAGGAATAATATCTAGGGTTGCTCGAACGGGTCTGATATGGTCTAGTGGCTAGGACATCTGGCTTTCACCCAGAAGGCCCGGTTTCGATTCCCGGTATCGGAGACAGTGCTTTTGTACCGCTTTTAAAGAATAAATTTAAAGACACATTTATAGGACTAATATCTAGGGTTGCACAAACCAGTCCGATATGGTATCGCGGCTAGGATATCTGGCTCTCACCAAGAAGGCCCGGGTTCGATTCCCGTTAGCGGAGCCAGTGCTTTTGTACCGGTTTTGAAGAATAGACTTAAGGATATAGGTTTACGAATAGAATTAAGACTTGCTTAAGCAAGTCCGATATGGTCTAGTGGCTAGGATATCTGGTTTTCACCCAGAAGGCCCGGGTTCGATTCCGGTATCGGAGACAGTGCTTTTGTACCGCTTTTAAAGAATAAATTTAAAGACACATTTTTAGGAATAATATCTAGGGTTGCTTAAACCAGTCCGATATGGTCTAGTGGCTAGGATATCTGGCTCTCACCCAGAAGACCCGGGTTCGATTCCCGTTTTCGGAGCGAGTGCTTTTGTTCCGCTTTTCAGGAATAGACTTAAGGATATAGGTTTTTTGAATTGAATTAAGACTTGGTTGAGCAAGTCCAATATGGTCTGGTGGGTAGGATACCTGGCTTTCACCCAGAATGCCCGCGTTCGATTCCCGGTATCGGAGCGGGTGCTTTTGTACCGGTTTTGAAGAATAGATTTAAGGACATAGGTTTATAAATAGAAATAAGACTTGGATAAGCAAGTCCGATGTGGTTTAGTGGCTAGGATATCTGGCTCTCACCCAGAAGGCCCGGGTTCGATTCCCGGTATCGGAGCGGGTGCTTTTGTACCGGTTTTGAAGAATAGACTTAAGGATATAGGTTTGTGAATAGAATTAAGACTAGGTAGAGCAAGTCCGATATGGTCTAGTGGCTAGCGTATCTGGCTTTCACACAGAAGGCCCGGGTTCGATTCCCGGTATCGGAAACAGTGCGCTTTTGCAAACTTTAAAGAATGAACTTAAAGACACATTTATAGGATAATATTTAGAGTTGTTCAAGCCAGTCCGATATGGTCTAGTGGCTTGGATATCTGCCTTTCACCCTGAAGGCCCGGGGTCGATTCCCGGTATCGCAGACAGTGCTTTTGTACCGCTTTTATAGAATAAATTTAAAGACACATTTATAGGAATAATATCTAGGTTTGCACAAACCAGTCAGATATGGTCTAGTGGCTAGGATATCTGGCTCTCACACACAAGGCCCGGGTTCGATTACCGGTAGCGGAGCGAGTGCTTTTGTACCGTTTTTGAAGAATAAACTTAAGGATATAGGTTTATGATTAGAATTAAGACTTGGTTAAGCAAGTCCGATATGGTCTAGTGGCTAGGATATCTGGCCTTCACCCCGGAGGCCCGGGTTCGATTCCCGGTATCGGAGCGAGTGCTTTTGTACCGCTTTTCAAGAATAGACTTAAGGGTATAGGTTTATGAATAGAATTAAGACTTGGTTAAGCAAGTCCGATATGATCCAGTGGGTAGGATACCCAGAAGGCCCGGCTTCGATTACCGGTAGCGGAGCGAGTGCTTTTGTACCGTTTTTGAAGAATAAACTTAAGGATATAGGTTTATGATTAGAACTAAGACTTGGTTACGGAAGTCCAATATGGTCTAGAGGCTAGGATATCTGCCTTTCACCCTGAAGGTCCGGGTTCGATTCCCGGTATCGGAAACAGTGCTTTTGTGCCGCATTTAAAGAATAAATTTAAAGACACATTTTTAGGAATAATATCTAGGGTTGATCAAACCAGTCCGATTTGGTCTAGTGGCTAGGATATCTGGCTCACACCAAAAGGCCCGGGTTCGATTCCCGTTAACGGAGCGAGTGCTTTTGTACCGGTTTTGAAGAATAGACTTAAGGATTTAGTTATATGAATAGAATTAAGACTTGGTTAAGGAAGTCCAATATGGTCTAGAGGCTAGGATATATGCCTTTCACCCTGAAGGCCCGGGGTCGATTCCCGGTATCGCAGACAGTGCTTTTGTACCGCTTTTAAAGAATAAATTTAAAGACACATTTATAGGACTAATATCTAGGGTTGCACAAACCAGTCCGATATGGTATAGCGGCTAGGTTATCTGGCTTTCACCCAGAAGGCCCGGGTTCGATTCTTGGTATCGGAGCGGGTGCTTTTGTACCGTTTTTGAAGAATAAACTTAAGGATAAAGGTTTATGATTAGAATTAAGACTTGGTTAAGCAAGTCCGATATGGTCTAGCGGCTAGGACATCTGGCTTTCAACCTGAAGGCCCGGGTTCGATTTCCGGTATCGGAGACTGTGCTTTGTACCGCTTTTAAAGAATAAATTTAAAGACACATTTATGGGAATAATATCTAGGGTTGCTCAAAACAGTCCGATATGGTCTAGTGGCTAGGATACCTGGCTTTCACCCAGAAGGCCCGGGTTCGATTCCCGTTAGCGGAGCGAGTGCTTTTGTACCGGTTTTGAAGAATAGACTTAAGGATATAGGTTTACGAATAGAATTAAGACTTGCTTAAGCAAGTCCGATATGGTCTAGTGGCTAGGATATCTGGTTTTCACCCAGAAGGCCCGGGTTCGATTCCGGTATCGGAGACAGCGATCTTGTACCGCTTTTAAAGAATAAATTTAAAGACACATTTTTAGGAATAATATCTAGGGTTGCTTAAACCAGTCCGATATGGTCTAGTGGCTAGGATATCTGGCTCTCACCCTGAAGACCCGGGTTCGATTCCCGGTATCGGAGCGAGTGCTCTGTTACCGGTTTTAAGGAATAGACTTAAGGATATAGGTTTATGAATAGAATTAAAACTTGGTTAAGCAAGTCCGATATGGTCTAGTGCCTAGGATATCTGGCTTTCAGCCAGAAGGCCCGGGTTCGATTCCCGGTATCGGAGCGAGTGCTTTTGTACCGCGTTTCAAGAATAGACTTAAGGATATAGGCTTATGATTAGAATTAAGCTAATTTTAGGTTTACAAGTGGGGACCTAAACCGTCTTCTTACCTTACATCTGGGGACATTTGTGTATAAATTATTACATTTTGTATTAGTGTCATAGCCTATATGGTTCCATCAAGTATTTTAATTTAATTTTTCAAACTCGATGAATTTACAAGTGGGGACCTTCACAGTCATTTCAACAGACAAGTGGGGTCTTTTAAACACACATTTTCAAATTTCATGTATATTATAATTTTATAGTTAAAATATTGATTATCAGAATGAAATTTAAGTAATCAGTCCTATTTCTAGCTTAACACTTAAGTTTTGAGCTAATTTCAGGTTTACGAGTGGGGACCTAAACCATCTTCCTACCTTATATCTGGGGACATTTGTGTATAAATTATTAGATTTTGAATTAGTGTCAAAGCCTATATGGTTCCATCAAGTATTTCAATTTCATTTTTCACACTCGATAAATTTACAAGTGGGGACCTTCACAGTAATTTCAACAGACAAGTGGGGTCTTTTAAGCACACATTATCAAATTCATGTATATTATAATTTTATAGTTTAAATATTGATTATCAGAGTGAAACTTAAGTAATCAGTCCTATTTCTAGCTTAACACTTAAGTTTTGAGCTAATTTCAGGTTTACGAGTGGGGACCTAAACCATCTTCCTACCTTATATCTGGGGACATTTGTGTATAAATTATTAGATTTTGAATTAGTGTCAAAGCCTATATGGTTCCATCAAGTATTTCAATTTCATTTTGCACACTCGATAAATTGACAGTCATTTCAACAGACAAGTGGGGTCTTTTAAACACACATTTTCTAATTTCATGTATATTATAATGTTATAGTTTAAATAATGATTATTATAATGAAATTTAGGTAATCGGACCTATTAAAAGCTTAACACTTAAGTTTCGAGCCTATTTCAGGTTTACAAGTGGGGACCTAAACAGTCTTCCTACCTTATATCTGGGGACATTTGTGTAAAAATTATTAGATTTTGAATTAGTGTCAAAGCCTATATGGTTCCATCAAGTATTTCAATTTAATTTTTCAAACTCGATGAATTTACAAGTGGGGACCTTCACAGTCATTTCAGCAGACAAGTGGGGTCTTTTAAACACACATTTTCAAATTTCATGTATATTATAATTTTATAGTTAAAATATTGATTATCAGAATGAAATTTAAGTAATCAGTCCTATTTCTAGCTTAACACTTAAGTTTTGAGCTAATTTCAGGTTTACGAGTGGGGACCTAAACCGTCTTCCTACCTTATATCTGGGGACATTTGTGTATAAATGATTAGATTTTGAATTAGTGTCAAAGCCTATATGGTTCCATCAAGTATTTCAATTTCATTTTTCACACTCGTTAAATTGACAGTCATTTCAACAGACAAGTGGGGTCTTTTAAACACACATTTTCTAATTTCATGTATATTATAATTTTATAGTTTAAATAATGATTATCAGAATGAAATTTAAGTAATCAGTCCTATTTCTAGCTTAACACTTAAGTTTTGAGCTAATTTCAGGTTTACGAACGGGGACCTAAACCGTCTTCCTACCTTATATCTGGGGACATTTGTGTATAAATTATTAGATTTTGAATTAGTGTCAAAGCCTATATGGTTCCATCAAGTATTTCAATTTCATTTTTCACACTCGATAAATTTACAAGTGGGGACCTTCACAGTCATTTCAACAGACAAGTGGGGTCTTTTAAACACACATTTTCTAATTCCATGTATATTATAATTTTATAGTTTAAATAATGATTATTATAATGAAATTTAGGTAATCGGACCTATTAAAAGCTTAACACTTAAGTTTCGAGCCTATTTCAGGTTTACAAGTGGGGACCTAAACAGTCTTCCTACCTTATATCTGGGGACATTTGTGTAAAAATTATTAGATTTTGAATTAGTGTCAAAGCCTATATGGTTCCATCAAGTATTTTAATTTAATTTTTCAAACTCGATGAATTTACAAGTGGGGACCTTCACAGTCATTTCAACAGACAAATGGGGTCTTTTAAACACACATTTTCAAATTTCATGTATATTATAATTTTATAGTTTAAATAATGGTTATCAGAATGAAATTTAAGTAATCAGTCCTATTTCTAGCTTAACACTTAAGTTTTGAGCTAATTTCAGGTTTACGAACGGGGACCTAAACCGTCTTCCTACCTTATATCTGGGGACATTTGTGTATAAATGATTAGATTTTGAATTAGTGTCAAAGCCTATATGGTTCCATCAAGTATTTCAATTTCATTTTTCACACTCGTTAAATTGACAGTCATTTCAACAGACAAGTGGGGTCTTTTAAACACACATTTTCTAATTTCATGTATATTATAATTTTATAGTTTAAATAATGATTATTATAATGAAATTTAGGTAATCGGACCTATTAAAAGCTTAACACTTAAGTTTCGAGCCTATTTCAGGTTTACAAGTGGGGACCTAAACAGTCTTCCTACCTTATATCTGGGGACATTTGTGTAAAAATTATTAGATTTTGAATTAGTGTCAAAGCCTATATGGTTCCATCAAGTATTTCAATTTAATTTTTCAAACTCGATGAATTTACAAGTGGGGACCTTCACAGTCATTTCAACAGACAAATGGGGTCTTTTAAACACACATTTTCTAATTTCATGTATATTATAATTTTATAGTTTAAATAATGATTATCAGAATGAAATTTAAGTAATCAGTCCTATTTCTAGCTTAACACTTAAGTTTTGAGCTAATTTCAGGTTTACGAACGGGGACCTAAACCGTCTTCCTACCTTATATCTGGGGACATTTGTGTAAAAATTATTAGATTTTGAATTAGTGTCAAAGCCTATATGGTTCCATCTAGTATTTCAATTTCATTTTTCACACTCGATAAATTTACAAGTGGGGACCTTCACAGTCATTTCAACAGACAAGTGGGGTCTTTTAAACACACATTTTCTAATTTCATGTATATTATAATTTTATAGTTTAAATAATGATTATTAGAATGAAATTTAAGTAATCAGTCCTATTTCTAGCTTAACACTTAAATTTTGAGCTAATTTCAGGTTTACAAGTGGGGACCTAAACCGTCTTCCTACCTTACATCTGGAGACATTTGTGTATAAATTATTACATTTTGTATTAGTGTCATAGCCTATATGGTTCCATCAAGTATTTCAATTTCATTTTTCAAACTCGATGAATTTACAAGTGGGGACCTTCACAGTCATTTCAACAGACAAGTGGGGTCTTTTAAACACACATTTTCAAATTTCATGTATATTATAATTTTATAGTTAAAATATTGATTATCAGAATGAAATTTAAGTAATCAGTCCTATTTCTAGCTTAACACTTAAGTTTTGAGCTAATTTCAGGTTTACAAGTGGGGACCTAAACCGTCTTCCTACCTTATATCTGGGGACATTTGTGTATAAATGATTAGATTTTGAATTAGTGTCAAAGCCTATATGGTTCCATCAAGTATTTCAATTTCATTTTTCACACTCGTTAAATTGACAGTCATTTCAACAGACAAGTGGGGTCTTTTAAACACACATTTTCTAATTCCATGTATATTATAATTTTATAGTTTAAATAGTGATTATTATAATGAAATTTATGTAATCGGACCTATTAAAAGCTTAACACTTAAGTTTCGAGCCTATTTCAGGTTTACAAGTGGGGACCTAAACAGTCTTCCTACCTTATATCTGGGGACATTTGTGTAAAAATTATTAGATTTTGAATTAGTGTCAAAGCCTATATGGTTCCATCAAGTATTTCAATTTAATTTTTCAAACTCGATGAATTTACAAGTGGGGACCTTCACAGTCATTTCAACAGACAAATGGGGTCTTTTAAACACACATTTTCTAATTTCATGTATATTATAATTTTATAGTTTAAATAATGATTATCAGAATGAAATTTAAGTAATCAGTCCTATTTCTAGCTTAACACCTAAATTTTGAGCTAATTTCAGGTTTACAAGTGGGGACCTAAACCGTCTTCCTACCTTACATCTGGGGACATTTGTGTATAAATTATTACATTTTGTATTAGTGTCATAGCCTATATGGTCCCATCAAGTATTTCAATTTCATTTTTCAAACTCGATGAATTTACAAGTGGGGACCTTCACAGTCATTTCAACAGACAAGTGGGGTCTTTTAAACACACATTTTCAAATTTCATGTATATTATAATTTTATAGTTAAAATATTGATTATCAGAATGAAATTTAAGTAATCAGTCCTATTTCTAGCTTAACACTTAAGTTTTGAGCTAATTTCAGGTTTACAAGTGGGGACCTAAACCGTCTTCCTACCTTATATCTGGGGACATTTGTGTATAAATGATTAGATTTTGAATTAGTGTCAAAGCCTATATGGTTCCATCAAGTATTTCAATTTCATTTTTCACACTCGTTAAATTGACAGTCATTTCAACAGACAAGTGGGGTCTTTTAAACACACATTTTCTAATTCCATGTATATTATAATTTTAGTTTAAATAATGATTATTATAATGAAATTTAGGTAATCGGACCTATTAAAAGCTTAACACTTAAGTTTCGAGCCTATTTCAGGTTTACAAGTGGAGACCTAAACAGTCTTCCTACCTTATATCTGGGGACATTTGTGTAAAAATTATTAGATTTTGAATTAGTGTCAAAGACTATATGGTTCCATCAAGTATTTCAATTTAATTTTTCAAACTCGATGAATTTACAAGTGGGGACCTTCACAGTCATTTCAACAGACAAATGGGGTCTTTTAAACACACATTTTCAAATTTCATGTATATTATAATTTTATAGTTTAAATAATGGTTATCAGAATGAAATTTAAGTAATCAGTCCTATTTCTAGCTTAACACTTAAGTTTTGAGCTAATTTCAGGTTTACGAACGGGGACCTAAACCGTCTTCCTACCTTATATCTGGGGACATTTGTGTATAAATGATTAGATTTTGAATTAGTGTCAAAGCCTATATGGTTCCATCAAGTATTTCAATTTCATTTTTCACACTCGTTAAATTGACAGTCATTTCAACAGACAAGTGGGGTCTTTTAAACACACATTTTCTAATTCCATGTATATTATAATTTTATAGTTTAAATAGTGATTATTATAATGAAATTTATGTAATCGGACCTATTAAAAGCTTAACACTTAAGTTTCGAGCCTATTTCAGGTTTACAAGTGGGGACCTAAACAGTCTTCCTACCTTATATCTGGGGACATTTGTGTAAAAATTATTAGATTTTGAATTAGTGTCAAAGCCTATATGGTTCCATCAAGTATTTCAATTTAATTTTTCAAACTCGATGAATTTACAAGTGGGGACCTTCACAGTCATTTCAACAGACAAATGGGGTCTTTTAAACACACATTTTCTAATTTCATGTATATTATAATTTTATAGTTTAAATAATGATTATCAGAATGAAATTTAAGTAATCAGTCCTATTTCTAGCTTAACACCTAAATTTTGAGCTAATTTCAGGTTTACAAGTGGGGACCTAAACCGTCTTCCTACCTTACATCTGGGGACATTTGTGTATAAATTATTACATTTTGTATTAGTGTCATAGCCTATATGGTCCCATCAAGTATTTCAATTTCATTTTTCAAACTCGATGAATTTACAAGTGGGGACCTTCACAGTCATTTCAACAGACAAGTGGGGTCTTTTAAACACACATTTTCAAATTTCATGTATATTATAATTTTATAGTTAAAATATTGATTATCAGAATGAAATTTAAGTAATCAGTCCTATTTCTAGCTTAACACTTAAGTTTTGAGCTAATTTCAGGTTTACAAGTGGGGACCTAAACCGTCTTCCTACCTTATATCTGGGGACATTTGTGTATAAATGATTAGATTTTGAATTAGTGTCAAAGCCTATATGGTTCCATCAAGTATTTCAATTTCATTTTTCACACTCGTTAAATTGACAGTCATTTCAACAGACAAGTGGGGTCTTTTAAACACACATTTTCTAATTCCATGTATATTATAATTTTAGTTTAAATAATGATTATTATAATGAAATTTAGGTAATCGGACCTATTAAAAGCTTAACACTTAAGTTTCGAGCCTATTTCAGGTTTACAAGTGGAGACCTAAACAGTCTTCCTACCTTATATCTGGGGACATTTGTGTAAAAATTATTAGATTTTGAATTAGTGTCAAAGACTATATGGTTCCATCAAGTATTTCAATTTAATTTTTCAAACTCGATGAATTTACAAGTGGGGACCTTCACAGTCATTTCAACAGACAAATGGGGTCTTTTAAACACACATTTTCAAATTTCATGTATATTATAATTTTATAGTTTAAATAATGGTTATCAGAATGAAATTTAAGTAATCAGTCCTATTTCTAGCTTAACACTTAAGTTTTGAGCTAATTTCAGGTTTACGAACGGGGACCTAAACCGTCTTCCTACCTTATATCTGGGGACATTTGTGTATAAATGATTAGATTTTGAATTAGTGTCAAAGCCTATATGGTTCCATCAAGTATTTCAATTTCATTTTTCACACTCGTTAAATTGACAGTCATTTCAACAGACAAGTGGGGTCTTTTAAACACACATTTTCTAATTCCATGTATATTATAATTTTATAGTTTAAATAATGATTATTATAATGAAATTTATGTAATCGGACCTATTAAAAGCTTAACACTTAAGTTTCGAGCCTATTTCAGGTTTACAAGTGGGGACCTAAACAGTCTTCCTACCTTATATCTGGGGACATTTGTGTAAAAATTATTAGATTTAGAATTAGTGTCAAAGCCTATATGGTTCCATCAAGTATTTCAATTTAATTTTTCAAACTCGATGAATTTACAAGTGGGGACCTTCACAGTCATTTCAACAGACAAATGGGGTCTTTTAAACACACATTTTCTAATTTCATGTATAATATAATTTTATAGTTTAAATAATGATTATCAGAATGAAATTTAAGTAATCAGTCCTATTTCTAGCTTAACACTTAAGTTTTGAGCTAATTTCAGGTTTACGAACGGGGACCTAAACCGTCTTCCTACCTTATATCTGGGGACATTTGTGTATAAATTATTAGATTTTGAATTAGTGTCAAAGCCTATATGGTTCCATCAAGTATTTCAATTTCATTTTTCACACTCGATAAATTTACAAGTGGGGACCTTCACAGTCATTTCAACAGACAAGTGGGGTCTTTTAAACACACATTTTCTAATTTCATGTATATTATAATTTTATAGTTTAAATAATGATTATCAGAATGAAATTTAAGTAATCAGTCCTATTTCTAGCTTAACACTTAAATTTTGAGCTAATTTCAGGTTTACAAGTGGGGACCTAAACCGTCTTCCTACCTTACATCTGGGGACATTTGTGTATAAATTATTACATTTTGTATTAGTGTCATAGCCTATATGGTCCCATCAAGTATTTCAATTTCATTTTTCAAACTCGATGAATTTACAAGTGGGGACCTTCACAGTCATTTCAACAGACAAGTGGGGTCTTTTAAACACACATTTTCAAATTTCATGTATATTATAATTTTATAGTTAAAATATTGATTATCAGAATGAAATTTAAGTAATCAGTCCTATTTCTAGCTTAACACTTAAGTTTTGAGCTAATTTCAGGTTTACAAGTGGGGACCTAAACCGTCTTCCTACCTTATATCTGGGGACATTTGTGTATAAATGATTAGATTTTGAATTAGTGTCAAAGCCTATATGGTTCCATCAAGTAATTCAATTTCATTTTTCACACTCGTTAAATTGACAAGTGGGGACCTTCACAGTCATTTCAACAGACAAGTGGGGTCTTTTAGACACACATTTTCTAATTTCATGTATATTATAATTTTATAGTTTAAATAATGATTATTATAATGAAATTTAGGTAATCGGACCTATTAAAAGCTTAACACTTAAGTTTCGAGCCTATTTCAGGTTTACAAGTGGGGACCTAAAAAGTCTTCCTTCCTTATATCTGGGGACATTTGTGTAAAAATTATTAGATTTTGAATTAGTGTCAAAGCCTATATGGTTCCATCAAGTATTTCAATTTCATTTTTCACACTCGATAAATTTACAAGTGGGACCTTCACAGTCATTTCAACAGACAAGTGGGGTCTTTTAAACACACATTTTCTAATTTCATGTATATTATAATTTTATAGTTTAAATAATGATTATCAGAATGAAATTTAAGTAATCAGTCCTATTTCTAGCTTAACACTTAAATTTTGAGCTAATTTCAGGTTTACAAGTGGGGACCTAAACCGTCTTCCTACCTTACATCTGGGGAAATTTGTGTATAAATTATTACATTTTGTATTAATGTCATAGCCTATATGGTTCCATCAAGTATTTCAATTTCATTTTTCAAACTCGATGAATTTACAAGTGGGGACCTTCACAGTCATTTCAACAGACAAGTGGGGTCTTTTAAACACACATTTTTTAATTTCATGTATATTATAATTTTATAGTTTAAATAATGATTATTATAATGAAATTTAGGTAATCGGACCTATTAAAAGCTTAACACTTAAGTTTCGAGCCTATTTCAGATTTACAAGTGGGGACCTAAACAGTCTTCCTACCTTATATCTGGGGACATTTGTGTAAAAATTATTAGATTTTGAATTAGTGTCAAAGCCTATATGGTTCCATCAAGTATTTCAATTTCATTTTTCACACTCGATAAATTTACAAGTGGGGACCTTCACAGTCATTTCAACAGACAAGTGGGGTCTTTTAAACACACATTTTCTAATTTCATGTATATTATAATTTTATAGTTTAAATAATGATTATCAGAATGAAATTTAAGTAATCAGTCCTATTTCTAGCTTAACACTTAAATTTTGAGCTAATTTCAGGTTTACAAGTGGGGACCTAAACCGTCTTCCTACCTTACATCTGGGGACATTTGTGTATAAATTATTACATTTTGTATTAGTGTCATAGCCTATATGGTTCCATCAAGTATTTCAATTTCATTTTTCAAACTCGATGAATTTACAAGTGGGGACCTTCACAGTCATTTCAACAGACAAGTGGGGTCTTTTAAACACACATTTTCTAATTTCATGAATATTATAATTTTATAGTTAAAATATTGATTATCAGAATGAAAATTAAATAATCAGTCGTATTTCTAGCTTAACACTTAAGTTTTGAGCTAATTTCAGGTTTACAAGTGGGGACCTAAACCGTCTTCCTACCTTATATCTGGGGACATTTGTGTATAAATTATTGGATTTTGAATTAGTGTCAAAGCCTATATGGCTCCATCTAGTATTTCAATTTCATTTTTCACACTCGAAAAATTTACAAGTGGGGACCTTCACAGTCATTTCAACAGACAAGTGGTGTCTTTTAAACACACATTTTCTAATTTCATGTATATTATAATTTTATAGTTTAAATAATGATTATTATAATGAAATTTAGGTAATCGGACCTATTAAAAGCTTAACACTTAAGTTTCGAGCCTATTTCAGGTTTACAAGTGGGGACCTAAAAAGTCTTCCTTCCTTATATCTGGGGACATTTGTGTAAAAATTATTAGATTTTGAATTAGTGTCAAAGCCTATATGGTTCCATCAAGTATTTCAATTTCATTTTTCACACTCGATAAATTTACAAGTGGGACCTTCACAGTCATTTCAACAGACAAGTGGGGTCTTTTAAACACACATTTTCTAATTTCATGTATATTATAATTTTATAGTTTAAATAATGATTATCAGAATGAAATTTAAGTAATCAGTCCTATTTCTAGCTTAACACTTAAATTTTGAGCTAATTTCAGGTTTACAAGTGGGGACCTAAACCGTCTTCCTACCTTACATCTGGGGAAATTTGTGTATAAATTATTACATTTTGTATTAATGTCATAGCCTATATGGTTCCATCAAGTATTTCAATTTCATTTTTCAAACTCGATGAATTTACAAGTGGGGACCTTCACAGTCATTTCAACAGACAAGTGGGGTCTTTTAAACACACATTTTCTAATTTCATGTATATTATAATTTTATAGTTAAAATATTGATTATCAGAATGAAATTTAAATAATCAGTCGTATTTCTAGCTTAACACTTAAGTTTTGAGCTAATTTCAGGTTTACAAGTGGGGACCTAAACCGTCTTTCTACCTTATATCTGGGGACATTTGTGTATAAATTATTAGATTTTGAATTAGTGTCAAAGCCTATATGGCTCCATCAAGTATTTCAATTTCATTTTTCACACTCGAAAAATTTACAAGTGGGGACCTTCACAGTCATTTCAACAGACAAGTGGTGTCTTTTAAACACACATTTTCTAATTTCATGTATATTATAATTTTATAGTTTAAATAATGATTATTATAATGAAATTTAGGTAATCGGACCTATTAAAAGCTTAACACTTAAGTTTCGAGCCTATTTCAGGTTTACAAGTGGGGACCTAAACAGTCTTCCTACCTTATATCTGGGGACATTTGTGTAAAAATTATTAGATTTTGAATTAGTGTCAAAGCCTATATGGTTCCATCAAGTATTTCAATTTAATTTTTCAAACTCGATGAATTTACAAGTGGGGACCTTCACAGTCATTTCAACAGACAAGTGGGGTCTTTTAAACACACATTTTCTAATTTCATGTATATTATAATTTTATAGTTTAAATAATGATTATCAGAATGAAATTTATGTAATCAGTCCTATTTCTAGCTTAACACTTAAGTTTTGAGCTAATTTCAGGTTTACAAGTGGGGACCTAAACCGTCTTCCTACCTTATATCTGGGGACATTTGTGTATAAATTATTAGATTTTGAATTAGTGTCAAAGCCTATATGGCTCCATCAAGTATTTCAATTTCATTTTTCAAACTCGATGAATTTACAAGTGGGGACCTTCACAGTCATTTCAACAGACAAGTGGGGTCTTTTAAACACAGATTTTCAAATTTCATGTATATTATAATTTTATAGTTAAAATATTGATTATCAGAATGAAATTTAAGTAATCAGTCGTATTTCTAGCTTAACACTTAAGTTTTGAGCTAATTTCAGGTTTACAAGTGGGGACCTAAACCGTCTTCCTACCTTATATCTGGGGACATTTGTGTATAAATTATTAGATTTTGAATTAGTGTCAAAGCCTATATGGCTCCATCAAGTATTTCAATTTCATTTTTCACACTCGAAAAATTTACAAGTGGGGACCTTCACAGTCATTTCAACAGACAAGTGGTGTCTTTTAAACACACATTTTCTAATTTCATGTATATTATAATTTTATAGTTTAAATAATGATTATTATAATGAAATTTAGGTAATCGGACCTATTAAAAGCTTAACACTTAAGTTTCGAGCCTATTTCAGGTTTACAAGTGGGGACCTAAAAAGTCTTCCTACCTTATATCTGGGGACATTTGTGTAAAAATTATTAGATTTTGAATTAGTGTCAAAGCCTATAAGGCTCCATCAAGTATTTCAATTTCATTTTTCACACTCGATAAATTTACAAGTGGGGACCTTCACAGTCATTTCAACAGACAAGTGAGGTCTTTTAAACACACATTTTCTAATTTCATGTATATTATAATTTTATAGTTTAAATAATGATTATCAGAATGAAATTTATGTATTCAGTCCTATTTCTAGCTTAACACTTAAGTTTTGAGCTAATTTCAGGTTTACGAGTGGGGACCTAAACCGTCTTCCTACCTAACATCTGGGGACATTTGTGTATAAATTATTACATTTTGTATTAGTGTCATAGCCTATATGGTTCCATCAAGTATTTCAATTTCATTTTTCAAACTCGATGAATTTACAAGTGGGGACCTTCACAGTCATTTCAACAGACAAGTGGGGTCTTTTAAACACACATTTTCAAATTTCATGTATATTATAATTTTATAGTTAAAATATTGATTATCAGAATGAAATTTAAGTAATCAGTCGTATTTCTAGCTTAACACTTAAGTTTTGAGCTAATTTCAGGTTTACAAGTGGGGACCTAAACCGTCTTCCTACCTTATATCTGGGGACATTTGTGTATAAATTATTAGATTTTGAATTAGTGTCAAAGCCTATATGGCTCCATCAAGTATTTCAATTTCATTTTTCACACTCGAAAAATTTACAAGTGGGGACCTTCACAGTCATTTCAACAGAAAAGTGGGGTCTTTTAAACACACATTTTCTAATTTCATGTATATTATAATTTTATAGTTTAAATAATGATTATTATAATGAAATTTAGGTAATCGGACCTATTAAAAGCTTAACACTTAAGTTTCGAGCCTATTTCAGGTTTACAAGTGGGGACCTTAACAGTGTTCCTACCTTATATCTGGGGACATTTGTGTAAAAATTATTAGATTTTGAATTAGTGTCAAAGCCTATATGGTTCCATCAAGTATTTCAATTTAATTTTTCAAACTCGATGAATTTACAAGTGGGGACCTTCACAGTCATTTCAACAGACAAGTGGGGTCTTTTAAACACACATTTTCTAATTTCATGTATATTATAATTTTATAGTTTAAATAATGATTATCAGAATGAAATTTATGTAATCAGTCCTATTTCTAGCTTAACACTTAAGTTTTGAGCTAATTTCAGGTTTACAAGTGGGGACCTAAACCGTCTTCCTACCTTATATCTGGGGACATTTGTGTATAAATTATTAGATTTTGAATTAGTGTCAAAGCCTATATGGCTCCATCAAGTATTTCAATTTCATTTTTCACACTCGAAAAATTTACAAGTGGGGACCTTCACAGTCATTTCAACAGACAAGTGGGGTCTTTTAAACACACATTTTCTAATTTCATGTATATTATAATTTTATAGTTTAAATAATGATTATTATAATGAAATTTAGGTAATCGGACCTATTAAAAGCTTAACACTTAAGTTTCGAGCCTATTTCAGGTTTACAAGTGGGGACCTTAACAGTGTTCCTACCTTATATCTGGGGACATTTGTGTAAAAATTATTAGATTTTGAATTAGTGTCAAAGCCTATATGGTTCCATCAAGTATTTCAATTTAATTTTTCAAACTCGATGAATTTACAAGTGGGGACCTTCACAGTCATTTCAACAGACAAGTGGGGTCTTTTAAACACACATTTTCTAATTTCATGTATATTATAATTTTATAGTTTAAATAATGATTATCAGAATGAAATTTATGTAATCAGTCCTATTTCTAGCTTAACACTTAAGTTTTGAGCTAATTTCAGGTTTACGAGTGGGGACCTAAACCGTCTTCCTACCATATATCTGGGGACATTTGTGTATAAATTATTAGATTTTGAATTAGTGTCAAAGCCTATATGGTTCCATCAATTATTTCAATTTCATTTTTCACACTCGATAAATTTACAAGTGGGGACCTTCACAGTCATTTCAACAGACAAGTGGGGTCTTTTAAACACGCATTTTCTAATTTCATGTATATTATAATTTTATAGTTTAAATAATGATTATCAGAATGAAATTTAAGTAATCAGTCCTATTTCTAGCTTAACACTTAAATTTTGAGCTAATTTCAGGTTTACAAGTGGGGACCTAAACCGTCTTCCTACCTTACATCTGGGGACATTTGTGTATAAATTATTACATTTTGTATTAGTGTCATAGCCTATATGGTTCCATCAAGTATTTCAATTTCATTTTTCAAACTCGATGAATTTACAAGTGGGGACCTTCACAGTCATTTCAACAGACAAGTGGGGTCTTTTAAACACACATTTTCAAATTTCATGTATATTATAATTTTATAGTTAAAATATTGATTATCAGAATGAAATTTAAGTAATCAGTCGTATTTCTAGCTTAACACTTAAGTTTTGAGCTAATTTCAGGTTTACAAGTGGGGACCTAAACCGTCTTCCTACCTTATATCTGGGGACATTTGTGTATAAATTATTAGATTTTGAATTAGTGTCAAAGCCTATATGGCTCCATCAAGTATTTCAATTTCATTTTTCACACTCGATGAATTTACAAGTGGGGACCTTCACAGTCATTTCAACAGACAAGTGGGGTCCCTTAAACACACATTTTCTAATTTCATGTATATTATAATTTTATAGTTAAAATATTGATTATCAGAATGAAATTTAAGTAATCAGTCCTATTTCTAGCTTAACACTTAAGTTTTGAGCTAATTTCAGGTTTACAAGTGGGGACCTAAACCGTCTTCCTACCTTATATCTGGGGACATTTGTGTATAAATGATTAGATTTTGAATTAGTGTCAAAGCCTATATGGTTCCATCAAGTATTTCAATTTCATTTTTCACACTCGTTAAATTGACAGTCATTTCAACAGACAAGTGGGGTCTTTTAGACACACATTTTCTAATTTCATGTATATTATAATTTTATAGTTTAAATAATAATTATTATTATGAAATTTAGGTAATCGGACCTATTAAAAGCTTAACACTTAAGTTTCGAGCCTATTTCAGATTTACAAGTGGGGACCTAAACAGTCTTCCTACCTTATATCTGGGGACATTTGTGTATAAATTATTACATTTTGTATTAGTGTCATAGCCTATATGGTTCCATCAAGTATTTCAATTTCATTTTTCAAACTCGATGAATTTACAAGTGGGGACCTTCACAGTCATTTCAACAGACAAGTGGGGTCTTTTAAACACACATTTTCTAATTTCATGAATATTATAATTTTATAGTTAAAATATTGATTATCAGAATGAAATTTAAATAATCAGTCGTATTTCTAGCTTAACACTTAAGTTTTGAGCTAATTTCAGGTTTACAAGTGGGGACCTAAACCGTCTTCCTACCTTATATCTGGGGACATTTGTGTATAAATTATTGGATTTTGAATTAGTGTCAAAGCCTATATGGCTCCATCTAGTATTTCAATTTCATTTTTCACACTCGAAAAATTTACAAGTGGGGACCTTCACAGTCATTTCAACAGACAAGTGGTGTCTTTTAAACACACATTTTCTAATTTCATGTATATTATAATTTTATAGTTTAAATAATGATTATTATAATGAAATTTAGGTAATCGGACCTATTAAAAGCTTAACACTTAAGTTTCGAGCCTATTTCAGGTTTACAAGTGGGGACCTAAAAAGTCTTCCTTCCTTATATCTGGGGACATTTGTGTAAAAATTATTAGATTTTGAATTAGTGTCAAAGCCTATATGGTTCCATCAAGTATTTCAATTTCATTTTTCACACTCGATAAATTTACAAGTGGGACCTTCACAGTCATTTCAACAGACAAGTGGGGTCTTTTAAACACACATTTTCTAATTTCATGTATATTATAATTTTATAGTTTAAATAATGATTATCAGAATGAAATTTAAGTAATCAGTCCTATTTCTAGCTTAACACTTACATTTTGAGCTAATTTCAGGTTTACAAGTGGGGACCTAAACCGTCTTCCTACCTTACATCTGGGGAAATTTGTGTATAAATTATTACATTTTGTATTAATGTCATAGCCTATATGGTTCCATCAAGTATTTCAATTTCATTTTTCAAACTCGATGAATTTACAAGTGGGGACCTTCACAGTCATTTCAACAGACAAGTGGGGTCTTTTAAACACACATTTTCTAATTTCATGTATATTATAATTTTATAGTTAAAATATTGATTATCAGAATGAAATTTAAATAATCAGTCGTATTTCTAGCTTAACACTTAAGTTTTGAGCTAATTTCAGGTTTACAAGTGGGGACCTAAACCGTCTTTCTACCTTATATCTGGGGACATTTGTGTATAAATTATTAGATTTTGAATTAGTGTCAAAGCCTATATGGCTCCATCAAGTATTTCAATTTCATTTTTCACACTCGAAAAATTTACAAGTGGGGACCTTCACAGTCATTTCAACAGACAAGTGGTGTCTTTTAAACACACATTTTCTAATTTCATGTATATTATAATTTTATAGTTTAAATAATGATTATTATAATGAAATTTAGGTAATCGGACCTATTAAAAGCTTAACACTTAAGTTTCGAGCCTATTTCAGGTTTACAAGTGGGGACCTAAACAGTCTTCCTACCTTATATCTGGGGACATTTGTGTAAAAATTATTAGATTTTGAATTAGTGTCAAAGCCTATATGGTTCCATCAAGTATTTCAATTTAATTTTTCAAACTCGATGAATTTACAAGTGGGGACCTTCACAGTCATTTCAACAGACAAGTGGGGTCTTTTAAACACACATTTTCTAATTTCATGTATATTATAATTTTATAGTTTAAATAATGATTATCAGAATGAAATTTATGTAATCAGTCCTATTTCTAGCTTAACACTTAAGTTTTGAGCTAATTTCAGGTTTACAAGTGGGGACCTAAACCGTCTTCCTACCTTATATCTGGGGACATTTGTGTATAAATTATTAGATTTTGAATTAGTGTCAAAGCCTATATGGCTCCATCAAGTATTTCAATTTCATTTTTCAAACTCGATGAATTTACAAGTGGGGACCTTCACAGTCATTTCAACAGACAAGTGGGGTCTTTTAAACACAGATTTTCAAATTTCATGTATATTATAATTTTATAGTTAAAATATTGATTATCAGAATGAAATTTAAGTAATCAGTCGTATTTCTAGCTTAACACTTAAGTTTTGAGCTAATTTCAGGTTTACAAGTGGGGACCTAAACCGTCTTCCTACCTTATATCTGGGGACATTTGTGTATAAATTATTAGATTTTGAATTAGTGTCAAAGCCTATATGGCTCCATCAAGTATTTCAATTTCATTTTTCACACTCGAAAAATTTACAAGTGGGGACCTTCACAGTCATTTCAACAGACAAGTGGTGTCTTTTAAACACACATTTTCTAATTTCATGTATATTATAATTTTATAGTTTAAATAATGATTATTATAATGAAATTTAGGTAATCGGACCTATTAAAAGCTTAACACTTAAGTTTCGAGCCTATTTCAGGTTTACAAGTGGGGACCTAAAAAGTCTTCCTACCTTATATCTGGGGACATTTGTGTAAAAATTATTAGATTTTGAATTAGTGTCAAAGCCTATAAGGCTCCATCAAGTATTTCAATTTCATTTTTCACACTCGATAAATTTACAAGTGGGGACCTTCACAGTCATTTCAACAGACAAGTGGGGTCTTTTAAACACACATTTTCTAATTTCATGTATATTATAATTTTATAGTTTAAATAATGATTATCAGAATGAAATTTAAGTAATCAGTCCTATTTCTAGCTTAACACTTAAATTTTGAGCTAATTTCAGGTTTACAAGTGCCAGGGGACCTAAACCGTCTTCCTACCTTACATCTGGGGACATTTGTGTATAAATTATTACATTTTGTATTAGTGTCATAGCCTATATGGTTCCATCAAGTATTTCAATTTCATTTTTCAAACTCGATGAATTTACAAGTGGGGACCTTCACAGTCATTTCAACAGACAAGTGGTGTCTTTTAAACACACATTTTCTAATTTCATGTATATTATAATTTTATAGTTAAAATATTGATTATCAGAATGAAATTTAAGTAATCAGTCCTATTTCTAGCTTAACACTTAAGTTTTGAGCTAATTTCAGGTTTACGAGTGGGGACCTAAACCGTCTTCCTACCTTACATCTGGGGACATTTGTGTATAAATTATTACATTTTGTATTAGTGTCATAGCCTATATGGTTCCATCAAGTATTTCAATTTCATTTTTCAAACTCGATGAATTTACAAGTGGGGACCTTCACAGTCATTTCAACAGACAAGTGGGGTCTTTTAAACACACATTTTCAAATTTCATGTATATTATAATTTTATAGTTAAAATATTGATTATCAGAATGAAATTTAAGTAATCAGTCGTATTTCTAGCTTAACACTTAAATTTTGAGCTAATTTCAGGTTTACAAGTGGGGACCTAAACCGTCTTCCTACCTTACATCTGGGGACATTTGTGTATAAATTATTACATTTTGTATTAGTGTCATAGCCTATATGGTTCCATCAAGTATTTCAATTTCATTTTTCAAACTCGATGAATTTACAAGTGGGGACCTTCACAGTCATTTCAACAGACAAGTGGGGTCTTTTAAACACACATTTTCAAATTTCATGTATATTATAATTTTATAGTTAAAATATTGATTATCAGAATGAAATTTAAGTAATCAGTCGTATTTCTAGCTTAACACTTAAATTTTGAGCTAATTTCAGGTTTACAAGTGGGGACCTAAACCGTCTTCCTACCTTACATCTGGGGACATTTGTGTATAAATTATTACATTTTGTATTAGTGTCATAGCCTATATGGTTCCATCAAGTATTTCAATTTCATTTTTCAAACTCGATAAATTTACAAGTGGGGACCTTCACAGTCATTTCAACAGACAAGTGGGGTCTTTTAAACACACATTTTCAAATTTCATGTATATTATAATTTTATAGTTAAAATATTGATTATCAGAATGAAATTTAAGTAATCAGTCGTATTTCTAGCTTAACACTTAAATTTTGAGCTAATTTCAGGTTTACAAGTGGGGACCTAAACCGTCTTCCTACCTTACATCTGGGGACATTTGTGTATAAATTATTACATTTTGTATTAGTGTCATAGCCTATATGGTTCCATCAAGTATTTCAATTTCATTCTTCAAACTCGATGAATTTACAAGTGGGGACCTTCACAGTCATTTCAACAGACAAGTGGGGTCTTTTAAACACACATTATCAAATTTCATGTATATTATAATTTTATAGTTAAAATATTGATTATCAGAATGAAATTTAAGTAATCAGTCCTATTTCTAGCTTAACACTTAAGTTTTGAGCTAATTTCAGGTTTACAAGTGGGGACCTAAACCGTCTTCCTACCTTATATCTGGGGACATTTGTGTATAAATTATTAGATTTTGAATTAGTGTCAAAGCCTATATGGCTCCATCAAGTATTTCAATTTCATTAATCACACTCGATGAATTTACAAGAGGGGACCTTCACAGTCATTTCAACAGACAAGTGGGGTCCCTTAAACACACATTTTCTAATTTCATGTATATTATAATTTTATAGTTTAAATAATGATTATCAGAATGAAATTTAAGTAATCAGTCCTATTTCTCGCTTAACACTTAAAATTTGAGCTAATTTCAGGTTTACAAATGGGGACCTAAACCGTCTTCCTACCTTACATCTGGGGACATTTGTGTATAAATTATTACATTTTGTATTAGTGTCATAGCCTATATGGTTCCATCAAGTATTTCAATTTCATTCTTCAAACTCGATGAATTTACAAGTGGGGACCTTCACAGTCATTTCAACAGACAAGTGGGGTCTTTTAAACACACATTTTCTAATTTCATGTATATTATAATTTTATAGTTTAAATAATGATTATTATAATGAAATTTAGGTAATCGGACCTATTAAAAGCTTAACACTTAAGTTTCGAGCCTATTTCAGGTTTACAAGTGGGGACCTTAACAGTCTTCCTACCTTATATCTGGGGACATTTGTGTATAAATTATTAGATTTTGAATTAGTGTCAAAGCCTATATGGTTCCATCAAGTATTTCAATTTCATTTTTCACACTCGATAAATTTACAAGTGGGGACCTTCACAGTCATTTCAACAGACAAGTGGGGTCTTTTAAACACACATTTTCTAATTTCATGTATATTATAATTTTATAGTTTAAATAATGATTATCAGAATGAAATTTAAGTAATCAGTCCTATTTCTAGCTTAACACTTAAATTTTGAGCTAATTTCAGGTTTACAAGTGGGGACCTAAACCGTCTTCCTACCTTACATCTGGGGACATTTGTGTATAAATTATTACATTTTGTATTAGTGTCATAGCCTATATGGTTCCATCAAGTATTTCAATTTCATTTTTCAAATTCGATGAATTTACAAGTGGGGACCTTCACAGTCATTTCAACAGACAAGTAGGGTCTTTTAAACACACATTTTCAAATTTCATGTATATTATAATTTTATAGTTAAAATATTGATTATCAGAATGAAATTTAAGTAATCAGTCGTATTTCTAGCTTAACACTTAAGTTTTGAGCTAATTTCAGGTTTACAAGTGGGGACCTAAACCGTCTTCCTACCTTATATCTGGGGACATTTGTGTATAAATTATTAGATTTTGAATTAGTGTCAAAGCCTATATGGCTCCATCAAGTATTTCAATTTCATTTTTCACACTCGATGAATTTACAAGTGGGGACCTTCACAGTCATTTCAACAGACAAGTGGGGTCCTTTAAACACACATTTTCTAATTTCATGTATATTATAATTTTATAGTTTAAATAATGATTATCAGAATGAAATTTAAGTAATCAGTCCTATCTCTCGCTTAACACTTAAAATTTGAGCTAATTTCAGGTTTACAAATGGGGACCTAAACCGTCTTCCTACCTTACATCTGGGGACATTTGTGTATAAATTATTACATTTTGTATTAGTGTCATAGCCTATATGGTTCCATCAAGTATTTCAATTTCATTTTTCAAACTCGATGAATTTACAAGTGGGGACCTTCACAGTCATTTCAACAGACAAGTGGGGTCTTTTAAACACACATTTTCAAATTTCATGAATATTATAATTTTATAGTTAAAATATTGATTATCAGAATGAAATTTAAGTAATCAGTCGTATTTCTAGCTTAACACTTAAGTTTTGAGCTAATTTAAGGTTTACAAGTGGGGACCTAAACCGTCTTCCTACCTAATATCTGGGGACATTTGTGTATAAATTATTAGATTTTGAATTAGTGTCAAAGCCTATATGGCTCCATCAAGTATTTCAATTTCATTTTTCACACTCGAAAAATTTACAAGTGGGGACCTTCACAGTCATTTCAACAGACAAGTGGTGTCTTTTAAACACACATTTTCTAATTTCATGTATATTATAATTTTATAGTTTAAATAATGATTATCAGAATGAAATTTAAGGAATCAGTCCTATTTCTAGCTTAACACTTAAATTTTGAGCTAATTTCAGGTTTACAAGTGGGGACCTAAACCGTCTTCCTACCTTACATCTGGGGACATTTGTGTATAAATTATTAGATTTTGAATTAGTGTCAAAGCCTATATGGCTCCATCAAGTATTTCAATTTCATTTTTCACACCCCAAAAATTTACAAGTGGGGACCTTCACAGTCATTTCAACAGACAAGTGGTGTCTTTTAAACACACATTTTCTAATTTCATGTATATTATAATTTTATAGTTAAAATATTGATTATCAGAATGAAATTTAAGTAATCAGTCCTATTTCTAGCTCAACACTTAAGTTTTGAGCTAATTTCAGGTTTACGAGTGGGGACCTAAACCGTCTTCCTACCTTACATCTGGGGACATTTGTGTATAAATTATTACATTTTGTATTAGTGTCATAGCCTATATGGTTCCATCAAGTATTTCAATTTCATTTTTCAAACTCGATGAATTTACAAGTGGGGACCTTCACAGTCATTTCAACAGACAAGTGGGGTCTTTTAAACACACATTTTCAAATTTCATGTATATTATAATTTTATAGTTAAAATATTGATTATCAGAATGAAATTTAAGTAATCAGTCCTATTTCTAGCTTAACACTTAAGTTTTGAGCTAATTTCAGGTTTACGAGTGGGGACCTAAACCGTCTTCCTACCTTACATCTGGGGACATTTGTGTATAAATTATTACATTTTGTATTAGTGTCATAGCCTATATGGTTCCATCAAGTATTTCAATTTCATTTTTCAAACTCGATGAATTTACAAGTGGGGACCTTCACAGTCATTTCAACAGACAAGTGGGGTCTTTTAAACACACATTTTCAAATTTCATGTATATTATAATTTTATAGTTAAAATATTGATTATCAGAATGAAATTTAAGTAATCAGTCATATTTCTAGCTTAACACTTAAGTTTTGAGCTAATTTCAGGTTTACGAGTGGGGACCTAAACCGTCTTCCTACCTTACATCTGGGGACATTTGTGTATAAATTATTACATTTTGTATTAGTGTCATAGCCTATATGGTTCCATCAAGTATTTCAATTTCATTTTTCAAACTCGATGAATTTACAAGTGGGGACCTTCACAGTCATTTCAACAGACAAGTGGTGTCTTTTAAACACACATTTTCTAATTTCATGTATATTATAATTTTATAGTTAAAATATTGATTATCAGAATGAAATTTAAGTAATCAGTCCTATTTCTAGCTTAACACTTAAGTTTTGAGCTAATTTCAGGTTTACGAGTGGGGACCTAAACCGTCTTCCTACCTTACATCTGGGGACATTTGTGTATAAATTATTACATTTTGTATTAGTGTCATAGCCTATATGGTTCCATCAAGTATTTCAATTTCATTTTTCACACCCCAAAAATTTACAAGTGGGGACCTTCACAGTCATTTCAACAGACAAGTGGTGTCTTTTAAACACACATTTTCTAATTTCATGTATATTATAATTTTATAGTTAAAATATTGATTATCAGAATGAAATTTAAGTAATCAGTCCTATTTCTAGCTCAACACTTAAGTTTTGAGCTAATTTCAGGTTTACGAGTGGGGACCTAAACCGTCTTCCTACCTTACATCTGGGGACATTTGTGTATAAATTATTACATTTTGTATTAGTGTCATAGCCTATATGGTTCCATCAAGTATTTCAATTTCATTTTTCAAACTCGATGAATTTACAAGTGGGGACCTTCACAGTCATTTCAACAGACAAGTGGGGTCTTTTAAACACACATTTTCTAATTTCATGTATATTATAATTTTATAGTTAAAATATTGATTATCAGAATGAAATTTAAATAATCAGTCGTATTTCTAGCTTAACACTTAAGTTTTGAGCTAATTTCAGGTTTACAAGTGGGGACCTAAACCGTCTTTCTACCTTATATCTGGGGACATTTGTGTATAAATTATTAGATTTTGAATTAGTGTCAAAGCCTATATGGCTCCATCAAGTATTTCAATTTCATTTTTCACACTCGAAAAATTTACAAGTGGGGACCTTCACAGTCATTTCAACAGACAAGTGGTGTCTTTTAAACACACATTTTCTAATTTCATGTATATTATAATTTTATAGTTTAAATAATGATTATTATAATGAAATTTAGGTAATCGGACCTATTAAAAGCTTAACACTTAAGTTTCGAGCCTATTTCAGGTTTACAAGTGGGGACCTAAACAGTCTTCCTACCTTATATCTGGGGACATTTGTGTAAAAATTATTAGATTTTGAATTAGTGTCAAAGCCTATATGGTTCCATCAAGTATTTCAATTTAATTTTTCAAACTCGATGAATTTACAAGTGGGGACCTTCACAGTCATTTCAACAGACAAGTGGGGTCTTTTAAACACACATTTTCTAATTTCATGTATATTATAATTTTATAGTTTAAATAATGATTATCAGAATGAAATTTATGTAATCAGTCCTATTTCTAGCTTAACACTTAAGTTTTGAGCTAATTTCAGGTTTACAAGTGGGGACCTAAACCGTCTTCCTACCTTATATCTGGGGACATTTGTGTATAAATTATTAGATTTTGAATTAGTGTCAAAGCCTATATGGCTCCATCAAGTATTTCAATTTCATTTTTCAAACTCGATGAATTTACAAGTGGGGACCTTCACAGTCATTTCAACAGACAAGTGGGGTCTTTTAAACACAGATTTTCAAATTTCATGTATATTATAATTTTATAGTTAAAATATTGATTATCAGAATGAAATTTAAGTAATCAGTCGTATTTCTAGCTTAACACTTAAGTTTTGAGCTAATTTCAGGTTTACAAGTGGGGACCTAAACCGTCTTCCTACCTTATATCTGGGGACATTTGTGTATAAATTATTAGATTTTGAATTAGTGTCAAAGCCTATATGGCTCCATCAAGTATTTCAATTTCATTTTTCACACTCGAAAAATTTACAAGTGGGGACCTTCACAGTCATTTCAACAGACAAGTGGTGTCTTTTAAACACACATTTTCTAATTTCATGTATATTATAATTTTATAGTTTAAATAATGATTATTATAATGAAATTTAGGTAATCGGACCTATTAAAAGCTTAACACTTAAGTTTCGAGCCTATTTCAGGTTTACAAGTGGGGACCTAAAAAGTCTTCCTACCTTATATCTGGGGACATTTGTGTAAAAATTATTAGATTTTGAATTAGTGTCAAAGCCTATAAGGCTCCATCAAGTATTTCAATTTCATTTTTCACACTCGATAAATTTACAAGTGGGGACCTTCACAGTCATTTCAACAGACAAGTGAGGTCTTTTAAACACACATTTTCTAATTTCATGTATATTATAATTTTATAGTTTAAATAATGATTATCAGAATGAAATTTATGTAATCAGTCCTATTTCTAGCTTAACACTTAAGTTTTGAGCTAATTTCAGGTTTACGAGTGGGGACCTAAACCGTCTTCCTACCTAACATCTGGGGACATTTGTGTATAAATTATTACATTTTGTATTAGTGTCATAGCCTATATGGTTCCATCAAGTATTTCAATTTCATTCTTCAAACTCGATGAATTTACAAGTGGGGACCTTCACAGTCATTTCAACAGACAAGTGGGGTCTTTTAAACACACATTATCAAATTTCATGTATATTATAATTTTATAGTTAAAATATTGATTATCAGAATGAAATTTAAGTAATCAGTCCTATTTCTAGCTTAACACTTAAGTTTTGAGCTAATTTCAGGTTTACAAGTGGGGACCTAAACCGTCTTCCTACCTTATATCTGGGGACATTTGTGTATAAATTATTAGATTTTGAATTAGTGTCAAAGCCTATATGGCTCCATCAAGTATTTCAATTTCATTTTTCACACTCGAAAAATTTACAAGTGGGGACCTTCACAGTCATTTCAACAGACAAGTGGGGTCTTTTAAACACACATTTTCTAATTTCATGTATATTATAATTTTATAGTTTAAATAATGATTATTATAATGAAATTTAGGTAATCGGACCTATTAAAAGCTTAACACTTAAGTTTCGAGCCTATTTCAGGTTTACAAGTGGGGACCTAAAAAGTCTTCCTTCCTTATATCTGGGGACATTTGTGTAAAAATTATTAGATTTTGAATTAGTGTCAAAGCCTATATGGTTCCATCAAGTATTTCAATTTCATTTTTCACACTCGATAAATTTACAAGTGGGGACCTTCACAGTCATTTCAACAGACAAGTGGGGTCTTTTAAACACACATTTTCTAATTTCATGTATATTATAATTTTATAGTTTAAATAATGATTATCAGAATGAAATTTAAGTAATCAGTCCTATTTCTAGCTTAACACTTAAATTTTGAGCTAATTTCAGGTTTACAAGTGCCAGGGGACCTAAACCGTCTTCCTACCTTACATCTGGGGACATTTGTGTATAAATTATTACATTTTGTATTAGTGTCATAGCCTATATGGTTCCATCAAGTATTTCAATTTCATTTTTCAAACTCGATGAATTTACAAGTGGGGACCTTCACAGTCATTTCAACAGACAAGTTGGGTCTTTTAAACACACATTTTCAAATTTCATGTATATTATAATTTTATAGTTAAAATATTGATTATCAGAATGAAATTTAAGTAATCAGTCGTATTTCTAGCTTAACACTTAAATTTTGAGCTAATTTCAGGTTTACAAGTGGGGACCTAAACCGTCTTCCTACCTTACATCTGGGGACATTTGTGTATAAATTATTACATTTTGTATTAGTGTCATAGCCTATATGGTTCCATCAAGTATTTCAATTTCATTCTTCAAACTCGATGAATTTACAAGTGGGGACCTTCACAGTCATTTCAACAGACAAGTGGGGTCTTTTAAACACACATTATCAAATTTCATGTATATTATAATTTTATAGTTAAAATATTGATTATCAGAATGAAATTTAAGTAATCAGTCCTATTTCTAGCTTAACACTTAAGTTTTGAGCTAATTTCAGGTTTACAAGTGGGGACCTAAACCGTCTTCCTACCTTATATCTGGGGACATTTGTGTATAAATTATTAGATTTTGAATTAGTGTCAAAGCCTATATGGCTCCATCAAGTATTTCAATTTCATTAATCACACTCGATGAATTTACAAGAGGGGACCTTCACAGTCATTTCAACAGACAAGTGGGGTCCCTTAAACACACATTTTCTAATTTCATGTATATTATAATTTTATAGTTTAAATAATGATTATCAGAATGAAATTTAAGTAATCAGTCCTATTTCTCGCTTAACACTTAAAATTTGAGCTAATTTCAGGTTTACAAATGGGGACCTAAACCGTCTTCCTACCTTACATCTGGGGACATTTGTGTATAAATTATTACATTTTGTATTAGTGTCATAGCCTATATGGTTCCATCAAGTATTTCAATTTCATTCTTCAAACTCGATGAATTTACAAGTGGGGACCTTCACAGTCATTTCAACAGACAAGTGGGGTCTTTTAAACACACATTTTCTAATTTCATGTATATTATAATTTTATAGTTTAAATAATGATTATCAGAATGAAATTTAAGTAATCAGTCCTATTTCTCGCTTAACACTTAAAATTTGAGCTAATTTCAGGTTTACAAATGGGGACCTAAACCGTCTTCCTACCTTACATCTGGGGACATTTGTGTATAAATTATTACATTTTGTATTAGTGTCATAGCCTATATGGTTCCATCAAGTATTTCAATTTCATTCTTCAAACTCGATGAATTTACAAGTGGGGACCTTCACAGTCATTTCAACAGACAAGTGGGGTCTTTTAAACACACATTATCAAATTTCATGTATATTATAATTTTATAGTTAAAATATTGATTATCAGAATGAAATTTAAGTAATCAGTCCTATTTCTAGCTTAACACTTAAGTTTTGAGCTAATTTCAGGTTTACAAGTGGGGACCTAAACCGTCTTCCTACCTTATATCTGGGGACATTTGTGTATAAATTATTAGATTTTGAATTAGTGTCAAAGCCTATATGGCTCCATCAAGTATTTCAATTTCATTAATCACACTCGATGAATTTACAAGAGGGGACCTTCACAGTCATTTCAACAGACAAGTGGGGTCCCTTAAACACACATTTTCTAATTTCATGTATATTATAATTTTATAGTTTAAATAATGATTATCAGAATGAAATTTAAGTAATCAGTCCTATTTCTCGCTTAACACTTAAAATTTGAGCTAATTTCAGGTTTACAAATGGGGACCTAAACCGTCTTCCTACCTTACATCTGGGGACATTTGTGTATAAATTATTACATTTTGTATTAGTGTCATAGCCTATATGGTTCCATCAAGTATTTCAATTTCATTCTTCAAACTCGATGAATTTACAAGTGGGGACCTTCACAGTCATTTCAACAGACAAGTGGGGTCTTTTAAACACACATTTTCTAATTTCATGTATATTATAATTTTATAGTTTAAATAATGATTATTATAATGAAATTTAGGTAATCGGACCTATTAAAAGCTTAACACTTAAGTTTCGAGCCTATTTCAGGTTTACAAGTGGGGACCTTAACAGTCTTCCTACCTTATATCTGGGGACATTTGTGTATAAATTATTAGATTTTGAATTAGTGTCAAAGCCTATATGGTTCCATCAAGTATTTCAATTTCATTTTTCACACTCGATAAATTTACAAGTGGGGACCTTCACAGTCATTTCAACAGACAAGTGGGGTCTTTTAAACACACATTTTCTAATTTCATGTATATTATAATTTTATAGTTTAAATAATGATTATCAGAATGAAATTTAAGTAATCAGTCCTATTTCTAGCTTAACACTTAAATTTTGAGCTAATTTCAGGTTTACAAGTGGGGACCTAAACCGTCTTCCTACCTTACATCTGGGGACATTTGTGTATAAATTATTACATTTTGTATTAGTGTCATAGCCTATATGGTTCCATCAAGTATTTCAATTTCATTTTTCAAATTCGATGAATTTACAAGTGGGGACCTTCACAGTCATTTCAACAGACAAGTAGGGTCTTTTAAACACACATTTTCAAATTTCATGTATATTATAATTTTATAGTTAAAATATTGATTATCAGAATGAAATTTAAGTAATCAGTCGTATTTCTAGCTTAACACTTAAGTTTTGAGCTAATTTCAGGTTTACAAGTGGGGACCTAAACCGTCTTCCTACCTTATATCTGGGGACATTTGTGTATAAATTATTAGATTTTGAATTAGTGTCAAAGCCTATATGGCTCCATCAAGTATTTCAATTTCATTTTTCACACTCGATGAATTTACAAGTGGGGACCTTCACAGTCATTTCAACAGACAAGTGGGGTCCTTTAAACACACATTTTCTAATTTCATGTATATTATAATTTTATAGTTTAAATAATGATTATCAGAATGAAATTTAAGTAATCAGTCCTATCTCTCGCTTAACACTTAAAATTTGAGCTAATTTCAGGTTTACAAATGGGGACCTAAACCGTCTTCCTACCTTACATCTGGGGACATTTGTGTATAAATTATTACATTTTGTATTAGTGTCATAGCCTATATGGTTCCATCAAGTATTTCAATTTCATTTTTCAAACTCGATGAATTTACAAGTGGGGACCTTCACAGTCATTTCAACAGACAAGTGGGGTCTTTTAAACACACATTTTCAAATTTCATGAATATTATAATTTTATAGTTAAAATATTGATTATCAGAATGAAATTTAAGTAATCAGTCGTATTTCTAGCTTAACACTTAAGTTTTGAGCTAATTTAAGGTTTACAAGTGGGGACCTAAACCGTCTTCCTACCTAATATCTGGGGACATTTGTGTATAAATTATTAGATTTTGAATTAGTGTCAAAGCCTATATGGCTCCATCAAGTATTTCAATTTCATTTTTCACACTCGAAAAATTTACAAGTGGGGACCTTCACAGTCATTTCAACAGACAAGTGGTGTCTTTTAAACACACATTTTCTAATTTCATGTATATTATAATTTTATAGTTTAAATAATGATTATCAGAATGAAATTTAAGGAATCAGTCCTATTTCTAGCTTAACACTTAAATTTTGAGCTAATTTCAGGTTTACAAGTGGGGACCTAAACCGTCTTCCTACCTTACATCTGGGGACATTTGTGTATAAATTATTAGATTTTGAATTAGTGTCAAAGCCTATATGGCTCCATCAAGTATTTCAATTTCATTTTTCACACCCCAAAAATTTACAAGTGGGGACCTTCACAGTCATTTCAACAGACAAGTGGCGTCTTTTAAACACACATTTTCTAATTTCATGTATATTATAATTTTATAGTTAAAATATTGATTATCAGAATGAAATTTAAGTAATCAGTCCTATTTCTAGCTCAACACTTAAGTTTTGAGCTAATTTCAGGTTTACGAGTGGGGACCTAAACCGTCTTCCTACCTTACATCTGGGGACATTTGTGTATAAATTATTACATTTTGTATTAGTGTCATAGCCTATATGGTTCCATCAAGTATTTCAATTTCATTTTTCAAACTCGATGAATTTACAAGTGGGGACCTTCACAGTCATTTCAACAGACAAGTGGGGTCTTTTAAACACACATTTTCAAATTTCATGTATATTATAATTTTATAGTTAAAATATTGATTATCAGAATGAAATTTAAGTAATCAGTCCTATTTCTAGCTTAACACTTAAGTTTTGAGCTAATTTCAGGTTTACGAGTGGGGACCTAAACCGTCTTCCTACCTTACATCTGGGGACATTTGTGTATAAATTATTACATTTTGTATTAGTGTCATAGCCTATATGGTTCCATCAAGTATTTCAATTTCATTTTTCAAACTCGATGAATTTACAAGTGGGGACCTTCACAGTCATTTCAACAGACAAGTGGGGTCTTTTAAACACACATTTTCAAATTTCATGTATATTATAATTTTATAGTTAAAATATTGATTATCAGAATGAAATTTAAGTAATCAGTCATATTTCTAGCTTAACACTTAAGTTTTGAGCTAATTTCAGGTTTACGAGTGGGGACCTAAACCGTCTTCCTACCTTACATCTGGGGACATTTGTGTATAAATTATTACATTTTGTATTAGTGTCATAGCCTATATGGTTCCATCAAGTATTTCAATTTCATTTTTCAAACTCGATGAATTTACAAGTGGGGACCTTCACAGTCATTTCAACAGACAAGTGGTGTCTTTTAAACACACATTTTCTAATTTCATGTATATTATAATTTTATAGTTAAAATATTGATTATCAGAATGAAATTTAAGTAATCAGTCCTATTTCTAGCTTAACACTTAAGTTTTGAGCTAATTTCAGGTTTACGAGTGGGGACCTAAACCGTCTTCCTACCTTACATCTGGGGACATTTGTGTATAAATTATTACATTTTGTATTAGTGTCATAGCCTATATGGTTCCATCAAGTATTTCAATTTCATTTTTCAAACTCGATGAATTTACAAGTGGGGACCTTCACAGTCATTTCAACAGACAAGTGGGGTCTTTTAAACACACATTTTCAAATTTCATGTATATTATAATTTTATAGTTAAAATATTGATTATCAGAATGAAATTTAAGTAATCAGTCGTATTTCTAGCTTAACACTTAAATTTTGAGCTAATTTCAGGTTTACAAGTGGGGACCTAAACCGTCTTCCTACCTTACATCTGGGGACATTTGTGTATAAATTATTACATTTTGTATTAGTGTCATAGCCTATATGGTTCCATCAAGTATTTCAATTTCATTTTTCAAACTCGATGAATTTACAAGTGGGGACCTTCACAGTCATTTCAACAGACAAGTGGGGTCTTTTAAACACACATTTTCAAATTTCATGTATATTATAATTTTATAGTTAAAATATTGATTATCAGAATGAAATTTAAGTAATGAGTCCTATTTCTAGCTTAACACTTAAGTTTTGAGCTAATTTCAGGTTTACAAGTGGGGACCTAAACCGTCTTCCTACCTTACATCTGGGGACATTTGTGTATAAATTATTACATTTTGTATTAGTGTCATAGCCTATATGGTTCCATCAAGTATTTCAATTTCATTTTTCAAACTCGATGAATTTACAAGTGCGGACCTTCACAGTCATTTCAACAGACAAGTGGGGTCTTTTAAACACACATTTTCAAATTTCATGTATATTATAATTTTATAGTTAAAATATTGATTATCAGAATGAAATTTAAGTAATCAGTCGTATTTCTAGCTTAACACTTAAGTTTTGAGGTAATTTCAGGTTTACGAGTGGGGACCTAAACCGTCTTCCTACCTTATATCTGGGGACATTTGTGTATAAATTATTAGATTTTGAATTAGTGTCAAAGCCTATATGGTTCCATCAAGTATTTCAATTTCATTTTTCACACTCGATAAATTTACAAGTGGGGACCTTCACAGTCATTTCAACAGACAAGTGGGGTCTTTTAAACACACATTTTCTAATTTCATGTATATTATAATTTTATAGTTTAAATAATGATTATCAGAATGAAATTTAATTAATCAGTCCTATTTCTAGCTTAACACTTAAATTTTGAGCTAATTTCAGGTTTACAAGTGGGGACCTAAACCGTCTTCCTACCTTACATCTGGGGACATTTGTGTATAAATTATTACATTTTGTATTAGTGTCATAGCCTATATGGTTCCATCAAGTATTTCAATTTCATTTTTCAAACTCGATGAATTTACAAGTGGGGACCTTCACAGTCATTTCAACAGACAAGTGGGGTCTTTTAAACACACATTTTCAAATTTCATGTATATTATAATTTTATAGTTAAAATATTGATTATCAGAATGAAATTTAAGTAATCAGTCGTATTTCTAGCTTAACACTTAAGTTTTGAGCTAATTTCAGGTTTACAAGTGGGGACCTAAACTGTCTTCCTACCTTATATCTGGGGACATTTGTGTATAAATTATTAGATTTTGATTTAGTGTCAAAGCCTATATGGTTCCATCAAGTATTTCAATTTCATTTTTCACATTCGATAAATTTACAAGTGGGGACCTTCACAGTCATTTCAACAGACAAGTGGGGTCTTTTAAACACACATTTTCTAATTTCATGTATATTATAATTTTATAGTTTAAATAATGATTATCAGAATGAAATTTAAGTAATCAGTCCTATTTCTAGCTTAACACTTAAATTTTGAGCTAATTTCAGGTTTACAAGTGGGGACCTAAACCGTCTTCCTACCTTACATCTGGGGACATTTGTGTATAAATTATTACATTTTGTATTTGTGTCATAGCCTATATGGTTCCATCAAGTATTTCAATTTCATTTTTCAAACTCGATGAATTTACGGTTCCATCAAGTATTTCAATTTCATTTTTCAAACTCGATGAATTTACAAGTGGAGACCTTCACAGTCATTTCAACAGACAAGTGGGGTCTTTTAAACACACATTTTCAAATTTCATGTATATTATAATTTTATAGTTAAAATATTGATTATCAGAATGAAATTTAAGTAATCAGTCCTATTTCTAGCTTAACACTTAAGTTTTGAGCTAATTTCAGGTTTACAAGTGGGGACCTAAACCGTCTTCCTACCTTACATCTGGGGACATTTGTGTATAAATTATTACATTTTGTATTAGTGTCATAGCCTATATGGTTCCATCAAGTATTTCAATTTCATTTTTCAAACTCGATGAATTTACAAGTGGGGACCTTCACAGTCATTTCAACAGACAAGTGGGGTCTTTTAAACACACATTTTCAAATTTCATGTATATTATAATTTTATAGTTAAAATATTGATTATCAGAATGAAATTTAAGTAATCAGTCGTATTTCTAGCTTAACACTTAAGTTTTGAGCTAATTTCAGGTTTACAAGTGGGGACCTAAACTGTCTTCCTACCTTATATCTGGGGACATTTGTGTATAAATTATTAGATTTTGATTTAGTGTCAAAGCCTATATGGTTCCATCAAGTATTTCAATTTCATTTTTCACATTCGATAAATTTACAAGTGGGGACCTTCACAGTCATTTCAACAGACAAGTGGGGTCTTTTAAACACACATTTTCTAATTTCATGTATATTATAATTTTATAGTTTAAATAATGATTATCAGAATGAAATTTAAGTAATCAGTCCTATTTCTAGCTTAACACTTAAATTTTGAGCTAATTTCAGGTTTACAAGTGGGGACCTAAACCGTCTTCCTACCTTACATCTGGGGACATTTGTGTATAAATTATTACATTTTGTATTTGTGTCATAGCCTATATGGTTCCATCAAGTATTTCAATTTCATTTTTCAAACTCGATGAATTTACGGTTCCATCAAGTATTTCAATTTCATTTTTCAAACTCGATGAATTTACAAGTGGAGACCTTCACAGTCATTTCAACAGACAAGTGGGGTCTTTTAAACACACATTTTCAAATTTCATGTATATTATAATTTTATAGTTAAAATATTGATTATCAGAATGAAATTTAAGTAATCAGTCCTATTTCTAGCTTAACACTTAAGTTTTTAGCTAATTTCAGGTTTACAAGTGGGGACCTAAACCGTCTTCCTACCTTACATCTGGGGACATTTGTGTATAAATTATTACATTTTGTATTAGTGTCATAGCCTATATGGTTCCATCTAGTATTTCAATTTCATTTTTCAAACTCGATGAATTTACAAGTGGGGACCTTCACAGTCATTTCAACAGACAAGTGGGGTCTTTTAAACACACATTTTCAAATTTCATGTATATTATAATTTTATAGTTAAAATATTGATTATCAGAATGAAATTTAAGTAATCAGTCGTATTTCTAGCTTAACACTTAAGTTTTGAGCTAATTTCAGGTTTACGAGTGGGGACCTAAACCGTCTTCCTACCTTATATCTGGGGACATTTGTGTATAAATTATTAGATTTTGAATTAGTGTCAAAGCCTATATGGTTCCATCAAGTATTTCAATTTCATTTTTCACACTCGATAAATTTACAAGTGGGGACCTTCACAGTCATTTCAACAGACAAGTGGGGTCTTTTAAACACACATTTTCTAATTTCATGTATATTATAATTTTATAGTTTAAATAATGATTATCAGAATGAAATTTAATTAATCAGTCCTATTTCTAGCTTAACACTTAAATTTTGAGCTAATTTCAGGTTTACAAGTGGGGACCTAAACCGTCTTCCTACCTTACATCTGGGGACATTTGTGTATAAATTATTACATTTTGTATTAGTGTCATAGCCTATATGGTTCCATCAAGTATTTCAATTTCATTTTTCAAACTCGATGAATTTTCAAGTGGGGACCTTCACAGTCATTTCAACAGACAAGTGGGGTCTTTTAAACACACATTTTCAAATTTCATGTATATTATAATTTTATAGTTAAAATATTGATTATCAGAATGAAATTTAAGTAATCAGTCGTATTTCTAGCTTAACACTTAAGTTTTGAGCTAATTTCAGGTTTACAAGTGGGGACCTAAACCGTCTTCCTACCTTATATCTGGGGACATTTGTGTATAAATTATTAGATTTTGATTTAGTGTCAAAGCCTATATGGTTCCATCAAGTATTTCAATTTCATTTTTCACACTCGATAAATTTACAAGTGGGAACCTTCACAGTCATTTCAACAGACAAGTGGGGTCTTTTAAACACACATTTTCTAATTTCATGTATATTATAATTTTATAGTTTAAATAATGATTATCAGAATGAAATTTAAGTAATCAGTCCTATTTCTAGCTTAACACTTAAATTTTGAGCTAATTTCAGGTTTACAAGTGGGGACCTAAACCGTCTTCCTACCTTACATCTGGGGACATTTGTGTATGAATTATTACATTTTGTATTAGTGTCATAGCCTATATGGTTCCATCAAGTATTTCAATTTCATTTTTCAAACTCGATGAATTTACAAGTGGGGACCTTCACAGTCATTTCAACAGACAAGTGGGGTCTTTTAAACACACATTTTCAAATTTCATGTATATTATAATTTTATAGTTAAAATATTGATTATCAGAATGAAATTTAAGTAATCAGTCGTATTTCTAGCTTAACACTTAAGTTTTGAGCTAATTTCAGGTTTACAAGTGGGGACCTAAACCGTCTTCCTACCTTATATCTGGGGACATTTGTGTATAAATTATTAGATTTTGATTTAGTGTCAAAGCCTATATGGTTCCATCAAGTATTTCAATTTCATTTTTCACACTCGATAAATTTACAAGTGGGAACCTTCACAGTCATTTCAACAGACAAGTGGGGTCTTTTAAACACACATTTTCTAATTTCATGTATATTATAATTTTATAGTTTAAATAATGATTATCAGAATGAAATTTAAGTAATCAGTCCTATTTCTAGCTTAACACTTAAATTTTGAGCTAATTTCAGGTTTACAAGTGGGGACCTAAACCGTCTTCCTACCTTACATCTGGGGACATTTGTGTATGAATTATTACATTTTGTATTAGTGTCATAGCCTATATGGTTCCATCAAGTATTTCAATTTCATTTTTCAAACTCGATGAATTTACAAGTGGGGACCTTCACAGTCATTTCAACAGACAAGTGGGGTCTTTTAAACACACATTTTCTAATTTCATGTATATTATAATTTTATAGTTTAAATAATGATTATCAGAATGAAATTTAAGTAATCAGTCCTATTTCTAGCTTAACACTTAAATTTTGAGCTAATTTCAGGTTTACAAGTGGGGACCTAAACCGTCTTCCTACCTTACATCTGGGGACATTTGTGTATGAATTATTACATTTTGTATTAGTGTCATAGCCTATATGGTTCCATCAAGTATTTCAATTTCATTTTTCAAACTCGATGAATTTACAAGTGGGGACCTTCACAGTCATTTCAACAGACAAGTGGGGTCTTTTAAACACACATTTTCAAATTTCATGTATATTATAATTTTATAGTTAAAATATTGATTATCAGAATGAAATTTAAGTAATCAGTCGTATTTCTAGCTTAACACTTAAGTTTTGAGCTAATTTCAGGTTTACAAGTGGGGACCTAAACCGTCTTCCTACCTTATATCTTGGGACATTTGTGTATAAATTATTAGATTTTGAATTAGTGTCAAAGCCTATATGGCTCCATCAAGTATTTCAATTTCATTTTTCACACTCGAAAAATTTACAAGTGGGGACCTTCACAGTCATTTCAACAGACAAGTGGTGTCTTTTAAACACACATTTTCTAATTTCATGTATATTATAATTTTATAGTTAAAATATTGATTATCAGAATGAAATTTAATTAATCAGTCCTATTTCTAGCTTAACACTTAAATTTTGAGCTAATTTCAGGTTTATAAGTGGGGACCTAAACCGTCTTCCTACCTTACATCTGGGGACATTTGTGTATAAATTATTACATTTTGTATTAGTGTCATAGCCTATATGGTTCCATCAAGTATTTCAATTTCATTTTTCAAACTCGATGAATTTACAAGTGGGGACCTTCACAGTCATTTCAACAGACAAGTGGGGTCTTTTAAACACACATTTTCAAATTTCATGTATATTATAATTTTATAGTTAAAATATTGATTATCAGAATGAAATTTAAGTAATCAGTCGTATTTCTAGCTTAACACTTAAATTTTGAGCTAATTTCAGGTTTACAAGTGGGGACCTAAACCGTCTTCCTACCTTACATCTGGGGACATTTGTGTATAAATTATTACATTTTGTATTAGTGTCATAGCCTATATGGTTCCATCAAGTATTTCAATTTCTTTTTTCAAACTCGATAAATTTACAAGTGGGGACCTTCACAGTCATTTCAACAGACAAGTGGGGTCTTTTAAACACACATTTTCTAATTTCATGTATATTATAATTTTATAGTTTAAATAATGATTATCAGAATGAAATTTAATTAATCAGTCCTATTTCTAGCTTAACACTTAAATTTTGAGCTAATTTCAGGTTTACAAGTGGGGACCTAAACCGTCTTCCTACCTTACATCTGGGGACATTTGTGTATGAATTATTACATTTTGTATTAGTGTCATAGCCTATATGGTTCCATCAAGTATTTCAATTTCATTTTTCAAACTCGATGAATTTACAAGTGGGGACCTTCACAGTCATTTCAACAGACAAGTGGGGTCTTTTAAACACACATTTTCAAATTTCATGTATATTATAATTTTATAGTTAAAATATTGATTATCAGAATGAAATTTAAGTAATCAGTCGTATTTCTAGCTTAACACTTAAGTTTTGAGCTAATTTCAGGTTTACAAGTGGGGACCTAAACCGTCTTCCTACCTTATATCTGGGGACATTTGTGTATAAATTATTAGATTTTGATTTAGTGTCAAAGCCTATATGGTTCCATCAAGTATTTCAATTTCATTTTTCACACTCGATAAATTTACAAGTGGGAACCTTCACAGTCATTTCAACAGACAAGTGGGGTCTTTTAAACACACATTTTCTAATTTCATGTATATTATAATTTTATAGTTTAAATAATGATTATCAGAATGAAATTTAAGTAATCAGTCCTATTTCTAGCTTAACACTTAAATTTTGAGCTAATTTCAGGTTTACAAGTGGGGACCTAAACCGTCTTCCTACCTTACATCTGGGGACATTTGTGTATGAATTATTACATTTTGTATTAGTGTCATAGCCTATATGGTTCCATCAAGTATTTCAATTTCATTTTTCAAACTCGATGAATTTACAAGTGGGGACCTTCACAGTCATTTCAACAGACAAGTGGGGTCTTTTAAACACACATTTTCTAATTTCATGTATATTATAATTTTATAGTTTAAATAATGATTATCAGAATGAAATTTAAGTAATCAGTCCTATTTCTAGCTTAACACTTAAATTTTGAGCTAATTTCAGGTTTACAAGTGGGGACCTAAACCGTCTTCCTACCTTACATCTGGGGACATTTGTGTATGAATTATTACATTTTGTATTAGTGTCATAGCCTATATGGTTCCATCAAGTATTTCAATTTCATTTTTCAAACTCGATGAATTTACAAGTGGGGACCTTCACAGTCATTTCAACAGACAAGTGGGGTCTTTTAAACACACATTTTCAAATTTCATGTATATTATAATTTTATAGTTAAAATATTGATTATCAGAATGAAATTTAAGTAATCAGTCGTATTTCTAGCTTAACACTTAAGTTTTGAGCTAATTTCAGGTTTACAAGTGGGGACCTAAACCGTCTTCCTACCTTATATCTTGGGACATTTGTGTATAAATTATTAGATTTTGAATTAGTGTCAAAGCCTATATGGCTCCATCAAGTATTTCAATTTCATTTTTCACACTCGAAAAATTTACAAGTGGGGACCTTCACAGTCATTTCAACAGACAAGTGGTGTCTTTTAAACACACATTTTCTAATTTCATGTATATTATAATTTTATAGTTAAAATATTGATTATCAGAATGAAATTTAATTAATCAGTCCTATTTCTAGCTTAACACTTAAATTTTGAGCTAATTTCAGGTTTATAAGTGGGGACCTAAACCGTCTTCCTACCTTACATCTGGGGACATTTGTGTATAAATTATTACATTTTGTATTAGTGTCATAGCCTATATGGTTCCATCAAGTATTTCAATTTCATTTTTCAAACTCGATGAATTTATAAGTGGGGACCTTCACAGTCATTTCAACAGACAAGTGGGGTCTTTTAAACACACATTTTCAAATTTCATGTATATTATAATTTTATAGTTAAAATATTGATTATCAGAATGAAATTTAAGTAATCAGTCGTATTTCTAGCTTAACACTTAAATTTTGAGCTAATTTCAGGTTTACAAGTGGGGACCTAAACCGTCTTCCTACCTTACATCTGGGGACATTTGTGTATAAATTATTACATTTTGTATTAGTGTCATAGCCTATATGGTTCCATCAAGTATTTCAATTTCATTTTTCAAACTCGATAAATTTACAAGTGGGGACCTTCACAGTCATTTCAACAGACAAGTGGGGTCTTTTAAACACACATTTTCTAATTTCATGTATATTATAATTTTATAGTTTAAATAATGATTATCAGAATGAAATTTATGTAATCAGTCCTATTTCTAGCTTAACACTTAAATTTTGAGCTAATTTCAGGTTTACAAGTGGGGACCTAAACCGTCTTCCTACCTTACATCTGGGGACATTTGTGTATGAATTATTACAGTTTGTATTAGTGTCATAGCCTATATGGTTCCATCAAGTATTTCAATTTCATTTTTCAAACTCGATGAATTTACAAGTGGGGACCTTCACAGTCATTTCAACAGACAAGTGGGGTCTTTTAAACACACATTTTCTAATTTCATGTATATTATAATTTTATAGTTTAAATAATGATTATCAGAATGAAATTTAAGTAATCAGTCCTATTTCTAGCTTAACACTTAAATTTTGAGCTAATTTCAGGTTTACAAGTGGGGACCTAAACCGTCTTCCTACCTTACATCTGGGGACATTTGTGTATGAATTATTACATTTTGTATTAGTGTCATAGCCTATATGGTTCCATCAAGTATTTCAATTTCATTTTTCAAACTCGATGAATTTACAAGTGGGGACCTTCACAGTCATTTCAACAGACAAGTGGGGTCTTTTAAACACACATTTTCAAATTTCATGTATATTATAATTTTATAGTTAAAATATTGATTATCAGAATGAAATTTAAGTAATCAGTCGTATTTCTAGCTTAACACTTAAGTTTTGAGCTAATTTCAGGTTTACAAGTGGGGACCTAAACCGTCTTCCTACCTTATATCTTGGGACATTTGTGTATAAATTATTAGATTTTGAATTAGTGTCAAAGCCTATATGGCTCCATCAAGTATTTCAATTTCATTTTTCACACTCGAAAAATTTACAAGTGGGGACCTTCACAGTCATTTCAACAGACAAGTGGTGTCTTTTAAACACACATTTTCTAATTTCATGTATATTATAATTTTATAGTTAAAATATTGATTATCAGAATGAAATTTAATTAATCAGTCCTATTTCTAGCTTAACACTTAAATTTTGAGCTAATTTCAGGTTTATAAGTGGGGACCTAAACCGTCTTCCTACCTTACATCTGGGGACATTTGTGTATAAATTATTACATTTTGTATTAGTGTCATAGCCTATATGGTTCCATCAAGTATTTCAATTTCATTTTTCAAACTCGATGAATTTACAAGTGGGGACCTTCACAGTCATTTCAACAGACAAGTGGGGTCTTTTAAACACACATTTTCAAATTTCATGTATATTATAATTTTATAGTTAAAATATTGATTATCAGAATGAAATTTAAGTAATCAGTCGTACTTCTAGCTTAACACTTAAGTTTTGAGCTAATTTCAGGTTTACAAGTGGGGACCTAAACCGTCTTCCTACCTTATATCTGGGGACATTTGTGTATAAATTATTAGATTTTGATTTAGTGTCAAAGCCTATATGGTTCCATCAAGTATTTCAATTTCATTTTTCACACTCGATAAATTTACAAGTGGGGACCTTCACAGTCATTTCAACAGACAAGTGGGGTCTTTTAAACACACATTTTCTAATTTCATGTATATTATAATTTTATAGTTTAAATAATGATTATCAGAATGAAATTTAAGTAATCAGTCCTATTTCTAGCTTAACACTTAAATTTTGAGCTAATTTCAGGTTTACAAGTGGGGACCTAAACCGTCTTCCTACCTTACATCTGGGGACATTTGTGTATGAATTATTACATTTTGTATTAGTGTCATAGCCTATATGGTTCCATCAAGTATTTCAATTTCATTTTTCAAACTCGATGAATTTACAAGTGGGGACCTTCACAGTCATTTCAACAGACAAGTGGGGTCTTTTAAACACACATTTTCAAATTTCATGTATATTATAATTTTATAGTTAAAATATTGATTATCAGAATGAAATTTAAGTAATCAGTCGTATTTCTAGCTTAACACTTAAGTTTTGAGCTAATTTCAGGTTTACAAGTGGGGACCTAAACCGTCTTCCTACCTTATATCTTGGGACATTTGTGTATAAATTATTAGATTTTGAATTAGTGTCAAAGCCTATATGGCTCCATCAAGTATTTCAATTTCATTTTTCACACTCGAAAAATTTACAAGTGGGGACCTTCACAGTCATTTCAACAGACAAGTGGTGTCTTTTAAACACACATTTTCTAATTTCATGTATATTATAATTTTATAGTTAAAATATTGATTATCAGAATGAAATTTAATTAATCAGTCCTATTTCTAGCTTAACACTTAAATTTTGAGCTAATTTCAGGTTTATAAGTGGGGACCTAAACCGTCTTCCTACCTTACATCTGGGGACATTTGTGTATAAATTATTACATTTTGTATTAGTGTCATAGCCTATATGGTTCCATCAAGTATTTCAATTTCATTTTTCAAACTCGATGAATTTACAAGTGGGGACCTTCACAGTCATTTCAACAGACAAGTGGGGTCTTTTAAACACACATTTTCAAATTTCATGTATATTATAATTTTATAGTTAAAATATTGATTATCAGAATGAAATTTAAGTAATCAGTCGTATTTCTAGCTTAACACTTAAATTTTGAGCTAATTTCAGGTTTACAAGTGGGGACCTAAACCGTCTTCCTACCTTACATCTGGGGACATTTGTGTATAAATTATTACATTTTGTATTAGTGTCATAGCCTATATGGTTCCATCAAGTATTTCAATTTCATTTTTCAAACTCGATAAATTTACAAGTGGGGACCTTCACAGTCATTTCAACAGACAAGTGGGGTCTTTTAAACACACATTTTCTAATTTCACGTATATTATAATTTTATAGTTTAAATAATGATTATCAGAATGAAATTTAATTAATCAGTCCTATTTCTAGCTTAACACTTAAATTTTGAGCTAATTTCAGGTTTACAAGTGGGGACCTAAACCGTCTTCCTACCTTACATCTGGGGACATTTGTGTATAAATTATTACATTTTGTATTAGTGTCATAGCCTATATGGTTCCATCAAGTATTTCAATTTCATTTTTCAAACTCGATGAATTTACAAGTGGGGACCTTCACAGTCATTTCAACAGACAAGTGGGGTCTTTTAAACACACATTTTCAAATTTCATGTATATTATAATTTTATAGTTAAAATATTGATTATCAGAATGAAATTTAAGTAATCAGTCGTACTTCTAGCTTAACACTTAAGTTTTGAGCTAATTTCAGGTTTACAAGTGGGGACCTAAACCGTCTTCCTACCTTATATCTGGGGACATTTGTGTATAAATTATTAGATTTTGATTTAGTGTCAAAGCCTATATGGTTCCATCAAGTATTTCAATTTCATTTTTCACACTCGATAAATTTACAAGTGGGGACCTTCACAGTCATTTCAACAGACAAGTGGGGTCTTTTAAACACACATTTTCTAATTTCATGTATATTATAATTTTATAGTTTAAATAATGATTATCAGAATGAAATTTAAGTAATCAGTCCTATTTCTAGCTTAACACTTAAATTTTGAGCTAATTTCAGGTTTACAAGTGGGAACCTAAACCGTCTTCCTACCTTACATCTGGGGACATTTGTGTATGAATTATTACATTTTGTATTAGTGTCATAGCCTATATGGTTCCATCAAGTATTTCAATTTCATTTTTCAAACTCGATGAATTTACAAGTGGGGACCTTCACAGTCATTTCAACAGACAAGTGGGGTCTTTTAAGCACACATTTTCAAATTTCATGTATATTATAATTTTATAGTTAAAATATTGATTATCAGAATGAAATTTAAGTAATCAGTCGTATTTCTAGCTTAACACTTAAGTTTTGAGCTAATTTCAGGTTTACAAGTGGGGACCTAAACCGTCTTCCTACCTTATATCTGGGGACATTTGTGTATAAATTATTAGATTTTGAATTAGTGTCAAAGCCTATATGGCTCCATCAAGTATTTCAATTTCAATTTTCACACTCGAAAAATTTACAAGTGGGGACCTTCACAGTCATTTCAACAGACAAGTGGTGTCTTTTAAACACACATTTTCTAATTTCATGTATATTATAATTTTATAGTTAAAATATTGATTATCAGAATGAAATTTAAGTAATCAGTCCTATTTCTAGCTTAACACTTAAGTTTTGAGCTAATTTCAGGTTTACGAGTGGGGACCTAAACCGTCTTCCTACCTTACATCTGGGGACATTTGTGTATGAATTATTACATTTTGTATTAGTGTCATAGCCTATATGGTTCCATCAAGTATTTCAATTTCATTTTTCAAACTCGATGAATTTACAAGTGGGGACCTTCACAGTCATTTCAACAGACAAGTGGGGTCTTTTAAGCACACATTTTCAAATTTCATGTATATTATAATTTTATAGTTAAAATATTGATTATCAGAATGAAATTTAAGTAATCAGTCGTATTTCTAGCTTAACACTTAAGTTTTGAGCTAATTTCAGGTTTACAAGTGGGGACCTAAACCGTCTTCCTACCTTATATCTGGGGACATTTGTGTATAAATTATTAGATTTTGAATTAGTGTCAAAGCCTATATGGCTCCATCAAGTATTTCAATTTCAATTTTCACACTCGAAAAATTTACAAGTGGGGACCTTCACAGTCATTTCAACAGACAAGTGGTGTCTTTTAAACACACATTTTCTAATTTCATGTATATTATAATTTTATAGTTAAAATATTGATTATCAGAATGAAATTTAAGTAATCAGTCCTATTTCTAGCTTAACACTTAAGTTTTGAGCTAATTTCAGGTTTACGAGTGGGGACCTAAACCGTCTTCCTACCTTACATCTGGGGACATTTGTGTATAAATTATTACATTTTGTATTAGTGTCATAGCCTATATGGTTCCATCAAGTATTTCAATTTCATTTTTCAAACTCGATGAATTTACAAGTGGGGACCTTCACAGTCATTTCAACAGACAAGTGGGGTCTTTTAAACACACATTTTCAAATTTCATGTATATTATAATTTTATAGTTAAAATATTGATTATCAGAATAAAATTTAAGTAATCAGTCCTATTTCTAGCTTAACACTTAAGTTTTGAGCTAATTTCAGGTTTACGAGTGGGGACCTAAACCGTCTTCCTACCTTACATCTGGGGACATTTGTGTATAAATTATTACATTTTGTATTAGTGTCATAGCCTATATGGTTCCATCAAGTATTTCAATTTCATTTTTCAAACTCGATGAATTTACAAGTGGGGACCTTCACAGTCATTTCAACAGACAAGTGGGGTCTTTTAAACACACATTTTCAAATTTCATGTATATTATAATTTTATAGTTAAAATATTGATTATCAGAATGAAATTTAAGTAATCAGTCGTATTTCTAGCTTAACACTTAAATTTTGAGCTAATTTCAGGTTTACAAGTGGGGACCTAAACCGTCTTCCTACCTTACATCTGGGGACATTTGTGTATAAATTATTACATTTTGTATTAGTGTCATAGCCTATATGGTTCCATCAAGTATTTCAATTTCATTTTTCAAACTCGATAAATTTACAAGTGGGGACCTTCACAGTCATTTCAACAGACAAGTGGGGTCTTTTAAACACACATTTTCTAATTTCATGTATATTATAATTTTATAGTTTAAATAATGATTATCAGAATGAAATTTAATTAATCAGTCCTATTTCTAGCTTAACACTTAAATTTTGAGCTAATTTCAGGTTTATAAGTGGGGACCTAAACCGTCTTCCTACCTTACATCTGGGGACATTTGTGTATAAATTATTACATTTTGTATTAGTGTCATAGCCTATATGGTTCCATCAAGTATTTCAATTTCATTTTTCAAACTCGATGAATTTACAAGTGGGGACCTTCACAGTCATTTCAACAGACAAGTGGGGTCTTTTAAACACACATTTTCAAATTTCATGTATATTATAATTTTATAGTTAAAATATTGATTATCAGAATGAAATTTAAGTAATCAGTCGTATTTCTAGCTTAACACTTAAGTTTTGAGCTAATTTCAGGTTTACAAGTGGGGACCTAAACCGTCTTCCTACCTTATATCTGGGGACATTTGTGTATAAATTATTAGATTTTGATTTAGTGTCAAAGCCTATATGGTTCCATGAAGTATTTCAATTTCATTTTTCACACTCGACAAATTTACAAGTGGGGACCTTCACAGTCATTTCAACAGACAAGTGGGGTCTTTTAAACACACATTTTCTAATTTCATGTATATTATAATTTTATAGTTTAAATAATGATTATCAGAATGAAATTTAAGTAATCAGTCCTATTTCTAGCTTAACACTTAAATTTTGAGCTAATTTCAGGTTTACAAGTGGGGACCTAAACCGTCTTCCTACCTTACATCTGGGGACATTTGTGTATGAATTATTACATTTTGTATTAGTGTCATAGCCTATATGGTTCCATCAAGTATTTCAATTTCATTTTTCAAACTCGATGAATTTACAAGTGGGGACCTTCACAGTCATTTCAACAGGCAAGTGGGGTCTTTTAAACACTCATTTTCAAATTTCATGTATATTATAATTTTATAGTTTAAATAATGATTATCAGAATGAAATTTAAGTAATCAGTCCTATTTCTAGCTTAACACTTAAGTTTTGAGCTAATTTCAGGTTTACGAACGGGGACCTAAACCGTCTTCCTACCTTATATCTGGGGACATTTGTGTATAAATTATTAGATTTTGAATTAGTGTCAAAGCCTATATGGTTCCATCAAGTATTTCAATTTCATTTTTCACACGCGATAAATTTTCAAGTGGGGACCTTCACAGTAATTTCAACAGACAAGTGGGGTCTTTTAAGCACACATTATCAAATTCATGTATATTATAATTTTATAGTTAAAATATTGATTATCAGAATGAAATTTAAGTAATCAGTCCTATTTCTAGCTTAACACTTAAATTTTGAGCTAATTTCAGGTTTACAAGTGGGGACCTAAACCGTCTTCCTACCTTACATCTCGGGACATTAGTGTATAAATTATTACATTTTTTATTAGTGTCATAGCCTAAAGGGTTCCATCAAGTATTTCAATTTCATTTTTCAAACTCGATGAATTTACAAGTGGGGTACTTCACAGTCATTTCAACAGACAAATGGGGTCTTTTAAACACACATTTTCAAATTTCATGTATATTATAATTTTATAGTTTAAATAATGATTATCAGAATGAAATTTAAGTAATCAGTCCTATTTCTAGCTTAACACTTAAGTTTTGAGCTAATTTCAGGTTTACGAACGGGGACCTAAACCGTCTTCCTACCTTATATCTGGGGACATTTGTGTATAAATGATTAGATTTTGAATTAGTGTCAAAGCCTTTATGGTTCCATCAAGTATTTCAATTTCACTTTTCACACGCGATAAATTTTCAAGTGGGGACCTTCACAGTAATTTCAACAGACAAGTGGGGTCTTTTAAGCACACATTATCAAATTCATGTATATTATAATTTTATAGTTAAAATATTGATTATCAGAATGAAATTTAAGTAATCAGTCCTATTTCTAGCTTAACACTTAAATTTTGAGCTAATTTCAGGTTTACAAGTGGGGACCTAAACCGTCTTCCTACCTTACATCTCGGGACATTAGTGTATAAATTATTACATTTTTTATTAGTGTCATAGCCTAAAGGGTTCCATCAAGTATTTCAATTTCATTTTTCAAACTCGATGAATTTACAAGTGGGGTACTTCACAGTCATTTCAACAGACAAATGGGGTCTTTTAAACACACATTTTCAAATTTCATGTATATTATAATTTTATAGTTTAAATAATGATTATCAGAATGAAATTTAAGTAATCAGTCCTATTTCTAGCTTAACACTTAAGTTTTGAGCTAATTTCAGGTTTACGAACGGGGACCTAAACCGTCTTCCTACCTTATATCTGGGGACATTTGTGTATAAATGATTAGATTTTGAATTAGTGTCAAAGCCTTTATGGTTCCATCAAGTATTTCAATTTCACTTTTCACACTCGTTAAATTGACAGTCATTTCAACAGACAAGTGGGGTCTTTTAAACACACATTTTCAAATTTCATGTATATTATAATTTTATAGTTAAAATATTGATTATCAGAATGAAATTTAAGTAATCAGTCGTATTTCTAGCTTAACACTTAAGTTTTGAGCTAATTTCAGGTTTACAAGTGGGGACCTAAACCGTCTTCCTACCTTATATCTGGGGACATTTGTGTATAAATTATTAGATTTTGAATTAGTGTCAAAGCCTATATGGCTCCATCAAGTATTTCAATTTCAATTTTCACACTCGAAAAATTTACAAGTGGGGACCTTCACAGTCATTTCAACAGAGAAGTGGTGTCTTTTAAACACACATTTTCTAATTTCATGTATATTATAATTTTATAGTTAAAATATTGATTATCAGAATGAAATTTAAGTAATCAGTCCTATTTCTAGCTTAACACTTAAGTTTTGAGCTAATTTCAGGTTTACGAGTGGGGACCTAAACCGTCTTCCTACCTTACATCTGGGGACATTTGTGTATAAATTATTACATTTTGTATTAGTGTCATAGCCTATATGGTTCCATCAAGTATTTCAATTTCATTTTTCAAACTCGATGAATTTACAAGTGGGGACCTTCACAGTCATTTCAACAGACAAGTGGGGTCTTTTAAACACACATTTTCAAATTTCATGTATATTATAATTTTATAGTTAAAATATTGATTATCAGAATAAAATTTAAGTAATCAGTCCTATTTCTAGCTTAACACTTAAGTTTTGAGCTAATTTCAGGTTTACGAGTGGGGACCTAAACCGTCTTCCTACCTTACATCTGGGGACATTTGTGTATAAATTATTACATTTTGTATTAGTGTCATAGCCTATATGGTTCCATCAAGTATTTCAATTTCATTTTTCAAACTCGATGAATTTACAAGTGGGGACCTTCACAGTCATTTCAACAGACAAGTGGGGTCTTTTAAACACACATTTTCAAATTTCATGTATATTATAATTTTATAGTTAAAATATTGATTATCAGAATGAAATTTAAGTAATCAGTCGTATTTCTAGCTTAACACTTAAATTTTGAGCTAATTTCAGGTTTACAAGTGGGGACCTAAACCGTCTTCCTACCTTACATCTGGGGACATTTGTGTATAAATTATTACATTTTGTATTAGTGTCATAGCCTATATGGTTCCATCAAGTATTTCAATTTCATTTTTCAAACTCGATAAATTTACAAGTGGGGACCTTCACAGTCATTTCAACAGACAAGTGGGGTCTTTTAAACACACATTTTCTAATTTCATGTATATTATAATTTTATAGTTTAAATAATGATTATCAGAATGAAATTTAATTAATCAGTCCTATTTCTAGCTTAACACTTAAATTTTGAGCTAATTTCAGGTTTATAAGTGGGGACCTAAACCGTCTTCCTACCTTACATCTGGGGACATTTGTGTATAAATTATTACATTTTGTATTAGTGTCATAGCCTATATGGTTCCATCAAGTATTTCAATTTCATTTTTCAAACTCGATGAATTTACAAGTGGGGACCTTCACAGTCATTTCAACAGACAAGTGGGGTCTTTTAAACACACATTTTCAAATTTCATGTATATTATAATTTTATAGTTAAAATATTGATTATCAGAATGAAATTTAAGTAATCAGTCGTATTTCTAGCTTAACACTTAAGTTTTGAGCTAATTTCAGGTTTACAAGTGGGGACCTAAACCGTCTTCCTACCTTATATCTGGGGACATTTGTGTATAAATTATTAGATTTTGATTTAGTGTCAAAGCCTATATGGTTCCATGAAGTATTTCAATTTCATTTTTCACACTCGACAAATTTACAAGTGGGGACCTTCACAGTCATTTCAACAGACAAGTGGGGTCTTTTAAACACACATTTTCTAATTTCATGTATATTATAATTTTATAGTTTAAATAATGATTATCAGAATGAAATTTAAGTAATCAGTCCTATTTCTAGCTTAACACTTAAGTTTTGAGCTAATTTCAGGTTTACGAGTGGGGACCTAAACCGTCTTCCTACCTTACATCTGGGGACATTTGTGTATAAATTATTACATTTTGTATTAGTGTCATAGCCTATATGGTTCCATCAAGTATTTCAATTTCATTTTTCAAACTCGATGAATTTACAAGTGGGGACCTTCACAGTCATTTCAACAGACAAGTGGGGTCTTTTAAACACACATTTTCAAATTTCATGTATATTATAATTTTATAGTTAAAATATTGATTATCAGAATGAAATTTAAGTAATCAGTCGTATTTCTAGCTTAACACTTAAATTTTGAGCTAATTTCAGGTTTACAAGTGGGGACCTAAACCGTCTTCCTACCTTACATCTGGGGACATTTGTGTATAAATTATTACATTTTGTATTAGTGTCATAGCCTATATGGTTCCATCAAGTATTTCAATTTCATTTTTCAAACTCGATAAATTTACAAGTGGGGACATTCACAGTCATTTCAACAGACAAGTGGGGTCTTTTAAACACACATTTTCTAATTTCATGTATATTATAATTTTATAGTTTAAATAATGATTATCAGAATGAAATTTAATTAATCAGTCCTATTTCTAGCTTAACACTTAAATTTTGAGCTAATTTCAGGTTTATAAGTGGGGACCTAAACCGTCTTCCTACCTTACATCTGGGGACATTTGTGTATAAATTATTACATTTTGTATTAGTGTCATAGCCTATATGGTTCCATCAAGTATTTCAATTTCATTTTTCAAACTCGATGAATTTACAAGTGGGGACCTTCACAGTCATTTCAACAGACAAGTGGGGTCTTTTAAACACACATTTTCAAATTTCATGTATATTATAATTTTATAGTTAAAATATTGATTATCAGAATGAAATTTAAGTAATCAGTCGTATTTCTAGCTTAACACTTAAGTTTTGAGCTAATTTCAGGTTTACAAGTGGGGACCTAAACCGTCTTCCTACCTTATATCTGGGGACATTTGTGTATAAATTATTAGATTTTGATTTAGTGTCAAAGCCTATATGGTTCCATGAAGTATTTCAATTTCATTTTTCACACTCGAAAAATTTACAAGTGGGGACCTTCACAGTCATTTCAACAGAGAAGTGGTGTCTTTTAAACACACATTTTCTAATTTCATGTATATTATAATTTTATAGTTAAAATATTGATTATCAGAATGAAATTTAAGTAATCAGTCCTATTTCTAGCTTAACACTTAAGTTTTGAGCTAATTTCAGGTTTACGAGTGGGGACCTAAACCGTCTTCCTACCTTACATCTGGGGACATTTGTGTATAAATTATTACATTTTGTATTAGTGTCATAGCCTATATGGTTCCATCAAGTATTTCAATTTCATTTTTCAAACTCGATGAATTTACAAGTGGGGACCTTCACAGTCATTTCAACAGACAAGTGGGGTCTTTTAAACACACATTTTCAAATTTCATGTATATTATAATTTTATAGTTAAAATATTGATTATCAGAATAAAATTTAAGTAATCAGTCCTATTTCTAGCTTAACACTTAAGTTTTGAGCTAATTTCAGGTTTACGAGTGGGGACCTAAACCGTCTTCCTACCTTACATCTGGGGACATTTGTGTATAAATTATTACATTTTGTATTAGTGTCATAGCCTATATGGTTCCATCAAGTATTTCAATTTCATTTTTCAAACTCGATGAATTTACAAGTGGGGACCTTCACAGTCATTTCAACAGACAAGTGGGGTCTTTTAAACACACATTTTCAAATTTCATGTATATTATAATTTTATAGTTAAAATATTGATTATCAGAATGAAATTTAAGTAATCAGTCGTATTTCTAGCTTAACACTTAAATTTTGAGCTAATTTCAGGTTTACAAGTGGGGACCTAAACCGTCTTCCTACCTTACATCTGGGGACATTTGTGTATAAATTATTACATTTTGTATTAGTGTCATAGCCTATATGGTTCCATCAAGTATTTCAATTTCATTTTTCAAACTCGATAAATTTACAAGTGGGGACCTTCACAGTCATTTCAACAGACAAGTGGGGTCTTTTAAACACACATTTTCTAATTTCATGTATATTATAATTTTATAGTTTAAATAATGATTATCAGAATGAAATTTAATTAATCAGTCCTATTTCTAGCTTAACACTTAAATTTTGAGCTAATTTCAGGTTTATAAGTGGGGACCTAAACCGTCTTCCTACCTTACATCTGGGGACATTTGTGTATAAATTATTACATTTTGTATTAGTGTCATAGCCTATATGGTTCCATCAAGTATTTCAATTTCATTTTTCAAACTCGATGAATTTACAAGTGGGGACCTTCACAGTCATTTCAACAGACAAGTGGGGTCTTTTAAACACACATTTTCAAATTTCATGTATATTATAATTTTATAGTTAAAATATTGATTATCAGAATGAAATTTAAGTAATCAGTCGTATTTCTAGCTTAACACTTAAGTTTTGAGCTAATTTCAGGTTTACAAGTGGGGACCTAAACCGTCTTCCTACCTTATATCTGGGGACATTTGTGTATAAATTATTAGATTTTGATTTAGTGTCAAAGCCTATATGGTTCCATGAAGTATTTCAATTTCATTTTTCACACTCGACAAATTTACAAGTGGGGACCTTCACAGTCATTTCAACAGACAAGTGGGGTCTTTTAAACACACATTTTCTAATTTCATGTATATTATAATTTTATAGTTTAAATAATGATTATCAGAATGAAATTTAAGTAATCAGTCCTATTTCTAGCTTAACACTTAAATTTTGAGCTAATTTCAGGTTTACAAGTGGGGACCTAAACCGTCTTCCTACCTTACATCTGGGGACATTTGTGTATGAATTATTACATTTTGTATTAGTGTCATAGCCTATATGGTTCCATCAAGTATTTCAATTTCATTTTTCAAACTCGATGAATTTACAAGTGGGGACCTTCACAGTCATTTCAACAGGCAAGTGGGGTCTTTTAAACACTCATTTTCAAATTTCATGTATATTATAATTTTATAGTTTAAATAATGATTATCAGAATGAAATTTAAGTAATCAGTCCTATTTCTAGCTTAACACTTAAGTTTTGAGCTAATTTCAGGTTTACGAACGGGGACCTAAACCGTCTTCCTACCTTATATCTGGGGACATTTGTGTATAAATTATTAGATTTTGAATTAGTGTCAAAGCCTATATGGTTCCATCAAGTATTTCAATTTCATTTTTCACACGCGATAAATTTTCAAGTGGGGACCTTCACAGTAATTTCAACAGACAAGTGGGGTCTTTTAAGCACACATTATCAAATTCATGTATATTATAATTTTATATTTAAAATATTGATTATCAGAATGAAATTTAAGTAATCAGTCCTATTTCTAGCTTAACACTTAAATTTTGAGCTAATTTCAGGTTTACAAGTGGGGACCTAAACCGTCTTCCTACCTTACATCTCGGGACATTAGTGTATAAATTATTACATTTTGTATTAGTGTCATAGCCTAAAGGGTTCCATCAAGTATTTCAATTTCATTTTTCAAACTCGATGAATTTACAAGTGGGGTACTTCACAGTCATTTCAACAGACAAATGGGGTCTTTTAAACACACATTTTCAAATTTCATGTATATTATAATTTTATAGTTTAAATAATGATTATCAGAATGAAATTTAAGTAATCAGTCCTATTTCTAGCTTAACACTTAAGTTTTGAGCTAATTTCAGGTTTACGAACGGGGACCTAAACCGTCTTCCTACCTTATATCTGGGGACATTTGTGTATAAATGATTAGATTTTGAATTAGTGTCAAAGCCTTTATGGTTCCATCAAGTATTTCAATTTCACTTTTCACACTCGTTAAATTGACAGTCATTTCAACAGACAAGTGGGGTCTTTTAAACACACATTTTCAAATTTCATGTATATTATAATTTTATAGTTAAAATATTGATTATCAGAATGAAATTTTTGTAATCAGTCGTATTTCTAGCTTAACACTTAAGTTTTGAGCTAATTTCAGGTTTACAAGTGGGGACCTAAACCGTCTTCATAAATAATGATTGGGTGTCTTTTCGGTATAAAAATGTTTGGTTTGGATTTTCTTAAGAAATGTTTTGAGTGCTTGGAGAATAAATATCGTGGCAGAACTCCAGTTTGCAGAATAGGTGACGTGTCTACCATGGAAATGTAGCGGAGAAGATTCACGATGACATGAATTAGAGAAGAATGTAACAACGACAAATTCTTGAAGAAGGATGCCAATATTAATCCTCATTGTGAAATGGATGGTAATCTCCGAAGATAATGGTTCGAATTATTATATTTTTTAAATTAAAAAGACTCACTTGTCCTAATGACATGAAAATATTGATATTCGAATACTTCTCCTTTTGTCTGGAAGTTTAATTTTTCCACCACTTTTGAAATTAGACAACTATCTCTTTAAATTTTAGAATGCCATATATTTTTTGTTAAATCTAAGGTTAATTAGAGAACGTTGTATTTAAAAAAGTAGTCTTCAAACAATGAATGAAATGGATTTTTAATGTGTATATAAAAAACTATATAAGTAGTTCACTGGAAATTACACAGTCATCAACATCATAATAATAATAATAATAATAATAGGGGCTGGGCTCCATGAAACGAGAAATAAATACCTTTTGTATTTTATTTCCGAGTAGGTAGGCTGCCTTGTTTTTTAAGCTTGCAGCATGGCAATCACTTAATTCATCAACCACGCCAAAGTGTATAATCACGGTAAACAAGTGCCTGCCTACGTTGGAGATGATGTTACGATTTACATTTATTCACTAATGAAAATATTCAGGAATTTTATCATGAATGTTTGGAAAAATTTAATCATGAACATTTTTGAAAATTTGATCATGAACATTTTTAAGAATCTCATCATGAATATTTTCAAGAATTTAATCATGAAAAATTAGAAAAATTAATCATGAAAATTTTAGAAAAATCAATCATGATAACTAAGAAAAAATCTATCATGAATATTTAGAAAAATCCATCTTGAATATTTGAAAACAAATTCTTCATGAATATATAGAGAAAAAATGCATCATGAATACTTGGAAAAAATACATCTTGAATATTTTCAAATTATAACGAATGGTTTTATAGATGTTAAGCCTAAAAGTGTCTGACCTTTCCTAGACGTCCTTAAGATTTAAATTGAAATTCCCAATGTAAAAAAACTCGATGTCTTAGATTAGTGGTGTCTTTGAATTTTGAGTAACAAATGGTATATAGGACATTGTAGAACATGGGTTTGATTTATTGGTCGTCCAGTACTAATTTCTAAGTTAGTATACATACACTTCCAAGACAAAGAACCCCAGGCATAATCTCCCATTACTGAAATTGTACAAAATCCGCCATCCCCAGACAAAATCCTCGGTTGTTAACCCTATCCGAGAAAATGAAAAACCCCCCGATAATTATCCCCATCATAGAAAAAATACAATATCAATATAATCCGAAACACTTCAGCAATCCGGTAGTGCAATAGATCAGGTGTTGGACTATTTCTTATTAATTCGTTGACTTTCATTCATTTCAAGGGAAAAATAAGTTTAACCACTGAAAGAACACTTGTGGGAGTTTTTGAATTACTCATACCATTCACGGGGTCTCAGGAAACTCTTTGCTAAATTTCAACCTTCTGTTTTGGATAAAGAATGCGCGCGAGGAAATTTGTTTCCACGCTATAGGATAGGCAACTCCCCGTTCTCCGACAGCAGCTTATTCTGTATATACTCTATTTTCAGCTTCGGTTGTTAGCACGCGCAAAGCTAGGTGTCTATGTTATGTAGCTTTGTGCGTGCTGACAAGAGACGAAGAAAAAAAAAGGATTATAAATATCCGCGAGATTTTTACCTCAAATGCAAGGAACTGTAGGCTTTAGTTTCAAAAACGTGCATAGTCGTATGTATTCAATTGGTGGGTCCTTCAAACATTATCAAGGAACGTTTGCTATTAAAAATAGCGAAAATTATTTCTTGAGACTCCCAAAAGATTTAGAAACGTAATAAATATTTATAATACTAACTCTAACATCCTTCTCTAATAGTCTAAATTAGTATTACTTGAAATTTTAAAAGTCACTGGCTCGACTATGAAGTCGACACTCGACAGTCGAGGCACTTCAACCTTTTTCGAAGACTACTAGAATTTCCGCCCATACATTTGAGCTAAAACTCGCGGATATTTTAACTCCAGAGAATCATTATTTTCTTCGTCTCTTGTCATCACGCACAAAGCTACGTTACATTGAGACCCAGCTTTGCGCGTGCTGACAACCCAAGCTGAATCAGATTATACAGAATAAGCTGTCGTCAGAAATAGGGGAGTTGCCTATCCTATAGCGTGAAAACAAATTTCCTCACGCGGATTTTTTTATTCATGCTCCTATGGTACCCTGTAGGATAAAAACCCTTGGAAGGAAAAACAGACTGAGATCCGCCTTTTTACATAAATAGAAATTGATTTTTAAAATTTTTAGCGGTAGAACCTTTGGTAAACATATTTTACAATATTTACATAGAAATATACGAAAAGGATTCCTCTTAAAGAGCAATAATAGCGCTTATTAAAAATTATAATATTTGAAAAATGCTAAAACCATTCATAATTTGATATCGCAGCTTTTTGAAGATCATTTCATCACCTAAAGAGAAATTATGAAAGGCAACATATAAATTCTATTATTTGAGTTGTAAAAAATGGCATTCTTTAACTTCCGTTTTAAGACTTTTACCCTACTAAACCACATTAAGCCTTTCGAGTGCTCGAGTGGATGGGAATAAGTTAGTGCACATCCATCCTCTAAAAAATTACCTGGCCATCGTGTCCGACGACGAAACGTTTACCATTCGTAAAGACTACACATTCTAACTGCTCGAGTGTCTAATTTGTGTGCTCTGTTCCAGGGTTGTTTCATTTTAATCAAGCGATTTTTTTAAAAAAATCATTTGATTAAAATCAAGAATATATTTTTATTTTTAAAAAATGTTTTCTGAGATTCCAAGAAGTAGGTTAAGAAACTCGAGAAGAAACTTAACTAGAAAAGACCTATAATTAAAAACAATCATAGTGTTGTTATATTTCAGTTTAAGTTTTTCCCAGAACTGAAATAATAACTGGCGATGTCAACTGATCAAGTTTTAATTTAAAAAGCATTAAATATGATCGTATTGTTCTTTTAAAATTCATTACAAAAGTTGTCCCGTGATCTTATTTAAAACCTAAATACTTCCAATAACCGAAATGGCGACATTGAACTGCACGCAAACCTCTATTGCGTTTTTAGCAAAAGTAAATAAACCGTCAAAAGTATACTACAACTGGAAACAATACTCGAAAACCAACAAATCAAACCCGTGTCCTAAAGTGTTCTCTAAACCATTTATTACTCAAAGTTGAAAGACACTACTAATCTAAGACAACAAGTTTAATTTTAAACTTGAAATTTTAATTTAAATCACAAGGACGCCTATTTAAACCTCAGTAACTTGTATGCTTAACATCTATAGGTACAATTTGACTGATAATCTACTCCGAGTCCAAACAGCTTTACCTAGAGGTATGAAATTTTGCAGGGTCGGTACTCAAAGGCAGTAGGCGGGCTCCTAGATTTTTTCAATTCCTCATCATCTTGAAAAATGGCGGCGTCTACGTATTTCAACCGAATCTATAACATTTAAAACACTGGTTCCCAATTTCCGTAAGACTGACTTCGTGTCTTTTGAAGCTCGATTTTCCACCTTCGTTAAAAATGGCGGCCTGAAATGTAATATTATATCTCGATGGGCAACGCCGGTTGTTTTTTTTTGCTACTCTGTAAATACTTAAGATTGAAGATGGATTTTTAATTCTAAATATTCAAGATGAATTCTTTTCTAAATATTCATGATATAATGTATATGTAGTGAAAAGTAAAAAATAAACATTTTGAAATTGAATTGAATAATTTCAGTAAAACTTCATCTGCGAAAAAATACATAACTAAAATAAAATTTCTATCCGAACAACCTTGGAGAAGCTTTAACCTTTGACAGGGCAAAAAATGGTTTTTAACTCTATAACGGGCGCCCGTTAAATTTCACATTTCAAGTAAAAAATCCAAGGCGTCTTAGATTATTGTGTAAATCTAAGTGTCCCTCTATCCATATAGATTATGAAACGTAAACTTTAAACTACAAAAGAATAATATCAAATTATTTTAGGGGAAATAGTCAAGGTTAATAATGGAAGCAGACTCAATTTAGTTTTTTGCCAATTTAACGATATTAAATTCTCAATGTCACGAACCATGGCGATTACCGACTATATTATAGCAGGAAAAGTATGAGTGTGATTGTTTTCCGATGATCATTGAAACTGCTCTACTCTAAGCTAAAAAATATATAGAGCAACCTTCATACGCTGAAACACGACACAATTGCAAACACTGCTTTTTATCGTTTGTAGGGCTCTCTCTCTTTTTTGCTCTATGTTCCAAAAACAGCATGGTTTTCAAAAAACCAAATTCTTAAGTAAAGTTTAAAGGGATGGTTATCACGTTTAAAATGTGCTGGGAATAAGAAAACTTGCAGAGTAAAGCCGAGAAAGCGGGAAATACGTTAAAACTATCCACGTCGTAATATATTTTCATGTCATAAGAACTTGCGAATAATTTAACCTGCATATATATTATTATTATAATTCAAACCATTCTCATCCACTTTGAATTGAACAATATGTCTTCTCAACCATCCTCATGAATTTGCCGTCGAAATATTATTCCCACAATATTATTTTCAGAGCATTTCTCAACATCCAATTCTCAAGCGTCCAAACATTATTTACCGAACGTCAAATAAGTTCTGTTACACCTGTATTTTAGTCATGCCACCTATTTTGCTCCATAAACTATCTCTGTTACGCCTCTATTTTATCATGCCACCTATTTTGCTCCTCAAACTTTCTCAAAGTATATTCTTGAAACACTGTCCATCATCCAATACCGCGACTCGTCCAACTTTTAATACCAATTCAACAGATAACGCCGTCTGCCGTAAAATATCTGTCAAAAGAATTATCCCCAAATATCCACCCACTGTGTAAGCAACTAGTAAATTATAAAAATCATTAAACATATCCAAATCTCTAAATATTTAGACGTTTACAAACCGCCACCAACAACTCTCCATTTCTGAAGACTGAGTCTAATTCATAAGTTCTCATTTCTCATATGTCAGCGTGGAACTAAAAATTCTCGAATTGGAACATCTTGTTTTTCTGATCGTAATGTTTTACTACTGAGCTAAGTTGATATAGATAAAATAAATAATCGTTAGGCTTATTTGCCAATGTTTTGATCGTCATATTTTTGTCATAACTTTTGATTTTCTGAACCGATTTACAATTTGAAAACAGTTTCGGATTCTACGTGACAAGACGCGTGCAACGATATCATTGTTGATCCATTTGAAGCATTATTTCGGAGCGTCATTATCGGGGGGCTTTACTATTTCCGCTATGGCTAACGCCCTATTAGCGCCAAAGTGTCATTTGTAATTTTAGTATAATTTTGAGAAGTAAACCTATTTGGAAAGTCCTACTTTGTTACTCTAGCTCAAATAGGAACAAAATGGCAGCCAAATGAAAATGTCCAGAAACTTTTTTCCGGGACTGTACATATTTCTTAGGCTTTCAGCTTTATAACTTCTTATATTTTTAAAGAGAAACACATTTCTTTATAGAGAAATTAACATGCGGCTGTTTTTTAAGTCTAGGAAATAACAAGTTGGGAAAACCAAAATATTACCTCTCCGAGTCTAGAGGTCTACTACTACAAACTTATTTACCTAGATATGGAATTATTTCTCTTTTTTGAAGTAAAAATTTACGAAATATTGAAGCAGTATTCCAAGCATAGCGAATATACAGTAAAGCAGACGACATTTTACATCCAATAAGGATAAATCTTGGACACATGGAAATCACTCAATGGGGAAAAGATCAGGAAATGAAGTCTACGCTTCAGCTGTTTACCGTATATTCTGATAGCTACATTCACAACTGGTTTGCAGTGTAAACACTATCGTCTCGTCTCACGTCAACAATATTCTTAGTTTGCCAACATGAATGTTAACGTTAAATAACACCAAAGCTAAATTGTAACTAGACGCACTAACAGTCAATGCGCACCATGAAGAGAATATAAAGTCTGTTGCTACTACCCGTTTACCAACCCGTAACTCTGTAGCTTAGCCCTACTATTCTAATTGCCACCATCACCTTTTCTTCTATTATAAAATATTAACCTGATTATTTAAGAGTGTATTTAACTTTCGGCTCACTCTGAACCGTTGATGTCTCTTCATTTCAGACACGAAAATCAAAGCCCAAAGTTTACTTCACCTCAGGCCTCAATTATTTACTCTTTGTTTCACTAAGCCTATTGCGGATAATACTTGATATATCCGCCGGAGTCTCAGTCTTAATTTTCTTCATAAAATCACTAAACCAAGGATTATTCTATATACAGATGTAGTATAGCTTAAGTAATATATAAACAGCCATTTCAAATAACAATATTAAAAAAATCTTTGGAATATCAAAATGAAAGAGAGCTTTAAAGCTACAAAAGTACTAAATGCATCATAATTACGAAAAATACTTCCACATATTCACTTTATATTATGGAAAATGGGAATATTAAGGTTCTGTATGATTTCTTAACACATCAACACAAGACTAACTGCTAACGCGACGCACTAGTGTAACATTGGACGGACACACACAGACAAAAGCATAGACTGCTTTTTAACTCTTTCCGTATTAATTTTGAGTTGAGAAACAAGATTATCTTAAATATAATTAATATTAATTATTTTCTTCGTTAGTTGTTCGCCTTATTGAGCGCTACATCGTTTTGATAAAGAACAATTAAACATTCTTGAGAGACTTGACTAATATTGGCGTTTGAAATGAAGCATACGCCGGTTTCTTCGCTTTACTCAAATAGGTAGTATATAAGGGTTTCGAATCGCAGCTATGGATAAGAACAGCGCAATTGCGTGAACCTTTGGTGGAAGCCCCACCATTGGGAGGCCAGACGTTTCTCGTAACCCTGGCCGATCGCCGCGTATGTCTTAACCTTAAGAATGATGATGGAGTAGAAGCCAGGTGTACAGACTGGTGTCCATGTGGGATGGACAAAAACAAAGACCAGAAGATGGTGGTGTTAGAAGCCAGTAAGTACAGACTGGTGTCCATGTGGGATGGACATAGAGCAGATGACGGTGGTGATTAGAAGCCAGTGTGTACAGACTGGTGTCCATGTAGGATGGACAAAGACCATAAGAGGGTGGTGATTAGAAGCCAGTGTGTACAGACTGGTGTCCATGTGGGATGGGCATAGACCAGAGGCTGTTGGTGTTAGACAGGCATTGGAGTAATAGCCTGTAAGTGTAATACAATTTTCGAAATTTCCGGAAATTGAGAACACGTTTGCTCCGATTTGCAAACTGCGAATTTGACGCCTTTTCCAAAATATTGCGTTAAAATATGAAGCCTTTTTCAAAATATTGCTGTAAAATTTGACGCCTTTTCCAAAATATTGCGTTAAAATATGAAGCCTTTTTCAAAATATTGCTGTAAAATTTGACGTATTGTCCAAAATATTGCTGTAAAATTTGACGCCTTTTCCAAAATATTGCGTTAAAATATGACGCCTTTTTTAAAATATTGCTGTAAAATTTGACTCCTTTTTTAAAATATTGCTCTAAAATTTGACGCCTTTTCCAAAATATTGATATAAAATTTGACGCCTTTTCCAAAATATTGCCGTAATATATGACGCCTTTTCCAAAATATTGCTGTAAAATTTGACGCCTTTTCGAAAATGTTGCGTTAAAATATGACGTCTTTTTCAAAATATTGCCGTAAAATTTGACGCCTTTTTCCAAAATATTGCCGTAAAATATGACGCCTTTTCCAAAATATTGCCGTAAAATATGACGCCTTTTCCAAAATATTGCCGTAAAATATGACGCCTTTTCCAAAATATTGCCGTAAAATATGACGCCTTTTCCAAAATATTGCTGTAAAACATGACGCCTTTTCCAAAATATTGCTGTAAAATTTGACGCCTTTTCGAAAATATTGCGTTAAAATATGACGCCTTTTTCAAAATATTGCCGTAAAATTTGACGCCTTTTCGAAAATATTGCCGTAAAATATGACGCCTTTTCCAAAATATTGCCGTAAAATATGACGCCTTTTCCAAAATATTGCCGTAAAATATGACGCCTTTTCCAAAATATTGCCGTAAAATATGACGCCTTTTCCAAAATATTGCCGTAAAATATGACGCCTTTTCCAAAATATTGCCGTAAAATATGACGCCTTTTCCAAAATATTGCCGTAAAATATGACGCCTTTTCCAAAATATTGCTGTAAAACATGACGCCTTTTCCAAAATATTGCTGTAATATATGACGCCTTTTCCAAAATATTGCTGTAAAATATGACGCCTTTTCCAAATATTACGATTAATTTCCAAATAATTCGCGTAATATTCCATAATTTTGCCTTTACGTTCATTTGCTTCCCAAATTATTTGAAGCCTCTTGCAAAAACTAGATGATTACTTCATTTACAACCCAAATACATTGCAACCTTTTCTGAAATATTTCTCAACTAAAATCCGCCTTTTCCAAAATTTTGAGGCTTACTTCTTTTACAACTCAAATAAAATGAGACCATTTCCTAATTTTTTTCTCAATTAAAATCCACCTTTTCAAATATTATTAGCATAAATGTCATAATTTTTGTATATTTTCCTTTTCTTAGTAAGATCCAGTATAAGCTATAACACTATTTTCGTCGCGAGTCCATTTGGTAAGATCGAGCTCGGCTGCAGACGACGGAGTTTGGTTTTTCTGGAATTCTCGGGGCCCGGGGTTATGGTAAATACATGCAATTTTAAAATTTTCAAAAATATTTTTGACCAACTTGCGGCGGGTTTAGAAATTTTTTACTATTTTTTTCCGAACTCCCCGTGGTCTAATTAGTCAGAAACCGCTGTTAGTTGAGTTAGTTAGATAAAGTGCAATCCTACCTCCTCTTTTTCAGTGCCTTATTATTAATATATCCCTGTTTTTTCATTTTATTCATATTGATATATTATAGACCAATAGTAGGCCAAAATAGACGAATCATTGTAGATCAGTAGTAGGACAAAATAGACGAATCATTGTAGATCAATAGTAGGCCAAAATAGACAAATCATTGTAGATCAATAGGAGGCCAAAATAAACGAATCATTGTAGATCAATAATAGGTTAAACTAGATGAATAATTGTTTATCAAAATAGGCCGAACTTGATGAATCATTGTAGATTAATAATAGGTCAAACTAGATGAATAATTGTTTATCAAACTAGGCCGAACTAGATGAATCATTGTAGATCAATAATAAGCCAAACTAGATGATAAATTGTTTATCAAAATAGGCCGAACTAGATGAATCATTGTAGATCAATAATAGGCCACACTAGATGAATAATTGTAGATCAATAAAGGTCCAGACTAGATGAATCGTTGTAGATCATAGGCTATTAGGATGAACTACAATAACTGTTTTAATATTATTAAAAGTGTGGCTCTGATATTTGATATTTTGGATGTATAGACCCTTGACCTCAAATAGCTCAGCCCACAGATTGGGCTTCATTACGACACAGACTTCTACAATGTTTTTAATGCAGCAAGTAGTACTCCTTAAATCTGCTAGCGTGGATGATCATTTAAACTATTATCACTATTAATCGAAGCATATTTTAAGCTCTTTATTGAAACCTTTTAGTTAAGTTAAGCAAATTGAAGTTAATTCAAGCTTCAACCCTAAAGATAACTGCGTACCCAATCATTTTAGCCACATCGTAGTATATGATAGGCTCTTAGTTTGACCCGAACCGTAATAATTGTAGTAGGCCTAGCCTAGTTGTAGTTGTTGTTGTGGCCGCAGTTTTCGCTTTAGTACCTCAACCCACCCATAGGAGGAACTGAGCTCGGTTAGAGAATTTATATTAGTTAAAATGTATCTTAGTTCCAGCCGGGAATCGAACCCGGGTTGCACGCGCAAAGGAGTGAGACGCTCTACCACTGTACCACGAGGGCGTGACAGAAATGGCGAGTTTTCTTCGTTTAATTTATCTCTAAAAGGTCGGGAACATAGACATTAGAACACTATTTAGAACCTAGACAAACTATTGCGAGGGGGGTTTCGCGACATTCTGTTACGAAAATTTCTATCCCACCTTTTCGCGTGTGTGATAGGGTTTTTGATACGTGGCGCCCCTATCGGCGAACGAAGGAGCTATTCAATTTGAACAAAAAATAAATGCCGTAATGTTTCATCTTGCAAATGTTTTAATTCTCTGTTAATAAACCTCTCTTTTTTTACAAACACTTTTCCTTCCATTAATTATTACGGAAATTAATAAAAATTAATAAAAATTAATTAAATATAAAACGTCCCCGGCGGGATTCGAACCCGCGTTGTCTCCCTCCCAAGTACTGACCGCGCTCGAAGCTGCTTAACTTCGAGTGTTAACATGGGGTTAGTAATATTTTAATTTACCTCACCGCATGTAGATGGCGCTACAAGCAACTCACCCTATCACACACGCGAAGGGGCGCTTCCATTGAACCCGAATCAAAGCTGAAAATTCAACTGTTCCTCTTGTATCTCTATGGTCGGGAATGAGGGAGGACCATATTTGTGGGGTCGGAAACTTCTGAATTTGTGTCTTTTGGTCTTTATATTTATTTATTTTTATTTATGTGCTTATTAAATATATAACGATGTGGCTGCTATTAAGTCCCAGCCCTTGAGCCATCTTGTTTTTGATGTTTCGCCTTATCTCTATTTTATTTGATATTTCGAATTCCGGATTACATATTTCTGGTGTCAGATTGGATGATTTCGAGGGAGTGTCTTCAGAGTATAGAAAATACCCAGACACAATACGATATCAAATTATTTCTAATATTGAGATTGAAAATGAATTTGGACCAAAACAACGGACTCAATAAGTTGTTGGCGTGAAAAAAGAAACTCTTTTCTCGCGTATAAAAACTCGCTCGATGCTCGCTTGACTAAATAAAGTTCTTTCGAAATTGCTCTTTATGGCGTTATAATTGAAATATTAACTTTTGGGAAAAGTTCCCAGGAATGATTTAAATCACGCAATTGCGTTGAATAAAGCGAAACTCGAGAGTTCAACTTCTTTCTAAATAAATCGCGTCCAACCACAACAGCTAAATTTTTGTTCTTAATTGCGAGGCGTAAAAGCTGACAAAGAAACGTATTTGCGTCACGCGAAATTATTGAAAAAAGCTTTCAAGTATAGAAACATTAATCGAATACTGCACTTTTTCTGTCCCACGGTTTTCGACTTAGCGCGCTGAAATATATCACGAATGAATGGTGAAGCTCATTCGTGGCCTGTCATCTATCCGTATATTTTGTGTTTAATTCCCGAAAGCAGCGTCGTTTAGCATACGAAACGTACGTAAGGAGAAAATTTTCATTTTTTAATGACAAAGAGTATGATTTTTGACCACCTGAAACCACATTCGATGTGAGTATAGAATAGACGTGCTAATAGAATTTCCAAAAAAACCCTATGGGAATGGTCTATTGGGCCAGTTATTGTACACCCCTGGAATGTTTTGTGTGTTAATGTTAATTGTTTTCATTGAGTTCGTGGTGGGTATGACCATTAGTTCATAAGATATGTTCCATAAGTTTGTCACTGGTTGTGAGAGCTTGTCATGAAGAGACGTAGGTGAAACGTCAGAGATTCTCGTAAAGCGACGCCTGGTGAAGCGCTGTCAAAGGCTTAGTACAGTCTAAATAGGAAGATGGGCTGCAAAACCACGTGTAGTCAATTCTCGCGTCGTTCTCGAACTAGCTCTCAGTAAGTCTCAACCATTTCGAAGCATATATAGTGTTCTAAACTTATAATATGACTATTACTTATTTATCAGAAATGCTAAATTGCTAAACGTATTGCTATCCGTATTGGGACTTAAGTGAGGTTTTGATAGTTTTAAATACTTGATAACGTGACACTTCTGTTGTTAGCCTCCATAGAGCATGTAGAGTGCGATTGTCTTACTAAAGCAACAAAGCAACGTCATAACTGTGCGGTTTTATAGAATTTTTCCGAAATAATTGATATTTTGAAAAATTATTCCCTCTGACCGGTATATTACGGGATATTTCACCAGAAATATATATTTGTAGTAGGGATAGCGAGAGTTCGTAAACGATGTGGCTTAATTATGGGCTAGACCATCTTGTTTGATTAGTTAAAACGCGAGCCGATATTAACTAAACGACTTCAAAATGAATAGTGCATGAATAATGTATGAATAATGTCTCTTGTTTTTGGGTGGGTTTGATTTTAGTCCAATATCGGTTAGAAATTTGTCCAATATCGGTTAGAAATTTGTCCAATGTGGGCTCAGATTACTCTGAACCATTAGGAGACACGAATAACTAAACACATTTTAATTCATATCTTCTCCGGCTTCTATAGTGATTACTTTTCGGTCCAGTACGAACAGATAGAACGGAATGAATGCAATTGGTTCACAGGATAGTATAGTGCGAATGGCCCCTGGTTTATGCTCCCTATAATAATCGTATCGGGTTTATCCGCTTTATGACGCTTTTTGTATCAAGTATAAATTTGCATTTAATTGGAAATTTTTAATTTTTTAAAGGTAATCAGACATGAATGACACCCTGATTTATGACCATCTGAAAATGCATTCAAAGTAAGTAGTTTTGACAAGAGGAAGAATTTAAAACCAGACACACTGAAGTTTCGAATCTGTTCTATTTAAAACACTTAAGTTGCATATAGGCCCTAATTTGTTTAGGGAGTATATATGAAACCTTTTTTAATGCACAAGGAACGTATTCTCTCAACGTGCTAACCTTTCATAAAGCTTAAAATGTGATAAAATAGGGTAATTAGCTTATGCAGTGTTATAGAGTAGAATGTCTATACCTATAAAGTAGCCTGTACCCCCATCAACGTCAATGAAGTCCTCCCAGAATCCTCGACGTTTCGGTAGCACAAGATGGCTCCGGCCATATTAGTTTTGCGCAGCCTCTAGTCATTAAACTTAACAGGAGCAGATAATGAAGGAGTCTCGAACGCTAGCTTCCACAATGTAGAGTACAATGGGATCCACGTACGTCACATGTCGGGCAAAAATGTAGTGGTATCGTTTGCCATAGAGACGCTTCAGACAGAATAGCAGATGATGCTTTTGGTAGATTATATCTGGCACCAAAGGGTGCTGGAAAAATCTTTTTGTGATAACGGTGGCTAGTTGGCTACTGACTGAGGTTGATATCCGTTCGCGACCTAAATATACACAGTAAAAATACTTTGTTCAAACAACTGTAACCGGTGCATGGTGTTAAGAAAAAAAATAAGAAAAGTACGTCCAAACTAGCACAGAAACACATCAATAGGCAGGTAAGCCAAGACTTAATTAACAATTGTGCCTACTGGAGTGATTGGACTCGATTTTTTAAAAGATTAAAGCAAGGTTGTAAAAGATGCCAAAACACAATGTTATATATGCGTTTTAGCAAAAACCGATTTATGCACTAACGTAATTTTTTAGCCACATCGTAGTATACGATGAGGCTCTAAGACTGACGCGAGCCGTAGTAGTAATAGAAGTAGTAGTAGTAGCAGTAGTAATAGTAGATGTAGCCGGAGTTTTCGCTTTCGTTATCGTTATTTTTTAGCTTAAAAGGAACTTTATATTACCACAACCTCTGCCACAACCCACCAATAGGGGTCACTGGGCTTGATTAGAGGTTTAATTTTAATTAAAATTGTAGCCGGGAATCGAACCCGGGTCGCTCACGCAGTAGACAGACATTCTACCACTGAGCCATAGTGCCATGATAGAATCTGTGAATTTTTTATCGTTTAGTTTTATCTCTAAATTGTCGAGGTGATTTGGGGTGGGGTACCTCTTAATCTGTGGGGTCGTATACTTTTGAATTTTTATCTGTGGGGTCGGATACTTTTGAATTTTACTTTTGATAACCGAGACGTTCGCGGATCACATTGCCCTCTACATTATGGAAGCTAGCGTCCGAGACTCCTTTGTCATCTGCTCCTGCTGGTACAAATTTAGTTTTGTGGCTAGCCAGTGCGACGTCGAAATGTCCTACCCGCCAAACAGTCGGCCGATTACTTTTCGTTGAGCGAAAACAGGCCTTTGGCCTTCTCTTAACTGTCATGCTGACCGATGGGAATTGAATTAGTTAACCGATTCCATAATCCATATATTCAAGCAAAAGGTTTTATTGGCCGACTAGTTTTTTAGGGCTGCCAACTGTTGGCCGTCGCTTAAATGCCGTTATAAAATCAATTTAAGCAAACTTTTTTCCGTATATGTTAAATTTTCGTTCCATGGTTGATCTAAACTTCGTTGTTTTATTTTATAAAAGGACTGCTACTTCACCGATTTTTAATAAAAATTTTATTTATCACTTTCCAAAATACTGTTTACCGACTCAAATTACAGCATGCAGCCAAATCGTAGATATTGAATTTCTGATCCATGGTATTTTAATATTTCGAATGTTGTTTATTTAATAAGAACAGCTACTTCATGGAGTAAATTTTTATAAGTTTATTTGAAGTTTAAAATTTTACCACTTCAAATTTTAAACTTCAAAAAAACTTATAAAAATTTACTCCATGAAGTAGCAGTTCTTATTAAATAAACAACATTCGAAATGCAGCCAAATCTTTCACTGACTTCATAATAAATAGAATGTGATAGGCCTTTCGTAATGATAATATTATTTCCCGTTTGTGGTTTGTTTTTAAAGCGCATAGCCTAATTCTCTGTTGAAGGTAGCTACAACCTCAGATTATTAATCTTAGCTACAACCTTTACAATACAACGTATGCAATGGTGCTGAAATTCCATTCTCCGACGAGTACATGCGCTCAACAAGAATTTCACATTGCTTAAATATACCCGATTGACTCCAAAATTATTTTAAATCACGGGAACGCAATGATAGAATCAGATTTGATGGATTAGACAAAGGCTTTTGTAACTTTAAACGAAATATAAAATACCACGTATACTGTATAGAAACAGTTTATTAATTATTATTCTAAAATGATAATTAAAAGTAATAAATTATATTTATTTCTGAGCGAATAAACTTAATGCAAGACAGCGTTGATTTTATTCCAAATTTTTGCTTCATTTAACAACAGAATTGTCTTTATTTTATTTTGTTATATATTTCATTTAAACTAATGACTGAACACCCAGTAACTTTGAGTTACACAACCTCGGTTTTTGCTGGCAAAAAAGGGAGCCTATGTAAACAACAAAGATGGCCGCCTTCACTCGTTCGTTGAAAGGCATACGCCTTGGTGTTATATAGGTTTAATTTTTAAATTTTGAATGGACTGCGATTCCAGTCTAATAGTTAGTACAAGGGGGAAGGAGGAGAAGCGATTCACGGTACAAATCATCATTTAATGGCAAGGAATTGAAGTTCCACCAAGAAAATTACGTCAGACTTTGTTTACATGGGGTTGGGGTGCACGCGAGGAGCGAAAGCGTTGCGCAGAACCGAGGTACGCTAAGGCTAGGGGGGAAAGTCCGAGTTTCCTCTCCCTGTAAATAGAAGCTCCGTGGTTCACGATGCAACTTTGAGAAACCGCGTTTGTAACTGGTTTCTGCACTAGCGCTTTTGTTCACACTTAATTTTGGCAGCGTTTTAAATCGCTTCGAACCGGTTACGCGAGTAGGTGTGAACATGTCTTTTCAAACGTTTTCGAGTTAAAATGTCAAAACAAAATCATCTTTCTATAAATGTAAATGGCGGGTAATTGCTAGGTTTTCCGACAAAAATGATACCGGCTATCACGTTGATAAAAAAGGACAATTGCTGTATGGCTGTACTTTTTAATATTTTTTTAAAGGGTATGAGAAGCTTCGTTTGAAAAACCTCTGATTTATATAACAAAAGATAGAATTAATTTCTGTGAATTCAAAAATATCAAGCTTTTAATTCTCCGATTTCTGGTTATTTGGCAATATGCATTTGAAAATGCTTCATATGAAATTATTTGAAATCCACTATTTATGAAAGGCGAAAACGTTTCCCTGTTGTTTGACGTCACATATATATAGTTTTCACGCGAGATGGTGCCACTCTCTCCGCTATCAGACCCAGAGTTTAGACGGGGAGAATCATGTACAAAGCTCGAACCGCGTATAGAGTGGTACTGCGAAGGGAAGGTTATGGGAACGTGACGTCAATATTGGGGGTCTAAAATGTATTGCTTAAGCTGACGACTTCCAATATGGTCGCCAAAACCGAGGTAAGAGATAGGAGGGTGTGACGTCACGAGAAAGTTCGTGGTAGCAGACTATACCTCGCGCGTATAGGATTCCCTCGCTTTTTTTCCTCACGTCATAGTGATGTCATCAAGCAGGCGAACAAGCTCGACAAGACAACATTGTTGATATCGAAACTGAGTTTTCGTGATTTTCCAATGGATTTTAAAAATAGAAACTTTGGTTCAATTATATTAAAAACTTGATATTTTGAAAGTAGAGACTTGAAAGTGTAACATAATACCACTTTCGTGCTAAAATATGATATGAAATTGTAAACTCCCATACACTTTAACTACATTTCGCAATACAGCAAAACAAGAGACATAAATTTACTTATACACTATATCCTTACAATACACACATATTCTTATACATAATTTGCCAATAGAGCTAGCTTACTTAAATTACTCATCATAACAAAGGTACTAGGCCTAGCTCTACTCGAACGAGGTTGCGGGTTAAGAGCTAGTAATATGCTTTAAATTTTCAATAGTTAATACATTGATTTTCTAATTCTGATGCTAAATAAAGATAACCCCGAAAAAGCATTTTTTGCGCACATGGATAATGCTAGCGTCTGTTGTATTACCAGCATGGACGAACCAATACTGAAGGACCGACGGCAGCCCATAGAGCCCCATACTAAGGGATTAAACAACCAATGTTAAGCATACTTTGCTCCCCTTTTCAGCCCCAAAATGGAGGGGTTATGAAAAATACTGAGTCAATTCCCGGAAAAAGCTAGCGCCATCTAGACAAAATAAGACGTTATATTCTTCCCTCTTTAGAACGTTGATTCCCCCATAAGCCTCCCGCTGTCCGGTTTGCTACTATCTGCCGCTAGAAGGCGAATTAACAAGTATTTTCAACTTTTCCCCTCTGCCATTCGCAAGGGGTCGGTCATTCGTGAAATCCCGTACGCTAGCCGCGAAATCTAACTTAAGAAATCCGAAATCAATGCTGATTTCGAAATCCCATAAAAAATCCGAAATTAGTAACGAAATCACAAAATCAGTAAAGAAATCATAAAATCAGTAAAAAAATCACAAAATCAACAAATAAATCACGAAATCAACAAAGAAATTCCGAAATCAGAAGCGAAATCACAAAATCAGTAAAGAATTCGTAAAATCCATTACAAAATTCATGAAATCCAAAATTAAAAGAAATCACAAAATCCGACGAAATCACGGGGGGAATCACAAAATCCGACGAAAACACCGGGGAAATCAAGGGAAAAACCTCAAAATCCAACAAAATCAAGGGAAATATCGCAAAATCCGTCGAAATGACGGTTAAAATAGCAAAAACTGACGGAATCACGGGAAAAATCAAACAAAATCCGACGAAATCAAACTAAATCCGATGTAATCAAACGAAATCCGATGAAATCAAATTGGATTTCGAGATTCCGTACACTTTTTCCAAAACGTTCGACCCCTCGACCATCCGTCCTTCAGTATTGGTTCGTCCATGTTACCAGCAACGGGCTTTTCTACGAATCACTAAACAATAATGTACTAGTGAAAGAGGAGCTATTATCATAATCAAATTTTTTTTGTAGATTTCACCAATTCAAGAGTGAAGTTTTATTTAGGGTAAGAATTTTTTTGGCTTTAACCATAATTAAACTTAAACCACAAAATTCTTGTTTCAAAATTTATATTTAAATTTTGCCGGTGAATTGGAAAAACCAATTTCTTATTTTAGAAGTGCATTACTTCTGTAAGCTATGACTTGGAGAACTTGAACCATTCATCGATGCCGCATAAATACGAACATATAGCAACGTTAACAGCACATCCTTACATAACAGATGTTAGTTCTGATATATACGGGGCATTTACCCTACAGGTAAGATTCCATGGTAGTACAATATAAATTAAGTTTATAGTGGCTTGATCTTATCTATAGATCAAGTAGCGTCAATGGGCCACAAATTACGTCAAAGTAATATTTCTGAGAAAAGAAATGTGGAAGCGCATCATGTTTCTGCTAATTAATGGAATGTTTTATTAGTTCTCTCTGATAGAATTTCCTTTGGTGTTGTCTGCTAAGGAAAGTGTAAATACCCTTCAGAAGTTCAGACCAACAGGTGAAGTGACTGAAACTAGCCTCCAAACCCGTTTTCATAGAAACTGTAGAAATTCAGTTTCAGCTCCCAGCTTAAAAGCCTGGTTTTCACTAGCCTAAAACGCAGGAAAAACCGCGTTCCGCGCCTTTTTTAAGCCTGGTTTTCACTGAACAGTAAAAAAATCCTCAAAATTTTGCAAAAACGGCGGCAAAACGTTTTCACTAAAACTTGTAATATCATGAAATATCATGAAAGAGTGCGAGCTCGTTGAGACCAAGTTATGTTGAAAATGCACCAATAGCAACCAATCTATTTTCTTAGAATTTATTGTCCTTGTAAAAACTTTCATTATTATCATATAAACAACGATTAAGCCAAACTTCTTTAACAAGCACGATGCGCTCCCCATCTTTTTCCTAAAAGTTATAATTTGACGTCATTTTTGGCCTATTGACGAAACTCGGTCACTCTTTAGATACTCTAAACAGAATTTGACCTATAAATCCAGTTTCCAAAAGGAAGTACGTTTTTTTAGAGATTTTTAACGTTTACTTTGTATATAAACTGTGTTTTGTTAATTAAAGTCTCACTGTTAACGTTACCTTTATTTCGGACACGTTATTTCGAGAAGCGTTAGAGAGTAAGGATGACGGTATAAACCCAAAAATTTTACCCTCCTTCCTTCCCCCCTTTCAGGAGGGGGTAAAATTTTTGGGTTTATACCGACATTCCTGGGTTGGGGGGATATGGGGGGGAATTTATGACGTCACGTGATGGTGTTGGCGGGAAATTTGAATTTATTTTTAGTGTATTGGTATGACGTCACGGTTAATTTTGATGACGTCACGTGGCTGGTACCTGTAGGGATAGGCTTATGCTAGGCTTATGCTAATGTAGATCCTGAAAAGGATAGGCTTAAGCTAGGTTATTCTAGGCTTATTATTATTACGAATCGAATTTTAGTCAAAAACGTTTAATGAACACAATCAATTCCAATTAATTCGCGAATGTACGCGTCGTTATTTAAGCAAATGTAGAATAAATTATATAATTGTAGTTTACGCGTCAAGTTTTTGTCACGAACCAAGTTACAAAAATCTTCGAAAATGCTCGAAGGAACTATACACACTGCTAAGAAATTTTTTACACGGTCGTAATCATTGTAAGACATAGTACCGCGACTTACATAATATTTTTGATATATATCATTCATGCGTTGTACAATAGCTTCGTACATGCATTTAATAACTTCGGCTTGATCATTCAAAAGGTTGAAGTGAAATCTCACAAAACTAAATTTCTCGTTCAGTTTCCCTGCCTCGGCCATTGTTAGAGTGAATACGCTGCCATCGTCGAATACTATATTCCCCTCCATAACGGTTATTTTTATTTTCAAGATCAAGTAACGATAATTACCCCAGTCGCCATTTTCCATAGCTGAATAGATCTCCGTCCACTCCTCCATAAATTCCTTCAAAACGTTTTCCGAGATGGTGAGAATTGTTCCGTCCTTCTTTGTCAAAAGTAGGCTTGGCTCGAATCCATTTACCCCGAAAACGGCATAGCATTCATTACTTAGTCTAACACAGGCGTTCACGCGGTAAACTCCTACTTTGGTGGACATTCTTACGACAGGTCTTTACGGGTTAAAAGCTGAGGGCTGAATGATCTTTATTGCGTGATTTTTTTGAGTGCGGGGTTGGTAATTAGCCTGAGGGTATATTAACTGCTTTTTTTTATTGTCCTTTATTGGCCAGGTGGTTTAGGACCTTAAAGGGGGGCGTGGCTAAACCATTTGTATTGTTATCAATAGAATCTGTATTTAGAGTGATTTATGACGCACCACCAACGTGTTAAGACATTCCATCGGCTTTTTTATTTATACGTAACCACGCGCAGACGGGTCTATGGCCATAAATAGGGACAGAACTTGAACAAAAGAATTTATCCCCATCCGTTTTTATTTTTACTATATAGACGTGTCATAATGGGTTAAGGGGCATGGTCGAATCAGTTGTATTGTTACTAATGGAATCTATTTTCGGATTTATTGCTTTGTTAGTTGGTGACTCTTCCTACCACGAAACATTTAATTGTTTCCAGGTGTTTGCCCCGAAGGCATTATCCTGACAAGTCTCAACATGTTATGTCTTTGTTGCGTTACCCGAAATTAAAGTAATATTTTTAAAATACCAAAATGCAAATTCAACTAAAAATACAGTTACTAGGATGAAAGTAACGGCCACTATTTCCCCTGGCTTTGAAAGAGCTTCGCGAATTAACGTCTGCTTAGTAACAGCATCCATTACAATCTAACCTTTCATCCCCTTATTTGGGGTATAAATAGCGTCTGATTTGGTACGGACCTCATTAGATTGTTAGACACCGCCAGGATTAGATGAATCGAGAAATTACCCGTCTAGAAACGTTTGGTGCATTTGCGAGTACGTTTGTAAAACCGTCAGAACTAGCCCGTCATGGGTTTTACTATTTAAGTTCGGGGACCGACGCTGTTAAATGCCATTTTTGTGACTTAACGCTACGAGGATGGGAACCTAACGATAATGTTTTCGAAGAGCATCAGAAATTCAAAGCAGACTGTCCTTTACTTCAAGGATTACCAACAAATAACATGCCTATATTCATCCAAAACCCATTGACTAAAGACATACCACCAAACAGAAAGTACAGAGATGTCCCTCAAGAAGAGTGGGGGAAAGAAAAAGTCATTCCGCCAACCCAACCCATACCAACAACCCCAGTAGCACAAGCCTTCCGAATAGCAGTCGGTTAAAGGTCGAATAGTCGGTTTACGGTCCAGTCGGCTGTACCATGCTTATTCCGACACTTTTCCGACTTATGAAGCCGACTACTTCTTTTAGTTGGCAATGCCGACATCTATCTGACAGTTGGAACAGAGATGGTTTAAAGTAGGCTTGCCTACCGTCTAGAAAATTCCAACTTATTTTTTGCCAATTCATTACCGACTCTCTCGCGTTAGTCGGTATTGTGACGTTTAAGAAGAGTAAAATTAAAAGCAAAGTTATGCTTCGGCCGTTTAGTAACCGACATTTATCCGACAGTTGGAACTGAGATGGTTTAAAGTAGGCTTGCCTACCGTCTAGAAAATTGCAACACATTTTTTGCCAATTAATTACCAACTCCCTTGCGCTAGTCGGTATTGTGACGTTTATGAAGAGTAAAATTAAAAGCAAAGTTGTTTTTAGGCCGTTTAGTAACCGACATCTATCCGACAGTTGGAACTGTGGTGATTTGAAGTAGGCTTGCCTACCATCCTAAACATGTAACCCATTTTTGCCAATTGATTCAGTATTGTCACGTTTAAAAAGAGTAAAATGAAAAACGAAGTTGTTGGTAGGCCTTATTATTGCGTGGGACGGTTTTTTTGACTTTTACTATTCCGCATATGCCACCAAAATTTTTTTGTTATATATTTAACTTATACTATATTTCGACCCACAAGCAGAAGTTGATAATACTATATTTTTGGCAACACTAGAAACATAACGTTACAAAAAACTGCAAAGCAAGAAAACACATCTTATTTTCTAGTTCGAATTTTTATTCCTGTAATTTCTCGGGTCAGGTGACACACCTCTGTTCTATTGGCGTAACTAAGGTAACGCCATGCACGTCATCATCGAAGAGGGCGCTGCTAGTGCGAAAGCAAGTCAGCCTTTCCAGTATCTCTGACGCGGCTGGGTCGTTAGAATGTTTAAAGGAGATTTTTGTGGTCGAAAATGATTAGTTCTAGGCTTGCTAACTTTTAATTTCATCGCTAAGGTTCTTTGTCACACTATATAAACTAAAACGTAAGTTTTGAATTTTGTTATTGAATTATCAATTTATCTACCTTTTAGAGCCAGTTTTATGCATAAGCCTTTGCTTTTTACCTAGCTTCTCATCTGCTGGGAACCACACCCCTATAAAGTGAAACCAAAACTTAAACGTTTATGTATACCTTCAGTTTATTTGTTTGAATAGAAAAGAAGCAAGTGCTTTGGGGCGCTTGGAAATCAAAAACCTTATATATTAAAGATTTTTGGTTGTGAAAATAATACTGAATTCCAAAATAGATCTCAATTTATTTTAGTTACAGAATTGTTTTGCGGTTTCAAACATTTTAAGAGAAAAATGTGTGAAATAATACCCTTTAAAATTGTATGTTTTTCTTTTTCCTTAAAAAAAATCTGTAAGTGTATATCAGGGTTGCCACAGTACCTGGATATCCAGGAAAAGTCTGGGAATTTAAAAATGGGCCAAAAGGTCAGGGAAAAGTCGGGAAATTTCAAAAATTTTAGCAAATTCTGGGAACTTGATTTTAGTGGGTAAAAGTATTTATTGAAAGAGTAATGAAAGTTTCTCCTTATCCTCTCTTAACACAGAAAACTCTAGAGCAATCCTTAAAAATGTCTAGAATTGTTTTTATAAAGTAAATGCCTTCAAAAAAGCTCTTAAGACTGTTATTTATAGTTAAAATGATTCTTATTCATTTTGGTGCAACAAATACATTGGAAAACTTAATGTAGAGAGTTTATTTAATTATAAGCACTTAAAACGTGCAGTAAACATTTACACTTTCGGCCTAAAAAGGTCTGGGAAAATCTGAGAAAAAGGTCAGGGAAAACCTGGAAAAGTCCGGGAATTTTGTTCTGAAAAGCAACCCTGTATATTTTTCATAAAGATTTTTGTAATTTAAGAGATAGTAACTGGCCACATCGAAGATATTAACAATGAATATTAATAAATGCTTTAATTGATTTAAATATTATACTCTCCCTGAAAAATTTTACTTTTGGTTAAAACCAATTAGCTAGGCAGCTAATATTTCCATTCGACTAGTCGTGTAATATCGAATACATTGTTTAATATTTGAAATTGTTATAATTGATGCTCAACCTGTATGTTACTTGAAATAACCAAAGTACAAATTCTAAAGTGATTTTCATTGAAAATGTATAAAAGAAATTTCAATACTAGGTATCAGTATCCTTTACTATAAGCGAATGAAGCCTCGAGTTAAGGCTTGATCGTCGCAAAAGCGTCGGACCTCTTGCTGACAGGAGGTTAAGTCGACTCTCAAACGTGTTGGATGAGGGTCGTATTTCATTCGTGTCGTAACAGTCGGTAAACCAGTGGGCCGTCGTCCCACCGGGCGGACATTTCGATTCTCAAACCCTTACTCTACCAGCCCTTTACCGACGATTTACCGTTCCTATACTAAAAAGCCGCGAAATCGTCGGATTGAGCGCGGCTTTAGGTAGGCATAATGACGCCTACCTATAGTCGGCCAACAGTCGTTTTATAGTCGCCTCATAACAGTCTGAAAACCGGCGGGCCGTCGTCCCGCCGGGCGGACATTTCGACTCTCAAACCCTTATTCTACCAGCCCTTTACCGACGATTTACCGTTCCTATACCAAAAAGCCGCGAAATCGTCGGATTGAGCGCGGCTTTAGGTAGGCATAATGACGCCGACATATAGTCGGCCAACAGTCGTTTTATAGTAGCCTCAAAACAATAGGAAAACCGGCGGGCCATCGTCCCTCCAGGCGGACATTTCGACTTTCAAACCATTACTCTCCCGACTTATTAGTGACTTTTTACCAACTCGTCGGTAACACACAAAGCCGACCATGTAGGCCCTACGTCGGCAGTGCTACTGGGGAACACTTACTCCGAATGACGATATTGTACAGTCGCCGCAATTAAAAACTTTCTCTCTCGCGACGTCTTGTTTCAATCATAAGCCGCAAATTATTGATCTGATACAATGGGTATAAAAAAACGTATCTTATATTGTTGTTTCAATAAATTTTTTACTAAGCGTTTTTTTTTACACTCTCCACTTTCCATTTCCAACTGCTAAATAGGGGGTTTTGAATGATTGGGATGATTTTAAAGAGAAGGTGAACAGTTGAGCATAGCTTGTCCGAATTACCGAATGACATTCCAGTAAAGGGAGAGTGATGTTAATTGCAATTTTCTGAATACACGTCCCCCACGGAATCAATGCCTTGAGCCATATTCTTATGGATAGAGATACCCTTTAATGTTGCACAAAGATATAATCAACAATTGTGGTATGAAACTTCAAATCTTCCTAGGGTGAAGATATGGCCACGGGTGCGACATTCTGTTCCACTATGGTTCGCAAATGTCAGGGGTGGAGAAAGATTTCTATCTAGATTAGTGGGCGATTCTTGATGTCAGATTCAACATAAGTCAGCACAAACGTTTGGTTGAAAACGACGCATTTCGGAGAGAACCATCTTGAAATTCAATGGCCAACAAATTCCCTCAATATGTCACCCATTGAAAACCGCTTGGTGGAGGAAATTAAGGTTCACTGAAAACGAGAATACCCACATTCAAAGTATTGCATGGGTCACAAAGTGGTGCCTACATTTGAGAAAGTGGTTGTATTCATTGTCTTCAACTAATTGGGATTCGCCATAATCATGATGACGAACCTTTCTCAAGAAACCCTTTATTTACAATGCGAAATTAGTATTATACTAAAGTTCCACTAGTCTTAGCAGTGTATCCGATGGCAAATTATGGTCTTTTTGACAATCAATGGAATCTGCTGAGCTGCACGAAGTATTAAATCCTTGAAGGTTAAGTAAGGACGCAATTAATGCAGATTGTGTATATATTTTATTGAGAACAACCCAACCAACATAACAAGTTAAATAAAGAATAAAGACACTTTGCTAATTACTATCCAACATTTATTCTTAATTATGAAAATGGTAAGGATAAATACATTTATACGTTTTCATTTTTAATTTTATTATGCGATTAATATTTGATCATTTTCCCGTTGGCGTTTACAACCTGTTGCATTCTCTGCGGCATTGATGAAAACAGATTGCTTATATAATCGGGCCGCTCACCAACCTCTTTCCAAGCGGCCTGGATGATGGTGAATAGTTCGTCCTTATCATTGGGAATTATATTGTTCTGGGATACAATCCTTTTCATAATCGCCCAGACGTTTTCGATTGGAGATAAGTCGGGTGAATTTCTTGGCCAGTTCATTAGATCTATTTCCGGATGATTCTCATTCAAATACGCCATGGTTGCACGTGACTTGTGTATACTCGAATTATCTTGTTGAAATATAAATTTACCGTCCGGAAAATGATTGTCTACGACATGAGGGAAAAACGTATGTTCCAATACATCAATATATTTATCGGAATTAAGGTGCCCTTCTATTCGCGCTAAGGTGCGAATTCCATGTTTTGAAATATAACCCCACACTGGCACAGAAAACCGTCCGCTCTTCTGGATTGAATGAATGTTAGCCGCATCATATCGGGTCCCTTTCTCTCTCCACACTCTTACGTGATGGTCTGTAGATGAACAAAATGTTGATTCGTCGCTGATGACAACTTCATTCCATTCGTTTCTCCAGTGAAGGTGAGCGCGCGCAAATGCTAAGCGTTCTTGTTCGTGCTCTGGTTTGAGATATGGCTTCTCCGCGGCGATACGACTGTGTAGCCCAACGTCACGTAATCGGTTTCTAATCGTTGTTTCCGACGCTTCTAATTCCATGATGGATTTTACAGATCGAACAGTGGTGGTAGGATTATTCACAACAAGAGCATCAATAACGTCATCTTCTTCTGCAGTGGTAACGCGTGGAGTTCCAGGTCTTGGTTTGTCTGTCAATCGCCCGTTTTCACCATAAGCGGCTAGCCATGACCTCACGGTTGGATTTGAACAGCCCAGTTGCTGCGCAATAAAAGGAACACCCCGACCAGCCTCATGTAACGCAACGAGCCTATTGCGTTCTTCCTGTGATAATCTTGGCATACTGACTGGTGAGAGAGTGAGACAAACTTATACTGACTGGTGAGAGAGTGAGACAAACTGATAGTCTTTATATAACAATTTAAGGTAAAAAATGTATTCTAACACATATTTATTCTATTTTATTCAGGCAACATATATTTTAAAAATGCCACGAAAAAACCCAATTTGGGGTTTTTCGTGGCATTTTTAAAATAGAACAAATATATTTTAGAATATATTTTTAACTTAAATTGTTATATAAAGACTATCAGTTTGTCTCACTCTCTCACCAGTCAGTATGCCAAAATTATCACAGGAAGAACGCAATAGGCTCGTTGCGTTACATGAGGCTGGTCGGGGTGTTCCTTTTATTGCGCAGCAACTGGGCTGTTCAAAGCCAACCGTGAGGTCATGGCTAGCCGCTTATGGTGAAAACGGACGATTGACAGACAAACCAAGACCTGGAACTCCACGCGTTACCACTGCAGAAGAAGATGACGTTATTGATGCTCTTGTTGTGAATAATCCTACCACCATTGTTCGATCTGTAAAATCCATCATGGAATTAGAAGCGTCGGAAACAACGATTAGAAACCGATTACGTGACGTTGGGCTACACAGTCGTATCGCCGCGGAGAAGCCATATCTCAAACCAGAGCACGAACAAGAACGCTTAGCATTTGCGCGCGCTCACCTTCACTGGAGGAACGAATGGAATGAAGTTGTCATCAGCGACGAATCAACATTTTGTTCATCTACGGACCATCACGTAAGAGTGTGGAGAGAGAAAGGGACCCGATATGATGCGGCTAACATTCATTTAATCCAGAAGAGCGGACGGTTTTCTGTGCCAGTGTGGGGTTATATTTCAAAACATGGAATTTGCACCTTAGCGCGAATAGAAGGGCACCTTAATTCCGATAAATATATTGATGTATTGGAACATACGTTTTTCCCTCATGTCGTAGACAATCATTTTCCGGACGGTAAATTTATATTTCAACAAGATAATTCGAGTATTTATAAGTCACGTGCAACCATGGCGTATTTGAATGAGAATCATCCGGAAATAGATCTAATGAACTGGCCAAGAAATTCACCCGACTTATCTCCAATCGAAAACGTCTGGGCGATTATGAAAAGGATTGTATCCCAGAACAATATAATTACCAATGATAAGGACGAACTATTCACCATCATCCAAGCCGCGTGGGAAGAGGTTGGTGAGCGGCCCGAGTATATAAGCAATCTGTGTTCATCAATGCCGCAGAGAATGCAACAGGTTGTAAACGCCAACGGGAAAATGATCAAATATTAATCGCATAATAAAATTAAAAATGAAAACGTATAAATGTATTTATCTTTACCGTTTTCATAATTAAGAATAAATGTTGGATAGTAATTAGCAAAGTGTCTTTATCCTTTATTTAACTTGTTATGTTGGTTGGGTTGTTCTCAATAAAATATATACACACTCTGCATTAATTGCGTCCTTACTTAACCTTCAAGGATTTAATACTTCGTGCAGCTCAGCAGATTCCATTGATTGTCAAAAAGACCATAATTTGCCATCGGATACACTGCTAAGACTAGTGGAACTTTAGTATAATACTAATTTCGCATTGTAAATAAAGGGTTTCTTGAGAAAGGTTCGTCATCATGATTATGGCGAATCCCAATTAGTTGAAGACAATGAATACAACCACTTTCTCAAATGTAGGCACCACTTTGTGACCCATGCAATACTTTGAATGTGGGTATTCTCGTTTTCAGTGAACCTTAATTTCCTCCACCAAGCGGTTTTCAATGGGTGACATATTGAGGGAATTTGTTGGCCATTGAATTTCTAGATGGTTCTCTCCGAAATGCGTCGTTTTCAACCAAACGTTTGTGCTGACTTATGTTGAATCTGACATCAAGAATCGCCCACTAATCTAGATAGAAATCTTTCTCCACCCCCTGACATTTGCGAACCATAGTGGAACAGAATGTCGCACCCGTGGCCATATCTTCACCCTAGATTCCACAATTGTTGATTATATTTTTGTGTATCTCTATCCATAAGAATATGGCTCAAGGCCTTGATTCCGTGGGGGACGTGTATTCAGAAAATTGCAATTAACATCACTCTCCCTTTACTGGAATGTCATTCGGTAATTCGGACGAGCTATGCGCAACTGTTCACCTTCTCTTTAAAATCATCCCAATCATTCAAAACCCCCTATTTAGCAGTTGGAAATGGAAAGTGGAGAGTGTAAAAAAAACGCTTAGTAAAAAATTTATTGAAACAACAATATAAGATACGTTTTTTTATACCCATTGTATCAGATCAATAATTTGCGGCTTATGATTGAAACAAGACGTCGCGAGAGAGAAAGTTTTTAATTGCGGCGACTGTACTAAGAATTAAACGCGTTAATCTCGAGAAAGCTATAATTGAAATGTTTATTCAAGAACTTTTGCGACATGAAAGTTAGATCCAATTGTTGTAATATATTCCATACCTTATTATGTTTCTAAATTATAAAAGAACCAGTCAAAAAAACTTGAAATGTAACTTGAAATAAATATAATTTTTTCCTTAATTTGTTCTTTGTAATGCTATTATACCTACTTCAGTCTTGACAAAACGTTTTCAGTGCTGATAATGTAGGGTGTTATCTAGCTTTTATTAACACATTTCGTGTTAAAAGTAAAACGTTTTTTGAACATTTACATTGCATTGTACCCACACGAAACGCGTCATTTAAAATTTCTAAAATCCCATAGGAGTACATGTGAAATTGAATAGACCATCGGAACGAAAACAGTCGTATACATTACATTTTATCAACACGAAACGCGTCATTTGAAAAAAACATTTCAAATGTTTAAAGCGTTGAAATAAAGTCTATCTAAATTTATCAAAATCATTCTTATTTTCAATTTGGTTCCTCAAAATGATTTATGGCTTTAGGGCGGGGTGAATGACCTCGGGTCCCTGAGATGCATTGGAATTTATTTTTCTTTAATTGTGACACCCCACAAGATGGTTTATGACCTTGACCCATAAGGCTAGCGGAAGCAAAACCCTATCAGTCTGTCAAAGGGTTTGTAGTTGCGCAAAAACAATAGATATGAGAAAACGCAAGTCACCTCACAACTGCGGGGAAGTCTATTGCGTCATCTGTTTTAAATTCAACCCACACCCCATTATTGTTTCATGCAGGTTACCGACTCTAAAGCCCACCCTGCGGCTAAAAAAGCTAAGACCCATCCTTCGGTTACTATCTTTTATGATCTCGAGTGTGTTCAAAATACCCCAGACCCTTCAAACCCTAATGCTTTCCTACACACTCCTAACTTATGTATTTCTCAAAAAATCTGTGATCAATGCATTCTCGAGAAATCTGATCAATTTACTTGCTCCACGTGCGGCCCTCGAGAACGGGTGTTTCTCGGGAATGATCCTGTTCTGGATTTTTTAAATTATCTTCAAGAATTCCACAATTCTCCCAAAATAACAGTTATCGCCCATAATGCGAAGGGCTATGATTTGCAATTTCTGTACAAAGCCATGTTAGCCATCAAAACGTGGCGCCCTCAAGTGATAATGACGGGAACGAAGATTATGCAAATTCGATATGAAAATTTGACATTTATAGATAGTATAAATTTCATCCCATCCCCCTTATCTAGCTTTGTTTCCACTTTTGGCTTAGACCCTAATTTAAATAAGGGACATTTCCCGCACTTGCCCTTCAACTTTGTTCCCGAACACGTGTTTGATCCAAAAGATCCTACGAGTACAAATTATGTCTTGAGGGAAAGCATGCGTCTTTTAGAATCTTACGCGCCAGACAGTCTAACCGAAAAACAACGTTCGGTTTTAATTTCATGGTACAACGAACAAGTTGAAGCCAAAAAAGGTTTCAACTATGTTGGAGAGTTGATACATTATTGTCGTTTGGACGTTAGGATTTTAAGAGAGGGGTGCTTAAAGTACAGGGAGATTTTTGAGAAGATTGCGGACGTTAACCCTTTTAACACTGCCGTGACAATTGCCGGGCTCTGCAACGCCGTTTTCAGGAAGGACCACCTAGCGCCAAATTCAATTGGAATTGTTCCACCTCACGGCTATAGAATGAAAGACCCTCAGTCTAAAGTAGCCATCGAGTGGCTGAGGTGGGAAGCACATAAGCGCGGGGTCATTATTAAGTCGGCTTTTAACGGTTCCGAACCTAAAATTTTGAACATTAAAGTCGACGGGCTTCTAGTAGACGATCTTGGCGCAGATCAAAAGGTCGTTTATCAATTTCAAGGTTGTTTTTCGCACGGGTGTAGAACCGGTTTCCCGGTAAACAGAGACCTGGTTTTGCACGGTGACGTCACCCAAACTTTACACTCCCGCTATACTGATACTTTGAACTGTAATAAGAGGCTTAGGTAGCTGGGGTATAAGGTAATCGAAATGTGGGAATGTGAATTCCACAAATTGAGGAAGCAAAAGCCCGAAATTAACACCTTTCTCTCTTCCATCCATGTCCAAATCGATGCATGGGAACCGCTTAATCCCCGTAACGCATTTTTCGGGGGACGTACTTCCACTCTGTGTCTTCATCACAAGGTTAAGCCGGGAGAGGAGATTCGATATGTCGACGTCACTAGTCTATATCCATGGTGTAACAAATACGGTAAACTACCTTACGGCCACCCTACGATCTTGACAGACAACTTTCCACCCATTAACGAGATTGAAGGTTTTATTAAACTGGATATCCTCTCCCCTCGTAACCTCTTCCACCCCGTTTTACCCCAAAAGATCGGGGGGAAATTGTGCTTTGCCTTGTGTCAGCTGGGCGCTGAAAACAAATATCAGGGGGATTGCACACATTCCGACGAGGAAAGAGTTATTAGGGGGACGTTTTTGGCGGATGAAGTCCATTTACCGGTTAGAAAGGGTTACGTGGTTGTTAAAATCCACGAAGCCTGGTCGTACAAAATATCTCAGTACGACCCCTTAACAAAAAGTGGCGGGCTTTTTAACAATTACGTCAAGTGGTTTCTGAAGCTAAAACAGGAAAGTAGAGGCTGGCCTTCTGACGTAGTAACCCAAGCGCAGAAAGATCAATACGTAGCCGAGTACTACGAAAAGGAAGGGGTAAAACTTGATCCTAACTGTATCGAGAAGAACGCTGGCAAGCGTACCATCGCCAAACTGTGTTTGAATTCGTTTTGGGGCAAATTTAGTCAAAGGACTTGGCTTGACAAGGTTGAAGTCTTTGATGATCCACAGAAGTTCTTTAACTTGTGACCAGCAATTGCGGTCAAGACGTTGATACCAGTTAGCGACGACATTTGCGTTGCTAAGTGGTGTTATATCATCGAGATTGACCCAATTAATAAAAACGTCAGTGTTCCGATCGCAGCATATATCACTGCCATGGCTAGGATTAAGCTTTATTCCTACTTAGAACGCTTGGGTGAGTCTGTTTTATATACAGACACTGATTCGATACTGTACGTTTACACACCAGGGGGCGTCGAAATCGAAACTGGGAATTTCCTCGGTGAAATGACCAATGAGCTTGAAAAGTACGGACCCAAGGCCTACATCGAAGAATATGCGAGTGGTGGATGTAAGAACTACGCATACCGAGTTGTGAACCCTGATACTGGATCAACAGCCGTCGAGATGAAGGTTAAGGGGTTCCGACTTAACCATACCACCAGAGATTTGGTTAACATGGATAGGTTAATGAGGCTTATAGGCATTTTAGAGCCGCCGGCGGAACCAATCCAAGTACCAATCCCCAAGCAAATACGCCGAAAGGCTGATCACACTGTTATAAGTGTCGACCAGTCCAAGGTTTATAGAACTGTGGTGGATAAGGTTAGGTTAGGTTAATTGAAGATTTCCGCACGCTACCTTACGGTTACCGAGTTTGAGCACATTCGACAGTATCTATTTCTGTGAGGGGTCTCTTCTTTTTTATTTATTTATTTATTTATTTATTTATTTATTTATTTATCTAGTCAGCATGTATTTAGTCATTATATAAAGTCTAGTCATATTGTTTTTTGATCAATATTATCAATTAGTCATTTTCGTCTCGGTGAAATGTCCTGTGATTAACTATTTTTTCGTCAATGCTTCCTTAAATACCCCATGTTTTTTCGAAATTGCAATTGTTCATTTTACGTGTCGATCTCATCTATATATATATACAAACACTTTACAATCTTTATCTCATTCGTTCGTTGAAAGTCATAGGGTAAGGTCATGTATCCTTTCTACCATCCTTTTAACATGGTGATAGCAGGGCCGTCTCAAAGCGGGAAAACTCAATTAGTTTTAAAAATATTAGAGAACAGGGAAGCCATGTTTTCCCCCTTACGTAAGCGAAATACATTGATTCTACGGTGAATGGCAACCTTTTTTCGAAAGTTTGAGAAAATTTGTGGTTTTCAAACAAGGTATTCCAGATTTATCAGAATATACAGGCGGTTAGCCTTGCCTTTTAATCATTGATGACTTGATGACCGAGAACAAAGGAGAAGTTGGGTCTCTTTTTACCAAGGGAACGCATCATCGCAACTTGAGTGTAATTTATATCCTCCAAAACGTATTCCATCGATCCAAAGACTCTAGAGATGTTTCTTTGAACGCTCATTATCTTATTCTTATGAAATCTCCTAGAGACAAATTGCAAAGTTCAATAATAGCTAGACAAATGTTTGCCGATAAATGGCGTTTCGCTGTCGACGCCTACCGTGACGCTACTAGTTTACCTTTCGGATATTTATTATTCGATCTACACCAAAGATGTCCCGAGAATCATAGACTTAGGACTGGAATATTTCCCGACAACCCTTGCGAAGTTTACATTCCCAAATAATTATAATAATAGACGGGTGTATAGCCATCTCTTCATTTAGTCACTATGCCTTATGCCGTTCGGTCGCAAAGAAATTTACTCTCCGTTATTGCCAATTCCCCTCGAAAACAACGTAGGATCATATTACGTAACGCCAAGAAACCCTTAATTGACGCAATCTCAGAGTGTGTTGAAAATACTTTACACGGTAACGTTAAATTAAATAAAAGTCAAAAAGCTAGATTAGCTAGGCATTCCGCAAAACTTAGAAAAATTGCTAATAAGAGAATATCTTGGAAAACAAAACGTGATATATTAGTTCAGGAGGGTGGTAGTTTCTTTTCTTTCCTTTTCCCTCTCGTTTCCTCTATTATCGGCGCCATAACAGGAGGTAGTCAGTAAAAAATGCAGTACGCTCAGAAAATGGTCCTTGTCCCTAGCTCTACCTTTAAAAACGACCCCTTTCCCCACCCCCAACAACAGGTAGTTTCGGAATTGGACAATGAAATGAATGTTATTTTAGCTCGTAAAGATTTAGACGAGGCTTCAAAATGGCGCTTATACGAACAGACTCTACAAAGATATAATAATTTACATATTATCGCTAGGCAACCTATACCCACGGTCCCCCAACCGACATCCAACTATTATAACTTGGCTTGGTTAGACGATATCCCCCTTAAATATATGGGGCATGTACAAAGTATCGTTGATCAGTTGTCCACTACCCCTGAAAAGCTTAGGTGGACTGATAGCGGGGAAGTTATAGTTAATGATGCAATAATACCCGGCTCGAATATTAGAGATATAGCTTTAGAATTTGTCAAGCCTTCCTCTAACAAAGACCCAAAACCTAGAGGTTTTTACGCATTTTCAAACCTACTTTCTAGTTTTTCCCCTCTAGCCTCGTATACAATACCCCAACAAATTAAAATCAAAAGAATTAGAGCTCCTAAAGTTAGTGTCAAGGTAGCAGCTAAAAAACTTAAAACCGAGTCTCCGAAATGGGCAGCGTACGTAAAATCTCCAAGATTTTAGAAGGTATCTACTTTAACCCTTCCCACCCCGCCAGTTTCGGGGGTGCTGAAAAATTATATTTAGCAGTAAAATTAAAGGGGATTAGTAAGAAACAAGTACTAGATTGGTTAAAGGGAAAAGACGCGTACACTTTACATAAGAGAGATTTTAGAAAGTTTAAAAGAAACAAGGTGGTTGTAACTAACATAGGGGATCAATATCAGGCGGATTTGAACGACATGCGTTCTTTGAGTCAGTACAACGACGGGTACAAATACATTTTAACCGTAATAGATTGCTTTAGTAGAAGAGCTTGGGCCGTACCTTTATAATCAAAAAGCGGTGTTGAAACGGTTGAGGCTTTTAAGTCTGTCTTTAGAGAAAGGGTTCCTAGGAAGCTACAGACGGATAAAGGTAACGAATTTAGAAATTCCCAATTACAAGGATACTTGAAGGAGAAAGGGGTTATATTTTTTACAACTGAGAATGACGATATAAAAGCGAGTATGGTAGAAAGATTAAGTCAAACTTTAAAGTCACGCATGTACAGGTATTTTACAGAAAAGAATAGCAATTGATATATAGATGTTTTAGATGACCTGGTAAATGCTTACAATAACTCGGTGCATTCTGCGATAAAAATGACTCCTTTGGAAGTTACTGGCACCAATGTCCTTCAGGTTTTTAAAAATGTTTACGGAAAGTACTTTAGCGAAAAGAAAGTTTACGGGAAAAAATTAAAGGTGGGCGAATAAGTCCGAGTAAGTAGGAATAAGATGATTTTTGAAAAAGGGTACGAGCGAACTTACACACTAGAGGTTTTTAAAATAGTGGGAAAAATAGAGAGACGCCCTCCGGTATTCAAACTAGAAGATTTTAACGGGGAACCAATAAAGGGAGTGTTTTACGGGATGGAACTTCAGTCGGTAGCTAGACCCGAGACGTACAAGATCGAGAAAGTAACTCGTAAGCGGACTAGGAGAGGACAAAAGGAGTTCTTTGTAAAGTGGTTAGGCTATCCCCCTTCTATAAATTGTTGGATTCCGGCTAAAGATGCAGTCTCCCTTTTACCTAACGCTACCGAGCAACGCTAGCATGAAAATTTATGACAACAACAAGACCTCCTCTTACACTACCAAGTTGCCCCAGGCTATAGAGCTGATCGGGTATGACTGGGAGGTAGCTCTTGTAGAAGTTTTGTACCCAATGTCCTTTTTTAACATACCCAGTGAGGAAGGTCACGTGCAGGTGGTCTCGCATGAAATAAAAAAAGGTCGGGACGGAAAATCACAGCCTATTGTTAAAGCCGAGGCCTTTATAGTTCCCGGGGGTTATTACAAATCATTAGAAGCCCTCCTTAAACAAATAGCTTCCGGATTAAGCGGCTTTCAATACGGTTCAAAGTTTAAATTTGATTCGGATCCCTCTCTGATTACATTTCTTTAACTATTCAACATAACGGTATCTCGGCTCTTTCCCCCACTTTGAAAAGGATATTAGGATTTAAAACCCCAAAAGGCCAAAGTACGTCTTTCTCTTGCCCTTAGGATAAAACCGGCCAATCGTATAGAAGCTCTGTTTCCGCTAATTTAAATTATTATGTTCCCGACCAATTGTTTATTTATTCCGATATAGTAGCTAATGAATTTATAGGCGATACGGTAGCCCCGCTACTTCGTATAGTAGGCGTAGACAGCGAAAAACCTCACGGTTCGACTAAAACTAAATCATTTAACTATCCTCATTACGTTAAAGTTGCTAAACGTTACTTTGATACTATAGACATTGATATAAGGAATAGTTTAGGCCAAGCCGCGTCATTCGAGTTTGGAACGTCGACCTGTAAACTACACTTTAGACCATGCCAAAACCCCAAACATTAGAGTCTTGTTGCGAGTATAGGAGGTATTATTTAGATCAGGTAGGGGTCGGAGGGTTGTCAAAAGTATTTCTCGGGACCCCCCACCAAAAAGGTCACGGGATAGGGAGCGCCCTGAAAGGGTTATTTAGACGGGCACGACCCTTATTAATTAGAGGTGCAAAGAATTTGGCACCTAGAGCCATTAGTACGGGACAAAAGATTCTTGGTGACGTAATGCAAGGTCAGAATGTGAAAAGTGCCGCGAAAAAGAGATTGCAGGAAACTTATGAGAACATGACTGCTCCTCAGCAAGGTTCAGGATTAAAGATAAAGAGGCGCAAAGTTAAACGCCTGTCAGTTTATCACCGTCATTCAAAGCAGACGCCACGCGATATATTTAGCTCCTGAAAAAATATCATGTTTTCTCTCCAAGCTCTTAAGAGTGAATTGGTCATTTTTGCCCCTGTGCCGATTCAAACTAGTGTCGAACATGCTCAAGGTGTATGGGCCAAACTCTTGGCGGCCATTGGTGGTAGCTCTACCCTCGAATACCTCATCTCGGGCAATGGAGATAGCTACATCGATGTAGCCAACACCATGCATTACAACAAAGTCAAAATCACCAAAGAAGATGGAAGTGATCTTCCTGATGCCGCCGTGGTAGCTTTCGTGAACAACGCTGACCATGCATTGTGGAGAACTTGCGATGTTTTCTTGAACAATACCCGAGTTTCTTCAAAACTACGCCTTCACTTCTTTTATCGAAACTGTCTCAAATTACGGACCCGCGGCCAAAAAATCTCACCTCATGATGGCCGGATGGGAAAAGGACGAAGCCGGAAAGTTCGACGACTTTTCAAATAAAGGTTTCGTCGCTCGAATGGCTAAAACTGCTAAATCGGCCGTGATTGAATTTTTTACACCCGTGTTTAGTGACGTGTTTAATATTCCCGAATATCTCTTAAACGGGGTGGACCTTAAAGTCGTGTTTACTCGCAACAAGGACGAGTTTGCCTTAATGTATGAAGAAACAGCCACTCTCAAAAACTGTAAAGTCAAGATACTAGACGCTGCACTCGCGGTACGTAAAGTTAAACTCAGTCCTAAAATATTGTTAGCGCATGAAGCAGCGCTTAATAACGGTACTGCCAAATATAATTTTACGCGCACCGAACTTAAAACTAAAACTATCTCTACCGGAAGTAGCACCGAGAGTTTTAACAATATATATCTAGGCCCTCAGCCTAATCGCGTCATTATTGGAATAGTATGCAACGCGGCGTTCAAGGGCAGTTAAACTCTGAATCCCTTTAACTTTAAAACTTGGGATTTAAATTTTTTGTCTCTGTACCTCGATAACGAACAAATACCCTCGAAACCGTTGACTCCTGATTTCGGTAAAAACTTGTATATACAAGCATATCAAACATTGTTCGCGGGTACCGGTATTCATTATAAAGACGACGGTAACGATATTACTCCCAACGAGTTTGCCAACGGGTTAACCCTCTACGCTTTTGATCTGACACCGGACCTATCGGCTAGCGAAACAAACCACTGGAACCCCGTTAAGCAAGGACAATTAAGATTGGACATGGGATTCGCTAAACCTTTGTCGGAAGCCGCAGTCTGCATTGTATACGCCGAATTTCAAAGCATGATTCAAATCGATAAAAATAGAAACGTAATTGTAGATTATTAAAATGTCAGCAACCACCACCGTAGACTTGATTCTCGCTTTATCAAATACGCCCAACTTTTTAGGTGTTTTCGCGTCAAATAGGTTACCTAAGGTTACCAGATATCCCGCATCGTTAATTATAAATTTAGATCAGCACTATGAAAAGGGGTCTCACTGGGTATCGGCCTTCATAGATGGAGCTCGTGTAGGGTATTATTTCGATAGCTACGGTTTACCACCATTTCTGCCTAGTATAAGAAGATTTTTATCTTTAAACTGCAGAAAATGGACTTTTGGTAAGCGACAACTTCAGAGGTTAGAAAGTGGCGTATGCGGGCAATATAGCGCCCTCTATCTTATTCATAGAAGTAAGAAGAAAAGTACGAAAGCTTTCCTAAAAGCTTTTACCGCAAATCGAAAAATTAACGATCTGAAAATTGCTAAACAATTTCAAAATCATATACGGCGACTAAAAAAGTGTAAAAGGAGCTTATTAACAAACCGTGTGGTTGCCTGGTGGTAATGCGTCCAGCTCTGTGTTGTTTCAACAACATTTGAGTTTCCATTCCAGGGTTTGACTTCCTACCAACGGCGCTTTATTAGTCCGGTATAGAAAAAAAAACATCTTCAGATACGGCTTGAATCAAGTTTAAGGAGGAGGTTTTTTTAAATATTTAACTAATTTATTATTAATTTAACTTAATTATGTATGTTATTATCACGCTAATTAAATGTCTTTTGATTTAAAATCTGATTGGAATAATAATAAGCCTAGAATAACCTAGCATAAGCCTACCTTTCAGAATCTACCATAGCATAAGCCTACCAGGATCTACCATAGCATAAGCCTACAATAGCATAAGCCTACCAGGATCTACCATAGCATAAGCCTACAATAGCATAAGCCTACCAGGATCTACCATAGCATAAGCCTACAATAGCATAAGCCTACCAGGATCTACCATAGCATAAGCCTACCAGGATCTACCATAGCATAAGCCTACCAGGATCTACCATAGCATAAGCCTACCAGGATCTACCATAGCATAAGCCTACCAGGATCTACCATAGCATAAGCCTACCAGGATCTACCATAGCATAAGCCTACCAGGATCTACCATAGCATAAGCCTACAATAGCATAAGCCTATCCCTACAGGTATCAGCCACGTGACGTCATCAAGAAAACCACCACCAGGTGGCTCAACAGTTCAAATTTCCCGCCAACAACGTCACGTGACGTCATCAATTCCCACCCTCTCCTCCCTTGCAACACATCACGTGACGTCATCAATTCCCCCATCTCCCCCCCCATCCCAAGGATGTCGGTATAAACCAAAAAATTTCCCCCCCCTGAAAGGGGGAAAGAAGGGTGGTAAAATTTTTGGCTTTATACCGTCATCGTTACTCTCTAGCGTTCAACCTGATGACCTTTGGATTTCTTACTTTGACCTGCTCATTGTCATGCGCATAAGCTAAGGTGTACCTAAAACTAAACTATAGGCCTACTGTATGTTTTTTATCGTTTTGGCATAGTTTTATGCATTCAATTTTTGAATTTCAAGTCAGTTTATAGCAGAACATTCAATTTATATCTGGGAATGGTTTAAACTTTATAATTTTGACTAGTGAGCGGAGGCAGAACTTGGAACGGGAGGTACTGTTTCGAGACTAACTGTAGTCTTTTCCGTCGTGCCTTTATGCATGGTGGAAAGTACGAGCGGCCAGTCCAGGAATTCTAGTTATTAGCTTAGCTCACAGATAAAAAACCAAAAGTACACTTTTTGACCGTTCCCAGCCTTTGACTGTAGACGCCATGTAAAATTAGAAGTAAATGACCTCCTCTCAACCCCAACACGAACCAACCAACCAATCAGAGAAGAGCTTTATGGGGGTCATAGGTTTATAGAAAATAGTACATGATGCTGGCGATCCAAACGTTAATTCTCCGTAATATACCGAGCCTATTCACGGAAGTTCCCTGTGGTACGGTCGTGATGGCAATCATATTATTCTTAGGTTAAAGAGAGGGCGTTTCTTATATTATTACACGACGCGAGCACAAGCTTAAATGACGTATCTATGGACTTTTGTTACTAGTATATATCCATGGGCGCAATATTCCGAGCTATGGTGGCGCCATGGTATTAGGTATTTCCCGAATTGCCATTATGCAAAAAGTAACTTGGGTCTGGTAACGAAATACCACAGGTTTACCTAACGACCATCGCTTCCATAGTAGAATCCAAACTTAAAAAAACTAAACTGTAGTCATGAGTGAATCATATACTAGCTCCCTATAAGTTACTCAGCCAGACTGGCTAATGTATCCAGCATTTTCTTCCCGCCAAAAAAAGTGTTACCTATATGCGACCCCCAGTGAGAGAAAATAACACTACTCTCGGCGCTTACGTATTTCCGGTAAAAAACCGGAAAAGGGGATCAACCAATGAAACTTCGAACTGAAAGGTAGTTAGTATAAGCAGACGACGTTTTAGAAATGTTGTGATTGTTTGCGGACTGTTCACAGTCGTATTTTATCTTTGAAATTATTTTAATGGGTTAAGGTTGGCGCAATAGGAAGTTTTATTTTTTCGCATTAAAACGGCAGAATTTTGGATAATTTTTGACAAAGCCCAAATTAAAGCTGCTAAATTTTTCTTCCGTAGGCTACGTCCAGAGGCGGGAACTATTTATGGTGAGACAACCAAACTTTATCAAAAATAGGAGATAAACAACAAATTAATAGTCATCTCGAAAACCTTACTAAACATTTTAATAATGCATCTAAAGAACTAATAGAAAAACTTAAAGAAAGGCCCAACCCATTTTTAACGAAGCCTGTTGTGAAACCCAAATTATTTTTAAATAAGCAAAAGAAACCAAACCCCCAAAACCGTTAATACCATTTGGAACTATCGTCACCTTCAAGTTCTCCATATATTAATTTCAAAGCCCTAAGAGAGGGCGCCGTCTACTATCACTTTCACCCGCCTCCCCTCCTCTCGACTATTCGGAAGAAAATGCTGGTTACATTAGTTCAGTGTGACTGAGTACATGATTCACTCATGATGTAGTGTTATGAAATTTAATAGAAAACAAACCCGTAGAAGTTATCGCTTCTAATATTGCATTTTGGATATTACCTTCAACAGTAGGTAGACGATCCTCCCAGTTTTGAAGATTGTTTGTTTGTTGGTCTTTGCAGGTGTCGCGACCTTGTGGCATCCCCCCTCCTCCTGTTATTTATGATTTAATTGAAGTTAAATATAAACGAATTAATTGGCTAATTTTTATAACAATAACTCGTGCAAAAATGATTCGAGTGAATTTAGATTTGTTTTTATATATGTTTGCATGTACGTTATTGCATATGGTCAGGGAAATTTGTTCAAGTTAGTCAGGGAAACCTGGAAAAGTCAGGGAATTTCATTCCAAAAATTTTGTACGAACCCTGTATCACTTTTTCCCCGTTTCCACCTTGTAGTGCCCAGTGGCGTCGCTAGGCCTTTTTTGGGGGCTATAGCCCCCCAAATTCCAAACTTAGCCCCCCCCCCCCAAAATAATCCGTAAACCCTACCAAAAAATTGCTGTTAGCAACCTAAAATTCTCTAGCAATATATAAAAAATTATAATGACAGATTCGTTAAGTTTCATCTCTGCAGAGATGAATTTCAATATCAAACAGGACAACTTTGAAGAAAAGAACAGGTGGAGACAAGTAAAATGTTTCATGTTCTTTCGAAGGGAGTCCCAATAGTGTGGACTAAAAGCTAACCAAAACTAAAAATAAACTTAAAACGAGTGATAATCCTTCATAATCGGTTCCGTACACTTTATCAATAAAAGGTTGTATATCTTTAAAATACGAATAATTTCACGTTGACACAAATTTACGGATAGTTTTAAAGGCCTACACATTTTCCAATGAACCCATTATGCAATTTTTTTATTAAGTTCTTATAATAACTAGTTTGCCCAGATTTAGCCCCCCAAATTTCAAAACCCTAGCGACGCTACTGGTAGTGCCATAATTATCAAATATTATAATTCTAATCAAACATTTTGAAATAGTGGGATTTTGGGTTTGTGATCAATTTAGATGAAGCACAGAGTTTTACCTTCAGTAGTTCCAAGAAATCCTATTTTTAGCGGGCTAAAACGTTATAGGAGACACTAATAAAATTGTGTTTGTTTTTCTTTACAGATTTACCTGTTGATATTAATTACATTTTTGATTTTCGCATTACTATTATGTGTGTTGGCCCGACTTACCGGGGTTCAATACTCCATTAACAACGTCAAAATCCTGTTCTTAATGAAATTCTTGGACGTTCTTGGCATATTCGCACTAAAATGTAAGTTGAATTCACCCATATTTAACCTATACAATCAAGCCCTATCATTACCGGCTTAATTTGTCCGCAAACACAAATCAAGGACCCCTGAATCAATTTAGTACTGTCAAAGGTATACCTATTACGCCGAGTGACCGGCCCCCTCTTGTAATGAAACCTTGAAAAGTGTTTGGGGTTATCTTCATATCTAATTTTTGCTGTTCGAAATACTACGATCCATTTATTCGAAAGATTTCCATCCCCCACTTAACCGCGGTTGGGGTGGGTAGGGCGTGTTAGTTTCGTATGTACTAATGTAGTACAGCATTCAAGATTTCTAACTCGCTAAAGTAATATTCGAGAACGCCCAAGCTCTTACCACACCTAGCTAAAAAGGTCTTTTCGTATATCCAGCCTCCACAGACAAACCAGAAACATACACACTCATAGATCATAATCGTAAAGCCAGTTTCAAAACGTAGATAAAAAACTGCAACAATTTTAATGTATATATTTAATCGGAGCCTCCGAGATATCTAGACCCGTGCGTGTCGATTTTTATGTGGGTAAATATCCAGTTTCATAGAGGAAATTAATAATTAAAGAAACTTAATAGGTGGGGTGGCGTAGCGGTTAGCGCTTTTGCCGCACAGCAAGAGGATCCCGGGTTCGATCCCGGACTGTGGTGAGAATCTCGGAACAAATCCTTATGCGTAGAGTTTGCAAGTTCTCTCCCCGCTTGTTAAAAGGAGTTTTCCTCCACGGTTTAGCCCGGTTTCTTTCCATCAAAACTTGCAGAGGTTAACGGTAATAGTATAGGGCGCTGTAGGTTAGCTGTGGCATAGGGGCTATCCACCACACCTCTATGCATTGTAAAGGGACCCACCTGTAAAGAAGCCATGCCAAAAGAAATAAAGGATAAAAAGCTAAGGTTAAAAAATGAAAGGTGACGACGGAGTTAAAAAGTTCCTCTTACTTACTTTATTAATTATACTTTATAATTAAAGATTTTTTTAAAGGTCTGCGCTATAATTGAGCTTAATCTGTGAGCTTAGACATTTCATATGTAAGGTCTTAGGTGAAATTCAATAGGAGCACAGCTATAATTTCAATTAACCCCATTCCCCAAAAAACTATTTAAATTCAATTATGTTAAAATTGAGATACAAATCTCCCGAGCGAGCGAAGCGAGGCCCTCGATTTTTTGATCTGACCAAATGAGATCTCGCTAATTCTGCGTTTAAAACGTCATACAGCTGGTATTTTAAATAATTACTTCAAAATCCCAAAAATATAGGACTTTATAGGACGATTTGTGAAATTAAAGGATACTTTCTAAAATATAGGATTTTATAGAATTTATAAGACCTCTGCCGTAAGTACGTTTTTAAACGCTTCAATATAGAGACTCTTCTTTCTGCTGAAGCGGAAGTGGCACGCACAACAAGATGCACACGAATTAAGTTGCAACTTTTGGAGAAAGACAGGGTTTCGTCGTGCAAACTTTATTGCTACCATTGCCTTTATTTTCACAATAGATCATTTTGGTATTCATCTCTGCGCAGGCGTAAACGGTCTTCAGCGCCTCAAATATGCGAAGCTGTCTTTGATAAGCTGAATAAGCTCTCTACCTTTTTATGGCTTACCAAAAGAAGGCTCTTAGCTCCGCCGGAGGCTCCGCTCCGCCACTACCACGAAAAGCAGCGCTGCACCTTTTTTACTTCAGTATCATTTTGGCGCCTTTGATTATAAATTTGGCGCCCTTTCTGGCCTATTTAGGCGCCCTGTAGTTCCTACGCCACTGCACACCTATGGACTATGTTTTAGAGCTGGTTTAGTTTAGTTGCTCAAGGTTGGGTTCGCTGTATTTAGAAGTTGTAAATAAAAAACTTCCTGGTTTTCGGTGCCAGAGCAACGCAGGGTAGTTTAGTTATTTCATCATAATGTTGAAACAAAGAGAACAAAGCACACATGAATTAAACTATTGGCTATGTTACCTTTTTGAGGGGTCAAGATGACTAGAAATCAAACTTAAGTAGCCTAAGAATTTTAATTTGAATAATCATGTAATCCATTAGATTTAATTTATTATAGTCTTTAACCTTGCATAAACTTTGTTTTAATCGTACCTAATGTTTTATGCGAGCTATATTCTATTTTTGCCACAGTACTGTAAGGATGTACAAAAAGTAAAGTTCGTGTTTAGTTACAAACATTCAATAATAGTTGGTGTATAGAAGCCAGTAAGAACATACTAGTGTCCAAGTGGGATGGCCAAAAACCTGATAAATGTGGTGTTTAGAAGCCTGTAAGTACAGACTGGTGTACATGTGAGATTGACAGAAGACCAGAAGATGGTGGTGTTGGAGAGACAATGGAGTATAATAGCCAGTGTAAGAGGAATACAATTTTCCAAATTTCCGGGAAATCGAGAACACATTTTCTCCGATTTGCAAACAGCGAATGCGCAATTTTCACGCAACTCGCGCCTGTGAAAACGAGACAGGCAGGCAGATACGTCGAAATTAGAACATCTCCGTGACATACGTCGCTCGTAGAGGTAAAAACCCGTACTTTTTAAGTAAGGAATAGTAATTCCCCGACAATTCCAATTCTAGACAATTTTAACAAAATAGATTTTAAAGTTACATTTCCAGACCTCGAGCTAAATCTTTAAATTTTTAGCTCCCAATTAATACAATCCCCAATAATTTAAAACCCATGACTGTTTTTGCCCATGCGGGACTCTTTTGTGAGATATGATTCTGTTGACGAACACAATAAATATTTTCTATTCTATTCTATACGATGTGGCTAAAAATACTCCTACGTCTAATGGTTGGTATGACTAAATATTCTCCTATTGTGGTATGACTAAATATTCTCCTATTGTGGTATGACTAAATATTCTCCTAATGTGGTATGACTAAATATTCTCCTAATGTGGTATGACTAAATATTCTCCTATTGTGGTATGACTAAATATTCTCCTAATGTGGTATGACTAAATATTCTCCTATTGTGGTATGACTAAATATTCTCCTAATGTGGTATGACTAAATATTCTCCTAATGTGGTATGACTAAATATTCTCCTAATGTGGTATGACTAAATATTCTCCTAATGTGGTATGACTAAATATTCTCCTATTATGGTATGACTAAATATTCTCCTATTGTGGTATGAATAAATATTCTCCTATTGTGGTATCACTAAATATTCTCCCATTGTAATGTGGTATGACTAAATATTCTCCTATTGTGGTATGACTAAATATTCTCCCATTGTGGTATCACTAAATATTCTCCTATTGTGGTATGACTAAATATTCTCCTAATGTGGTATGACTAAATAATCTCCTATTGTGGTATGACTAAATATTCTCCTAATGTGGTATGACTAAATATTCTCCTATTGTGGTATGACTAAATATTCTCCTATTGTGGTATGACTAAATATTCTCCTATTGTGGTATGACTAAATATTCTCCTATTGTGGTATGACTAAATATTCTCCTATTGTGGTATGACTAAATATTCTCTTATTGTGGTATGAATAAATATTCTCCTAATGTGGTATGACTAAATATTCTCCTAATGTGGTATGACTAAATATTCTCCTATTGTGGTATGAATAAATATTCTCCTATTGTGGTATCACTAAATATTCTCCCATTGTAATGTGGTATGACTAAATATTCTCCTATTGTGGTATGACTAAATATTCTCCTATTGTGGTATGAATAAATATTCTCCTAATGTGGTATGACTAAATATTCTCCTAATGTGGTATGACTAAATATTCTCCTATTGTGGTATGAATAAATATTCTCCTATTGTGGTATCACTAAATATTCTCCCATTGTAATGTGGTATGACTAAATATTCTCCTATTGTGGTATGACTAAATATTCTCCCATTGTGGTATCACTAAATACTCTCCTATTGTGGTATGACTAAATATTCTCCTAATGTGGTATGACTAAATATTCTCCTATTGTGGTATGACTAAATATTCTCCTAATGTGTTATGACTAAATATTCTCCTAATGTGGTATGACTAAATATTCTCCTAATGTGGTATGACTAAATATTCTCCTAATGTGGTATGACTAAATATTCTCCTATTGTGGTATGACTAAATATTCTCCTATTGTGGTATGACTAAATATTCTCCTAATGTGTTATGACTAAATATTCTCCTATTGTGGTATGACTAAATATTCTCCTATTGTGGTATGACTAAATATTCTCCTAATGTGGTATGACTAAATATTCTCCTATTGTGGTATGACTAAATATTCTCCTATTGTGGTATGACTAAATATTCTCCTAATGTGGTATGACTAAATATTCTCCTAATGTGGTATGACTAAATATTCTCCTAATGTGGTATAACTAAATATTCTCCTATTGTGGTATGAATAAATATTCTCCCATTGTGGTATGACTAAATATTCTCCCATTGTGGTATGACTAAATATTCTCCTAATGTGGTATGACTAAATATTCTCCTAATGTGTTATGACTAAATATTCTCCTATTGTGGTATGACTAAATATTCTCCTATTGTGGTATGACTAAATATTCTCCTAATGTGGTATGACTAAATATTCTCCTAATGTGGTATAACTAAATATTCTCCTATTGTGGTATGAATAAATATTCTCCCATTGTGGTATCACTAAATATTCTCCCATTGTGGTATGACTAAATAGTCTCCTAATGTGGTATGACTAAATATTCTCCTAATGTGGTATGACTAAATATTCTCCTAATGTGGTATGACTAAATATTCTCCTAATGTGGTATGACTAAATATTCTCCTATTGTGGTATGACTAAATATTCTCCTAATGTGGTATGACTAAATATTCTCCTAATGTGCTATGACTAAATATTCTCCTAATGTGGTATGACTAAATATTCTCCTAATGTGGTATGACTAAATATTCACCTATTGTGGTATGACTAAATATTCTCCTATTGTGGTATGACTAAATATTCTCCTATTGTGGTATGACTAAATATTCTCCTATTGTGGTATGACTAAATATTCTCCTAATGTGGTATAACTAAATATTCTCCTATTGTGGTATGAATAAATATTCTCCCATTGTGGTATGACTAAATATTCTCCCATTGTGGTATGACTAAATATTCTCCTAATGTGGTATGACTAAATATTCTCCTAATGTGTTATGACTAAATATTCTCCTATTGTGGTATGACTAAATATTCTCCTATTGTGGTATGACTAAATATTCTCCTAATGTGGTATGACTAAATATTCTCCTAATGTGGTATAACTAAATATTCTCCTATTGTGGTATGAATAAATATTCTCCCATTGTGGTATCACTAAATATTCTCCCATTGTGGTATGACTAAATAGTCTCCTAATGTGGTATGACTAAATATTCTCCTAATGTGGTATGACTAAATATTCTCCTAATGTGGTATGACTAAATATTCTCCTAATGTGGTATGACTAAATATTCTCCTATTGTGGTATGACTAAATATTCTCCTAATGTGGTATGACTAAATATTCTCCTAATGTGCTATGACTAAATATTCTCCTAATGTGGTATGACTAAATATTCTCCTAATGTGGTATGACTAAATATTCACCTATTGTGGTATGACTAAATATTCTCCTATTGTGGTATGACTAAATATTCTCCTATTGTGGTATGACTAAATATTCTCCTATTGTGGTATGACTAAATATTCTCCTATTGTGGTATGACTAAATATTCTCCTATTGTGGTATGACTAAATATTCTCCTATTGTGGTATGACTAAATATTCTCCTATTGTGGTATGACTAAATATTCTCCTATTGTGGTATGACTAAATATTCTCCTATTCTTAAGGGCCGGTAGGCCCTTGTAGATAAGACTTGATACCGTTTTGTAACGTTAAAGTAAAATTCACATGCTTTTGCTAAATTTCCTATGGAGACTAACATGGGGTTGTTCGTGATTTTTCCCCAACGCTAACTTAAAAACTACAGCGAAGATACTTTTCGGAATTATCTTAAATTAACAATTAAGTATTCAGGGTGTGCTATCGGCCAATTTGATTAAAACAACTAAGTATAAGTATGTTAATTTTTGTTAATTATAGAAGTACGGCTCTTGAGCCAAACGTCAGGTTAACCTGTTAGCACGCTGATAACCATTTCTTCAATTTTCAATCAGAACGAGAACAAGGGAGGGCCTAGCTTTGGGGTGTACCTCGTATGAGCAGTTCCCGGTAGAGCAGTTCTCGAAATAGCAGCCGCGATTCCAAAAAAACAGCGGCGTTCTTCAAAACTGCTGTTTTAGAAATAGCGGCTGCTGTTTTAGAAATAGCGGCCGCTGTTTTAGAAATAGCGGCTGCTATTTTGAGAAATAGCAGTGTTTGTCTTCAGTTTCGAGTATTTCTTAACAATACAGTTATATTCGTTGTTTTCGAAACCTACCTTTTTCTGTGATCATTTAGTCAGTAATATGACCTACTAATGGATCGTGTTTTTAAAGTACACTTAAATATTACACTATTCTTCAGGCTGTATCAGTTTACTATTCTAATAACAGAATAGAAAATATTTCAAGAAAGCTTATTTTATTTCGGAAGTAGATAATTGTAAAGAGTAATTTTTTGGAAAAGGCATATTATTATTTGGGAAGTGAAAGGTGACAAACAACAATTTTTTGGAAAAGGCGTAACATTGTTACACCCATTTCAAGTCCATATTTACACCCATTTCAAGTTCATATTTACACCCATTTCAAGTTCATATTTACACCCATTTCAAGTCAATATTTACCCATAGTTCTTGTCCCAATTTAAAACCCCTATTAATCTCATATCAAACCCCCCCCGGGACCATACGCCTGATTTACAGGAATATTTATAGTCGTGTTCATTGGGAATTCACTACCTTTCCTATTGTGTATGTACACGTTGAAGGCTTTCTTATTATATCAATCCTGAATGAACACGATTATAAGTTAATGCCGTTAAAATTATCCAAATGAACTCTTTTGGGCAACAACTAATGGATTCAGTTTTGTTTTAATAATGAGCATGTTTTACTTTTTAAAACATCACTTAGAAACCTTTCTGAGGTCTGTATGCACAATTTTTACCTCTCCGAGTGACGATGACGTCACGGAGAGGTAATGCACTGACCGTGTCTGTGTGTGTGTGTCTGTCTGTCTGTCTGTCTGTCTGTCATTCTGTCTGTCAGACCCCACGTGACCGCGTTCGCAGTTTACAAATCGGAGCAAACGTGTTCGCCATTTCCGAACTGCTTTCACAGTCACGGAAATGGCTCCTCTACTTGAGTTCTCACACCACGATCTTCTGGTCTTTGTCCATCCCACACGGACACCAGTCTGTACTTACCGGCTTCTAATCACCATCATCTTTTGATCTACGTCCATCCCACATGGACACCAGTCTGTCCATACTGGCTTCTAATCACCACCATCTTCTGGTCTTCGTCCATTCCACTTGGACACCAGTCTGTACATACTGGCTTCTAATCACCACCATCTTCTGGTCTTTGTCCATCCCACTTGGACACCAATCTGTACATTCTGGCTTCTAAACACCACCATCTACTGGTCTTCCGTCTATTCCACATAGACACCAATCTGTCTCATTGGCTTCTACTCCATTATCATCGTTTGATTTTAGGATATACGCGGCGATCAGCTAGGGTTACGAGAAACGTCTAGCCTCCCTAAGGTGGGATCGCCACCAAAGGTTTTCGCAATTGCGCTTTTTCCTTACTATTATAATGGAAACGAATCGTATATATACCCCAAAATTTGAAGAAAGCGGGCAAGAGGGGTACCCTTCATTTAAACGTCAATATTAGCAATGTTTGAGATGATAATAGGTAAAACTTTATTTTAAACGATTTAACTATTATTAATGTTAATTATTGAAGATTAAAATAATTTAAAATAATTATATTTATTTAAATATTAAAGATAATCTTGTTTCTCAACTCAAAATTAATACGGAAAGAGTTAAAAAGCAGTCTATGTTTTTGTCTGTGTGTGTCCGTCCATTGTTACACTAGTGCGTCGCGTTAGCAGTTAGCCTTGTGTTGATGTGTTAAGAAATCATACAGAACCTTAATATTCCCTTTTTCTATAATATAAAGTGAATATGTGGAAGTATTTTTCGTAATTATGATGCATTTAGTACTTTTGTAGCTTTAAAGCTCTGTTTCATTTTGATATTCCAAAGATTTTTTTATTAATATTGTTATTTGAAATGGCTGTTTATATATTACTTAAGCTATACTACATCTGTATATACAATAATCCTTGGTTGAGTGATTTCATGAAGAAAACTAAGACCTAGACTCCGGCGGGTATATTAAGTATCATCCGCAATAGGCTTAGTGAAACAAAGAGTAAATAATTGAGGCCTGTGGTGAAGTAAACTTTGGGCTTTGATTTTCGTGTCTGAAATGAAGAGACATCAACGGTTCAGAGTGAGCCGAAAGTTAAATACACTATTAAATAATCAGGTTAAGATTTTATAACAGAAGAAAAGATCATGGTGGCAATTAGAATAGTAAAAGGGCTAATGGTAAACGGGTAGTAGCTACAGACCTTTTATTCTCTTTATGGTGCGCATTGGCTATCAGTGCGTCTAGCTACAATTTAGCTTTGGTGTTATTTAACGTTAACATTCATGTTGGCAAACTAAGAATATTGTTGAGGTGAGACAAAGAAGATACACGCCCCAGGAATGGAAAGTGTAGCTTCCTCTAGTGTAAAGTTTTGTCTCTCCCCTCCTAGTACGCTCCAAAGGCAGGCTCGGTTGACCGAGGTATTTCCGGCTACATTGAAATTGCATAGACCGGAAGTTCCTTGGTCAACCCAACCCCGAGACATAGCTTCCATTCCCGGAGCGTATATTTTCTTTGGGTGAGACGAGACGATAGTGTTTACACTGCAAACCAGTTGTGAATGTAGCTATCAGAATATACGGTAAACAGCTGAAGCGTAGACTTCATTTCCTGATGTTTTCCCCATTGACTGATTTCCATGTGTGAAAGATTTATCCTTATTGGATGTAAAATGTCGTCTGCTATACTGTATTATTCGCTATGCTTGGAATACTGCTTCAATATTTCGTAAATTTTTACTTCAAAAAAGAGAAATAGTTCCATATCTAGGTAAATAAGTTTGTAGTAGTAGACCTCTTGACTCGGAGAGGTAATATTTTGGTTTTCCCAACTTGTTTAAAAGATACATGCTTTCAATTATGGCTTATTTAAAAATATTTCATGGCATAAGAATTTTATTTTTTTTTTACAAACCGAGATTTCTACAGGGCCGGTAGGCCCTTGTAGATATGACTTGATACCCGTTTGTAATGCTAAACGAAAAATCACCTTTTTAGGGTTAGCTTCCCATGGAAAAAGCATTACATTTTACCCGGTTTTTTAGGGAAATTGTCATAGGCGATACGGAAACACTACAGCGAAGTTAGTTTTCGGAATACTTTCAAATTAACAAGCATTTACTAAATGAGAAACTTACCTGTTTAGTTTTTAAATAAATGAAGTCTAATTTTTGTAATTTAAGTAATTAATTATGCCTTGAATTCCCTATTTCATAGCAGACGACAGTAAGAAAGTTTATTTCATAGCAGACGACAGTAAGGCATCGCTAATTAATTTTTTGATGTTCCACCCGAGCTTGAATACCTTCATTTGGATTTTATAATGAACTCTAACGCCCTTTATAACCAATACTTTGTTATCAGGTCCAATTTTCGTCTAAAAAAGTAATTCAGGTAAATAATTACAGTTAATAGAGGTTTTAGTATCGTTTGAAGCAATTTTTCGAAGTTCGTTTTGGCCAAGGCTTAAGTTGAATTTTGGTAAGTCTTAGTAAAGGAGGCAGTGGTAATATATACTCTTTATAGCGTCTTTCGTCCTTTAAGATTATAAAAAAAGCTGATTTCCAGCTCCGTTTTGGAATTTGATATAGTCTGCTTCGTTTCATGCTAGAAACATATCCTAAGTTCCTAACCCTAGGTTTTACACTTTAAAATACTACTGGAAAGATGACAAAAAGTATAATGTGTTTTCGCTTTGGCAGTTAAGACAGTGGTGTTTACGTAGGCGCAGTTAATTCAACACTTCTATATGAGGTATACAGGGTTTCATTATTTTTAAATTATATATTAATTTTATTTTGGCTATTCTCAGTGAGCATTCATATGTTAGAACGCAATTTCCGATTTTTGTGGTCACCCAAGTCTCCAAAACTGGAACTTTAACATTTAAGGGCAAATTATTATAATAATAAGAATATTCATAGATCATTAAGGGTATAAATAGGCAACCTAAGACCCATTTGATTTTTGATGTGATAGATCATGTTAGGTTTAGATACAGGGTTAAGCTTATGTTAGGCTAGGTTGTTATGAGCGGCTAAATGTTCACCTGTTTTCTGGAATTATCAAGTTTTATCAACTGAATATATTTCCCCTTTTCCAAAATTTTACTAAATTGGATTTGTTTTTACCCCTGATTATTGCTAACTATCTTGTTTATTGCCACAAATTTTGTTTAAAAAAAATGGTATTTTAGTTTCTTTCTACCCTAAAAAGAGGCCCACTTTTAGCCATTTGTAGGTTGCCTTTCTTTTAGCCATAATCAATGCATCCATGATCTTCTTAGAGGGAATTTACATAGGCTGATTGCAAGCATGGTTTTACAGACAGCTTCTTAAATATATTATAGCACATTCCTTTTTTTTGTAAAGTTTAACACACGTAACTTTCTCAACACACTTATTTAAGAAGTACACAGTTCTACGAAATTAAATAGTTAATAATTTTACGATTTTGAAAAGCTGTTTATTTTAATTAATATTCACTAATATCTCGTTCCATCATTACCAATAATGTATCACAAACCAAAGATGATTTCGATTTATATTTTATTCAAAACCGCTAACTAATAGCATTTTTGGTTCCTTAGATAATAGGGACGGGAAATGACCTTTTTCAGCCTGTTAAGAATTGACTACCGCCTTAAGACTGAAGTGAATGATATTATACAAAAACGTCTTTGTTTGGACCAAGACCGTAAAAACCAACGATATGAGTGAGGTTTATCAATTGATTGAAGTTCAGATATTGAAATTTAAGTATTTTTAGTAGTTTAATCCTTAATCACTATTTAATTCAATCAACTAATTTTACTGTTAATCGATCTAGTCCCTCTAAATTAATTGAAAAAATTACATATCTACGCTTTTTCAAGAACAATTACATTTTCCGAAAACATTTTATCATGAAATTAATTATTTTGGAGGGATTTCGTGTCGATGCTCACTAACTTGTAAGCACATTGACCGACATAGCTTTAATTGTTGCTGGCTTGACAAATTTTCAAGTTTGCACCAAAAGAAGTTTAAATCTGTTTTAAGTTGTTGATAAGACTGTCGTTTACAGTGAATGTCGTCTACTTAAGACAAAGCAACAAAGTTTATCCTGTGTTGTAAAGGGTAAAGATCACATAAACAGAAATACTTCTCAGTACTTGTTATCTTCATTTCCCGCGAAAATAATATGGTTAAACACATCATTCATTCCTAGTTATGCCAAGAAGGTGACATTTAACTCCGACACCCCCTCCCTTCCTCTGTTTTCCCAATATATGGCATTTTCTAATCACCAGTGGTTTCAGTGTATGGGTCATCTGAGCCGTCGCAACACACTCAGCCAATATTACCATAGACTGAGTTATGACCAAGAAATTCTTAAGTACGGAAATGAAAGTTCCAGTGCAACTTTGCCATCATAGAGTCGACAATAGAAATGTAGCATTTCGATATACGAAATTAAATGTATAAATTAGCGCAACACCCTTATTTGGCATCCACGAATAAATATTTACATTTTCCATTCGATTTATGCCAAAGTTCGCTTGCTCTTTTTAGACATTCAGTAGAACATTTCAAATATTCAATACTGTACCCTCAACACGTACTCACTTCAAAATAATTAATTTCATGATAAAATGTTTTCGGAAAATGTAATTGTTCTGGAAAAAAGCGTAGATATGTAATTTTTTAAATTAATTTAGAGGGACTAGATCGATTAACAGTAAAATCAGTTGATTGAATCAGGGATAGATAGACTTTTTTAAGACGGAATAAACAATGTTTAGCCTTTACTTCAGTCCGACTCATAGACGAGTATATAGCCCCTTCCTTCAACACGTAACCAAAAAATTAAATTATCTTATTGGCTCACTAAACATACGTATTGGTGACGTTGCTGACAAGGAGGGCCAAAAATACGTAATTCCTGTTTACCTCTGTCGCTATGACTACGACCCCTCTTGCGTTGTACCATAGCCCACTCGATCACGCGCGTCACGACGCAAGCTGCTCGCGCTATAGCTATAGAGCGCGAATCGAGTGAACTATGGTTGTACAGATAAGCGTCTTCACAGGGGCTCAAAATGGAGCCGTCTAAATGCGAGGGTCCGGTAATTATTCGGGAATTGTTTTTAATAGCAATTAAGAAGGTAGTTAGTGAATTTGGTGCCGGTGTTTTGGATTTGGAGTACATCTGTAAGGGTGAAAAGTGTTCGCTAATTCTTTCTTAAGCCAATCATGTCTAATATCCTCATGATTTTGTAAACGAATTTGATGAGGTTAACCAAGGCTTAGTGAATGGGCAGGAGTTTTGTGAGCTAAGTGTTTGGTTAAAACCTGTTCGTGCTGTAATATCTATGAGGACTTTTACTCAATTCTAACTCACTTTTAATTTTCTTGGGTCTTCCCCGTTTTTTTTTTCACTTGCAAGCCCTATGTCTTGCGTAACTTCCATTTTTCAACAATGTTCTTTCTAAAATTACAATCCGAGCCCATTCCAACTTGGCAGACGAAGGGGCAGACGACGTTTATTTGACCCGGATATACATACAACGCCATAACGAAAATAAGACCCGCCTCTTCTTTTATATCCCTCCGTCACGGGTAAGGGGGTCGTGGACTTGGACGCGCACCCGAATAATCCTGTTACCCATTCCGTCTTAAAAAAGTCTATCTATCCCTGATTGAATTAAATATTGATTAAGGATTGAGTGGATAAAAATAACTAGAAAAAAATTTCAATATCTGAAACTTGAGTCAATTGATAAACCTCACACATATCGTTTGTTTTTTCGGCCTTGGTCCAAACCAAGACGATTTATATAATTGTGGTATGTGACTAAATACTCTCCTATTGTGGTATGCGACTAAATATTCTCCTATTGTGGTATGCGACTAAATATTCTCCTATTGTGGTATGCGACTAAATATTCTTTTATTGTGGTATGACTAAATATTCTCCTTTTGTGGTATGACTAAATATTCTCCTATTGTGGTATGATTAAATATTCTCCTATCGTGGTATGATTAAATATTCTCCTATTGTGGTATGACTAGATATTCTCCTACGTCTAATGGTTGGTATGACTAAATATTCTCCTACGTCTAATGGTTTGTTTGGCTAAACATTTTCCTACGTCTAATAGTTGGTATGGCTAAATATTCTCCTACGTCTTATGGTTGGTAAGACTAAATATTCTCCTACGTCTAATGGTTGGTATGGCTAAATATTCTCCTACATCTAATGGTTGGTATGACTAAATATTCTCCTACATCTAATGGTTGGTATGGCTAAATATTCTCCTACGTCTAATGGTTGGTATGACTAAATATTCTCCTACATCTTAGGTATACTATGAGTAAACTCGTGTATATCAGTAATATCTTATCCATTGCTATTTAGATGCTCCTAAGTGCAACACTACAAAGTTCAAAATGTCGACTTGTTTTACGATATTTTATATTTGCGGGTCTTGCTTCTTATTGTCAACTATGTTTATCTGTGGTGTCAAAACCAACTTCATGCCTGTAAAGAAGTATTTGATCAACGAATTTTCGGACCTAGAATCTTACCCGAACTCCAAAATACTGTTGTGGTTGGAAGATGGCTTCGGATCATTGTGTCAGCGAGTAAGCACTATAGTAAAGTTGAAACAAATTCTGCTTGCTTGAGAAAATTTAATATGCTTTAAGACTCGTTCTCAATCAAGCTTTTTCGAACGAAAGCGGTACCTTTTTGCCTTTGCTCGTGACTCCCGAGATTGACACTAACCCTTTAACCAGGAGTCCATCAATTATCACTTGCTATAACTCGTTAGACAAGTTTTTGTATAATGATTTACTTATGCAATATAATTATACAAAAACGAGTTTTGCTTCGCAGTCCTTAAAGGGTATGAGAAGCTTCCTTTGAAAAACCTCTGATTTATATAACAAAAATTGAATTAATTACTGTGATTTAAAAATATCAGGCTTTTAATCCTCCGATTTCTGGCTATTTGGCAATATGCATTCGAAAATGCTTCATATGAAATTATTTGAAATCTCTTTTTTAAGAAAGGCTAAAACGTTTCCCTGTTGTTTGACGTCACATATATATAGTTTTCAAGCGAGATGGTGCCACTCTCTCCGCTATCAGACCCAGATTTTAGACAGGGGAGAAGCATAGACAAAGCTCGAACCGCGTAAAGAGTGGTACTGAGAAGGGAGGAGCTATGGGAACGTGACGTCAATATTGGGGGTCTAAAATGTATTGCTTAAGCTGACGACTTCCAATATGGTCGCCAAAACCGAGGTAAGAGATAGGAGGGTGTGACGTCACGAGAAAATTCGTGGTAGCAGACTATACCTCGCGCGTATAGGATTCCCTCGCTTTTTTTCCTCACGTCATAGTGATGTCATCAAGCAGGCGAACAAGCTCGACAAGACAACATTGTTGATATATCGAAACTGAGTTTTCGTGATTTTTCAATGGATTTTAAAAATATAAACTTTGGTTCAACTATATTAAAAACTTGATATTTTCAAAGTAGAGACTTGAAAGTGTAACATAATACCACTTTCGTGCTAAAATATGATATGAAATTGTAAATTCCCATACCCTTTAAAAAACTGCATTTAGACACAATCCTTGGCGACACTTTTTCAAACCCACAAAGGGCCAGAAATTTGAAATTTGAAGTTTAATCGATATGTGAAATATGGTTTTAATTGCGTAGTTGAAACATTTGTTATGATTCGAAATTTTACAACAAAAACTGGTATAAATGCAGCGTTTCCGTGATAAAGTGAGCTCAGATTTTCACATATGAAATCGTATAGAGCTATTTCAGAGAGGGTAATGGTTACGTCACCAATGCTATTTGCCCATAGAGAAAACCCTCATAAAATGTCCGCCCTACACTCAAAGGCAGGCCCAATTTTCGTAGCAGACGAAATTTTTCCCCCACTGAAATAGCTCTATAGAATCTATTCTTGTACAAACATATAAAGTACAAAATGAGCGTTTGCTTTTATTCAGGGTGGAACAGATAAGAAGAACACTTATTTCGAGTAAAATGGGTGTACCTCGTATGAGCAGTTCTCGAAATAGCAACCGCGATTCCAAAAAAACAGCGGTGTTTCTCAAAACTGCTGTTTTAGAAATAGCGGTTGCTATTTTGGGAAATAGCAGTGTTTGTGTTGAGTTCTGCGCATTTCTTAAAAATACAGTTGTATTCGTTGGTTTCAAAAACTACCTTTTTCTGTGATCATTGAATCAGTAATTTGACCTACTAACGGATCGCGTTTATGAATTTTTCTTAAAAGTACTCTTAAATATTGTACTATTCTTCAGGCTGCATCAGTTTACAATTCTCATACCAGGATAGAAAAATAATTCGTGAAAGGTTATTTTATTTCGGAAGTAGATAATTTTAAACAGTAATTTTTTGGAAAAGGCGTAACATTGTTACACTATTTTTAACCAAAGGAAACAAAACCTAACCTGACCTGTACCGTTACAGCAGTTCTCTAAAGAGAGGAAAAACAGATATGCGAAAAACGATAGTTGTTTATTATGGTGTAAGCTGGCTCAGCTGGGTTATATGAACTTAAAAAGATATAGGTCAGATTTGGATAATTTGGTTAGCTTAAAGTTGATTATTTCAACTAAATAGTATTAGGTCAGGTCAGGTTAGGTTTTGTTTCGTTTGGTTAAAAGTTGTGTAACAATGTTACGCCTTTTCCAAAATATTACTGTTTACAATTATCTATTTCCGAAATAAAATAACCTTTCGCGAATTATTTTTCTATCCTGGTATGAGAATTTTAAACTGATAACAGCCTGAAGAATAGTACAATATTTAAATGTACTTTAAAAAAAATCATAAACACGATCCGTTAGTAGGTCACATTACTAATTAAATGATCACAGAAAAAGGTAGTTTTTGAAACCAACGAATGCAACTGTATTGTTAAGAAATGCGCAGAACTCAACACAAACACTGCTATTTCCCAAAATAGCAGCCGCTATTTCTAAAACAGCAGTTTTGAAAAACACCGCTGTTTTTTTGGAATCGCGGTTGCTATTTCGAGGTCCACCCGGTTTATTTTGGTTCCCCAACTTGTTGTATAATAGCAGGGATAGATTTAATTTTAGAAGTAGGAATGGAGAACGGTTAGTATTTACTTCAGTCCGACTCATAGCCTAGTAGAGACCATCCCTCCAACACGTAACTAAAAGTTTAATTTTGGCTCATTTAAAATACGTTTTCATGACGTCGATGATTTTCAATATAACTTCATAACTTGTTCGCTGGATTCATGCTCCCTCTAAAGGGTAATCGGTTTATTGTAGCCAACTTTCTTAAGAAGACCAGTTATGATAATTTGGAGCTTCTATAAATATATACTTGTGAATTTATTAAATATACAGTATTATTTTTTTTAGACGGACGAGTGCAAAGTTTTAAGCGGTATGGATACGAAATTCTTGGAGAGTGATTTCTACGACAGGCCTGAAGAGTTCCAATCATTTATTCAATTTTTCTTCGTGGAACAAAGTATTTTTGCGGGATATCATGAAAATATTTTGGAATTGCTTGATAATAATAAAGGAAAGCTTTTTGCCTACAAAGACCATTATTACCTTTATTCTGGAAAACCTTCACAATATGTGCCAATGGGAATTTTGCTAAAACGTAAAAAGATTTTTAGCATGAAGATGATAGAAGAATTAAATCAAGTGTACGTAAATATTTTATATAGAAATATTTCAACAAAAATATATTTTCAAGGTTTGAGGACAATCGTCAATAATAGTAGATCGGACCCTATTTTCTGGTTTATGAAGCCCAAAATCTTCTAATATAACGAGTCCCGAAAATATATGTTTTCATTGCGATAAAGTTCCCCTTAATTTCCATGTATCTGGCTATCTGGTCCAAACGAATTAATGTTCTTCAATAGCTTTTGTGGTAAAAAATTGTTTAAAAACTATAATTAAGTAGAAGTCCAAAATTGGTTATTGCTTATGGTTAAATTAAATCTAAATACACATGCGGGTAGACAAGAACTCATCAAGAGGGCCAGATTCAACGAGATTATATGACTTCTTGGTTACCTAAGTTTATAATTGTTGTCGATGTAGCTAAAGATTAATGTGTGACTGTGTCGGAAAATTTAGTAAAACGAACATATGGGGCGCAGAAATATTCCACAAAAATATTTTTTCGAACAATGGAAGATGGAATTTTCCCTTGCACCTGGGAAAAAGGGTTGAACTTACTACTTTCTTCAAACAAACCAAAATAAAAATCTTAATTTGTCTTTCAGAGCTCTAATGTTTCATGAAACTGCTCAGGATATACGTGTAGCACGTGAAATGGATTATACTACAAGAGAGTTATTTGAGCAGCCATCACGAAGTGATTCTTGGAGACCACTTGGAATTCAAATAATTTTTGAGGCGTCTAAGCTGTACTTTATTGGACTCGCATTGGCGACAGTGGCTCTTGTATTTGAAATATATAAAGGATATTAAGAGATATTCGTCGTCGTTCAGATGCCATGCAGGAATGGAAGAAAAGAAATTGTGATTAAGTTATCAAATATATCTCTTTTTAGCCACATCGTAGTATACGATAGGCTCTTAGTTTGACCCGAGCCGTAGTAGTAGTGGCCACACCCTGGAGTCGAACCCGTGTCGCTCGCGCAGCACTATGACACTCTGCCACTGTGCCATGGAGACTCGATAGAAAGTTCGAGTTTTCATCCTTTAGTTTATCTCTAAAGTGTCGGGGATGGGAGGGGGTACCTCTCTATCTGTGGGGTCGGACACTTCTGAACTTTCTTTTTTTAGGGTCTTTGATTTTTTTCTTCCTATTTAATTGCTAATTAAATAGATAACAATGTGGCTACTATTAAGGCCCAGAGATTCTACACATAAAATTACGTAACCGATTAGAATGAGGTGGCACTTTTCAATATTTCAGTAAATATTACTAATGGACAAATTTCCAAGTTAGAAATATGTATTAAATTTTATTGACTATTTTGAACTATTTAGATAGCCTTGTGTAATTTTCTTCGCTTGACAAAATGCCAATTGTAATGATTTTACCCGATAGGTATTCGTTGTCAGTTTTAATATCGATAGGTATTTGTTGTCAGTTACATTTAATACCCGACTGGGACCAGACAACCATTTTTCGGCTAAGCCTAGTTACCCGATACCCGACAAGCAAATCTTTCATTTCCTGAACCCGATTCCAAATACAAAAATAATCGCACACCCCTGTCAATAACCATACCTGCACTATTACCCCCCCCCCGTAACAAAAAGAGACAACCGGAAGACCCCTGGCCCCTTAAAAACAAAAAACAAATAGCACTTAAAATAACGTAGGAAAAGAGTTTTCAACTTAAAGAAATAGCGACCTGATTAAAAAATTATCTCAAATCTAAAGAACACCTTACTTTTTTGAGAGTTTAAACTCTTCTGATTCCAAAAATATGCTTGATAAATATTTAAATATGAGGGAAAACACAGAAAAACACTTCGAAAACTTGAAATTTGGGGTCAAAAGCAAATTTGCGCAGAAGATTTTCGGCGGGATTTTCTCCTTGCTACGTCACTCACGGCATCTCGCGGAAAAGCCAAGCGCGAGCGCCCGAGCCTACTAATGCCACGCGAATCTTAATAAAATAAGCTTAACGCGGCGCTGAGACACGAACAGGCATCACGTGAGCGACATCTAGAGTGAAAATTTCTCCTTACTACGTCATCAAACTTTGATTGCAATTTTATAAATTGCTACGAAACCAAATAGAAAAGTAAACATATCATAATAAACTAGATTTTTCAAGGATTTTTCGCATTTTAAGTTTGTGGATGAAGAAAATTATGGCACTAACACTTTAAGTCTAAATGTAGACAGAATTAACAGGGAAGTCACGTTGAATTCTCGTCCCGTAAGTTATAGGTATAAGGATCAGCCGCTGACTTTCTGACAGCACAAGACTAACTTCTTTGCCCCCATTTCAAATTGAAAATAAGCAACTAGGCCAAGATTAGAATAAAACAAAATTCTCCAACATTTATAAAATATAGCAAGTAGACTTGAGAATTTTTTCACAACAAATACTTAATAGCACTGCACATTATGGGTATCTTCCCATTGCGCAGAAATCCATAAGACCGAATCCCGCCAATGTTTTTAATGAATTTAGCTCAAACGCGGATTTGGTATTTACAATTCAAACGACGCTATTTGTCGAATTAAGCGACCCCAAAAATGTTATGTAGTTTAATTTCTATTTATGTCGTTTATTAATGAAAGCGTTTTAAATACATTTTTATTGCCTAGGAAACGCCATTATTTGACGACTATACAACAAGATGATAATTAAAAACGACCTTTGGGAGTTTTCATTACCGTGTGTTCTAAAAGTATAATATTATAGTATACAGAAAAAGTGAAAATAGCACTTGACTATTTGGGCATGGGTTAAGGATTAATCTAAAACGCTTTCATCCAATAAAACGTTCTTGTTCAAAACCAGGTTAGGTTAGGTAAGCAATATCTTCATTGACTTTTCAAATAACATGCCTTTTCCAAAAAAGTATTGTTAGGTTAGGGTTAGGTTAGGTTAGTAATATTTTATAAATCATTTAACAATGTTACGCCTTTTCCAAAATATTGATGTTTATCTTTGTAAACATAATTCTGATTTTTCATTTTTATTATCCTTTGTTCTCTTAACTCTCGGTTACGTTGTAGAGTAAGGATGATAGAGATTTGTCAAAATTGTTACAGGTAATGTCCAAAACACCACATTTTTGCGCTATTTTGGCAAAGGCTTAGCTTCCATGTATAATAATGGTATGGCCATATTTTAGAATAATGGCCCTAATCTAAGCTTTAACATATTTTTAATTGTAATTAAACATAGTAAAACTATTACTTTGAACACCAAAATTACAGTGAAACTATTTACCTTTAGGGGGCCGTCGCTCCTTCAAATCTCGTACACCTGGTTTTTTAAATCATTCAAATCACATAAATCACTTTCCAAATCTAGAAAATAAATCACTAAAATCGCCATGAAATCAATCAAATCCTTCAAATCGCTGCACAAATCAGTGAAATCGCTAGTAAATCATTGAAATCAGTGAAATCAATCGTAAATCAGTCAAATCCCTATAAAAAGCAGTCAAATCAAGAAATCATCAAATCAATCAAATCATTAGAATCACTATGAAATCAACACCAAATCACTCGAATCACTACCAAATCATTCGAAACACTAGCAAATCATTCAAATCGCATCAAATCATTGAAATCCTCGACAAATCATTCAAATCCTCGACAAATCATTCAAATCACTACCAAATCATGCAAATCGGACGGTTCGCACCAAATCACTCAAATCCTCGTTAAGTCACCAGTCATTCAAATCATTCAAATCGTACAAATCGTTCAAATCATTTCCAAATCCTTCAAATCACATAAATCGAATCGAAATCATCGTAAAATCGTGAAAATCACTCCCAAATCATTCAAATCGGCTCCAAATCAGCAAATCAGTCAAATCATTCTTAAATCTTTGAAATCATGAAAATCGAGAAAGATTTCAAATCTCGTACGCTCTCATGAGTAATGACGGCCCCCTCGATTTACCTTCCTTTATAACTTTCAAAGCATCCCCGTATCGAAATGAATTAAATTAATTTGGCGAAAATGCAGAATAGTATGAAAACTACTTTTAGGAGTAAATCTACTGTACCTCCGAGCGAGAGGAAAGTCGCGGGAGTAATTTAGTTTTTTCGCTCGTGTTTTTGCAAACGCCTGTAGAGGGGGCAGTGATCGGAGCGGCGCCGAAAACTAATACTTTTAAAAATTAATTAAAACTAGTTAAGTTATTAAAACTATCAATATCTATATATTTTTGAAAACGTAATTTTAGGTTCTATCTGATTTAAAAATATGAAAGCTTTTCATTATTAGTCAAAAGATTGATTCTATCCCTTTAAATTAGGATAGCAATATTTATAAATCATTTAACAATGCTACGCCTTTTCCAAAATATTGATGTTCATCTTCATTGACTTCTCAAATAAAATGCCTTTTCCAAACAATTACTGTTAGGATAGGGTTAGGTTTGGTTTGTTTAGGAGGACGTCTCTTCCTCTTAGGAGCGGTTATACACTTCAAGTACAGTAAAACAGCTGGCTTAAAGTATTTTCATGATAAATATAACATATAATAATAAATCAATATTAGCAATTGGTTTTATTATGTCATATTTTGCTGATTTATTACCTTTTTGGTCTTATAATCCTTAGTTTTAAAATAATAATTTCGAAAATTTTAGGAACTTTTGTTCATTTTACGTAGCCCTTAAATTGTTTAAATTTTATTTGAAGTGCGGGTTTTTCAGTGCAATGGGATTGTCCCATAATGATGGTAGTGAAGCCACATTATGGGTTAGAAATTAGTCATTAAAAGTGCCTAACTAGATATATTATTAAAAGAAAAACCAAATTGAAAAAGATATTGTTGGAAAATATAACTAAAAATGTAAAATAAGGTAATACCTCGGAATACTCCGAAAATAAAACCGGCCACAGTGCTAAGAAACAGAACACTAAACACTTTAAACTTCAAGAAAACTCTAAAAATAACTTAAAACAAAGTAGTCCTAGCTCTAGAAATCATTGTCATGAACTTTCACCTCTTTATAATACCTCTCCACCTTTGAAATCGATATTATTCTAAACTATTATTCTAATTTTAAAGCGTAATATGTAAACCCCAAAGTTCTATCTTATCGAGCCTTAAAGACCAAAAACCCATTACTTCACCAAAAAAACCAGCACGCCATAGAAAACTAGTTTAAAAATAAACCTGGCCCCTATAGAGTAATATTTGCTGAGGGGGGTGAGACGTCATTGGTTTTTCAGTCAATGAAATTAACAAGCCAACAGATGGAGTCTTCTTCTGGTGGCTATAGAGCTCATGTTAAATTCTGCCGCCTAAATGGCGAATGGGCGGAGTTTAATGTCACCCTCCCCGTAACCGATATAACTCTATTGACTTTCTCCCTGCGAAAAGGAGACTCAAGATAAACGGGTGGATGCAGAACACAAAATTAAGGTCTTTAAGAAGATAGATCTTGGAGGCGATCAAAAATAATTTTACAATTGTATAAATATTGATTGACTTGGTTCATGCCTAAATATTGGTGGATTTTCATTGTTAATATTGGGGTGAACTACGGTACTCAAATACTGGAGAGTGGCTTAGCTATTCGCGGAAGACCAATAGCGTCTATAATCACGAATTTATCGTTTACGCAACCTTAAGTCTTAGTCTGCTTCTTCTTCAAGTTTAGGGAGAGAGATTTCACCACGTGATTGATGTCGTTATATATACGAATTTATATTGGCAATAAACCATTCCATTATTGACATGAGTGAAGGGAACTTTACAGGGCGTAGGGGTTCGTCAAGAGGCAGTGCGAGTTGGCTAGCCTTCGGCGAGTCAGAAGGAGCTCCTCCGCCTTTGTGCGTTGGTTTCTCTACAAGTAATTACAGGAATGGTTTACAGCCGTCTAATCTCTGGGTACGATTTGGGTGAGACTCAGTCATTGACGATATCAGTCACGTGGTGAAATTTCTTTCCTTTGGCTTAAACAAGAAGCAGTCACTGCTGGCTGTTTAGAGCCAGGGCTTACGATTTTGCGAAGGATAGAAAATGAATAGATTCATGATTATGGTCGCTACTTGTCCTCTTCAAATAGCTACGCCACTCTATTGCATTTGGGTGCCATGGTACACCTCAAATATTAACAATAAACCTTGGGTTGAACCAAGTCAACTAATGGTTATACCATTGTAAATTTATTTAGCCATAACTATAGCACTATATTTATATTATAATAAAACATATGTATGTAATTTTAAGAAATTAAAAATCATGATAACATCTTTTGTGTGAATAATTCGACAATAACAAATGATAGCCAACACTTTAGTTTGGTGTGGTGCATGTTTTTATGTATCCTATCAGAAATATATTACTTTACACGATGTTCACTTCTCCCTACATCGCGCCGGCCATCATCTATGAAGTATTTTTACAGGCTAGAAACGGTACCGTTCCTCCCGAACAGCGAGGCAGAGAGGTGAAAATAAAAACTTTAGCGTCCCGTAGTGAGAAAAATGTGCTTTTTTTACAATCGTATCATTGTTATATCTTATGCAGCGGCCTCTCACTTGCGCGAAATACAGTTGAATCCCGCCGTTTCTAGGAAACGTCAGATTATCTTTGTTCTGGGATTATTTACACCCAAATAAATCCATATCCATGTTGATTCTCTTTATTTTTAAAATTAGTCTTATTGTTTAAAACACCATGGACATCAAAAGTTTTAATATATATAATACATGCAACAGTATAACGAAAGTACTTATTTTTCGTAGACATTGGGCATATTGATCCAAATTGCGAAAGCGCCGAGCAGTGTTTTAAATCTCTTCGCGATAGAGTCCAAGATAGCTTACAAGCCTATTGGGTGCTCGGACATTCTAGAGCCACCAATTGTTATCATTCATCTAAAAACCGCTTGCTCACGGCCACTTGTTTTAATTAATTGACTTGGCTTTAATATGGGTTTAGACGATCTTGTCGTCCTGATCTTAACAAGATAAGGAGAATTTATATAAGAAGGTAAATTCCCGTGGCTTTAGTGGGCAATGAATATCGAATTTCCTTTTCACACACCTTGTGTCTTTCTAGACACTAACCTTGTATATCTCTGGACACTAGCCTTGTGTCTCTAGACACTTACCTTGAACCTCTCAGGACACTAACCTTGTATATTTCTGGACACTAACCTAGTGCCTCTCAAGACACTATTCTTTAATTGTTTTTGTGTCGTCATTCCTTAATTATTATTGCGTCACCGTTAATATAGTGTTTTTAGAGTGTATCTCTCCGTGTTTATACCGTCATTCGAAGCCAAGGAGCAGGAATGAAAAGCCTTCGTAGAGAAGCCCGCGCCGGTCTCTCATGATTACCTAAACGTTTTTCATATTTTGTACTATGAAGCGCGCCGTAGTTTCTCCTCGCGCTTGCGCGTTTCATTCCGGTAAAGAGGGAAAAAATTTGGACTATTTAAGACCAACACTTGCCACGCCGGAAATTCGGTTTCATCCTCTCTCTCTCTCTCTCTTGCGGGCTCGTTTTCCATGCTAATAGCACACAGGAAGTAAGGTATATGTTCTCACTAGTATTAGCATAAGTTAATAATACCTCTAAGTACACAAATACGGGTTAAAACTGGGCATCTTCTGCAGGCTTCTGTGACGTCAGAACTCGTATAGCGCTAAGATCCGAAGAGAGAAAATTTTTAAATTTCTGTCGCGGTGCCGCCACCAAGCGGTCGAGACGAAAAAAAATCTTCCATTGGAATAAAGGAGATTTTTACGTTTCGTATAGGCAGGCACTGGGGGGGAACGAATTTTACTTGAGCAACCCCAAATCCCTCTCTCTCTCGTGAGATAGAGGCGGTTTCAGTCCTGAAACATTCTAAAAGGGATAAAAGAAACGCTAGGCTAGGCGGTACAATTTTGTATTGAAGTTGAGGTGATAAATGATACGGAGAGAGTATAGGGTTTCATTAAAGGGAGCCAGACAAACACTATTGCCATAGAAGTGGAAGCGATTTGTGTACTTAGAGGCATAATTAACTTATGGTATTAGTGGAAGTGAGGTTTCCTATGTTAAGGCGAAATTTCACTGCAGTTTAATACCCCCTTTTTTAAATAAGGTTTTACTTAAGTGACACTAAATTGTACAACTATTTAATTTAGACATAAGTATTGCCTCGAGTTTAGTATTAATATTACGAATATAAGTATATAAAATTTTTCTGTGTATAATCTCATGAATCTTATGCAATTCTTCACAATAAAAAAAAACTATTCTATTCTATTCTATATTTTGAATATATTTGATAACTATTGTAACTTTAGACCATGTAAATTGAACACAGCCCACTGTTTTAATTTAGTTCTGTGTTTCATTGTGGGTTTCCCCAATTTTGGCCATCTATTTTAGGCAATAACTTTGAGCTCGAGTTCTTATATTGAAAACGCTAAAAAATAATAATCTTCCTTAAATAAATCATATTCATGTACATGTACTCTTTTCAAATGCGTTATTGTAATCAAACTTGTAACTCTTCCCTCATTTCTGTTCAACCACTATTAAATAAACTAAATTGTTGTTGGATTAACTAAAAGCCTTTATTGTAAACGATTTTAGGTGGCCTTTTGGGATGAAAACTGAACATAAAACATATTTGTTTAAAACATTTTAATGAACTATACGTAAACGTATTAAGGGAAGAGTTCAAACTTGGCGCGAGATTGATATTTTTTACGGTGGGGGGGGGGTGATATTCTTGGAAGTAGGAAAGGTCCACAGGTCAAAAACCAATTTATTAATTGCGAATTCTATAGGAAAACTTAACAGTTTACAATTATGGACGCTAGAGGGTCAACAGTTTCAAGGTCTCGTTTAGAAAAAAAAAGTTCCTTATTTTCCAAGACTGCTTGGTTCAAGGGAGTCGGGTTAACCAAATTTGTCTGATTGAGAATCTAGGGGAAACTAATCGGTAAAATCATGTGGTTTAATTTAATTTTAAAATATGATACACGGTGTAGCTTCGAGTGTCCGAAATAAGCAGCTCGTAAAGGTTTCTTTAAATATTCTGTTATTACTTTAATTTTGCGTCGAATCGACATCAGGGATGCACGGTGAGTCAGTGGTCTGAATTAGTTTTTTCCTAAAATGTCAGGGACTTCGTTTGCTGTATCAAACCATGCTTCAAGCAATTCTAAATATAGGTCAGGTGTGATGAAGTGGACTCTGGGATAAACACCTTGATGTGGTCAGGGATATTTGAAAAATTGGGTACAGTTAGGGATTTTCAATTTCGTCCGAACCCTGCTAGATGAATCATTGTCATTGTGGATCAATAATAGGCCAAACTAGACGAATCATTGTAGTTGTGGATCAATAATAGGCCAATTTTTGGTGTCGAATCGACATCAGGGATGCACGGTGAGTAAATGGCATGACCTAAGTTCCTCTTTTTCAGTGCCTTATTATTAATTCCTAGAATTCGAGATTTTCTCCAATATATCCCTGTTTTTTCATTTTATTCATATTGATATATTATAGACCAATAGTAGGCCAAAATAGACGAATCATTGTAGATCAATAATAGGCCAAACTAGATTAATAATTGTTTAACAAAATAGGCCGAACTAGATGAATCATTGTAGATCATAGGCTATTAGGATGGACGTCAGTAACTGTTTTAATATCATTAAAAGTGTGTGGCTCTGATTTTTGATATTTTGTTTGTATATAACCTTTGACTTCACATATCTCGGCCCACAGATTGAGCTTCATTACGACACCGGCTTCCACAATATTTTAAATCTGCCAGTGTGGATGATCATTTAAGCTATTATCACTATTAATCGAACCTCTTTATTGAAACTCTTTAGTTAAGTTAAGCAAATTGAAGTTAATTCAAGGTTCAGCCCTAAAGACAACTGCGTACCCTATCTTGTTAGCCACATCGTAGTATACGATAGGCTCTTAGTTTGAGGTGGAACTGAGCTCGGTGAGAGATTTTATTTTAGATAAAATTTTTCTTAGTCCGAGCCGGGAATCGCACCCGGGTCCCTCGCGCAGCATCTACCACTGTACCATAAGGGCTTGACAGAAATAGCGAGTTTTCTTCGTTTAATTGATCTCTAAAGGGTCGGAAATGAGGGAGGATCCTATTTGTGTTGTTGAATTTGTGTCTTTTAGTCTTTATATTTATTTTCTTTTTATATGCTAATTAAATACATAACGATGTGGCTACTATTAAGGCCCAGCCCTTGGGCCATCTTGTTTATGATATTTCGCCTCATTTCTAGTTTATTTGATATTTCGAATTCCGGATTACATATTTCTGGTGTCAGATTAGATGATTTCGAGGGAGTGTCTTCAGAGTATAGAAAATACCCCGACACAATACGATATCAAATTATTTGTAAATTGGATTGAAATGAATTTGGACCAAAACAACGGACTGTAATTATTTGCGTGAAAAAATCAAACTCATTTTTCGCGTATAAAACCTCGCTCGCTGCTCCCTTGACTAAAAAAAGTTTTTTCGAAATTGCTCTTTATGGAGTTATAATTGTAATATTAACTTTTGGGAAAGGTTTCCAGGAATGACTTAAATCACGCAATTGCGTTGAATAAAGCGAAACTCAAGAGTTCAACTTCTTTCTAAATAAATCAAATTTTATTCACGGACTTCATTCTTGTACACGATGTCAAAAAAATCTTTGAGATGACCCCAAAGACTTTTTAGCAAACCACCGTTTATTGTTTACGTTTGTGAATAAAAAACAATGCTGACAGTCATGACGCAAACGTAAAAACTAAACGGTGGTTTGCTATAAAGTAACGCGATGTTGTTGATAACGTCACAGTATCACTTCGAACGAACGTGTGGTAGTACAGTATGGCGTATACCAATGCAGAATATGCAGACATGCATCTCATGTATGGACTGGCGCAGGGCAATTCAGTGGAAGCACAGCGGCGATACCAGGAACAATTTCCGCAACGACGCATACCAAATCGTCGTACGCTCGAGGCTGTTGACAGGCGCTTGAGGGACATCGGACAAGTACAACCCAACAACGTTCGAGAGCGAGACATTCCAGAAGACATGGAGGAAATCGAGGAAGACGTCCTTGCCATGTTCGATGAGGACCCCTCGACAAGTACCAGACAAGTTGGACGACAATTACATGTTAATCACGTTTTGGTCTGGCGAATTCTCCGCGGACATCAGTTTCACCCGTATCATATTCAAAAGGTGCAAGCTCTTAACCCGGCAGATTATCCAAGACGCATCGACTTTTGCGAGTGGTTTTTGGCCAGAGTAGAGGACAATCAATTTCCACGGGTCCTTTTAGTAACCGACGAGGCACATTTTTCCCGGGATGGAATTCTGAACTATCACAACCACCACGAATGGCGCCAATTAAACCCACACGCAACTAGTGTTAGAAGTCACCAACAGCAATTTTCTTTAAACGTATGGTGCGGCATTGTCGGTAATCATTTACTAGGTCCGCATTTTCTTCCACCCAGACTAAATGGTGAAGCATATCTCACGTTCTTAAGAGACACTTTACCAGAACTACTCGAGGACATACCGTTAGCATTACTTCGTGACATGTGGTTTATGCACGACGGGGCACCCCCACATTTCAGCCGTGCAGTTAGAGAACATCTTAATGCTACGTTTAATTTGAGGTGGATTGGGCGTGGAGGACCAGTTGCGTGGCCAGCCAGATCTCCGGATTTAAATCCGTGCGATTTCTATCTTTGGGGTCATCTCAAAGACATCGTGTACAAGAATGAAGTCCGTGATGAGGAAGACTTGCAAAGACAAATTATTGAAGGTTGTCAAACAATCAGGAACATGCCAGGAATCTTCCAACATGTCCAAGAATCTTTCGAAAGACGGGTTCATGTTTGTCTTAACGCCGTTGGTGGACATTTTGAACAATACCTGTAACGTCCATGTTAACTTGTTAAGAACAAAAGTAATACCAACCGAAAGGTACCATGATACTTTGAATTTACTTTACTAGAGTAGGCATACTTCTACTCATTTAATACACTTCTACCAGGTGAAAGTTCAATAACGATGTTAGAGGGAAACTATTGAAATTGTCTCATTATTTCTAAACAAGTTGATAAGGCTGAATTTGTTTTAGTCAACATATTCGAATATTTTCTTGTTTTAGGGGCCAATGTTTGGGGGGCCATATCTTCGATGCAAATTCTTGTACACCCCATGTTCTTTGACACTTTCCACTCAGTTTGACCCAAAGAACACGCCCCTTGATTTATGGCAGACTTATCAGAAACACCCTGTATATAAATTTTGTCTAAAATAGTACCTATAATAGTGTATTTTCTTAATGAAATCCTACCGTGCTAATATATTTTTGCTTGAGTCATGCCTTAAGGGTTTTTTAATATAATATTTAAACTTCTTCTGAAGTAGTGTAATTTCTGCTGTGCCCACCCAAAAGGCCATAAATCACTTTGTGGAACTCTCATAGACCAAATTAGAAATAGGAATGGGTTGGGGGATGGGGGGGGGAGTTGATGTCGTCACGTCGTGATGATCTTGGCGGGAAATTTGAATCGGTGGTGGATTTCTGTACGGCATATTTTAGCTTCCTTGGCGGTAAATGGATGCTTTGTCAACGCAAGGTTCCACTCTTAAATTTGGTTTACCTTTGATGTTTGGTCGATAGTGAGTTTCTTAAGCTCTTGCAACCCCCTCCCCCTTTTTCAATTCGGAACTTATAGAAGATAATGCCTAGTTCTGTACACCATCTGTATATCATTGTCAACATTTTTTTTTGAATCAATTGCTTTGCCACCGACCAAAGTGAAAATAATATTTTACATCTTCTGTAATTTCATAAATATGCATGGGAAACAAGATGCCGGCCACTGTTGAGGCGTGGACCGGGTTTTACGTAATCTCCTCTTTTTTTCTCAACCTATCAATATTTGATTGATTGTATAGGCTTATAGTTTTGTAAGCATATAACAAAGGATACTTTTGTAGGAATAAATTTATAAAGACTATGATATAAAGTAAAAAGTTATTTATTTTCTTTAAAACTATAGGTTCTAATAATAAGGATATTTTTTCAATTTTTCATTTTAAATTGCATTTGATTTACCCTATAGTAATTTCTTCTATCTTCGTAAGGAAGATGATAAATTTTAATATTATTTTAAAATCTTACGTAAGTCATTAAGTTTTTCTTTGATATACAAAGCGTTTAGTTGTTTTCCAATGTAAAGTTCCAAGACTAATCTTTCGAGATCTGTAGTTTTAACTTTAAAGGTATGATAAATTTCTTCCGTGTTTTGTTGGGGTTTTTCAGGTGTTTTTTCCTCGGTCTTGATTTTGTTATTTATTGACTTGGTGCACGTCTCTGTTTCATCTATGCTAAAGGGTATGTGTTTTGTGTGCCTACCTCTGATAAAGTTGCACTTAGGGAAATGTTTCAAATGTTCTTCGTAAGGATTATCGGTGGGTTTCCAGGCTAATAAAATGCCGTTGCATTCGAAGTACTGTACTAGATCATCGGTTTGTAACGAATAAAACTCCGCTCTGCTTAAAGCTTTTTTATATTTTCCATCTTGTGGCCAGGAGTAAAAAGTATATCTCTGCAGCTCCGAGTTCATGATTATGAATGAATATGATGACAGAAATATTCGATTTATTTATCACCAATAGTTCCTATCCCCCCTCTTTTACCCCCCCCATTACTTAATATATGAAATAAAAGAAAACAGTATTAAAAAGGTGACATTTATTTTTTAAAAGTACAAAAGTGATTTCAAAGAGTATTTCTTAACAAAAGAATTAAGTTATTCTTTACGGGCGCGTTTCAACATGTTTGTAAGATGACGTCATTCTTCAAACAATCGCGTCCAAACTCTGAAACCAGAGATTAAGGAATTCCAGCATTCAATGAAATAAATAGTACAATAAGTAGTTTTTAGGGGGTTGTACTCCAAGATCTGGCGTATTCTTGTCAACCTTTGTGTACTTGACTCCATAACAACTCACAACATACAAGGGGGCTGGGGAGAACGTAGCAACCTCCCGCACCTAATGGTAACGGACCCTTCAGCGTGTCAGAGTGAGTTATTTTTTCAATCATTTTATTATGCCCTTAAGATCTTTGTTGATCTCATTCCCCGCCCACCCCCCTTTGGTGGAGTATATACCGTTAAGGAATGCATCCCAAATTCTTAATCGGTGCTAAATTAAAAGTTTTTTTGGTGAAACAGGGTAATTTTGATAAATTTAGCTAAACTTTAACTCAACGTTTTTAACAATTTGAAATGTTTTTCAAATGACCTGTTTCGTGTCGGTAGAATGTATGCTAAACGACTGATTTCGTTTCGGTGGTCTATTCATTTTCCCATGTATTCCTATGGGGTTTTAGGAATTTTAAATTATCGTTTTCGTGTCGGTGAATTGTAACCCAATTGATCAAAAACGTTTCGATTGTTTTTTACTTCTAACACGAAATGCGCTGTGAGAGATGCTTCTTTCAATACCGTTTTACGTTTTCCACAAATTTTTGATTAAGAGGTTGATAATTTTGATAAATATAATACGTATTAGGTTAATGCTTCGGTCTAATGATATGTTGTATCTCTGCTAACGCTACAAAAACATGACTTGTTGAGACTTGTCCGGATAATGCCCTCGGGGCAACCACCTGGAATCAATTAAATGTTTAGTGGTAGGATGGGCCACCAATTAACAAAGCAAGAAAACACTCTAAATACAAATTCCATTCATAGCAATACATATGGTACGACCACCACCCCAAAGCCCTTAAGATACGTCTGAACGTGTTTACTTATAAATAAAAAAACAGATGGGGATAAAAACCTGGTCTGTGTTCCAATTAAAGAAAGGACAAAATAAATTCCATTGATAACAATACAACTGGTTCGACCACGCCCCCAAAAGCCATTACGACACGTCTGAACTTGTTTACCTATTAGTAAAAAAACAGATTAGGATAAATTCTTTTGTTATGAACCATGTTCCACCCCCTCCTCCCCCTTAATGTCATATAACACACACCTGGGTGGCCAAAAGGAAATTCTGTAAACTATAGAGTCATTTCACTTCCGCCGCCGTATTCTGCAGGCTTAGCCTTCCGCGCCCACTTGGATTCTCCTCGCTCATTGGTCCGGAGCGAAATCAGATTCTCTCTTCTGAGTGGCGGAAACGCTTTCGTCACTATTTTGGATTCTGTGACGTGATAGACCGAAAACAGGCAGATGCTGGGCGGGAATTTTAAACAATTCTACATGGAAAGAGATGTCGTTCAACCTTAAAACCCGGTTAACCAGTTTGGGATTTCGGTTACATTTCATTGCTGAACGCACCGAAAGCAGACGACAGAATTTATTCTCTTTCCTACAATGGCCGCGATCGGTGGTGTATTGATGGCTGATGCTGCTTTAGACGAAGAGGAACGTGTAATTTATCGAAGAATTAGAGGAGATGGATTTGTTTTGCCGGATGCTGAATTTTTGCGCCAGTATCGAATGATAAAGGTTAAAGTAGAGGCACTTGTCAAAATTTTAACGCCGAATCTACTGAAAGAGCGCCCCCAAGGCTTATACATGCTTAATGTTCAAGACGAAGTCTTAGTTACCTTGCTGTTCTATGGCTCTGGCTCTTTCCAACACAGCCTTGCAAGCAATTACGAACATGGAATGAGCCAACCATCCGTGAGTAGATCTATTGGTCGAGTGACTGATGCTATTAATGAAACGATGAGGCATTATATACGCTTTCCCACTGGAAATGCCCCAGTGGAAGCTATCAAGGTTGGTATTTATTTTGAGACGATAGATTGTGTAATAGAATTCTAAAATTTAATACGACTGTTGCAGGCGTCATTCAGAGCCAGGTGCGTTTTTCCTGATGTTCTTGGAGCTATTGACTGCACCCACATCCTAAATAAAAAACCAGCTGAGGAACCCAATGGCTATCTTGATAGGCATGGAAATTATTCCATTAATGTGCAATTGGTAAATGATATTCTATCTAACAATAGACAAACTGACAACTAACAGTCCTTTATCATGCTATAGATATGTGACAACGAAACCCGTATCACGGATGTTGTGGCTCAATGGGGTGGTAGCACTCATGATGCTTTCATTTGGCGATTCTGTGGCGTGCTGGAGAGATTTTAGAATCATGAAATGCCTGAAGGATATCTTCTTGGAGACAGTGGCTATCCTTTTCAGCCATTTTTAATGACTCCCCTTCTTCAAGCTAGAACGCCGAATGAGCAACGGTACAACCAACGTCACATGTCAGGTAACTTATGTTTATTAATCTACATATTGTTACATCAATAATATAGGGCTATAATATAAGGCTTCAATATTGCACCAATTTGTTGTTAAGTCTTTTTCTTTAAAGCAGGAGCTATATAGAGCACACACATTGATGTAAACATTTTTGTCACCTAGGTCGCAATGTTATAGGAAGGGTAAATGGCATTTTGAAAATGCGATTTCGATGTTTGGATTCGTCTGGAGGTGTGTTGTACTACAAGCCTGAGAAAGTCAATGACATAATCAGTGCTTGCTGCCTCCTTCACAACTTCTTGTTGGGTGAAGCAATGCCTGCAGAAAACGGTAAATGACGTTTAATTATCGCGTTTATTTTAGTTGCCATATGCTCAACTGAGTGACAGTGTTTGTTTTAGTCTTCAATTTTCCAATAAATTCACTAGCAATGTCCTTCATACACCTAGGTTTCAAACACTTAGTTTTTTTAATTTCCTATCATTCAATTATACGTGCCCTATTGTCTGATAATAATTCCAAGGCTTCGCAATGGTCATCCTGCAGGAAGATCCCATCAATAGACAAATTTTTAATTATTTTATGGAAAATGCGATTTAAAGAAAACTATTCCATTGCAGTTGTACCAAATCCAAACGTTGCAAGAAACCCTGTTGATGATGACGACGACGATGATGATGATGCTGATGATGATAACGAGCTGCTACAAGCAGGCAGGAGAACAAGACAAGCCTTGATTGATCTGGAATGTAATGGCTTTGATTTATTTTTCATTAGTATCGTGTTAAACCAACAGCGTGTCAATTCTGCCAGACATGTTACGTACCATAGCGAGACATTGCCTTTGAAGTGTAACAACCCATCTAAATCATTAATTGAAGGGTTTTCGAAAGTCTCAGGATGTCCCCATTCGGGTATATGCTTTTTGTGACAGGATAGGATTACGAAACATATGTATAATAAGCATTGCACTAGATATATTGAATAATTTGGAATATATAAAAGATACCTGGAACTATTCGTTGCCTGGATTTACTAAAACACTTGGGACATTCATATGTTGTACTCCAAACTATACGTTGACCTACGTCGACCACGGCCCCTGAGCTGTAGTATGCCAGCTATTAGTCACGCGTTGGCGTCAGACAGTTCGCGGCCTGGCATAAGGCGCCAAGTCTCGGGCCCCCTCGCCACGACAAGGCCTCTGACACCATCCCCTGGAGCCCACACAGAGGTCGCAGGGGGGAGGGGGAAATTTGACAATAACTGTAATCCACCGTTTACTTGGTCTTGCAACAATATAACTAGCTCGAACTGAATACACATGTTAGTAATAACTCGTGCATAAATCAATAATAGTAGATGCTTAGAAAAGCTAATTGTCTGTTGATTGAAGATGGCCTTAAAAACCCTACTGCAGAAGACCATTAATGGTTCCAGGTACACGTTTACTGGAATAAAACTTTACAACCTCTTTTGTTGTGAGCTTAACACTGGAAAATGTATGTCCTAATCCTATCCAAAAGCACGTTACATTTAACGAAACCCCTTTGACTCCGGTGGTGAATTTCCCTGCTCAGACGTGTCACAAAGGACGATAAATAACAGCGTAGAACCTATAGCCTAGATTATAAAGATACTGATAAATGTGAAATATACAAAGTAATGATATATTGCGGGTTCTCTTGATGATCATCGACAGAACGACATATTCTAACCGATTACCATGCACATGTGACACATGTACATAATATTGGGATGTAAAAAAGTGTAACTTTCTGATTTTTGTGTAGGATTGACGAACCAGACAAGTCTGTGCTGAAAAGAGGCTGAGCCATAGAAAAACAAGGTCATTAGACTTTCGTCTTCAACAATCAGCACGTATAACAGTCGTTGGAGTTAGGACCTTATCACAGCACACAACTAGCACTCTTTTTGTCTTGTATCATGGCATAACACCTCCGCTTATGACAAGACTGCTGAAAAGAGGCTGAGCCATAGAAAAACAAGGTCATTAGACTTTCGTCTTCAACAATCAGCACGTATAACAGTCGGTCGAGTTAGGACCTTAGCACAGCCCACAACTTGCGCTCATCTAGAATGCGTCTTATCTAATTCGACACTACATTTCACTCATGCCTTTTGGGTACCGCGGCTGCAAGGTCAACCAGACACCACACCTATACAACTACGTCATTCGAAGACCACTGACGATGGGAACCAACTACTAGATGAACCATTGCATCCTTCAACCCATGACAAGATTTGAGTCGATCTCCATGAAAAAAGAATCTGCCTAGGCACAGTTTCCATGGTTTACAGTCTTGTCTGTCTGGACCTGTAACATGCACAAATCAGTTTTATTCTCAATTTGGACCTACATAAGAAGTAATATCGCACGCACGTGAAACTCCCCTTGCTGTCTTTTAAGTGCCCGTTGCGTTGCAGTTCACCTGCAACGTGTTACACCTTCATTCCACAATGGGTACAATAAACCCATGTAGTCTCACATAACTATACGGGTCGACAAAGATACTTAGGAAAGGATTGATGAGTTTGTACCGATTAGACTGCAGTGTAGGCAGCTCACCTTTAAAGTAAACGCTTAGATAAGACATAATTAATAACTTGCTCCTTGTATTGGAGAATAAGAGCTATCAATAAATTAACAGTTAGTGATGTGTAAACGGTGGTGAGCGTGTAAAGAGTGCACGCAATATATTATCTATCGCCTTGTTCTTACTCGTAAAGGTACTGCAAATAGTGTATGCCATAAAGTAAATAACAATCAGCATTAAATGCAATGAAAATATAGAACACACGCCAACAAATAAAAAGCAAGCTTTGGCAACAACCCAAAAATTTAAAGCAAATAAACAGTATATTACCATGCAAATTAAATGTGAACAATGACCTTAATTAGCGCAAAGGACAGAAGCTCAATAAATTAAATATTAAGAAACGTTAAATGCCACGCATGTTATGCACGACTTGAAATAAAATAAGAATACTTAATAAATTCATACCAAATAGAGCAAGTAATAAATGAAGGTTTAATTAAATAATGAATTTGTCGCAAATAGGGCAAACGCTGTGAAAAGCCAGGACAATAATTATGCAACCAATAATGATATTCAATAATGTATATTCTGAAGAAGCCAATCAGTAGCATCTTAGCTGGATATATCGTACCAATAATACTCAAGCTATTTACACTAAGGCAAGAAAGTAAATTCACATTGCAACGGAGTTTACGTCTAAACCGTTGCAACATGCCTAATTCAGCATGCAATACATAAATAAAGCAAATACGTTCTGTAAAGGCATGAAACAATTGAAAGGCCAAAGTGCACGGGGAATTTAGAATGCAATAAATAAAGCAAATTCATTGAATAAACATATGAAACAATTTAAAGGCCAAAGTGCACGGGGTTTTTTGCATGCAACAAATAAAGCAAATAAACAAATTAAACAATTTAAAGGCCAAAGTGCACGGGGAAAATAGAATGCAATAAATAAAGCAAATAAACACATTAAACAATTTAAAGGCCAAAGTGCATGGGGTTTTTTGCATGCAATAAATAAAGCAAATTCATTCAATAAACATATTAAACAATTTAAAGGCCAAAGTGCACGGGGAATTTGGCATGCAAGAAATAAAGAAATGAAACAATTTAAAGGCCAAAGTGCACTTACCATGCAGTAACAAAATAATTAAATAAGGCAATAAATAATGTACATGAAGCAGAGAAAGGCAACGGAAAAACTATATACAGGAAAATAATAAGGTACGCATGTGGCTTTAACATGCAAATTATAAAAAATTAAACTTAGGAAATAACTACGACTCCTTATTAGGGTTGGATGGATTTGGATATCGGCTCAGCAATGTTCTAATGTTTTCGGCTTCTATGAGCCTAGCCTCAGCATTCATCCGATCGGTTTCACGCCTAAAGGCTAAATTTTCGTTTATACCTTCAAGTACATGATGGATTTGGCGCTGGGTGTCATTGGACGCTTCGATCGCAACCCTCTGACGTTTGGTCTCTTCGGTTAAACGTTCCGCTGCCAACCTCTGACCTTTGGCCGCCTCGGCGCACCCTTTGGCTGAAGCTGCCATCTCCTCCTTGTGCGTGAGAGGCCTTTTTCTGGCTCGCGATTCAGCTATAAGATACGTACAGTCAGTTTATAAACAAAGCAACCATGAAGTCATAGGGTAATAGCGATCTGTCTTGTCACGTGTAAGCAATTCTAAGTAACTGGGGTTTGTCTTTCTCGCACCTATTTTATTAATAGGTCGGAGTGCATAATAGCCAATACAACCAGTGTTTCAACAAAAGAAGCCATTGGTATTGGATATGTTTCAGAAAAGAGTAGGAACATTTCCAATGTCTGTAACTGCGTTCATTGTGTTCGGGGATAATAACACCAATGTACAGAACAGGCTACAATTAAACTTACAAGTTTCTGGTGCTTCACTGGTGGAGCAGCTTGCTTCTGCCTCTGGTGCAGCAATACCCGATTTTGGAGGGCCACTACCGGAGCAGCTATCCTCGGGATCAGTAACGTTAGCATCTAAGAACATACATGCCTACTATTAATAACCATTCCTCTTCATTAAAGGAATAGAAAGATAATTTTCATCGTACCAAAGATGGACGAAAAGGATGGTAAATTTGTGCGGTCGTCCAGAAAAGGTTGCAAAATGGCATCCAAATCCTCATTACTAATTGAATAGGAATCCCGCCATTTTAATATGGTTAACAAAATTACAAGCAAATCGTAAGTTTAGTTCCACAAACCTTTGCGCCAATGGGTCCGGAGTTGATGGTGCAATGCAAGAAGACCTGTGTAAACAATGTTTTAACTGTTTCTCTCTTGATAATATAAACAATGTTCTGAGATAAAGCACGTACGGGTCATATTGAGGAGCTGACGATGGACCTGCATCAGACTGTGCAATCCACTTACGACCAAAATCATAGGCTCGAGAGATCCCTTGCATTGAAACTTTCGGAATCAATGCGGAAATCCTCGCCTCAATTGGTGTCAGCGGTTCTGATGCATTGGTACCACCACCAGTTTTACGTCTCTCCTGAGCATTGGTTGCCGCCTTCTTACGTACAACTCCTTTCAGGTTGGCCCACTTCTTCTTCACCTCCGCGTCCGTGTGCTGCTGTTGTTGCACAGCGTTGACGCGCTCAGTGATGCGACTCCACATCTTTTTTCGCTGCTCTGGGGTACAGCCATACTCGTTTAAGACCAGTGATGGCACGGCCTCCAGCTGGGTCACAAACGTTTCAATTTCGTCTTGCGAAAATGGTACCTTCTTCTTTAAAGAACTTGACATTTCTTGAAATCTCAGTGTAAATCATGAATAAAGGGTTAGAATACAACATACTGAAGTACAAATTTCTTGCAGAAAAGCTCAGTGGTAAAAGTAGTAAGGGTATATATTACTACACTGTAAAAAAGTGAGGTTCATCTTTGAATGCTTAGGCGTGCATAGCCCCAACACTGTGGTGGTACGCTTTAACGTTAAAATTTGAATAATTTCGTGGCGTTAAAATTTGAACAGAGCACTATTGTTCAAAATTAAACGCTCACGCATTCATATTTGAACGGCGCGTAAGAGGTTAGTATATCGTGTAAATTTAAGCAGAAAACCGCTCAAATTTAATTGGAAAATTAAATGTTCAATAGTGAATTTTTATGCATTCATTTTTAGTTATAGCGTTGAATTTTGAATAGAGAAATTTGATTTCAAATTTCATCGCTGAATGCGTTATGGTAAGGCATACTATATTAAATATACGCACTGATAAGGAAGATATATATTGTGCTTAAAGCTTTTACATCTTCTGAGGGCAGGTAAATTTGAAACACATAAACCATAACCGTTGTGCTAAATAGTAATTCAGAAATATGAAGAAAGTCTGAACTTAAGGAAAGTGTTCATTATCAAGTTCTTTCCGATTATAACCTTGTAGCAATAAATTACATTATCAAACTATTTGAAGGCCTTTGTAAATATAAGGGAATGGTGAAATACTCAATAATCCGTAACATTTACTTTGATATTATAGTATAATTATGATTATACAGACAAATATATATTAAATTCACAGTAAATAAGCAAGTTATAGTAAATTATTGAGAAGTTATTGTATTTTTAATGAAAGATTTGTTTGTAGTACAAATTTGCAGCAGCGGAATCAACTAATTTTAGGGCAAAATTAATTTTTTTTTGCACACCTTTTGCGATTGAACAATTTCGTTCATATTTGAATACCCATTAAACGCTTTTTTCTTAGAGTGTTGTTTTAAAGCCAAAAACAAATCCGTTTTAAAGCCAAAAACAAATCCATTTGAACGCCCATATCGCTGAAGTTTGAACGCCCATATCGCGCTCGTTTGAATGCCCATATCGCGTTCTTTTCAATGCCCATATCGCATTCGTTTGAACGCCCATAATGCACTCGATCCAAAGTCAAAAAGTTCTTTTTTGAACGCCTAAAACGCTCTTGTTTTATTACTAATACTAATACTAATACAATTCTATTAGAACGCCAAAACTACCATATCTGAACACTTCATTAGCGCAAGGCGGTTATTCAAAATTGAATGGGATAAGGATTCATTTTTGAATGGTAATATATAAGCTGGTCAAAATGAATGCTAGAGTTAAGTTTTGATTCAAAAATGAATGCTCATGGTTGGTTTTGAACGCCTAAAACACTCCTTGTTCAAAATTGAATGCCTCTGGTTAAATGTGAACGCTTCAATACAGGCTTGTTCAAATTTGAACGGTCCCTATCATTTTTGAATGCCAAAAGCACGCTTATTTTTTACAGTGTACAGCTTTGTTTTAGAGGACTTTGCCACACATTTTGTGTGTGTGGCAATAGCACGGTGACTATTGCCACACATTGTGTGGCAATAGCCTCACAGGCCTGCCTACAGCCACAAATAATTGCTGAAGATATATGGTAAAGGACTTACTTTCTTGTAGAGCGCAGTAAAATGGGGTAAGAACATACATGGGGTTAGTTGAAAACTTTAAGGTCATTAGAGGTGTGTATTTAATTAAACATCACAAATCGCTGATGATTTTGTTTTAGGTTTAGAACGTTTTTGATACCTTTTCATTTGTATTATGTACCAAGCTCAATGATTTGAGACATTCTTGTCAATGAATTTGGTTTTCTTTATTTAGTTTTATTCTATACACTATTGTCATTCAAATGTATTATTATTCATTTAATTCAGTTAAAGGTTCGGGAAATTAGAAATATACATAGTAATTAATCGTTCCATAGAATCTTACCCACCTTAAGGCAAACAAATTTGACGGACACAAATAACCCTTTACTTACTTTCAAAAGACACGTGTACTAACTACTTATTTCAAATAAATGTAGCAGACGAAATAGAATAGGCCTGTGAAGTTGTACGGTTAGTAAGTTAGATGGCGTTAAGTACCTCAATTGCACTGACCAGGGTTGGAAATAAGGTGAATTTTGTAAGTGGTCCTCAGGACCAGCGACCCCTCATGTTGGAATTATTAAACTGGTCCTTGGGACCAGTGACCCTCGCATTAATTATTATTTTACCGGTCCCACTATAAATTAAATTTCTAAAATGGTGAGAATAAAAAGCACGTAAAGACACAAAAGTAAAGAAGCTGAAAATTCTAATTGATTTTGAATTTTTTACTGTAGGAAAAAGTAGAATATAACAATCCATAACAGTTAACTTTTATTTCTTATCACAATTTTTCAACTAGTTGCCGTTAAATATCAATCAACATGCCTAATGATATTTGAAGTAATTAATCCTTTACTGAACTATCCTTATTCCTTATTGCATTTTACATAAATTCGGTGGCAATATCTTCTCTCGCTATCAGTAAGCCAGATCAAAATCCTGTAATGTGACCATGCACTACTGCCAGGCCTAATACGACTACTGACAACTAGTACTGGCTATGGTCTAGACTGTCGACTACAAGAGACTCATTCTAGAGTATAGACGCTAGACAAGATCAATAGTCAATAGACTGCAAAACATTTGTAGGGAAGTTGTAGCCAAGGAGTACTAACTACATTTGAGTAGAATTGGTAGAAAATGTGTTGAGCTAGAAAAATTCTAATAAGGAATCCCGAATTTATAAACTGGTCCCACGGTCTATTTTTTCCAAAAACCATAATTAATAAAGTGGTCCCTGGGACCACTGACCCCAACTTTTGGATTAAATAAACTGGTCCGAGCAATTAATAAACTGGTTTTGGACTTGTAAACCTGCCTTATTTCCAACCCTGGCACTGACCTTTAACGATAATTTACACTGTCATGGTTCAGGGTCAAGTGAAGAAAAAACTGAACTGAACCACAATCTTTCCTAGATTGTAGGAACATCCAATCACGTCACAGAATCCAAAATAGTGACGAAAGCGTTTCCGCCACTCAGAAGAGAGAATCCAATTTCGCTCCGGACCAATGACCGAGGAGAATCCAAGTGGGCGCGGAAGGCTAAGCCTGCAGAATACGGCGGCCGAACTCTGGAGAGAAAGGTTGGTGACAAGGCTAGTAAGATATCACCTGATTCCTCCGATGCACCTTACGTAATATGTAATTCTTGTTTTGGTACAAATGTCCCTTAAAATGTGTGCTAAATAGAAAACATATGAGACAGTCTAGCCATATTCGTGTATACTTTACTCGGAAATGTTAAGATCGGTAAGTTTTTTAGCATAATAAGTAATATTCCGGTATATTTCATTCATCTGACCACATCTCTTTGGCCGAAAACGTTCATGAAAACCTAAAAAAACTAGGGTATGCCCCCATGCCACGTACGGGTCATCTACACTGCCCTCATTGTGCTGGGACTTTAAAGGACGTGCCTGACTGCGGCCAATTAAATTATTTCTGCACATCACGTGACTGTGAGCACTTCAGACGTTGTGTTTTAGTTCAATCTAAAAATCTTATCCGTATGCCGACCCATAAAGAGCGAAGACATCTTCTTGACGAGAGTAACTTTTGTACTCTGTGCGGTGAGTTTAAATACCGGATTAAGGACTTGTGCCCGTGTTACAAATGGACAGATGATTCACCAGAGATTTAAATCAGGTACGGCAGTGACTTTCGAGATGAAATAGAATTGTGGAAGCATCATAGTTAATACAAATCATTTTTTGTTTCATAAAAAAAAGAGTATGTTTCACTTTGCATCATAACAATGTTTGTATTTTAGTCGATATTCATGTGTACTTTAGTATTATTCGTATGAAGTTCAGTATTAATTTCTAATAAGCCACTTGTGCATGGTAAAATTGGTGTTTTTTAGGTAGTTCATGTGTATTTTAGCCAGTATTCAGCTATAACGTTTGCATGTATTTTATATAAATCCCTTGTAGTTTAGTATTATTCGTATGAAATTCAGTATTAGTTTCTAATAAGTCACTTGTGCATGGTAAAATTGGTGTTTTTTAGGTTGTTTTATATAAATGCTCGTATTTTAATCAATATTCATGTGTATTTTAGTAGTGGTCAGCATAACCTTTGCATGTATTTTATATAAATCCCTTGTAGTTTAGTATTATTCGTATGAAATTCAGTATTAGTTTCTAATAAGCCACCTGTGCAGGGTAAAATTGGTGTTTTTTAGGTAGTATTATATAAATGTTCGAATTTTAATCAATATTCATGGGTATTTTAGTAGTATTCGAATAAAAAAACTTTAGTAATATTTCTATGAAAAATCAGATTTTCGTGCTCATTAAATGTTCTAAACCTAACACAAACTCTAATTCTTCCGCCTATACAACTAAACTAACCTAGCATAAGCCTATCTTTTCCAGGATCTAACATAGAATAACTTAACATAAGACTATATTTTTCAGCATTTAACAAGAATAAACCTAGCAAAAGCCCATGTTTCAAGAATTACTATAGCATAAGCCTAAGATTTAGTCTTGTGACGTCATTAAAACGCGTCTGGTCGTGTTTACCTATAAATAAAAAGCCGATGGGGATAAATTCCATTCGTTACGCCACCTGGTATGTAGCCAATAAAGGACATTAAAAAAAGACAAGCATCAGTCAATATACCCTCAGGCTAAATATCAACCCGTACTCTGAAGAAAACAGCGCAAATGCACTCGTTAGACTATGGGCTGAATGTTATGCCGTTTTCGGGGTGATACGAGCCAAGCCTACTTTTGACAAAAAAAAATGGATGGCACCATTGTTAGCATCTCGGAAGACGTTTTGAAGGAATTTATGGAGGAGTAGACGGAGATATATTCAGCGTTGGAAACTGGCGACTTGGGTAATTATCGTTACTTAAACTTGAAAATAAAAGTAACCGTTATGGAAGGGGAGTATGTATTCACTCTAACAAAGGCCGAGGCAGGGAAACTGAACGAGAAATTTAGTTTTATGAAATTTCACTACAACCTTTTGAATGATCAAGTTATAAAATGCATGTACGAAGTTATTTTAAATCGCCTAGGCACTTTCATAGAATAACCTGGCTTAAGAGTATATTTTTGCAGCATTTACCAAAGAATCTAATACAGCATAAGCCTGCCAGGATCTATCTTTTTCATGATGTAATATAGCATAAGCCTATCTTTCACGATTACCATAGAATAAGCCTATCATAAAGCTATATTTCAAGATCTATAATTGCATAAACCACCCAGGATCTAACATAGAATAAGCCTAGCATAAGCCTATCTTTCAAGATATTCCATAGAATAACCTAGCATAAGCCTATCTTTCAGGATCTACCATAGAATAAGCCTATCTTTTTCAGGATCAACAATAGCATAAGCCTATCCCTACAGGTATCAGCCACGTGACGTCATCAAAAAATTAGCCGTGACGTCATCAAGAAAACCACCGCCAGGTGGTGCAACAATTCAAATTTCCCGCCAACACCATCACGTGACGTCATCAATTCACCCCCCCCCCATACCCCCCAACCCCCGGGATGACGGTATAGAACCAAAAATTTTACCCCCCAGGGGGGAAGGAAGGGGGGGAATTTTTGGTTCTATACCGTCATCCTTTTTCTTTGGTACCCAATAAATTTCTTGAAGCTTCTGTTTTGACGTCTACACCAATTAGCCGTCGGAAGGAATTAAGGCAAATTACTGCTGCTGACGAACAATTAGATTCATTAGATGTAGACAGTGGTATATTAAGTTTTTCCATGACTTCTATGGAAAACGATGGAGCACGGAGTGAAGAATTTACTATAAGTTCAGCTAGCTAATTGGACCAAGTCATCTTGCGACTTATTGCCACTTATCTAACGCCTTTGCAATGCATGGAGGGGTGGTGGCTAGCCCCTATGCCACAGCTAACCGACAGCGCCCTATACTGACTATTACCGTTAACATATATCCTTGTACCGATAATTCCGATACTGGAATGTACAGTGGAGAGAATTGTGGGATAAACAGCTACAGTTCAAACCAAAGTGATAATGTTTGTAGTGAAAATCTGGAAATAATTGAAGGTGTTGAAATTCAGAAGTCTGTAACCAATCAAAATATTCAAACTGAAAACCTGGGTATAAATAAAGAAATACAGACAGAAAAAATCGGAACAAATAAATGCATACAGACTGAAAAGTGTGGCTGCACCAATCAAGAAATTCAAACTGATAAAGTTGGCGTTGATGAAGCAATTCAAACGGAGAAGCTTGGTGTCACTCAAGAAACACAAACTGAAAGAGTTGAAACTCATTCCATGGAAACGCAAACTATGGTTCGTATTTTCTATAAATTTGAATTAGAAGGGGCTGGATTTGAAATTCAAAAATTGAAGACAGAGTTGAATAAACTAAGTTTGAAGTTAGAAGAAGCCCACAAAGAAATAAAGGTCTGTTAAAGGACGACTCTCCTCAGAAAAAATTAAATTAAACATAATAGAAGTAAACCTCAAGAAAAAGTCATTTTGCGACGAGTCTTTTGATGATAGGGTTAAGTTTTTCAGTGGACTAGAAAGTTTTCTTTATCTTTTAGCCATATTTCGACAAGTTGAGCCATATTTGTTTAAGCGCTCTAAACTCACAGAATTTCAACAGTATGTTTTAACACTTATGAAACATAGGTTAGCTCTATCAAACAGACATTTATCATATATTTATGATGTTTCTGAAACTACCGTTGGAAGAATATTTTATAGTCGCTGTAATAATTAATTGCTTTGAAGTGTTCACCGAGAAACCATCGAGTGTATTAAGTAGAGCAGAAACCTGGTCTAATTATTAGCACAATAATTCAATCAAATTCTACAGGGCCGGTAGGCTCTTGTAGATATGACTTGATACCGTTTTGTAACGTTAAAGTAATATTCACCCGCTTTTGCAAATTTCCTATGGAGATTAACATGGGTTTTTCGTGATTTTTCCCCACCGATAACTTAAAAACTACAGCGAAGATACTTTTCGGAATTATCTAAAATTAACAATTAAGTATTCAGGGTGTGCTATCGGCCAGCTTGATCAAAACAATTACGTCTAAGTATGTTAATTTTACTTAATTACAGAAGTACGGCTTTGACCATCGTGATTGGACATAATAATTAGCTAGATCTCTTGGAAAACTCAGTGTCACTACGTATCTGTAGTGTGGTGGTTATCACGTCCGCTTCACACGCGGAAGGTCCCAGGTTCGAGCCCTGGTAGATACATGTATTGACCATCGTGATTGGACATAAGAATTAGCTAGATCTCTTGGAAAACTCAGTACTACCACGTATCTATGGTGCAGTGGTTATCACGTCCGCTTCACACGCGGAAGGTCCCAGGTTCGAGCCCTGGTAGATACATGTTTTGACCATCGTGATTGGCAAAAGAATTAGCTAGATCTCTTGGAAAACTCAGTATAACCACATATCTATGGTGTAGTGGTTATCACGTCCGCTTCACACGCGGAAAGTCCCAGGTAGATACATGTTTTAACCATCTTGATTGGACATAATAATTAGTTAGATCTCTTGGAAAACTTAGACTTACCACGTGTCTGTGGTGTAGTGGTTATAATATATATTTAACAATTATTTCACTTCACTTGGTTTAATAAGGTGACATAGGTAGCGTACTTTTTCCCTACTTTTAAAATCTTTAAACTAAGTAATATTAGAAGTTCAATAGATTGTCTAAAAAGATATTAAAAGCCACTGTAAATGGTACATAAATGCTTTATATTTCCTTAATACTTGCAAAAAATATTAGTAAATGGCGTGAATTGATCATAGAAATGATGTCTTTTATTGCACTGGAAAAAACAGCATATATGGTGTTTGAATGCACCGTTATATTTTAGAGTGCAAATGTATGACGGTAAAGCAAACATAATTATTCAAAATTTAATTACATTAAGACTGAAGTGACAGATATTATATAAAAACGTTTTGGTTTGGACCAAGGCCGAAAAAACAAACGATATGTGTGAGGTTTATCAATTGACTGAAGTTCAGATATTGAAATTTTTTTCTAGTTCTTTTTATCTACTCAATCCTTAATCAATATTTAATTCAATCAACTGATTTTACTGTTAATCGATCTAGTCTCTCTAAATTAATTGAAAAAATTACATATCTACGCTTTTTCAAGAACAATTAATTTCATGATAAAATGTTTTCGAAAATGTAATTGTTCTTGAAAAAGCGTAGATATGTAATTTTTTCAATTCATTTAGAGGGACTAGATCGATTAACAGTAAAATCAGTTGATTGAATTAAATATTGATTAAGGATTGAGTGGATAAAAAGAACTAGAAAAAAAATTCAATATCTGAAATTCAGTCAATTGATAAACCTAACACATATCGTTTGTTTTTTCGGCCTTGGTCCAAACCAAGACGTTTTTATATAATTGTTAATTGGGATAACGCCACAAGGGACCATTAATTTTATTTCTAAGGGATGGGGGGGACGTGTGAGAGATCAAATGCAGGGCCGTCGAGAGAGGGGGGCAATTCGGTTCATTTTTCCGGGGCCCGTACCTCTCGGGAGCCCGGCCGGGTCTCAACCTTTGTTAATTCTAGTTGATAATGGTTGTGGAAATGTAAATATAGAACATAAAAACTGTTTTCTTCAACTGAGTTTAAAGGGACTGTAAAGTCGTCGGCGGACCGTTGAAAAAAGCACTCGACCCACTCCCCCATAATCATTGACGTGAGCAACTGATGTAAAACGCGTCAAAAAGGAATTATTTCTTGATTGTAAAGGGCTTCCTCACATCAGGTGAATCTCTTGTGATTGGTTGTAAGCCGCCCCACACGGGCGTTTCCCCAGTCCCCCTTTCCGGGAATCCAAAACCCCGCTGCGTTTGCTAGAACCAATAGCAAAGGAGCTGCGATTGGCCCAATTGTATCACCTGCCGGATAAGGCCCAATAACACAAAAATATGTAAATGCCTTAACACTGTTTTCTCCGGGGGAGGGGTGTGACGTCAATAACGACTTTTTCCCAACTTGAGAATTCTCTTAAATTCCTCTTAGTCCCTTTTTCTCCCCTTTTCTCAATAAGCATGAATCACTCAAAGTAAAATATAAACGGAGGTTCAAGTTTTGTTTCATGGGTTGCTTAATTCTGACTTGATATTTTGTGAGTTATAATTAAGGAAGCCAAAAGAGTATCTTACATGAACTTATAAACTAATTATCCGTACAAAAACAATAACTTGTAAAACTATGTCAAGCTTCGCTTTGGAGCGGTTCACGCAAACTGTTCTGAGATCCCATTCACAGCCAAGTTTTAAATAAGTTTTTGTACAGTTATATAACACATATCTTCACTTGCTTATAATAATGATAATATTGTTATTATTATCTCATTTCTGCTGCGCTATAGCCAAGTGGCAATATGTTTTGTTTTATATAAAGTGTATAAAATTCAAAAATATTTATATGAAACTTGTTCGTACATAGGATCTCAGAACTTTTACGATATTTTTGCACGTTAGTGTTTTTGTTAGGTTTTAACTTCCTTTCAAAGGTATAGTTTTTAAAAAGATAACTAGAAAAATATTTGAAAAAATTTCGGTATTTTTAAATATTTCCTTACTTTATATATAAAATACTAAATAAATCCCGAATTTTAGGATTCTACCTCTTCTAGAAGTACCTTAGAATGTTCATGATCGGTCAGTGCGCGAAACAATGAAAATATGACTTGAGTTATTTCGTAAACTATATTTGGTACAAACTTGTAATTTGGCGATAGAGTCAGCCCCAATAAGTTCTATTAGTTAGTGAAATATCAGAATTCTACCTTTAACCAGAACGAAGATAACAGAGCTTAAAAGTGCCTAAGTTGCTACGAGAAAAGAGTTTTGGAGTGCTTTGAGCGAGTGCTTGGAGTGCTTAATTTGGCAGACCCGCAGCTCTGCACCGACATATTTTCCATCCCAATGAGTTGGTGAATTTTTCTAGGGGCCCAACTCATAACCATTCCCGGGGCCCGCAATGTCTCTCGACGACCCTGATCAAATGCTAACTATTAACTCTGGGATTCTTAAGAAACCTTTACCGGGGGACCTAATTCTAGCTGATAAGAGGCTTTGACATAGCTGAAGAGGTTGGCTTTTACTGTGCATCACTTAAAATCCCAGCGTTTACTAAAAATAAAACTGAACTAGACCCATATAATGTAGAAGAAACTAGGAAATTAGCTAATCTGAAGATCCATGTTGAGAGAGTGATTGGTTGCATGAGAAAGAGGTTTGCAATTTTACATACAAAAATCCAAATTGAGTTATTGAACAGTGTCTCAGAGGAAGAAATTTCAACAGTAGACAAAATAGCCATTGTAGCGTGCTCCTTAACAAATTTATGCTCATCCGTAAATCCAGTGGATTAATTTAAAAAATTAGCCATTTTAATTGTTACAGATAAAAATGAATAAAAACTTGTTATTTTTTTGAGATTTTAATAACTTTATCATTTCTTTTTCTTTAAGTTCCTATTATCCCTTCTCTCTAGTTTGTTCCTTTTGCCACAATCTGGACAAAACCATTTTTCACTTTTGATAACGTCGATTTTCAAACATGCTGCATGGTACCACTGTATTACACAATCATCCCTATCACACCCAATAATAAGTTCATTGCCCTTTTCTTTCTTACAGTAACACCATGCGTCTGGTCTCCTTCTTCGAAACCTTACGTGGTGGTCTCTTCAAAGATGTCTGTGGCTGATTAAATCTTAGCGTTTTCGTAGGTGATTTGCTAAATTCAAATTTTGGGGCTGAAATTTCTTAGCAGGCGATTTGGGTAGTTGGTATCGTAATGTCAAAGGCGACCTTGGTGGTGGGTTTACTTTAGAGGGCGTCTTTAGCTGATGGTGTCCCTTGGAAGGTTGAAGGTGTGATTTGGTAGGGGAGGATGGTGTCTGGTGTCCCTTGGTAGGGGAGGTTGGTGCTTGTTGTGCCTTGGTAGGGGAGGTTGGTGCTTGTTGTGCCTTGGTAGGGGAGGATGGTGGCTGGTGTCCCTTGGTAGGGGAGGTTGGTGCTTGTGTGCCTTGGTAGGGGAGGTTGGTGAATGTTGTGCCTTGGTAGGGCAGATTGGCGGTATTTGTTTCAAAGGCGACCTTGGTGGCTGCAATCCCTTGGTAGGGGACAATGGTGGTGGGTGTGCCTTGGTAGGAGAGATTGGACGCTGCCGTCCGTTGAAAGTCAAATGCGGTATTTGTTTTAAAGGCGACCTTTGTGGCTGCAGTGCCTTTACTGTGGACAATGGTGGCTGGTGTCCCTTGGTAGGGGAGATTGGACGCTGCCGTCCGTTGAAAGTCACTTACGTTATTCGTTTTAAAGGTGATGTTGGTGGTCTTGTTGAATTCGATTTGTTTAAACTTGAAGAAGTATTTGAAAAATACTTTCCACAGAGTTCAGGAAGGATTGCCTCTTGAAAAAACGTCTTGGCCTTAACGCATTGTTCTTCCCACAATATGTCTTGTCAGGATTGATTCTTTCAATGAAATGGTCTACTGGGTTCCAAATACAGAAATCACAGTACAACCGCTCTGTCAAAAATATTTGAGCCTGAACTTGATAATAGTAGACATGGTCCCTTCTTAGCCTAACTCCGTTGACCGTTTTTTCCAAGCATGATTTTGAGTCAATTGTTGTTGAAGGTTTTTCCTTCAGATTGTACGGGCATTTAATCTCTACCACACCTTTTCCACAACAATCACACCTTCCTGTCCATTTTTCTCATAGCCGACCAGCATGAAATACAGCCCCTATCATTAAAGGACATTCGGGAGGCCCAAGAAGCTGATGACGATTGGACTGCTATACGGATGGGTCTCAAGAATGGGAAGGAGCACACGCTTTATGAACTCCGTGACGATTAATTATACCGGAAGTGTTCTGCCTTTCACGTCGCCAAGCCAGTAGTACCAAAATCCCTACATCCTCGTCTCTTGGATATGTACCATTGCCATCCTCTTTCTGGTCATAGAGGTGGTCTAGCCACCGAACGAAAGATAATGGGCAGATATTACTTCCCGCACTCTCGACCTATTATTCGACGGTTCGTAAAAGAATGCCTGATATGTCAGCAATATAAGGCCCACAACACTCGTCAGCCAGGTCGGATGTTGCCCAACACCAGAGCCTTTGGACCGAATCAATTAGTAGGAATCGACATGATGGGTCCGCTAACACCTACACAACGCCAGAATCGCTTCCTTGTAGTCATTGTGGACTCTTTCACCAAATATGTGGAAATTTATGCTGTCCGTAATATTACTGCCGTCACCGTGGGAAATGTCTTCTAGAAGTACATTTCCCGCCATGGGTCCCATGAATCTGTATGTTCTGACAATGGCCCGCAATTTACATCGTCCCTTTGGGCACATGTTTGCCGTCTCATGAAGGTGAAACCAATCTTTACCACACCATACCATCCGTAGACTAATTTAACTGAACGGGTTAATCGAGTTGTCGGCGAACTCATGAGCATGTATGTGGGTTACACTCATTGTCGGCGGAACTTGAGTCTCGAGATGCACCAGCTAGCCATAAATTCAGTTGTACATTTTACCACCGTATTATCGCCATTTGCCTTGCAGTACGGGCGTGAACCACGTCTGCCATGGGATTGTGAAGAGCCTCCCCGGTCCTTTACAGGACTCGATGTTACAGTCCCTGATCTGATCGCTTTCGAACGAGGGCCGATAATGGAGTTGCAAGTCATTAGGGATGAGGCTGAGGTGTTTTCCCGTCTTGCACAGGCCCGGCAGAAGCATTATTACTATCTTCATTATAGTGGAGCAGAGTTGTTACCAGGACAACTCGTCTGGAAACGATCCCATAAGCTATCGCAAGCAGCCACGGGCTTTACCACCAAGTTGGCTCCAGCCTGGGAGGGTCCGTATCGCATCGTGAAAAAACAGGGACCATTGACATACGTCTTGCGCCATGGAATCACGGGTGTTCCCGCAGGCACTTAGCATATAAACGAACTCAAACTTTTATAACCCAGGATGAATTTCCTGTCCCTCCTGGTAAAGCTTTTGAGGCCGAAACCGACGAGGAGATGGATGACCAAGGCAACTACAATACTTTTAATTCAAATTTAAATACCGCTTTTAATAAAGCCTTCTGCGATGTCGTGACACCATCTACCGAAACGGTCCTACCCGTCACCCAGGATGACAGTTCCAAAATCATACCATCTCCAGATGAATCACTATTGGGTGATGTTTCTGATCTTGAGGACCAAGAAGAGACTCCGTCATTGCCGTCCCCTGACCCTTTGCTTGTCCCATTTGAATTGGGATGGACACGGGAAGTAGTGAAACGGAAAAAACCATCGCCCTCCGGCCAAACTCATGCGGTGTATTATCACACTGTAGGGCCGCTACAACAGAAATTACGTTCCTGGCCTGACTACGTGGGAGTACAACATGTCTTTCCTGGGTTGCAGCGCCATAACTTTAACTGGCAGCCTTCACCTGTTCCGGGTGCTCCTCCGCATCTGGAAATCTTCAGGGACGCGCGGTAGTTATGTCTCGTTTTAATCACGAATATTTTTCATAGATGTCCACTGAATGCCCACCCGCCTTCGAAAACACCGTGCAGGTAACTTTACGGCGACAAGAGAATGTGGTGTTACGCTCCGTAGGCGTGAGAACATCTCCCCGGTCTCGACATGTCTATCTTGCTCCAACGACGCATCAAGACGAAGATCATTCGGAAACCTCTTCCCCGCCCCGCTCATGGCGCCCATGGCAGTCTCGGGGAAGGGTCGAGTCACCAGATCGAGAATGTTTACCACGACGTTTACCATGACCATGATGAATCACCGCGTCGCCGTAGGCCTCATCAACGAGCATTTCGCGAATGTGGCATGATGGGCCATTATACGTCGACCTGCCCCTACTTACGTCGATTCTATCGATATGGACATCGTGGACACCTCGTAACAATGTGCTCGCACCCACGACGCGTGCTGCAGAACAATCCCCAACCGCAAGCATGGGGTTATGAAACTTTACCTGTTGACCGGTTGCCCCGTCCACGAAGACGTTAATATAACCTTTGTTTAGTATAACATTTGTAAATAAGTATTCTTAGAAAAGTTCCTAACCCGTTATATTTGGATAACAAATATTGTTTAATAATTCGTAAATATGATACAATGTAATTGAATAGTTGAATAGTACTCCTGTTGCAATATGACTAACTGCGTTACCACCGATATTGTGGGGGAACAATGTAGCAGTTGACGGTAAAACCCTGTAGCAGACGACACTAGGAGACGAGATTGAGGGAATATAAATGGGAAACACCCGCTAGCTAGGGGAGTCTTGAGGAGTCGAGCTACAGAGTCGGTCGGTTAGAAGAGTCAATCCCGGGGTAACGCTGTTAGAAGCCAAAGAAATAAATCGTTTCAAGTACTAAAGTAAGAAGTCTTTATTATTTTAATCTTGAACGGAGCCTCAGAACCTATCGCATGATGTTAGCTCACTCCTCCCCCATGTAATATAACGTTACAGTGTTATTTAACCTTAACACGCATGTTCGCAAACTAAGAACATTGTTGAGGTGAGACAAGACGATAGTGTTTACACTGCAAACCAGTTGTGAATGTAGCTATGAGTAATTGAGTACATCGGGTAAACAGCTGAAGCGTAGACAATTGGGCGTTTACAAACACATAAAGGTTATATCTCTCCAAAATTTATGCACTTTATTTCCTGTTCTTTTCCCCATTGACTGATTTCCATGTGACCAGGATTTATCCTTATTTGATGCTTTACTGTACATTCGCAATGCTTGGACTACTGCTTCAATAATTCGTAAATTTTTACTACAAAAAAAGAGAAATAATTCCATATATTGGTAAATAAGTATGAGGTAATATTTTGGTTTTTCCAACTTGTTTATCCAAGTATCATAACAGCGAGACTCCAACGAGAATCGAATTCATGATGTCCTGTTTACAAGACAGGCGCTTTAACCACTAAGCCACGAGCCCTTGCCTTGAAGCGATATGAATGCTGAATATTTCAGTAATTTTACTAAATTAACTCGTTTGCAGTTTTACCCTATTGTTTGCATTAAAGCATATCTCAAGCAAGTATTATTTTTAGTTTTTCAAAATTGAATAGCTACGAAAACTAGTTCAAGCACCATAACAACGAGGCTCCGACCAGAATCGAACTCATGATCTCCTGTTTACAAGACAGGCGCTTTAACCACTAAGCCATGGAGCCGTGGTTTCGAAGCAAAATGAATGCTGAATATTTCAGTAATTTTGCTAAATTATCTCGTTTGCAGTTTTACCGCATTGTTTGTATTAATGCATATCTCAAGCAACTATTAATTTTAGTTTTTGTTTTGGTGCTGCCATCTATGGCAACACCAAATGTATCAGCTATTTAAGCGGGACAATCTTTTCCCCCCCCCTTTTTTTGCGTGCAAAAGCCCCTCCCTTTTTGGTGTTTATAAAGGCCAGTTCAGACGGCACTCTTTTTCTCGCTATGCTCGCTGTGCTGAGCTTATCAGATTTTCTGGCTTCACCAGCCTCTAGAAAATGCACTGTTCACACGGACAAAATTTTCTCATTCTTGATCTCGAGAAAGCGAGAAAAAAGTTAGGTTTCAAACGCGTTTAGATTGAAATCGTTTAGGTTTCAAACGCGTTTAGATTGAAATCGTTTAGGTTTCAAACGCGCTTAGATTGAAAACGTTTAGGTTTCAAACGCGTTTAGATTGAAAACGTTTAGGTTTCAAACGCGTTTAGATTGAAAACGATTAGGTTTCAAACGCGTTTAGATTGAAATCGTTTAGGTTTCAAACGCGTTTAGATTGAAATCGTTTAGGTTTCAAACGCGTTTAGATTGAAAACGTTTAGGTTTCAAACTCGTTTAGATTGAAATCGTTTAGGTTTCAAACGCGTTTAGATTGAAATCGTTTAGGTTTCAAACGCGTTTAGATTGAAATCGTTTAGGTTTCAAACGCGCTTAGATTGAAAACGTTTAGGTTTCAAACGCGTTTAGATTGAAAACGTTTAGGTTTCAAACGCGTTTAGATTGACAACGATTAGGTTTCAAACGCGTTTAGATTGAAATCGTTTAGGTTTCAAACGCGTTTAGATTGAAATCGTTTAGGTTTCAAACGCGTTTAGATTGAAAACGTTTAGGTTTCAAACTCGTTTAGATTGAAATCGTTTAGGTTTCAAACGCGTTTAGATTGAAATCGTTTAGGTCTGAAACGCGTTTAGATTGAAAACGTTTAGGTTTCAAACGCGTTTAGATTGAAAACGTCTATGTTTCAAACGCGTTTAGATTGAAAACGTTTATGTTTTACCCGCATGTACTTTTCCAACGTTTATATACAGATGTTGTATAGCTTAAGTAATATATAAACAACTATTTCAAATAATAATATAAACAAGGTGGGAAACCAAAATAAACCTCTCCGAGTCGAGACGAATTTACTTTCTAGGCACAGGTCCACCAGCCAATGATAAAAACCGGAAATACAAGGTTCAAACTGTCGAGATGTTGCCAAGATCATTAGTAAAGGTTGAAGCCTTCAATCATTTCCTGTGTATCCTCAATAATTCTAAAGAGAACCTAACATCTATCACTTAAATGTGTGTTTAACTTTCGGCTCACTCTGAACCGTTAAGACCTATAAGATTAAGAGGACATGAAACAAGGTCACTGCTGGTTTAAATCTTGGGTATCTTATTTCATAGACCCAATCGCTTCAACAGTTACGAAGAGATGAAGTATTTTAAAAGTTACGTTTACACTATATAAAAATGTAGTAAAGCTTAATTAAAAAGTAAACACCAATTTTGAAATATTAATATCAAAAGATGTTATCCTTGGTGTTCTTGGTACCCAACTTGTCACTGGATCCAATTTTTTGTATCGGAGTGGTTAGCTTTGCTAGACCATCCTTGGTGTTCTTGGTACCCAGCTTGTCACTGGGTCCAAGAAGTTTTGGCATTGAAATTATTACCTTTGGTAGACCATCCATGGAGTCATTGAAACCTAAATTGTCAAGAAATTCAGGTATTTTAGTTTGTTTAGTAACAAACCCTGAAAATAAAATAAAAAAAACTCAATTTGAATGAAAAAAAATGTAGAACAAACCAGCGTCCAGCGGAGAAGTCCAAGACAAAATGGCGAATTCCACACACCAGTGACACCAGCTTGCTTGCAGCCGTAAGCCCATAATCGAGTTGGCTCTGGTCAACCGAGTGCTGCAGGGTTCTTGGTGGTTAATCCATGAACTGACTTTCTGGTTTATTGTTCGTTGTATTAGCTTTTGGTTTGACTATGGCTGATGTATGCGGAAAGTGTTGTGCCGAAGATACCCCTAGTGAACTCTGCTCGGGCAAAGCGAATACCTGGATCCAGTGTCAAGACTGTTCTCCGTGGTTCCATGCAAAATGCCTTAATATCAGGCCTGCAAGTGTCGCACGCTTAGCCAGAACGGCTTGGAGGTGTCTCTCATGTGCTATGGCTGCCACCTGTAATAACGCCATAGCGCTGTCAAAAGTTAAGGGTGGTATTACTGCCACCCCCTCTACTTTCATGCAAGGGGCTTTGGTCGATATTGGAAATTCCCAAATTGTTTTAAGCTCGTCTGCTGCCAACAATAGGAAAGGTTTCACTTTAGAGTCTTTATTGAATTCCCTGGAGCTGAAATTGAGCGATTACCAGGATAACGTAATGGCAAAAATAGACAGCTTGGTGATGTACAATAAAACGTTAGACTCTAAGCTGGATACTGGATTTGAAAAACTAGAAATGCGTCTAAACAAACGCCTAGATGCTAGGGAGGAATTTGTCTCCGTTCAGTTTGAGGAGCTGAAGGAGGCTAGATGCAATCTTAGACAATCATAAAGAAATCTTCGCGCTCGGCTTTGGTCATCTACAAGGTTTCCAAGTGAATATACATGTAAAATCGGACGCTGTTCCTACATTTTGCAAAGCTAGATCCATTCTGCTCTCATTACGCGAGAAGGTCAGCCAATAACTAGAACGGCTATAAGCAAATGACATCATTACCAGTATACCGCATTCGCGTTTCGCTTCACCCATAGTGCCCGTCAAGAAGCCCAATAGCAACATACGCATTTGCGCAGATTTTAAAACAACAGTGAATCCGATCATCGAAAATAGACCTGAAAGAAGCGTAGAGTCAATTGGAATTAAATGAAGAATCCCGGAAGATAGCAGTTATCAACACCCATAAAGGTCTTTACCAATACAACCGTCTACATTATGGAATTGCATCGGCTTCAGCCATTTTCCAGCGTTCTATCGAGACCCTGCTTAAGGGAGTATCAAAGACAACTCCTTTCCAAGATGATTTACATATCGGTGGCAAAACAGAAGAAGAAAATCTACGAATCCTCGACAAGGTTTTAACGAAATTAGACGACAACGGATGAAGGTATCCAAGGAAAAATGCGTTTTCCTACAGACAGCCGTCCAGTTTTTAGGCAATTTTTTGGACGCAAATGGCCTACATCCGCAACCAAAGAAAATGGCTGCTATTAACGACGCACCGCCCCCGCGTAATGTGGAAGAATTGCGAGCTTTTCTAGGGTTATTAAACTATTAAGCCACATTCCTCCCGACTAAGGAGGATGTATGCAAGAAACGGCATGGCAATGGACAGAGATAGAGGCCCACGCTTTCCAAGCGGCCAAGGACACTCTGGCGACTTCCAACATCCTTACACATTATGATATTACAAAACAAGTGTATTTGGCATGCGATGCCTCTCCCATCGGAGTAGGGGCAGTTCTATCGCATTATCACGACAACGAGGAACAATCAATCGCCTACGCTTCTCTAAGCTTAACCAGCGCTGAACGAAATTATTCACAGCTCGAGAAGGAAGCCCTCGCATTGATATTTTGCGTCTCAAAATTTCGCGACTACCTCCTGGGTCGCAAATTCGTCTTACTCACGGACCATGAACCACTGGTATCAATCTTTAACGAACGTAAGGCCATTCCGCAAATGGCCGCTGCAAGGTTGCAGCGTTAGGCTTTGACCTTGGAGCGTATGCATACACCATAAAATACAAAAAGGGATCGGACAACGCAAATGCTGACGCACTCAGACGGTAGCCTTTGCCTATTTCGGAAGACACGAAGACGCCGCTTCCATCCGAATACGTTTTCGTACTCAACACGATTGACGATAATCCAATCCATATCTGTGACATGGAATGCGCCACTGCGACAGACGTTACGTTGATACAAGTCAAGCGTTATATGGAGCATGGTTGGCCGAAAGACGCCACTCCCATATTAGAGCCTTATCGAAGACATCAACACGAGCTATCAAACGTAAATGGCATTCTTTTGAAAAGTAATCGAGTCATTACCCCCGAGATGTATAGAACACAATTATTGGATGAACTACATAGTTCCCATGAGGGAATAGTTAAAATGAAGGCAGCTGCTAGAGCAACAGTATGGTGGCCTAACTTAGACTCACAAATAGAAGCACGGGTCAAGTTATGTAAGAATTGCAGAGAACAGGCTCCAATGTGTCCCAAACATTACAGAACTTGGTCCATGGTCAAAGAACCATGGCATCGCGTCCATGCCGACTTTGCTGGCCCCCTCGAAGGAAAACACATCTTCATTATGATCGACTCTTACACCAAATGGATTGAACTTGCAATCACAACATCAACCTCATCAGATACAGTAATCAAAATTCTGCGGGACAATATCGCTCGTTATGGCATCATGCAATTTTAGTGACGGACAACGGTCCTTGCTTTACCAGTTCACAATTTCAAGACTATATTAACTCCAACGGTATCACACATATATGTACGGCACCTTACCATCCCGCCAGTAATGGGCAGGCCGAACGCACAGTTCAATCAATGAAATCACATCTGAAGAAAATGTCAGCAGTCGGAGCACTCAACAACGGGTTGGATTCTTTTCGCACGGGCCCTTTGGAAACCCGCTTCGCGATAATCTTACTGAATTACCGTAGAACTCCTACCCAAAACGGTAAATCGCCAGCAGAAATGATGTTAGGTCGTTCTATTCGGACACGCCTAGATTTATTCCATCCTTTATGTCATACCCATCCTACATCGACTCCGGCATACGAAATCAAGCACGCCTTCAACCCCGGCGACCACGTATATGCTAAAGATTTTGGACGCAGTCCGCCTTGTTACGAGGGTACAATTATCGAACCCATTGGTCGAATGATATTCGCTATCAAGACATCATAAGGCACTATCCCGCAACACGTTAATCAAATGTGCCACAGTTCAGTGGACACGCCACAACCGCAACCGCCCATTTACCACTGGATGTTGCCCATTCCTGCTCCAGTAGCTGTTCCTCAGATGCAACCACCGCGACAGGGGCCCCCACCATATCCGGCTCCTATCGCTACGAATTCGGCATCGGCAGAGCCACGACGATCGGAACGTGCACGTCATCCCCCTAAACGTTTGTTTACATAGATCTAAAGACAATCACTCAATGGACATGTTTTATGCTTTTGTTTTCCCCACGTTGCTGTTTCCTTTTTTTTGGGGAAGGTATTATGTTATGTTTAATTAATAATGTTTTTATGTTATGTTTAATTAATAATGTTTTTATGTTATGTTTAATTAACAGTGTTATGTCTAATTATAATGTGCTAGACGTTACTTCAAATTCAATAGGTTGGTCCCCTTTCAGGGAAGTCAAAGGTTGATACGGAACCCATTTGGAATTTTCGATGGCCGTTTGAAGGGGAGGGGTGGCGAAAATATCGAAACCAGTACTGCAAGATTCGGTCATTTTTTTAGGGAGAGAAAATATCGCGAACCGTTTTGAACGAAAGTTTACGTTTATCTGATTTAAATTTGTTTGTGTTGCTTTGTTTTATAGATTTCTTTCTCTTTGGTATTTTTTCCTTTAGCTAGTCTTTTCTTTTGTTTGGCATCCCCTCCTCTACCGTATTGTTGTTGTACATCATCCAGCGTTTCGGTGAATCTTCTTTTAGCGGAAGTTTTCAGATCCTTTCCAGAGGCGACATCGTTTATAGTCTCTGAAGATGTGCCCAGAAGCTGTTTACCAAGGAACTTTGCCCCTTTAATTAATAAAGGTGATACGTATCTACCGAAAGATTTCAAGAACGAGCCAATGCCTTCCCCGTTTTGGCCATGACCGTGTTGTCCCTGTTTCCCAACGTAAAACGTCAGACCACCACCACCTGACATCGCTTGTTGAGTATAATAATCCGTGTAGACACATCTTTTTTATCTAACGCGTTGGACTTGCGCCTCTTAAATGAACTTTACAGTGCAACAGTCCAAACTGAAATAATGCCGGTTCACCCATGTGATCCTTTATATAAATGCCAACCTCGCTAATATAATGTTTTGACAAAGGGATGTAATGAGGTGAGACAAAAGTAAGGCACACGGCATCCCCGTGTTTCTTGTCTTCGATGGGTATAATACGGGGGGCGTGGATGTTACCGACAGTTTCCCCTTCGACCAGGTAGCAATAAATATATAATTGAGATGGTACGTGGTAGTTTAGCCTGGCTGGTCTATCGCCCAAACCTTGTATATTGAGATGGTCTTTGTACCCCAAGATGTCGGCTAATGATTTGTGGGTCTTGAAGATAATTTTTGTATCACCAGTGGCATCGGTTTTTAGTTTTACATGTCCCGTCGTTTCATTAATATGAAATAAAGAAGCTGTTTTTTCATATACTTTGGAAGTATTGATAGTTTCCACAACGTGGTTTAGTGATTTGTAATGAGCAGCCGGTATATTATGCAGCTGATAGATTTCGTATCTGGTCAGTTTTGCATCTTTTCGTTCAACCTGGTATGTTAAGTCGCATGACTTGGGGTTTTTAGGTTTTTTAAATTTGCCATCATCCAATGAATCTTCAGGTGTTTTTCTCTTATTGGTTTTGTATATTACATTGTAGAAGCTGCTTGTATATATTATCTCTACTAACGAAATTTCCCACTGTCCTTGTAAATTAATAGGATCCGGTAGTTTAGTGATGTAACTACCCATAGTGTTATTAGGGTAGATATCCATACTAGCGTCGCTAGGTAGCGTTAAATAGAATTCAGATTTTCTCGACATTTTCGGCTGTTACCCAAGAGTTCTGTGATTTAGGTAAACCGATAAACGATACAAAATATTCTAATTTCCCTTTACGTTTACGTTTCTTGAGTATGGAGTCTATCTTAAACAGTTTGGGCTCCACTGTTCGAATGAGCTGATCCGAGTAAAACAACCCGCTTATATGCTTGTCGTCCAAATCTTTCAGACGATATAACACTGTGTAACGGGGAGCCCGTTACTATAGTTCACCACCAGGTGGAGCCACCTAAACTACTATCAGGGTTCCCCGCTAGACGGCCCAGCAAGCTGAACCTTGGACCGGTCGTCTGCTCGACTCCCGGATTGGCTGAGCTCTGGAGGCCGGAGGGGATATATTTCAAAGGTAGCCCGGGAATCGCGGCAGTTGGAGGATTACCGGCATCCAGATTAGTTAATGACTTTTGTATGATTAATTAACGTTGTGATATATTTATTTGTATATTAATTTACTAACGGCATGTATATAACTTAACCGGATTAATATTTAAAATAAATACATTGGATTAACTAAAATTACGTAATCGTGTGTTTTTCTGGACTCAGTGACAGCGCGCGATTACAATTGGTGCCCCGAGTGAGGACATAACTTTTTGAGTCTTGCGCCTTTATCTCCCGGTTTTAGTGTTTAAATACGGACTTGCGTTTATACGGACGTCGTTTTACCGAGTGAACGTTTTTGTTATACTACTAGACTTATGGGCTGATGTACATCTTAGTGTGTTCCTTCTGCACAACGTGGGATTAGAACACCCTACAGTGAGCCCCTGATCCGGCCTGGGGGGATCTTTGAGGGTGTTCCGCAGACGACGGGAACACTCTACCAGCACGGCCAACCAGGACTCTACGAACGATAAGTCGATCTTACGTATTTCTTTACTCGGTTTTTGTATACTTCTCTCTCTCTCTCTCTCGTGGGACCGCGTGATAGGGCGGGGCTTAAATTTCTCCTTGTGACGGAATGTACTTTGTCTGTCGGAAGCCATTTCACGTTGACCGCTGAGCGATTTACACGTCTCATAAGTTTTTTTTATTGCGCCCGACGACAAAGACAAGTTTTCATTATTATTTACCTTGCCTTATTTATCTGATCAACAATTTTTCGGTAAGACGATGAATTTAATTCTTACCTAGACATACTTTGGTTTATAAACATTAATCGCGGTTTGTGAACCATTTACCTTAAGCCTCGGTCGCCATTACGGTAATCGGGCCAAGTCATTGTGTATCAGGTCAGCCTACTTCCAGGGGCTGCCAACTTGGGCCTTGGTCTTATTTTCGGATAGGCTTTATTCACTTAATTTAACTAATTTTCGTATTTTCGGCTTTTAAAATGGGATTCTATTTTATTTGGGATCAAATTATTCTCCCTTATTTTATCCCATTTGCGGTCACGGTGACTTTAGGATATGTGGGCTATTTAATATGCCAGGAAATTGGTGTGACCGTGGGATATGATCGACATACCCCGTTACATGGATTTAATATACCCCCACCTCGTCAAGGTATTAATCCCCAGCTGCCAATTGGCAATATTAAACAGACTGGGCCTCCCATACCCCTAACATTAAATCCTGGCGCTGGGTGTCAGGTGCAAGCGCGTCCCGGCTCTTCTGACCTAATGGACCGGTTCCTCAAGGATTGTGAGTTAGAATATAAGGGCCTTAATGGCTCAGGACCTCCCCATAGGGCAACTTCCAGTATATTATCCAGGTCTGGTAGCGTCTTACGACCTTCCGAGTTAGATGCTGTCGATATTCAACAACGTAAAGCCTGGCAAAACTGGGCTAGGATTGAAGCCGAAAGAATTCGGGCTCGCGTAGGTCATTTTCGGGAAGACCTAGGGACGGGTGAGCTACATCGGGAGCCACCGCGGGGAATTACCCCTTTATCCCCTTTAAGGGCACCCCCTCCAAATATCCCGGTACTGAGAACCTCGTCGCCCTTGCATCAGAGACAGGTATTAGCCTCTGCCCCCCTCTTCCCTTCGTCCAGCCAGGAGCTGTCAATCAGCCCCCCTTTGCAACCCCAAGGAATAAGGGTGCCGTATCTAATATTCCGGCTAGGTCTAGAAATCGTAACTTTCCGGGGGAAGCTCCTCGTATGGTAACATCTGGTAATAGCTCGGGTAGGGGCCCTGTTCTCCGACCTCCGCATGTCCCAGTGGTCAACCCACCTCGAACACCACCTCCAGTAACTCGTAGGACGATGGGGACCAATCCCTCACCCCCTGCTACGCCAGCTCAACATATTCCGGGGGTCAATCCACCTCGAACACCACCTCCGATAACTCGTAGGACGATGGGGACCAATCCCACACCCCCTGCTACGCCAGCTCAGCATATTCCGATGGTCATTCCACCTCAAACACCACCTCGAGTAACGTATAGATCTATGGGGGTTAATCCATCACCCCCTGCTGCCCTCGCTCAGCATATTCCGGTGGTCATTCCACCTCAAACACCACCTCGAGTAACGTATAGATCTATGGGGGTTAATCCATCACCCCCTGCTGCCCTCGCTCAGCATATTCCGGTGGTCATTCCACCTCAAACACCACCTCGAGTAACGTATAGATCTATGGGGTTAATCCATCACCCCCTGCTGCCCTCGCTCAGCATATTCCGGTGGTCATTCCACCTCAAACACCACCTCGAGTAACGTATAGATCTATGGGGGTTAATCCATCACCCCCTGCTGCCCTCGCTCAGCATATTCCGGTGGTCATTCCACCTCAAACACCACCTCGGGTAACGTATAGATCTATGGGGGTTAATCCATCACCCCCTGCTGCCCTCGCTCAGCATATTCCGGTGGTCATTCCACCTCAAACACCACCTCGAGTAACGTATAGATCTATGGGGGTTAATCCATCACCCCCTGCTGCCCTTGCTCAGCAGGTTCCGGTGGGCAATCAGCCACTAACGCCGCCCCGAGTAACTCACAGAGTGGCTGGAACTACTACACCCCCGCCGGTGAACCAAACTACCCCGGTGCAGATAGTGGCCGCCCCAGCCAGTGGCACGCGTTATAACTCGGTTTTAGGACCAGCCATTATGTTGCCTAGTTTTTCGGGTCGGGAGGATCCCAAAGAGTATTTATGTTTATTCAGTATCATAGGTTTACAGTTCAGGACATAGCATTATTTATACCCTTGTCTTTAAAGGAAGATGCCCTTAGCTGGTGGAAAAATCTTAGCCGCCATGCTAGTCGCCCCGGGGATTGGGGATATTTCCTTCAACACTTCACCCAAGAATATTTGTCCTCCCGAAGAGACAGGGAAATCAGGATCGCCCTCTATAGTTTAAAACAGAATATGGGTGAAGACCTACATTCATTTCGTAGACGAGTCACACAGTTGAACGAGACCCTTTTGGTTCCTCTTTCAGAACATGAATTAGTCGAGATTTTAATTACTAATGTTCTACCGGAAATTACCTTGATGTTGCCGGTAGGTTTATGTCGTACCCTGACTCAAGTGCAGCAAGAATTTAGCCGTATCCAGAGTGGTTTAGACCGAAGGTATGCCCAGGGTGGAACAGGGGGATATCTTTCCAGTCCTGGCCCAAGGGTACGTTTTTCCGGTCCTACTGGGAACACGGGCAGTAATACCGGACAGACGAGTGGCCCGAATAGACCACCACTATCCCAGGCTTGCTATCGGTGTGGTAGTTTTAACCATCTTCGTCGGGATTGTCCCAGACCCACAGGTACACCTCCTCGCCCGACGCACACGAGAAATTAACCTGCACTTCCACCTGTGACCCCCCAAGGTCAGGCACCGGGTGCGGGAAACGCTTAGGACGCATCCTGGTAGGGTCTCAGGATGTGCGCCGGAACCCACTAGACCCCATTCTCATTCACTCAGTCAAAGAAGATAATATTAACGATAGTCGACTTAAGGGTATAATCATTCATATTGCATGTCAACCATGTGTTGCCTTTTTGGATAGTGGGGCAGACCACAGTATTATTGCATGGGATTTTTTACATAAATTAGGAGTCCTTTCGTTAGTGGTTCCTCAGTCGAAAATGGTCAGGGGTGTACAAAAAGGTATAACTACGACTTCTGTAGGGTATATTGAGTTAGAAATAGATTTGGGGACACAGATGGGAACGATACCAGTACGCTTTCACGTTCTAAAAGATATAGAATTCCCACTTATCCTGGGAATGGACATATTGGACGGGCTTCGAGCTAGCATCGACCATGAACGTAACGAATTCCGGTATTGTGGCTATACTCTTCCCCTCATTTATTTGAGAGATCATGCGCCCGGGTTCACCCAAAACCACGAACTCGACACAGGGACAGTCGATGTGTCCCAGTTAAATATGGGTACTTTGACAGAACAAGAGGTGGGGGACTTAATCAGAATTTGTCAAGAGTTTTCATCTCTTTTCTCCGGCCGTTCGGGTAGAACCCACCTGTTACGCCATCGTATTAGGTTAAAACCGGGGACTGTCCCTATTCATCGACAGCCTTATAACCATAGCCGGGTGGCTAATGAAGAAATAAATAATCAGGTCAGAGACTTATTGCAGCAGGGGTTAATCCGACCCTCCGATAGTCCGTGGGCGTCGCCTACGATAGTGGTGGGAAAGAAGAATACAACAGAAAAACGAATGTGTATAGATGTTACCCGATTGAATAGTGTTACGGTAGATGACCCTTACCTGGTACCACGTATTGAAGACATCATAGATTCTATGGGAAAACCCAGATACATTACTACGCTTGACCTAAAGTCCGGTTACTGGCAGGTAGAGATGCACCCGGATGATATCGAGAAAACGGCATTTGTCACACGGGAAGGGAAATTTGAATGGCTAGTAATGCCATTCGGGTTAAAGAACGCCCCTTCCACTTTTTCTCGGTTGATGAATAAGGTTCTGAAAAATGCTAGACGATTTAGGGTTGGTGTATACCTGGATGACATTGTCATAGCTAATGCTAGTTGGGAGGAACACCTGGAAGCTCTTCGGTATGTGTTTTCACAGCTAAAACACGCCGGTTTAACGTTTAATCTAAGAAAATCGAGTTTTGGAGTCTCCAGGGTAGCAGTACTCGGCTATGTAGTAAGCGCACAGGGTGTACAGATTGACCCAGAAAAAGTGAAAGCTATTAGGAATTTTCCCAGACCACGAACCGTGAAAAAGGTTTCATCCTTCCTGGGAATGTGTGGGTTTCACTCCCGGTTTATCCCACATTTCGCGGATCTGACGGCCCCTCTTAATCGCCTCAAACGTAAACACCAGCGATGGCGGTGGGGAGACGATGAGGAGAAATCTTACCAGGCTTTGAAACAGGCGATAGCTGAAGCAGCTATGCTACAGGCCCCAACCCCGGAAGGGAAATTTATAGTTACCACGGATGCTAGTGGCATCGGTATTGGGGGTCTGTTAACCCAGATCTAAGGGGAAGTAGAAGTCCCCTTAGCATATACCAGTCGTCTTTTAAGATCTACGGAATTGAAATATAGTACTCCTGAACAGGAAGCCTTAGCGGTTGTAGAGGCCGTACGTAAATTTCGCCACTATATAGAGGGCCGGGAATTTGCTGTCTTATCGGATCACAGGGCGTTATGCTGGTTACTGCGCTTGAAGGATAAGAAAAGTCGGCTTATGCGGTGGGCCTTGGAACTACAGGAATTTATGCCATTCGAAATTTTGCATAAATCCGGTAGGGAAAACGTGGTTGCCGATGCCTTATCTCGATGCCCGGTTTCAGATTTGGACACAGTCAGTCCAAAGATTTTAGAAACGGACGACACAGATCAGTCGCTCAGTCCTGAAAACCAGGAAGTCCGGGTCAATATGGTATCGTGTAACCCGGTAGTGGTAGGTCTCCCGTTAGACGTAGCAACTAAGGCTGATATTAAGCTAGCACAGGCTAGTGATCCGTACTGGCAGGCTGTTAGACAGGACTTGGAACGTGGAAAGGCGTCAAAATTGTATATACTTAAAGAGGATATGTTATACCGGATAGCCCAGGGTTTTCAACCGGAAAAGGTAGTTATTCCAACCGCGATAGTACCACGGGTATGTCAAGCCTACCATGACCATCCGCTCTCGGGTCATAGAGGTCGCACCGTAACTTATAAACGGGTGCAAGCTAAATACTACCATCCTAAGTTGTATTCCCTGGTTAAAGACTATGTCCGGGGATGCGAAACTTGTCAGAGGTATAAGAGTAGGAACACTAAGAGACCAGGTTTAATGATTCCCTCCCATAAAATCCATCCCGGAGATCTAGTAGGGATTGATATTATGGGTCCTTTACCAGTAACGAAATCCCAGAATAGGTTCTTAGTGGTAATGGTAGATTATTTTACCAAGTATGTAGAGCTATTCCCGGCACGAAGTGTTACCGCCCCTATATTATGTAAGATTTTATTACAGTATGTTTCACGTCATGGTACGATGACAGCTTTATTATCGGACAATGGACCTCAGTTCATATCTGTCTTATGGAAGCGCTTATGTCACATGTTAAAAATTCAGTTAAAATTCACATCCCCTTATCATCCCCAGGCGAATATGACAGAACGAGGAAACAGGGTTATAGGTGAAATAATGAGTATTTATACCGGGAATGTCCATACGAAGTGGGACGAAAGCTTGCCCCTTATTCAGTTGGCCATTAACAGTGCCATACATACTTCCACTGGTTCATCCCCGTTTTATTTACATCATGGTTATGAGCCTACGTTACCCTGGGATGAGCGTACATTTGCCGGAGTCCCTGAGGACATAGAAGGAGAAATAAGGGGTTATGAGGATGGGCCACTCCGGGAATGGCAACTGTCCATTGACTTTGCTCAGGAGATGAATGAGCAAGCGAGCGCTAAACAAAAGCGCTTTTATGATCGGAACTATTCCGATGGAGAACTAGAAGTGGGGCAGTTAGTATGGAAAGTAGGACATAGCTTGTCGAACGCTGCAGCTAAGTTCTCGGCTAAGTTAGATCCTGCTTGGGAGGGTCCCTATCGGGTGGTGGAGAAGATATCCCCAGTTTCCTATGTTATCATGGATTTGGAGTCAGGCGCCTTGGCCGGTACTTGGCATATCAATCAGTTAAAACTGCTGTTGACCTCGGTGGTTCTAGAAACTCAAGAAGCCACAGAGATAGAAATCCCACCGGTAACACAGGAAATGGAGAACGGCGTCGACCCAGATGAGGAACAGGGACCTGAGATGGTTGTCACGCAAGATGAAAGGTCGTTTGACGAGGCCAATTCCCGGGAAGGACAGGAGAATGTCTGGGATACGGTACCCGTTAGAGTATATGACTTCCGGCCCCGTCAAAGCCAGGCTGAAGGGATCGGTGATGGGCCACCAACATCGATAGATGTAGACCCGGATATACCCGATCCGAATCATAGCTTTTCGGTAGTACATGACTTACTTTCCACCCCGACACCACGGCGGGAATATAACCTCCGACGCCGGGTTCGAGATCAGGAACAGGAACAGGAAGGGGTAGACCTAGCTGTGGCAGGTCCTTCCGGTGAGGGTAGGCGGAAACGTGGTAGTCAAAAGGACCCGTTGCCGGAGATAGACCAGGAGGATGAGGACAATGTGTTGATGGCTCCCTTTCGGTATGGGTGGAAAAGGGAAATAGTTTTGAGAAAGGATACCGGAGGTCGAATTGGGGACGTGTATTATTACACACCTGAACCAATAAAAGAAAAATTGCGATCATACAAACAAATTGCGGCTTTTCTCGGTACCCATCGGGACCAAGCCCGCCTATTAGGCATGCGTAACTTCAGCATGAAGCCCCAGCCGTTCGCGTATCCCCCGTTTGAGATCGTCCGACATGCTCTATGGTAACACCAGCCCAGTCGTATTGCGATCGGTTTTGCGTCTGGTTTATATTTTCTGCAGACGAAAGTTTAGCATGAACATCGTGAACGAAAAGCGACTGGTAGAAGATACAGTTTTCCTCTACTTTTCAGACTATGGCGGATATCACCCCGACTTTTTGGGAGCTATTTGGATCCATGGACATATCGTCTAGTGGGGACGAGGACGAAGAAAGAATAAACGAACAACCTATAATGGACGTGAACCACTCATTGACGGAGGGACCAAACAGTTCCCCATCATTGCACACACTCCCCGAAGATCCGATGGCGGTTGCTATCATAGCTAATCCTCTGGCAAGTCAGATGACTGGCTTAGACCTCTCTACATCAATTGACGCCACAACCCGTATAATGCAAAACAATGCCAGCAGCTCCGCCATGGGTTTACGAGACCCCCCTCCCCCCCGCGTTACATTGACGTTTTTTGCTCCCTCCCCTGCTATGTGTCCCGCACGGGTACGGACATAGCTGGGTTCTCTCCATGTTAAAAATCTACCGGAACGGTTCCCAGCCGGTTTCATGGGATGCATTTCCCGCTTCAGGGCCATACCAGACGAACTGAACTTAGAATACATGCGTTCCGCTTTTTCTAACCAAGGTGTCTTGGGCGCGGTAGGAGTCCCCCCTCTCTATGCCAACGCATATCTACAAGATAGAAGGATTGAGCAAAATCTCCTTATGGCTTTGGCGTTTTCCAAGGTACGCGCGGTAGGCGCTATTGGATTGGACTTTTCACGCCATATCGATTTATATCCCCCGGAAACTCAAATCCAAGCCTTCCGGCGCCAACTCCAGTTCACAAAAGATTATGGGTACCCAGTGTTGATACAATGCCGTGACGGACGTCAGGCCTTGGAGGCTCATAAAACATGCTACCGGATCCTAACCGAGATACTTCCTCGAGGACACTCGATTGTCCTCTTGAATTTCTCGGGCGGTTACGAAGCAGCCGAGAAGTTTCTATCCCGTTTTCCCCGGCTGTTCTTGGCTCTATCCCTTGCAATGGAGCCACATTATATGATTCGGTTCCTTCGCGACATACCACTTGATCGCCTATTGGCCCAATCAGGGGCTCCAATGTTCGCAACCACCCGGGAACCGACGACGGCGGTTCCATCCCCCGGATTGGCCTTTGTCGTTATACAACGAATTGCAGATGCAAAAAGTCTACCGGTTGCAGTAGTAGCCTCTATGATCTGGGCCACCTCCCAGGACTTGTTCCGCCACCCGGTATAGGTTGCATAGATTAACCTTCTTTTCTTAGATATTCTTTAGGTTTGTCCCCATAAGCTGATGGGCTACCCATTCCCGGCGTCCTTTTGGACTTTATTATTTTTGTATTCTTGTCGGATGACTAACTGTGTTACCTTTATTATTTTTCCACTTCCCCACACACAAAAAAAACTACACATTTATGATTATTTGTTTTCTTGATCGCCGTTTTGTACCCCTTTCCCAACGTGGACATATCCGCTTAATAAATATGTTTTTCTTTAACTCCTTGCCTGTGGTTCACCCGTGTAGTTGACTTGATTCCGTGGTTCTGGGTGGGGCTTCCCTTCCCATTATTTCGTTTTTCAGAAACTCCCAACGACCTTCCACTGCTGTTGCTCCGTTCACCCGGGGCCGCTGTTTCTTTCTTGCCGAGGGGGAGGATGTAACGGGGAGCCCGTTACTATAGTTCACCACCAGGTGGAGCCAACCTAAACTACTATCAGGGTTCCCCGCTAGACGGCCCAGCAAGCTGAACCTTGGACCGGTCGTCTGCTCGACTCCCGGATTGGCTGAGCTCTGGAGGCCGGAGGGGATATATTTCAAAGGTAGCCCGGGAATCGCGGCAGTTGGAGGATTACCGTCATCCAGATTAGTTAATGACTTTTGTATGATTAATTAACGTTGTGATATATTTATTTGTATATTAATTTACTAACGGCATGTATATAACTTAACCGGATTAATATTTAAAATAAATACATTGGTTAACTAAAATTACGTAATCGTGTGTTTTTCTGGACTCAGTGACAGCGCGCGATTACAACTGGTTTTCTGAAACTCAGAATAGAGGAAATGACAAATACTTCCGTCGAGAAATTAGGTTCATAACCTTTAGAAAATTCTGGTTTAAGCTTACTTATTCTTACAAAATCACCAACACGAAATTTGACATCTTTTTTAGTAGGCGTATTACTCAATTCAGGCTTGTAAATGTTTTTGTAGACTTCCAGAACGTTAGATGGGGAAACATTATCGGGTGCCATTTTTATTACGGAGTGATAAGAGGCATTGTAGCCTTTAACTATGTCTGTCAAATGATCTATATAGCTATGAGAATTGAAATGAGTCAACATTTTGAATATTCGATGTTTTAAAGTTTTAATTAATCTTTCTACAAAAGGACAGTGGAATTTTTCTGACGTCATAGAACCGTATTTGAACCGTATTTGATTTTATTTTTCTTTAGAAGTTTTTGCGTACTTGAATTAATAAATTATTTTCCTAAATCGGACCAGATGGCTTTAGGTTTGCTTTGTTCGATGATTATTTCGAGAGCTTCCGTAGCTTCGGTAGCGTGTTTTCTTTTCATGGGTACCACAAAAGCTTTTCGGGAAAAGCAATCAATGCCTACCATAAGGTATCTGTAGTTATCGTTATATTTGGCGATTGACCCCAAATCCGCTAGATCAACTTCGACCCTATCCGAGATGTTAAATACGGGGATTTTACGTCTTTTGAATTTATTTATAGCAGTTTTATGTAGTGTGTAAACGTCAGTGGCTTCTAGAAAGGCTTTGACATCGCTTCTCGAAATGTCAAATGATTTGACAGCCTTGTACAAAGGGTTTAATCCAGTGAAGGCGGCTTTGTGTTTACTATTGAGATAAGTGTTCTTTAATGTTTCTTCTTTTTCAAGGGGCGATAGACCTCCCATACTGTACCCTTGGTATTAAAAGGTTGTTTCTTTAATATTAAGGGGCTGGCTTTATTGTCAAAAGTTAATCTCTTCTTCGCTCTTAAATACGATCGTGGTCGAAGCCTATTTTTTAAGGGTACGGAGAGAGGCGATTTCTTGATTGATGAGGGCGGTGCTGAGAGAGGCTTTGATTTACTTTTAGGAGGTAGAAAGTTTTGAACAAAAGGTTCAAATTCTGTCCATCCCGTAGGGGGAATCCCCATAAGCGAACGAGTTACCCCGTATTTGTTGAAGAGCATAGGTTGTATAGTAAAATATACGAGTTGAACTATATCTGAATCAGGGATCTTAAGGTCATTCACATAAAGAACCCCCGCATCATCCCAACGTATACTATGAGAGTTACTTGTCAAGTGATCAAATATCTTTCTCGCTGCTCCCCTATATTTCAGTGGAAACATATTAATCCAGCTATCTTGTTTATTCGATGGGCGGGGCTTCAAGATGTTCTGGTATCGTTTCAAGGCTTCCTCGTAAAAAACCCACTTGGTTCTTTCATCTAAAGTAGGATTTGAGATAATTAGGTTCATCTCTTTATCCAACTCTGATAACACTGCATTGTTTTTGAAATATCATTGTTTGTTGTTGTTGTTAATAATTGACGGGGTGGTGGTGGTGGGTTAGGACTTTGTTCGTGTTGCTGTTGCTGTTGTTCAAAAGGCACTAAGGTCATTTTATTAGCGTAAACTAACTGTTTATTCATTTTGCAAATAATCCGCCTAAAAGGCTCGAAATTACTGGAAAAAGGACGCTAGAAAAACCACTTCCGGTTTGTTTAGATAAAATAGCTCTTTTGTCTTTCCAATGAGTATTTTTGCAAGCAATTTTACGAATATGTTTTTTATGCTTACACAGTTTATTATAAACGTCTGGTTTCAAATTGATGGCGCCTTGTAAAGCGTTATGACAACACTCGCTAATTGAATCAATAATTTCTCTATTAGAATTTTTAAGAATAGCTAATCTTTGTGGTTTTTTTAATTGCCCCAAAGCGGCTATTAAATTGATATTTTTAGCGGCTAAACTTTTCTTCTTTTTATTCAACGATGTTTTCTTGACCTTTCTCGGTGGTGACATCGTAAAGAATGATTGAATTTAGGAAATGTTGTTTAATTATATAGTTTTCTTCTTGGGAGTATAGATGACGATTTGTTCTCCCGGTAAAATATTTGTTCTAAACCTTAAATCGGAATGACATTTTTGGGTTAAATCACAAAGTAAATACCCGTATGGTTTTTCAGTCGCGTCCAAATAACATTCTACTATAAATTTAGAGTTGTTAGGTGCCAATTGTTTAGAAAGGGCCACTAATTGCATAAGATCTCTTACGGTTTTCATAAGAATCATGTAATGAGCGTTTAAGGAAGCTGTTCTCAAGTCTTTTTCAAATATATTTTTTAAAAGGGTAATTACGAATAATTTCCTATGATGTGATTGTTTAGTAAATATTTCGGATAAAATATTATTTTTATTTTCTAACATGAGATCATCTAATACGATTAATGTTGTTTGAGAGCCGTCGTATACAGTGACATCGGGTAAACCTTGACGCATAATTACACCCATTTCTTTCAATTCATCGTAGCAAGGTTGATATATACTATAATGCCAAACAACTAAATCGACTTTAGGTTCGAACATTTTATCCTTATTTTCTATTATTCGTTTACATAAAACTGTTTTACCAGATCCCGAAGGACCGAAAATAATTAAATTTCCGGGAGTTGTGAATGGTATCATATTCAATACTCGAATGAGACAAATTTATAATAGATATTCATATTTAAACGCGTATAATTAACACGCGGTCGCGCGCGCGGTTTCGCGAAACGGGGGGAACGCGTTGTTTTTGCCCCCCAACGGCTCGCGTGCCACCCCCTCACCCTCTATCCTATAAAAAAATTTATTTTTTTTATAGGATTTCCCCCACTATTAAAAATATGGTAGGGATTAAAAAAGAGTATACAACAGATGTTAAGTTCAATTCATTTTATTGTAAACAAAAATTAATATAAAAAAATTAGCAAGTATAAAATTAAAATGATATGTATTTAGAAAATATAACAGTTTTTCGGTTCAATTCAATTTATTGTTAAGACAAAATTTATAAAATAAATACAAATAAAATTAAAAATGAGTTAGTAAATGCATACGGGTTTTTAAATACGTTATCTGACCCGAGATTTTAGAAAATATATTATAATTATAAGAATAATTTTCAAGATTTTCTTCTTGAAGAACATTGCTGAATTTCGTCACGACCTGGTACGACGTTATGAAATTGGTGAAGTACCCAACCACGACGTCAAATTTTTCGTGTTGTCCATCTAAATAAGGTATACGATCGTGGTCCCCGTATAAATTATCATAAATATCATTATAAAACTCTATAATGATATCCGCCATGTGTGTAAACACGATTTCATGGTTATTTATCTTGACGAGATGCTCCTTTACAGCTCCCGAAACGCGGTTCAATGCCGCTGTTTCCGTACTGTTCAAAACAATAGAGTCCTCCTTTATTAAGTCTTTAATATGGCATGTGTTATGGTATGCCACAACTGTTGTCTTTTCATTGGGGGTATCGTTTAACACGATTTCAAAATTGTTGGCTTCATGGGCTGCGGTCCAACCTGCTAAAACGGGTAAGCGCGGCATCAGCTTTTCCCAGGTTTCCGTAGAAATGGCGAAGCTTTTTACCGATTGTTTCCGGCATGGACGAACCTCAGGATCCAGGGTTCCGTTTACAAAACCAGTTGTTAAGAACAACTCTTTCGAGATGTGGAATCTTCCGTTAATTTTACGTTCGTTAGTTAGTTACGCCAATCTTCCTTTTGCCTCCTTCTTGATTCTCCATCTTGAGAGTTTAAGGTCTTCTCGAATAATGATACTCTACTCTATTGAGTCAGGGGTTTTTATACCAAATTTCTTACGTAGCTATTGCGAAATATCTATTGTCCTTGACTGTTCCATTGTTAGACTGTAAGCGTATTTTTATGTCAAAGTTCTGAAACCACAGATTAAGGAATTCCAGCACCCCCAAAATCAATAAAATAAATAATACAATAAGTAGTTTTTGGGGATTAATCTCCAAGATCTGACGTATTCTCGACAGCCTTTGTGTACTTGACTCCATAACGACTTACGAGTAAATATGTTATACAATAGTAAACTTGACCTATTTATCTATTAATAGAGACGACCCTAACCTGTCAATATTTGATCGAAGAAATACTTTTCTTACATCTTCAAGCATTGTCATAAAAACCCACGAAATGACGGATCATCTCTTTTGTTACAATCCTTTTGTTGAATTACCAAATCTATTGATGATTCATTCTTTTGTTACCATCTACCACCTCTTAAAAGCAATCAGTTGTCAATCTTATGTCACCTATTGTTGATTGACAAACAATAGTAGTTTAAACACGTCTGGAAGGTCAACGTACCATTGACCAATAGAAGCTTAGGTAACCCTCTACCCCCTCCGCCTACTAATAAGCCTAGAGAAATTTAGTATAAAATAACGCGAGAAAAAAACAGAATATCGCATTCGAACTTTAGACATCGTAACATCAAGATGGATCCTGAATCACTTCGTTGGAATTTGGATGAACTAGCTGTAAATAGGCCTTGGCCCCTAACTTCATTATACAAGTTTTATTTTTTCCTATGTGCCTATTTACACATCGACCCTGCTAATGTACCCTCAAGTTTACCCACTTTTATTACGAATGGGGGTTTAAATATAATTCAGACATTCCTTGATGTCATTGAGTACATGAGAACCGTCCCTAGAACACCAGAAGACTACGATACAATAGACGAATTGGACCACCTAATAACTTAATCCCTAGACCTCTAAATATTTCTTATGCCGAACGCATCGAAAGACGCCGGAATGAATTACTACCCTTTAACCAGGAAGAAACCTTAATCGCCGATTTCAACAACCCTCAATACGATGTAGAGATGGCGGCATTTTTGAATCAGGAATGTCAACAAAACGACCCTTTTGAGTACCTGTCTCTAAACTTCTCCGACTACCTACCCAGTGAACATGAGTCTCTTGCGGACTCGGAAGAAGCCGAGGCCGATGCGTACGATCAATGGGGTGGCGGCTGCCCCCCTTCACCTATTCAGGACGTCCCACATTGCGAAATCTTGGAACAGAGCGAAAAATTTTATGGGCAATTTAATATGTACGGTAGAGAATTAGTTCTAAACATTACTGACGACCCCGTAGATAGAATAAGTACTATTACAGAGCACGTATTAAGCGAATATCGACCCACTGATTATGTCCAAATAACATTGAGAAGCCTAGGTATAAATTGTAGGTCTGAATTAGAATTATCATTTAAAAGACTAGACCAAGTAGATCCATCTATCCTCTTTGACCAACTAGCTGAACTACTTTACGACGACGAAATTGAAAATTTTTTCAAGGTCCCGTAAAAATTATTTTCCATGTAGTGAGGATTCCCGAAGGATACGGTCGATCTAGCCGTCGTCAACTTAAGCCATTCGATATTTTCTCTAAAGATAGGAGAGGAATCCTTCGGATTACGAGTACCGATAATCTATGCTTGGCCCGAGGTCTCTGTGTAGCTGTTTCGCATCGTGACTACATGAACAACAAAAACAACAAAGAGGCCAAAACCCGTTACATGACCATATCCAAAAAAACCACCGGAAACACGTTGCAAAAAACAGCTGCTTTAGAGCTATGTCGTAAGGCGGGAGTCGCCGTATCTGAATGCGGGACACCCGATTCGTTCCAGAAATTTAAACTATATTTATCGGCTTACTCCATCTTTGACTATAAATTCGAAAATAGGGTACCCATTTTAATATTAGGCGAAAATGACCCTACAGACACCAGACCACGCCTCTTTCTACTTAACGAGAGTAATCACTACAACGTTATTACCAATTTAAAACTATTGTTTAGTCACGAGTACTTTTGCGAGAAGTGTCTTACTCCCTACTGGTGTATTCAATCTCATAAATGCAACGACTTTTGTTTCAAATGTATGCGTCCAACAGTTTGTCACGGTGGCGAAAAAACATGCGGGTCATGTTTGCGAAAATTCTGGGGCGAAGACTGTTATAACAGTCACTTGGTTCCAACTGGTAACAAAAAACCTCTTTGTGAGAGGCTCTACCTTTGTAAAAATTGTTTTAAAACAATAGATTTCGCAAACCGCAAGACTAACCATACTTGTGGAGACATTTTTTGTCAAGTATGTGGAAAACATCAACCCAGCGACCATTTATGCTACATTCAAGTAATAAAGGACAAAAACCTCAGCGTTATACCCTCCAAAAAACCACGCCGTAATATACCGGAACTAATGTATGTTTTCTTTGACGTGGAATGCATACAGACAAAAATATGTCAGGAAAAGTTGGGTGCTTACGAACATCAAGCCATCTTATGCGTCAGTATCTCTGTTTGCGAAGATTGTATTGAAGAACAATCCCTAGATTTTAATTGTATCAAATGCAACCAATTTGGACCTCGCAAACATCGTTTCTCAGGAGGCAAACCCATAGCTGCCTTCCTAGACTTCTTAGTCAGCTTATTCGACGTAAAGAAGGTTATCGTATTATCTCATTTTGGTAGCAATTACGACAATCAATTATTAATTAGGGAAATAATTAATAGGGACGAGAAATTTGTACACGAAAGTCTGAAAATTAACGGTACACGTATTTTAGAGATGAAGCTCTCTAATCTATTATTCCTCGACTCATACAATTTTATCCCCGTAGCTTTATCTAAGTTCCCCGCCACTTTTGGTCTCCCTAACGCCGCCAAAGGGTACTTTCCCCATTTTCTTTTCAACGTAGTCGAACACGAATTCGATATAGACAAGCAGAAAGAGACAAACTACGTCTTGGAGAACACTCTACCGCCTACAGAAGCCTATGGTTGCCAGTACTTTACCAAGAAAAACTTGGCCACCTTTATGAAATGGCACACCTCAGAAGTCAGTGCAAAGGCTTTAATTTTTTAAAGGAGCTTTATTATTATTGCGAAAACGACACTCTACTCCTATTTTTAGGTTGTTTACCCTTTCGGTCCCTTCTACTTAAAGTTACCACCGTAGATCCTTTTAATTGCGGCTCTGTTACTCTCCCTGGCGTTTGTTCTTACGTTTTCCGGAAAAATTATCTTAAATCGAACACAATTAGTATCATTCCCTCAAACTATTACAGACTTGGCGAGAACCAATCTTTAGGCGCCATTGAATGGCTTGAATGGACTTCACATGACAGAAATATACCTATTCAATCCTCTTTTAGGGGCAAGGAAGTTAAAATCCAGACCCTAAAGGTAGACGGTTATTGTCCAGTCAACAAAGAAGTATTTGAATACATGGGATGCTACTACCATGGTTGTAAAATTCACTTTCCCATCAATAGAAACAAGATGTTACATGGCGACCCTACTGAAACGTTAAACACGCGTTATTCGAGAATAGAGAAAAAAACTAGCCAACTAGAGTCACTAAAATATAAAGTAAACGTCAAATGGGAATGTGAATGGTAACAAGACAATATAAATAACCCCGAAATTAATGACTTTTTAAAGCGTAACGACATTCGTGTTAAAACATCCAAAAGATTGAACACTCGCGACGCTTTCTTCGGGGGACGTTGCTGCGCTAACATGCTATACCATAAAATAACGGGTACAGAAAAAATGCACTACGTTGACTTCACTAGCCTATACCCATTCGTCAACAAAACGGGAAAAATTCCTATCGGACACCCTAAAATTATTTTGGATAATTTCCCCGACATCTTCTCTTTTGATGGACTTCTCAAATGTGACGAACTTCCGGCCCAAAATCTGATACATCCGGTTTTGCCAGCTAGGATAAACGGTAAGCTCACATTCCCCTTGTGTTACACCTGTTGCAAAACTCAATTTCAAGGTGACTGCGTACACACACCTGATCAGAGAGAGCTGCGGGGCACGTGGGTAACCGATGAGTTGAGGTACGCCGTGGAGCGAGGATACAAAATCACTCAAATGTATGAACCTTGGTCGTACCAGGTAACACAATACGATCCCAATACTAAACAAGGCGGGCTTTTTAAAGACTACGTAAACGCCTTCCTTGAATATAAAACCCTTGCTAGCGGATTCCCTGCTGATTGCGTCACCCAAGAGGATAAAGAAAAGTACGTCAAAAATTACAAAGAAGTCGAGGGGATCGATTTAGACATAAATAAAATAGAAAAGAATGTAGGCTTAAGATGCCTGAGTAAACTCATGCTGAACTCTTTTTGGGAGAAGTTCGGACAAAACACCAGACACGTCTCAACAGATATAGTAAAAGACGCTAAGACTCAATACGAACTACTTCTTTACCCAGACAAAGAGGTCAAAACTCAATTGACATTAAATGACAACACTATTCTCGTCAAATCAGAAGACATTGCAGAAAACGAGATAGCTCACAAGCATACAAACATAGTTATAGCGTGCTATACTACAACTATGGCGCGCCTTCACCTCTTAAAACATCTCGAAATGGTGGGAGACCTATGATTTTATATGGATACCGATAGCCTTATCTACCTCTCTCCAGATGGAGTCCCTATACTCCCCACAGGTGATTATCTTGGTGAGCTAAAGAACGAGCTAGAACCATACGGGAAAGACGCTTACATTTGCGAGTTTGGAAGCGCAGGAGCAAAAAATTACTCCATGAACATTTATGATCCCGCAACAGAAAAAATCACTAACATAATTAAAGTTAAAGGTTTTTACTTAAATTCGTCTACTGATAATCACGTCAATTTCGATATCATGAAAAAGTTGTTAGGCGTAAACAACAACGGCAAACCAGAAATGAACTCTGTACAAGTACCGATTGGCCCCCAAATTCGACCTAATCACACTATTGATCAAACTAAAACATATCAAGTAGTCGTTGACAAAGTCAGAGTTTTCCCCGATTACACCACGACCCCTTGGGGTAGGGTATCTTAAGTAAATTTAAATTTGTAAAGTTGTATATAATTGTATAGTTTTTAATTAACTGGGGGTATGTCTGCAGACTTTTTTTATTATTAATACCAAATGAAGCTTCATTAATCTATTTAATATCATTGTTATTGCGAAATAAATGTTCTTAACCTTATATGATAGTCTTTATTCCTACAAAACCATCTTTTGTTATAAGCCTATACAATCAATCAATCAAATATTGACAGGTAAAGAGAGGAGAACAGGAAAACCCGGTTCCTCCCCCTTGAGTAGCCGCCATCTTGGATCGGTATAATGGCTGCATATTCTCTCGTGATTTACGCCGAGTGAAAACCATGCTTTACCGAGAGCTAGTTCGAGAATTTGCTGACTATACGCGGTTTTGTAGTCCATCTTCCAATTTAAGCTAGATTCTCACTCGACCGAAAAAGGCCGGCGGAAATCACGCAGCCGACGGTATAAATTTTAACTTCCGGCGGTAGACCGTTCACACTACGACTGAAATTTGAGTTTGGTGGTAGATAGTTTTGGGTCACGTGACAGATTTGAGGCGAGAGGAAGGCTGGGGCAATTAGTTTCGTTTTACTCTTTGGACAACGTCGTTGGAGATGGGAGATGGCGTAATGATTGCTCAAACTTTATTGGCTCTCAGAATGGGAAAAGCATAAGTATTGCGTGTATCAGAACAGAAGTGCAAATGTTTTTCGTGATTTGTTGCGAAGGCGCGAATAGACGAAGGCGCGAACACGCGAGCGCGAGTTCAATGAGGACAAAGCTTTAGTCAGCATTACTAAGCCTTTGATAGCAGCGCCTCACCAGGCGTCAATTCACGAGATTCTATGAACCGCGTCACTTCATGACTAACTCCAGTTTGTAACGTATCTTATTGACGAATGGTTAAAATAAGTAACACGCACCGTTAAGGTGTCATGCTTAGAAATGCTTCTAAAAAACTGATTTTAAATGAGCATAGGGTTTTTTTTGGCGCCTTAATAGTATTTATGTACTTTGTCAGGCTTGAAAATGTGGGCAGACAGCTCCGTAAGCAAAACGAAGAAAAGAACGAGTCCATCGAAAGTAAGTCAAAAACGGAGATTCTTAATCACTCAAGGTTATAAATTATTTAGCGTAACTGCCTCTATTTTTTTAACAGTTCTTACTTCCAAGATTAATAATCTACAACAGTAAGTTGATATGTTTCGGTTGTTTATATCTCAGACCATTGAACACGGATGAGCTGAAAAAATTATAAGCTAAAACGGGCCCCGTTCTTCTATTGGTATGATCGCCCCTAGCGGGAGAGTCCCGAATCTTAATTCGACTCATAAGCCTTATGTTATGGTTTATTCGAAAAAATTTCAATATTGGTCGGGGCGTCACGCTTGAAAGGAGCTTCCCTGAATCAACCACGCTTCGTTTCTCAGTTGTGACGACAGTGCCTAGGTGAAACGTCCAGGGCTTAGTTTCTTCAGTGAGCGGCGGCCATGTTTTTTTACCGCTTTGTTTCTATGAGTGACGTCACACTATGGCTTCTGAGATATCTCTGTGGTCTATCACATAAAATTGACAAAATAGAACAAGTTTCAATATTGGTCGCGGGGTGGCGCTAGAGAGGCGCTGCCCTAAAAGAACCACGCGCATCCCGTATATCCATTCTAGTCCACCCGTGTATCGAATGGTCTTAGTTTATATTTTCTCCGCGAAACTGTCAAGTTAGAAGTATAAATTGAATAGGCTGTCATTGTTGAAACAGCTGATTTAAATACGGATATTTCTATTAACTTTCACGTTTAACTTCCATAGTCGCAACTAATCGAGGAAGAACAGATATTTTTTTTTTGTGGCTAAAGGAGCGCCTTTTATTATGGTTTAATGAAAGTGAAATACCAAAATTGCGCTACAAGTTAATATAAATAAACAAACTAGGAATAATTTGGAAAAGGTAGCAATATTTTTGGGTAAAACCATATCTAAGTTAGTATTATCACTCAAAGGTGTGCAATTTGACAGTAATTTGAAAGCAATAACATGCGCTCCTTTGGGCTGCTAGATATTTTCAATTCTGTTTAAGTTGCTAAAAGTTGGCATAAGCTACTTTATGGTCAGCCCGTGTGTACACTTTTAATTGCTTCCTGCCTTTGGTAAGGAAATGTTGTAGTGTAGATTATTGGGCAGCGTGTTAGGGCAGGCAATGGAAGCGTGTTTAGCTTTAGCATTAAGTATTGGAAATAACTATTTATTTGTACTTATGAAATGAATGGCGAAATTACGTGTTGTCAGCTATTTTAGCTTTGGTAAATGCAGTTAAATGAGAGTACATTAATTTAATGATTACAAAAATTAGGGTTAATATTTTCATCCAAAAAAGTGGGTGTGACCCAAAATCCCCCCTGACTAAATTCCCCCGGACAAAATCCCCCCAAATCATAAGTAACGGACAAAATCCAACCAAAACTCCTACTAGATGGACAAAATCCCCCCAAAATCATATTTAAGGACAAAATCCCCCCAAATCATATTTAATGGACAAAATCCCTCCAAATTATATTTAACGGTTAGGTTTGGTTAGGTTAGGTCAGGTTTGGTTAGGTTTGGTTTGGTTCCAATAATTCGTTGACACCTTTTCCAAAATATGCTCCTTTTAATTAGCTACCACCTTTTCCAAAATATTCTCCCTCTAAATAGCTACCACCTTTTCCAATACATTCTCCTATTAATTAGCTGCCACCTTTTCCAAAAGATTTTCCTATTAATTAGCTGCCACCTTTTCCAAAATATTCTCCCATTAATTAGCTGAAACCTTTTCCAAAACATTCTCCTACTAATTAGCTGCCACATTTTCCAAAATATTCTCCCTTTAAATAGCTACCACCTTTTCCAAAATATTCTCCTTTTAATTAGCTACCACCTTTTCAAAAATATTCTCCTACTAATTAGCTGCCACATTTTCCAAAAGATTTTCCTATTAATTAGCTGCCACCTTTTTCAAAAGATTTTCCTATTAATTAGCTGCCACTATTTCCAAAATATTCTCCTATTAATTAGCTACAACCTTTTCCAAAACATTCTCTTATTAATTAGCTGCAGCCTTTTTTAAAACATTCTCCTACTAATTAGCTGCCACCTTTTCCAAAATATTCTCCAAATAATTATCTGACATCTTTTTCCAAAATATTCTCCTATTAATTAGCTGCAACCTTTTCCAAAACATTTTCCTATTAACTAGCTGCCACTTTTTCCAAAATATTCTCCATTTAATTAGCTGCAACTTTTTCCAAAACATTCTCCTACTAATTAGCTGCCACCCTTAGTAACGCGTTGATAAAATGGGAGTGCGTCAGTAGGAAATTAGGATGCCGTGGAAGTTTGATAACTGACGAGGATGTCCAGGATGTAATTAAATTGTCCGCTCATAATAACTTGTCCAATGTGCTCGCGTCCGAAGTTACCAAGTTTCGTACTTCACTGGAAGGATTTTGTCTTGTTATAATGATTTGGGGGATCTTGTCTTGTTATAATTAGAGATGGGCCGATACCAGTTTAAACCGATACCGATATGATCCGATACTTCGGAAACCGATACGTACCGATACTGATATTTTACCCGATCCTTCGATTAAACCGATATCAAACCGATACCGATATGGCATCGGTATCGGCCCATCTCTATAGATGATTCTCGATCCAATTTCGGTACTTGAAACTATAAAACTGGCTTATCATATACGACAAACCCATTTTGGACACTAGTAACGTTATCCAAAAATAGATGAAAAACTGAGCTGTCTCAGAGTTTAGGTCTTATGGCGCCATCTACTCTCAGCATAAGTATTTATTTTCTTTAAAAAATATCGGGTAGAAATATCGGTTCATTTATAACCGATACCGATATATCGGTTAAAGCCAAATATCGGTACCGATACCGATATGGCATCGGTATCGGCCCATCTCTAGTTATAATGATTTGGGGGGATTTTGTCTTGTTATAATGATTTGGGGGGATTTTGTCCTGTTATAATGATTTGGGGGATTTTGTCCTACATTGGGGGGATTTTGTCGCATTGGCTTAAATGGGGGGATTTTGGCTGGGGGGATTTTGGTATACAATCAAAAAAAGTAGTTCTTTATATAATAATTATAACATTATCTGGAATTTTAATTTTTTTATAATTCCTTATGATTCATTAAAGAATTAAATAACATTATGAATATTCGGTTTTTTTGGAGTGTTTTAAAAGTTTTAAGCGCGCATGATGATGTTCTGTTAATGCACAAAAGATTTATTTTATATACACGATTGGCTTGGTATTTGCTACGTTCATTTATAGCATGCTACATGGGCTTAAATTTCCATGGTTGATATGTAATTATAAATTCTATTATTAAAAATTTTTTGCAGTGATATTTTTTGTTTTCCATGTTTAAGCTAATAGTTGCGTTTTAAAAGGGTTTTATTCATAACTTCAGAAGGAAAATTTATTTTTGGCATCAGAATGGCTTTTAAAAATAATTAGTGATTTGTTCCCGTAAAATTTTCAATTCAGCGTTAAATGTAAGTTTCACCATGGATACATTGTAGAGATTATTAAAATGTTCATAGACAATCATACGTGAAGGTTGGACTTAGAAAGTTTTACATAACTTTTAAATTAAATCACCATTAACATATTTAAAGATACTTTTTAAAAGGGTACTGATTCGTTTATTTAGTTTTGAGAGTTATTCAGATGCCCTTTAATTGTTAGTGACAATATCAATTCATTTCATAAAGAGTTTTCGTATTCATTATTTCTACACGATGGCGTTAGTCGTTGATGAGTAAATGTCATTAATAGTTTTGATTACCGATTTCGTCGAGCTTGTTTTGTTTGCCAATAGTTCATTGCGATGGTTTTAGTTACGAAGTTTCAATGCAAATTGAAAGTCCACGGTGATGAACTAGAGTAACGAATGAAGTAATTGAGGTTTAATCGGGTAGTGAAGAGTTTTTGGGGTATTTCACGAACCTCGGACACGGGGTAGTCAGTTCCTGTAGAGTAGGCATGCTGACAAGTCCCTTAATTCCTCAAAACTTTGTCGTCCAGAAGCTAGGCTTACAAAGATGAGCTAAACTCCCGACAGTACATATACTACTATTCTTGGGCAACCTTTGTTTGAACAAGTTATTTTGCGATTCCTTGGCAATTATGAGTTTTATGGCACAGCTTGACAAGTCGTAAAGGATTTATGTAGCAAAGTTGAAGAATTGAGATGTATTATTTGGAATTCGTATAACTGAAGCCAATACAAAGGTTACTTCTTTGTATATCTTTGTTGTTCTTAATCCAAAGTCGCTTTCACTCTTTGAACGTGCCAATTCAAAGTGTCTGTTATTTCAGTATAGAAATTGAATATGATTATTTTTTGATATGTCGTGTCTGTCGTAGGTCTTGCTGGGTTTTTTTTTTCATAATGATAGCTCGGGGAAGTTCTATAGGGTATCGTATTTTTTAACTGTACAGTTTTAGTATTTTATTTCACTTGTGATGGCGATGATGAAATATCTTACTGTTCGCACTTGTTGATACGATATGCATGTGGTTGTAGGAAATTACTGATAAAATTGCATGTTTCAAAGTTGAGAATATTCACTGTTTGTAGTATTTAAGTCGAAAGGTTAAATTAGTTGTGTAAATGAGGGGGGGGGGGGGTTGAAGTAAAACTTTACCATTTACTGGCTATCATATGTTCATTTACATATAAAATTTATAATAATCTTTAATAAAAAAGATATACGAGGGTGTGATGTCATGACATAGATTTTAGTTCGACTATTTCTGATGAACCCAGACCAGAATATACCAGTTGCTTTTACGCTAATTTTGAACCCCATTTCCAATGTCATTGTGTCAACAAGATCTTATTCAGAACGGATATTTCTCTTAACCTTTACACGAGATTCAACATATAGATTACCATCTTTTGTGGTTAACTTTAACCTAATTTAAGAAACTAAAATAGTATTTTTTTGTTAAAAATGACATTAAATAAGACAACTAGCAATAATTTGGCAATGTTTTGGGGGTTTGAAAAGAAACGCAATTTTGTAGTATTTTGGAAAAGATGGCAATTTCATAATAATTTTATATTCAATAACAGGAATACATTTAACCATTCAGTTTTAATGCAAAGGGCCCCTCCTTTGGCGTGTCTTAAAAAGAATTTCTCTTCCGTATAGTGTGGTAGTTTGGCATATTTTATTTTTAGCTCTGTTCTTAAGTACAATCTTAATTGGATTTAGCCATTGGGATAGATGATAAATGATTAGCCAGCGTACTAGGGGAGTCTGGCAATGGAACTGTGCTTAGATTTATCATTGAATATAGGAAACAACAGGGTCAACAAATTATTTACTAGTATTTATGAAACTAATGGCAACTATTTTACCTTTGATAAATAAACTCAAATGAGAGTTACAGTAGTTTATTGATGACAAAAGTTAGGGTTAATAATATTATTTATTTTATATAATAGTTAAAATATAAATTGTAATTTTTAAAAGTTATGGCTGTTCAATAATTACTTTCAAATCATTAAAACAACAAATTGCTTTAAGAATATTTTGGTTAAACTTTATTTTCAAAGTTTAAACACGCATGATTATTTTATTGGAATGTGCTAAAGATTTATTTTAAAAACACATTTGGTTTGATAATTGCTACGTTTAAATATAGCACACAATTTTTAATTAAATTTCCCTGGTTGTTATTTATTTATGGTATTCATTATAATTATTTTCCAGTAAATAAAAAGTTTCTTTGTCACGTTCAAAGCTAATAGTTGCGTACTTTTTAAAGGGTTTCATTCATAACTTTACAAGGAAAATTATTTTTGACACCAGAAAGGCTTTTGAGAATAATTAGTGATTGCGTCCTGGCTGGCAAAAAATAGACCTTACAGGGAAAAGCTATGAATAACTATAATTAATTTTAACTGAATCTAAAAGGTAAGTTTCACTATGAATACATGAGAGGGATTAAAAAAATGTTCAAAGACACCCATACGTGAAGGTTGGACTTGAAAAGTGTGAAAAGTTCAACATTAACGTTTGAACACCAATAATCATTTTGTTAATCTCTCAAGTGAATAATTCAATGATGAAAAAAAATATTTATACACATTTAATCCCAGGACTGTAAAATGGAGAATATGTAATTGCCAGAAAAATAGTAAGCATGGATTTAAAGTTAATTTTTTTTTAGGTATAAAAAAGGGAAGGGGGAGTTTGTTAAAATACTGCTAATATAAAGATGCTTTTTAAAAAGGGTAGTGATTTGTTGGTGTAGAATCTGCAGTTTAGCTCAGAGAGTTAATGAAGCGCCTTGTATTTCGTTAGTGATATCTCCAATTCAGTTGAATTATTTTTTTTTCTACATTTAATACTATTGAACTAAGATGGCGTTAGTGGTTAATGTCATTAATTGGTAGCTTTTTTTACTGGTTCCATCGCGCTTGGTTTTGTTTTATTGATGTGGAGTCAGCAGTTTATTTCAGAGTTAATGAGGAGTCGTGTGTTTCACTATTGAACTCAGATGGCGTTAGTGGTTAATGTAATTGGTAGCTTTTTTACTGGCTCCATCGCGCGTGATTTTGTTTTGTTAATGTAGAATCTGCAATTTAGTTCAGAGAGTTAATGATGTGCCTTGTGTTTGGTAGCGACATCTCCAGTCCATTTTATTTTTTTATGGATATTTATTACTTTTGAACTCAGATAGCATTAGTGCTTAACGTCATTAATTGGCAGCTTTATTTTACTAATTCCATCGAGCTTGTTTTGTTTGGCAAACGTCCGTAAAATAACGTTCATAACGATGGTATATTACCTTTAAGCGTTTTGATGGAAATTGATTTTGAAGTCCAAGGTGATTATGCGGTTAATCACAGTTGGTTTTTTTAGAGTAACAAGTGAATTACTTGAGGTTTAATCGGGTGGTGAAGGAGGGGGGATTTGGGGTATTTCACCAGCCGCGGACACGAGGTAGTCAGTTCCTGTAGGGTAGGCATGCTGACAAGTCCCTTATTCCCTCAAAACTTTGTCGCCCAGAAGCTTGGCTTACACACTCTAAGAAAAAGGGGTGTAAAATTACTCCCAATTAGGAATTTTAGTTTGTCCCAGATTTGACACCCTTTGGGTTCTACAAAAGCTCCCCAAAAGGAGTAAAACTATGTCCTTTTCGAATTTTATTTTTCCCCTCATTCAGTTTAATGATTCCCCATGTGGAGTAGTATTATTCCCCATATGGAGTAAAATTATTCCAAATGCCCAGTAGGAGTATTCCCCATAAGGAGTAGGATTATTCCCTATATAGAGTAGAATTATTACCCATAAGGAGTAGAATTATTCCCTATATAGAGTAGAATTATTACCCATAAGGAGTAGAATTAAAACCCATATGGAGTAGAATTATTACCCATATGGAGTAGAATTATTACCCATATGGAGTAGAATTATTACCCATATGGAGTAGAATTATTACCCATATGGAGTAGAATTATTACCCATATGGAGTAGAATTATTACCCATATGGAGTAGAATTATTACCCATATGGAGTAGAATTATTACCCATATGGAGTAGAATTATCCCAAATGCCCAGTAGGAGTATTCCCCATAAGGAATAGAATTATTCCCCATATGGAGTAGAATTATTCCCCATATGGAGTAGAATTATTCCCCATATGGAGTAGAATTATCCCAAATGCCCAGCAGGAGTATTCCCCATAAGGAATATAATTATTCCCCGTACCGAGTAGAATTATTCCCCGTACCGAGTAGAATTATTCCCCGTACCGAGTAGAATTATTCCCCGTACCGAGTAGAATTATTCCCCGTACCGAGTAGAATTATTCCCCGTACCGAGTAGAATTATTCCCCGTACCGAGTAGAATTATTCCCCGTACCGAGTAGAATTATTCCCCGTACCGAGTAGAATTATTCCCCTTACCGAGTAGAATTATTCCCCTTACCGAGTAGAATTATTCCCCTTACCGAGTAGAATTATTCCCCTTACCGAGTATGATTATTCCCCGTACCGAGTATGATTATTCCCCGTACCGAGTATGATTATTCCCCATACGGAGAAGACCAGGTGTACTTTATCATTCTTAATAAGATTTTTACATAATTGAAAATTAAATTTTGCATTTTTATTGAAATTTTTCAATAATTTCTTTTATAGCCGAATTTGCCTTCGGTTTGCTTACATTTAAAACAAAATACTCAAAAACCGACAAAGTTTTGTATAAACAATCTAAATACTCAAGGTTGAAAACCCAAAATGAACAAAACCAGACCAATAAGGCACTGGTCAACTCGTTCGCCTCTAAAACTTTTACTTTATCAACATACAAAATGTATGAAAAGCTACTTAAGAAAGTACCCTGGTACACTAAAACTGGGTCCGCACTTAATTGGTCAAAGTTTTCTTTCTTTAAAAAGATGTTCTGCATTTTTTCTTTGACTATTCCCGGAATGAGAAGCAGTGCTCCACGTTGTTTTTGGTCTAAATAGGAAAAAAACATGGTGTTAAAAAGTACCTTAACTATCTTATATTGCGTTTTCAATAAACGATTTACCTTGCTTTTCAATGGAATCTTGAGCTTCATTTATGTCACTGTTCATTTTGTTCTTCATATCCTTCATTGAAACAGGGGTCATTTCCCATATCTTTCCACCGTGTTTTTTATGAGTTTCTACGAACTCTTTCTCCGCATCAACTTGTTTTATTCTTTGAAATTCTGATAGAAACTGTAAATATATAGCTCTGGTTAGCAATCTAGGTATTAACACACACTATAGCTGAAAATAATGAAATAACATATTTGTTGTAAAGTTTAAATATTCTTATCTAAGGCTTTAGGAATTAAGTGCTTTTGACTTTTACCCTCAAGTTTACTGTATTGACTACGGTATAAAATTATTTTAACGTACTTGTCTTATGTCACACAAAGCTGGATATTCTTCGGTTATGTCTAATATGGAAACTCCACGTAGAATTTTCTTTTTTCTATCAGAAAACGTCCTACACATTTTCGAATTTATTAGGCGATAATGGATTTTAACTTTCTTTAGCTCCTCCTTCATGTGTTTTACGTGTGTTTGTAAGCTTATCTTGTCCTCCATTGATTTCTTTTCCTGTTTATTATGGAATTTTTCCAAACAATATTTTTTATTTAAAGGAAGAATAATGAGATTTTAGCAAAATCATAACTTATTCAGAAAGTACACGTATAATGGATATGTATTGAAATCTTCGCCTTTAAAGTTATCTGACCAAAGAGCGCCCAACTATCGCAAGTCTTTGCTGTCACCCTTGGCCAGAGCAACCATAAGGGCAAGGAATTTTTCTAGGCTACTTTCTGAGTAAATAAAAAAATGATTTGCAAATATTTCTTTCCATATATTTTTGTTGACTATTTTGTCTATTTTTTGCTATAGCAATTAACAAAAATCATTTGTAGGACCTCATTATGCCTTTAAAAAAATTCCTCTTTCATTGTAAATATAATTTACCTTCAACTGAATGACACGATTCGACGCTTGTTTCTTCTTACTGCTCTTGGATTCCTCCTTGCTGAAATTCTTAGCTCTGTTCTTTTTGATCACGGATGTTTTGCCGCAATTTTTAGGCACAGATTCGTCGTCAGCAATTTCAGTGCTGGAATTTTCAATCATGGACTCTTTGACAATGGTTGTTACATTAATATCTTCTGAATCTTCTTGGCAAATGGGACCATTGCTCGTCTCGTTAATCCCTTCTGAGTCTTCTCGGCAAATGGGGCCATTGCTCGTCGCGTCAATCTCTTCTGAATCTTCAGGGCAAATTTGGTCATTTCCCTCCATTCCACTGTCTTTACTGGCTTCTTTTTCTTTTTTCTTTTGTTGACCCTTTTTCATCAAGATGACTTGCTCCTTGGTCCTTCCAAATAAACGTCGTGCCTCTTCTACACTCTTGTTTCCTTGCATGAATTTCCTACTGTTTTTGAATTTGTTACGCAGTAATAAGCGCCACGATTCCTAAATCAACGAAAAAGGATTTACATGAAAGATACTGTTAATGTTTATAAACTTTAGATTTATTACCATTTTTCCAAGATATGGTAGCTCGGCCGTCAACTTCCCGGCAACATGCGCGTGAGATGGTGGATATCTAAGATTACAAAACTTATTTTAAAGTACACTGCATACGTCAAAAAATTGTTGCCGGTTTGAGATCAAGCGAGTGAACTAATTTTATGGCATAATACGATCTGATTAAAACAACACAAGAGTACCACTGGAAGGATCTCTTCTCGGTATTGCAGAATGTAAATTGTGCATGGCTACTTACAGTGAATAATAATGAACCAAATCGTGGTATAGAATATTCACAATTTCTTTGTTTGCTCGTTTTCTTTCATAATCAGTATAGAGGTTGTATTTATCTTTTTGTATTAAAGACATTGGAAAGGTGGGAAGCTTGTATTCCACTGTAAATTTTGATCGACTTATCTTAACTTTTTCATCAAATGATATAACTTCTTGGGTCATAACACTAATAAAAAATAGTTTATTTTAATATATTCTGTTCGAAAAAAGGAGATCCTATATGTTTACCAAGAGCCTTGATTTTCAATCGAAGCTGTTTGCTCCTCACTTTCTCCATAATCCTGAATTTTATAATTTAATAAAAATGTTACATGTTAATTTCAGCTATTTAAACGAAAACATTTTTTATTTGCTATTGTTATGAGGTATTATTTTTTGACAAAGTTGATAAAATAAATTTTAGCTACCGGTACAGAGGTTTAGATTATAAAATTATTCTGTACATTTTACCTCTATCTATTCACTTTACTTTTCAACATGGAAATCTAAGCTAATTAATCTGAGATCTAACTATGCTAGTGGGCAGATTAAGGGGAATGAGCTCAGACACCCGTGACGTTTAGTTCCTCTCAAACAACAAAACTCTATTAATTAAACCCTTACCATAATATCCATTACGGCAGCACCACTGCTAGATGCATTTGTATTTGGAGAAGAGGTGTCATCCAATGTCATCTGGAATAATAGTCTTATTTTTGGTCAACATACATGTATAAATTAATAGAAAACATGATAACAGACCGTGCTCTTTCTTTTGACTTTAATAATCATTTTGTTTTCGGTTTTGAGGAATCAAACAAATCTACATCTTGTTTGAAGTCGGCATCGTATGACTGAAATATATTTAATACAAAGTGAAGAGCGGAGTAAAAATATTATAATATAGAAACTATTCTGGTCCATGGTTTATTAATTAACTATTGGGAGCTAACAGTTGGCCACGGGGGAAAGCTAGTATGACATCATTCAGCCAGTAAGAGATAGAAGGGTGTGACGTTTCAAGGTCGTAACTGTTAGCTCCCTATAGAGAAAAATATATATAGAAGAAACAAAGCTATCTAAAAGGAGCTCAAATTTGCACCTCTTTTAATTAATTATAACAGCATCGCCGGGGTTTCCAACCAAAGATTTTTTAAATCATATAAAATAACACTTAAAATGCATTAAGAAGGCAAATATGTATAATGACATTATGACATAGCAAAAAATGTTTGGGAGACCAAAGGTCGTGTCATAAATGGGGTGTATAGCTGAAATCCTGGCTAAAAAGAAAAAAGTATATTTGCTAAAAAACAGGTTATTTGAATTTATATCCAGGTCAAATTGAGGTAAAAAATTATGTTATGAAGTAAGATTCTATATAAACCCATGCATTTGTATAATTATTTTTTGTGGGAAACCCTGGAGATGTTTTAATTTATTAAAAGAGATGCGAAGTTCAAAACTTGTAATATTTTAAAGTCTTTCATGCGAATTTCTTCTATGCGTGTTTTAATTTAGTGAAAAATATTATAGCTTAAAGAGTAACTGGCGTTATAAAATTTGAATCAAGATTCCCAAGATAATCTACTTTATATTAATGTTTAGATATTGGGGAATTTAAAAAAATAAACTGAATATTAAAATGGTAAGAATATGTCGACCGTCATTATTATTTATTGATTAAAAAATCAAATTCTTCGATACTCAAAGAGTTAATTGACGTGCCAATAATTCGATTGGCTTGAAGCAAATTTCGCATTTAAGACTAGTTCAACAAACCCAAGATAAATGATTACAAAAATTTCATGATTTCTTGAAAAATGTACTACTATAACTTATAAATTATTTTTATTTTGCCAATCGATGGTAATTTTCCGGTAAATTTCGTTAATTTACAACGGAAAAAATAAGGTATTTTAAAATCGGTAAATGACTGGTAAAATATCTCTAGGCCTGCGCCTGCCCTAGGGCCATCTTGTTTTCTTTGCAAAAGCAGCAAGCCTTCCCTATCTCCGAAAAGTTTCCATTCGTTATTTCTTAGAAAAAAAGGGAGGAGGGGCGGGAAGTTTGACCTAGTGTGAATTCCATACAAAGCCGGCCGGCTGCGGGTAGGAATGACTCACTCAGGGAAAGTGGGAAGCTGTTTCTTAAGTAAAATACAGATATACCATATGTATATGAAACCGAGTAGGTTAACCATATGAAAGGCAGTTGTTCAATTAGTAAATTAATTTAGGACGGTTAACACAACAGAAAAAATTTGATAGACTGAGGGATTTAAAATATTATTTTGTTTAAGTCATAAATCTGAATTAAAAACCAATTCAAGGCTAAGTCACATGAAATCTAAACAAAGACCCTTTACATTTTTCTCACAAAATCATGATAAATCTTTTAATCATTTTTGAAAATTAGAATTTCACAAGCAAAATATTTCCATAAAAACGTTTGTTACAAACCTGGAATATAAAATCTCCTTGCTTGATGTCCAAATAGGCGGGATCCTTGGCTATAGCAATCTTTAGATTTAACAATGTTGGATTTTCCATTTCAAGTTTAAGTTTCCGTTTTCTATCTCCATAGCAAATTAGACACACTGTCAGTTCACTCATTATACAATTAACGATTGAAAACTCAATTTAGATTTTTCTTAATTGGATAAGGGATAACCACGCAAAAATACTTTCCGACGCGTCCTACCCTTTCTGGGAGATACTAAAAGGTTGCAGAAGAAAGAAAGATTAACAGCATTTACAGCGAGCGAGGGCAATAGGGCACACCTTAGTTTTTTTTTCTCTCCTTCGTGTCAACAGAGAGAATTTAGAAGGGGAGTGGAAGGGGTGGTTTGGAATGTAGCGCAACGTCGTCTGCTAAACGTTATCTAGGCAGGTCGATTTCCGGTATGATGCGTTTGTAATAGATAGATTTTAGAACACGTGACCGGAAACTCGCCTACCCCAAAAAGCTCAACGCGACATCTTGTTTGGGCGTCATCACGTTTAATAGAGTCAAAGGGGGGCCTTCCACTCCCCTTCTAAATTCTCTCTGGTGTCAAACACAAGAAGAAATAGACTGGCGGCGCCTGCTATAAAAAATACATTCGCCTACTTGTAAGAAAGGGGTGGTAGCACTTAGGTTTTACGTAGAAAGAGGAATAGAAGGAGAGGTTTAAAACGGGAAGGGGGAAAACGTTCTTCTTTTACGACAGGTCAAAGAACTTAAATACTAGGAATGGAAAGTTTCCAAGAGACAACCGGCAAATGGGGGAACTTCTATTCCTCTTCTATTTCCCCTGGTTTTTCAGCGTTTTTCTCATGCGGCCGCTCTATATGCCTCTTTTCACTGTTCAGATGGCCACCAGTGCGAATCGCGAAAAAGTAAAATAATTTGAAGATTGAATAAGTGTAAACAACTAGAATAATGAGTTCCTTTCGACCTTACAAATGCTCAAAATGCGTATTCTTCACAAAAAAATATACATTATTAATAGCAAACGTTAAAAACAAACACGCACATGAACCCAATTTTTCTGTTACGTGTGGTTTAAATAACTGCGGTAAATGTTTCAAACATGTGGAAAGCTACAGAAAACACGTTTATAGAAAACACAAGAATGTGATTGAAGATGAAAGAACCCAGTTGAAAGTAGTTTCAACTGTACCAAATGAAGAATTAATTGATGAAAGTATGAACGTGGATGGAGATAATTCTGAGAATGGGGAAGAAGACGACCCAGAAATTATTTTAAAACCCCTAGAAATGAGAGATACCCTTGTGAAACTTCTTTTGAAATACCGAGAAAAGCACTTATTGCCATTAAGCGTTATTGAGAATTTAACTAACGACATCTTTGATTTCTGTGATAATCTACTAAACGCGCAATGCTCCAAAATAATAAGTGTTCTGCGGGAAAATAATATTGAACTTGAGGAGGAAAAGTTAACCAAACACACCAAGGATATTCGGGATGCTTTTATAAGCGTAAACACCTGTTATAAAATATCATCTTATTGTACTACAGAACTTAAAATGGTTCAGCCCCAGCAATTTACGTTTTCCCAAAGCCTTGAAAAGAAAAAACATAGTCATTTTCATTATGTACCAGTTTTAAAGGTTTTAGAGGGTATTTACGAGAAAGAAGAAGAACCACGACGACATATTAATACGAGCAGCATTCCTCAAAATTTAATTGCGCATTTTAAACAGGGAGAAATCTCAAATGAAATAATTAAACAGAACGCCTTGAATCCTGATACGATTCAACTTCAGTTATACGAGGACGAATTTGAAGTGGTTAATCCTCTTGGATCCAAAAGAGGGAAGCAAAAAATTATAGGATGCTATTTTTCCTTATTAAACCGTAAAAACCAGTACCGAACCAAGTTGAGTGATATTCATTTAGTATTTCTGGCAAAATCCAAAGATGTTGATGATTTTGGATGGCACGAGGTATTTCGACCCTTATTATTTGATTTAGACAAATTGGCTACTGAAGGCATCTATGCAAAATGCAAAAAGAAAATACTGCGGGGATTTGCCAGTATATTTTCTGGAGACAATTTAGGCTTGCATAAACTCGCTGGTTTCAATACGTGTTTTAATTCCGGTAGAATTTGCCGATTTTGCATGACGGACAAAACTGAGATAGGAGAAAAGTTCTCCGAATCACAAGTGGAGCCGCGGACAATGAGTCGGCACCTTTACCATTTGGAATGTTTGGCCATGGACGAAAGGGAAGGGTCAATTTACGGGGTACGGTCAGAAAGTCCGTTATTAAAACTGGACTACTTTGATTTGACCAAACAGCTTCCTGTAGACATCATGCATGATTTGCAAGAAGGTGTTATAACAAAAATTCTTAAGCTAGTGATATCATATTTAATTTCTACGGGTGGACTAACTCTTGAGGTTTTTAATCAAAAACTTTGTGACTTTCCTTACGGAAAGTCAGAAAAAAATAGGCCTCAAATTCAAATTCGTAATGCAATTCTAGGTAATGGGCAATTGAAAGGTACTGCCACAGAAATGTTCTGCTTACATAGACTGTTGCCTCTTATATTAATTGATTTCATTCCTGAAAAAAATCCGTATTGGGACTTGTATCTCGAACTAAGGGAAATATGTGATTTCTTATTCGCCCCTTCCATGCTGAAGGATCGTTTACATATTCTAGAAAATTTGATTAAAAATTTCCTCACTCACACTAAACAAGTATGTGGTTAAGAATTTCTTACCCCAAAATTTCACTACCTAATTCATTACGCGCATTGTGTAAGGAAATTTGGCCCCTTACGTCACATATCATGCATAAGGTTTGAGAGCAAGCACTCATATTTCAAATCCATTGCCCAGAATTGCAAAAATTTCAAAAACATTACGAAAACTTTATCTCACAAACACCAATTTTACCAATGTTATAACTGGTTATCAGAAAGGTCACCCTGCATTGAAAACACGTCATTGGGATCATTAGTTGATCAGTCAACGTTACCGACTGCAGTAAAAAATTTACTTAGCCCTGATTTACATCAAAAAATATACTCAGTCAGAAGCACGATTTACGACAGTATTCAGTTTGCGGTTGGTAACCTATTTCTATACGAACCAAGAAGTTCTCACAAGCCAACGTTTTTCGAAATTAACTACATTTTTTCTATAGAAAACCGTTTAATAATTGCGGGAACTATCTGGTACTGCAAAGAGTTTTCTAATAAATTGCATAGTTATGAAATTGCAACTGGTGAAAAATCACAATATAAAATAATTGAAGCTGGAAAATTTACAAATTACCACATAGTAGATAAATATAAAATTAGAGAAAAATTGTATACGTAACCTTGCGATATGGGTGTTTTACAAACATGAACTACTTTTAAAAATATTAAAATAATATTTCTTTGAAATTGCAATTATTTAAAACGTTCTCTTCTATAAATAAATAAATAAATAAATCTAAGCTTAATAATCCAGTTAATTATAACATTAGTTATATTGAGAAAAGGGTCACCAATATCTTTATTCAGATTAATTAGGAGGCTAAGTTATGTAAATAACGCGCGGTAAACAATTCTTAATAATTATTTACAAAGCGTGGAAATTTAATGAAATTTCCCCAAAGAAATTCTTTACTTTTCCAGGTTTTCGTAGGCGCTTTATAAGCTACATGTATTGAGCGAAATTTGGGGATCGTTCCCTTAGTAGTTGTTACATTACAAAAGTAGTTTTTAAAACTGCTGTTAGCCTTGTAGTTGCTGAAAATTTTGTTTGAAGAGCTCTAGAAATTTCGATTCCCCCCCCCCTGGGCCCCGTTATTTCGGAATCCAAAAGAGTAAAATTTCCAGCCAAAATGTGGAAAAACGCAGAAGGGGTGTATTATAAAAGGTCCGTGGTGTAAAGGAGGAACCCTGCCGTCGCCGTAACAAGGCGTTGCATTATGGGCGACCATGCTGCCTCCTGGCAGCAATAAAATTAACTTGAAAAGATTAAACATTGAAGTACTAAACTTTTCTAAATTTGTTTTCGAACTGGTGTTTAGTTATTGCTCTGAGGGATACTTAATTATGGTTCTAAATGATACTTTATTAAGATTCTAAATAATAATTAATTATGGTTCTAAATGATACTTTATTAAGATTCTAAATACTAATTAATTATGACTCTAAATTATACTTAATTTTTATTCTAAATGACAGTTTTTATTCTGATAATTTCTGTTCGAAATAATAATTTTTGTTCTAAAAATGATAATTTTTAAATAATAATTTTTGTTCTATAAATGATAATTTTTAAATAATACTTTTTGTTCTATAAATGATAATTTTTAAATAATAATTTTTGTTCTATAAATGATAATTTTTAAATAATAATTTTTGTTCTAAATGATCATTTTTAAATAATAATTTTTGTTCTAAATGATCATTTTTAAATAATAATTTTGGTTCTAAATGATCCTTTTTTGTACTGAATGATAACGGATAACAATTATCACCTTTATTTTGATTAGCCAAAAACTTATTAAAAGAGACTAATTTGGGATCGGAAATTTAAGCTCTTGAAATAATTTTAATGATGTAGAAAAGTAATAAATTGGGGTGTAGAAAGGGGATAAAATATATTTTACTCCCTTATAGAAAGAGAATAAAACATATTTTACTCCCTTAACACACCTGACGAAAGGGAGTCATTAAAAATATTCCCTTTTTAACACCATTTAGGGAATTAAATATATTTTACTCCCTTATAGAAAGAGAATAAAACATATTTTACTCCCTTAACACACCTGCCGAAAGGGAGTCATTAAAATTATTCCCTTTTTAACACCATTTAGGGAATTAAATATATTTTACTCCCTTATAGAAAGAGAATGAACCATATTTTACTCCCTTAACACACCTGCCGAAAGGGAGTAATTAAAAATATTCCCCTTTTAACACCATTTAGAGAGTAGTAACGGTGTGGTAAAGGAGTACTTTTTATTTTCCTCCTTTATGATTCCCCTAAAGGGAATAAAAAATATATTTACACCATGTATACTCCCTTTCTACTTAGAGTGTAGTCTTTGGTAGTTTACAGTTAGTAGCCGTCTAGTTAAGTAGTGGAGTTCGGTAGTTCTCTCCCTTAAACTAACATCTGATTAAGTGTCAAGTTAGCTAGCTTGTATCAAAGCTTGCTCGCGTTTTTGTCCAGTTTGACAAACTCGTACTCGCCCGAACCTACATCTTAACCAGTTCGCGCCGCGTTATTAGAGACAACACATAGAACACTTTCATGGCTCTATACAACTTGGTAAGAGAGTTAATCTTTGCTATATAATCGAACCCTATTTACTGGCGCTACTTAATTATTTAATTATTACTAAAGCATTGTAAATATCAAAGTCATTTATTAATTATTATTATGTACTTATTATTTATTTATGTTATATGTAAAACGTACTAGAAAGGACCTGGTTATTAAACTGAGATTAAGATTGTTTCAACCTGTTAACCCACTTTTGAAGTGAATCGGTTACAAATTGGAAAAAGAAAATTCGCTAAGAAGGTCGAAGAACCTCAAATCAAAAAGTCAGAATTAAGTGATGAAGCAAGAGACAAAGAATTGAAAACAATTCATCAGATAGCAAGATACACAGTGAACCAATTAATTGGCCTCTACGGAAACCCAAAATTTTCAAGAAACTGCTTAGTTAAGAAGAGTGATGCAACCGAAGCATATCACCAGTGGACTGCAACTCAAGATAGGGGAGGGTTGTTATATTTGTCAAAACTAGCATATGACTTTTTAAATATACCTGTGATAAGATAGTTCCTTTTGTGCAGTCTGTTGCACCTTTAAGAGACAATGAAATTCGAAATGCTAAGATTATTGATATTTTAGAGGAAAATATATTTATAATGGAAAATTGGGGAAAAATATGAAGGATGAGAAGGAAAATTTGAAATCGGCCAGGAAAAAATGTTTTAGTATTCTTATTAACTGTCACTTGAAGGGATTAACGAAAAGCATAAAAAATGTATACCAGAATGCAAAAAAGGACAGTTTAACTAGCAGCGGTATAAGGAAAGAGCTTAAAGTTGTAACCAATAGAAATTTAAATAAGCCTTTCACTAAGAGTAAAGCAAACTTGATTGATTGATAGATGTATTTATTTATTTATTTATTTCTCCAATAAATTTTCTGATTTATGATGGGTTTGTGCAACATCTTGTGGCTCTTCTTGGAGTTCCTTACGAGCAATTGTTTTTCGGTTACACCGTTTTTTCTGGGTTGGCGTGCAATTTCCATTTTTAACTTTAAGTATTAAGGATTTCATGAGTTTAAGTATTTTAGCCCCTTGCCCATATTGACTGACAGTGGCATTTTCCCTAGAACCACAAGATCCTCTCAGACGTCCAAAATAGTTTTCAACCAAATTCGTTGTTGATACATAGGGTGCTCCAACAAAAATTTTACAATCTCTATAGTTGAATAAACTAAAAGAATTAAAGAGAGTTGGGATTATTCTAGTTTTTTTACCGGTTATTCTTATGCCTTCCAGATCTTCCCTTCTTAGTACCATTTTATTGTTGTCGAAATCTGCTTCAACTTCCATTTTGCTTACTTCAGATTCCATTTCGTCTAAGTAACCGAGAAAATCATCCTCTAGCCACTAGAAATAATTTAAAGTTCTTAAAATTTCTGGAATTATATATTTTGTTAGTTTTTGTACTTTAATACCTTAAAACGCCTGTCGGTTAAGTTCTTGAATGGTTCTAATTCAGGTTTATTCTTTGTAGAGAATGCGTAGGTGTTAGAAATATTCAAGAGGTCAAAAAAGCTTCAAAAAGTCTTAAAAACTTGACAGTCTCTTCCGCTTTATCTCCAACCAATTGCTCGACAGCGTTGGCGGTAGTACTGCTCAGGATTTGAGTTGAAAGCTTTACTCTCATACAACTATGGGCATTAGGATACACATGATTGTATGTCAACTTGGGCGCTAACCTTAGCACGGACTTTGAAACAATTTCATAAGCATCAACTATATGCTGCCATAGCAAATGTTTTCCATTTTTTACATAGTCTGATTGGTTTAACTGAAACATCTTTGAGTTTCTTCATTTTACCACTGTTGTTTAGTCCATTTTTAGAAGTTTTATGTGACAAACATCGGACACGAAATACAAGGGTTCACCGATATTGAAAGGATTTTGGGTTTTATACCCCACTCTGTGATTGTTTACTTCTCTATCAATCTCCGTACAAATTTTAATTAATTTCATATTCGTGGAAGCTTTATCACATACCACAGCGAGAATTCGAAATCCCGCTGCCTGCAAATTCCCGATCCCCTCGCAAATTAAGGAATACAACTCTTCTGCGTGTAGATTTCCACAAGGCAAAAACGCGAATGGATACTTAAAATTGGTCGTCAGTCCTCTGACCATGAACTGAAGAATGTGGTTTGCCAAGTTTATGTTTGCAATTTCAACCTTCCTTTAATGTTATTTTCTAATTCAATCACTTTATTTCGGAATTAATTAAGATTTGCAGCTCCAATAAATTCTCCTGTACTGCTGTTGAATACCAGGACCTGTTTTATTTGAATTTCGTCAAGGATTAATGTGAAATACTTTTGGTGTTCGTCCAAATTTTATATATCAATTTTTCCTCTCATTTCGAAGAGACTGGCATCGTTAAATCCACTTTTTGTAGTTAGGTCCACAGAGTAATTATAAAGTGTTCGCTGAGAAGGCAAGGAAATTATTTGACGCACGGCTTCGTATGCACAAGGAGACCTAGCTTTTATCGGAATACACCACTGTATTATTGCTGGATGCCATTTTCTTGCCCTGGATGTTTTGGTTTGGAGTAATTTCAATTGTTCGCGCATCAATAACTTTTGGAAAACCGATTTGCTCTCAAATGGATTTTTTCTGATTATTTCTTCAAAATCAAAACTTGCCTCTTCAGACATAAAAATTGCGTCCTTTTTAAAGCTCTTCTTTACATTCAATTCCAATACATTATTCCTTTTCTAACGCCTTTTTTTATTTAATATTTTAACTCTGTCTTTTATGTCCTCTCCCGTGATATACCGAAAATTGGCACGTTTTCCAAAGAATTTCACTCTTCGTTTTCGATTTTCTAAAACAATCTTCGTTTTCCGGCAAGACTGGCAAAATCTTGAAAATAGGCTAAGAAATAATTTCTCACAATTTTGGGATCGAACTGATTGGCTTACCATGCAAACATATGCAGGCTTTATATTTTTGTCTTCAAAACACGAAAGCAATTCTCCATCAATGCCTTGGCAAGTTTGCCAATTATCAATTTCAAGTAACACATCCAGCAGATCTTTGAAACACGTAATGGAGTTGCTGAATTTTACAGAACTTGACGAGAAAACCAAATGATCGGCAGGAATTATTGTATTGCGCAAAAAATGTTTTTCGATAATTCAACTACAAATAAACTATTCCCACTTCTTCTAAATCTTAGGCATTTTAAACCATGTACATTGGCTTCAGATTCGTGCAAAATTTCCAAGGACCAATCACATGTATCTAAGTTTTCCAGCGATACGGCAGCGAGAAACGGCGCGAGGCAAAAAGGAGACTCAAGCAAGCACCCACCCCGCCTGCCACCGGATAGCCAGCACCCATTATGTCTTCCGACGGATCGCCAGCACCCATTTCACCTGCCACTGGATAGTCAGCACGTACCGCGCATTTCACCGGATCGCCAGCATCCATTCGGCCTGCCACCGGATAGTCAGCACGCACTTTGCATTTCAACATCTTCTTCGCCTGCCACCGGATCGCCAACATCTTCTTTGCCTGCCACCGGATCGCCAGCACCCATTGCGCCTGCCACCGGATCGCCAGTATCCATTTCGCCTGCCACCGGATAGTCAGCACGCACTTTGCATTTCACCGGATCGCCAACATCTTCTTCGCCTGCCACCGGGATCGCCAACATCTTCTTCGCCTGCCACCGGATCGCCAACATCTTCTTCGCCTGCCACCGGATCGCCAGCATCCATTTCGCCTGCCACCGCATCGCCAGCACCCATTTCGCCTGCCACCGGATCGCCAAAATCTTCGCCTGACACCGGATCGTCAGCACCCATTTCGCCTGCCACCGCATCGCCAGCACCCATTTCGCCTGCCACCGCATCGCCAGCACCCATTTCGCCTGCCACCGCATCGCCAGCACCCATTTCGCCTGCCACCGCATCGCCAGCACCCATTTCGCCTGCCACCGCATCGCCAGCACCCATTTCGCCTGCCACCGCATCGCCAGCACCCATTTCGCCTGCCACCGCATCGCCAGCACCCATTTCGCCTGCCACCGCATCGCCAGCACCCATTTCGCCTAACACCGCATCGCCAGCACCCTTTTCGCCTGCCACCGCATCGCAAGCACCCATTTCGCCTGTCACGCATCGCCAACATCTTCTCCGCCTGCCACCGGATCGCCAGCGCCCATTTCGCTGGCACCGCATCACAAACACCCATTTCGTCTGCCACCGCATCGCCAGCACCCATTTCGCCTGCCACGCATCGCCAACATCTTCTCCGACTGCCACCGGATCGCCAGCACTCATTCCGCCTGCCACCGCATCGGCAACACCCATTTCGCCTGCCACCGGATCGCCAACATCTTCTACGCCTGCCACCGCCTCGCCAACACCCATTTCGCCTTCCACCGCATCGCCAGCACCCATTTCGCCTGCCACCGCATCGCCAGCACCCATTCAGTTTTCAATGTACATTGAACTTTTGGAAAATATTTGAATGTTATGTAAAATTAAGAGGGTATCCAATATTGCACGTCGCATTCAAGAATGGACTCAGAAGCCTTCGAAAATCTTTGCAACTTTGGTTTTGTTCTATCAGAGGTGGTCCCGACTTGGACACATTCTCAACTATTTCAGTTTTCAATGTGGATTGAGCTTTTGAAAATATTTGAATGTTATATAAAATTAAGAGGGTGTACAGCTACAGATACATATATTGCACGACGCGCTCAAGAATGGTCTAAGAAGCGTTCAAAAATCTTTGCAACTTTAGTATTATTCTATCAGAGGTGGTCCCGACTCGGACGAATTCTCAACTATTTCAGTTTTCAATAAACATTGAACTTTTGTAAAATATTTGAATGTTATATAGTATTAAGAGGGTATAGAGTTAGAGATACATATATTGCACGTCGCACTCAAGAATGATCTAAGAAGCCTTCGAAAATCTATGCAACTTTGGTTTTTGTTCTATCAGAGGTGGTAACGACTCGGACACACTCTCTACTATTTCAGTTTTCATTGTACATTAAACTTTTGCAAAATATTTAAATGTTATATAAAATTAAGAGGGTATACAGCTACGGATACATATATTGCACATCACGCTCAAGAATGGTCTAAGAAGCGTTTAAAAATCTTTGCAACTTTAGTTTTATTCTATCAGAGGTGGTCCCGACTCGGACGAATTCTCAACAATTTCAGTTTTCAATAAACATTGAACATTTGGAAAATATTTGAATGTTATATAAATTTAAGAGGGTATCCAATATTGGACGTCGCACTCAAGAATGGTCTAAGAAGCCTTCGAAAATTTATGCAATTTTGGTTTTCTTCTATCAGATGTGGTCCCCACTCGGACACATTCTCAACAATTTCAGTTTTCAATAAACATTGAACTTTAGGAAAATATTTGAATGTTATATAAAATTAAGAGGGTATCCAATATTGGACGTTGCACTCAAGAATGGTCTAAGAAACCTTCGAAAATCTATGCAACTTTAGTTTTGTTCTATCAGAGGTGGTTCCCACTCGGACACATTCTCAACTATTTCAGTTTTCAATAAACATTGAACTTTTGGAAAATATTTGAATGTTGTATAAAATTAAGAAGGTATGCAATGTTGCACGTCGCACTCAAGAATGGTCTAAGAAGCCTTCGAAAATCTATGCAATTTTGGTTTTGTTCTATCAGAGGTGGTCCCCACTCGGACACATTCTCAACTATTTCAGTTTTCTATAAACATTGAACTTTTGAAAAATATTTGAATGTTATATAAAATTAAGAGGGTATCCAATATTGGACGTCGCACTCAAGAATGGTCTGAGAAACCTTCGAAAATCTATGCAACTTTAGTTTTGTTCTATCAGAGGTGGTCCCCACTCGGACACATTCTCAACTATTTCACTTTTCAACAAACATTGAACTTTTGGAAAATATTTGAATGTTGTATAAAATTAAGAGGGTATACAGTTACAGATACATATATCGCACGTCGCACTAGAGAATGGTATAAGAAGCCTTCGAAAATCTATGCAACTTTGGTTTTGTTCTATCAGAGGTGGTCCCGACTCGGACACAATCTCAACTATTTCAGTTTTCCATAAACATTGAACTTTTGGAAAATATTTGAATGTTATATAAAATTAAGAGGGTATCCAATATTGGACGTCGCACTCAAGAATGGTCTAAGAAGCCTTCGAAAATCTATGCAACTTTAGTTTTGTTTTATCAGAGGTGGTAACGACTCGGACACACTCTCTACTATTTCAGTTTTCAATAAACATTGAACTTTTGGAAAATATTTGAATGTTGTATAAAATTAAGAGGGTATGCAATGTTGCACGTCGCACTCAAGAATGGTCTAAGAAGCCTTCGAAAATCTATGCAATTTTGGTTTTGTTCTATCAGAGGTGGTCCCCACTCGGACACATTCTCAACTATTTCAGTTTTCAATAAACATTGAACTTTTGGAAAATATTTGAAAGTTATATAAAATTAAGAGGGTATCCAATATTGGACGTCGCACTCAAGAATGGTCTAAGAAGCCTTCGAAAATCTATGCAACTTTAGTTTTGTTCTATCAGAGGTGGTAACGACTCGGACACACTCTCTACTATTTCAGTTTTCAATGTACAATGAACTTTTGGAAAGTATTTGAATGTTATATAAAATTAAGAAGGTATGCAATATTGCACGTCGCACTCAAGAATGGTCAAATAAGCCTTCGAAAATCTATGCTACTTTGGTTTTGTTGTATCAGAGGTGGTCCCGACTCGGACACACTCTCTACTATTTCAGTTTTCAATGTACAGACTGTTAAAAAAGTCTTTGCGCGTTGCAGTTTACGCACATATTTTACAATATTTCAAAAACTATTCAAGCTAGCGCTCTGGAATAAAGTGCGTTATAAAAGTTTTGCATTTCTCTTTCATATTTTACCCGTTTCACAGTTGTCTTTTGCATACTTATACCGGAAACCGGAAATGTCAAAATTATCAACTTTGAAAATATTGGATTCTCGAGGATATAAATGCGATTTTCGGATTCCTTGGGGTCGATTCATATTTGAAAAGTTTTCACCAAATTCAATTCGGATGAATAGGTCACGAGTAATCAGCCTTTATTCAAAATCTGGCAACATCGATTTAAATGGCGATAATTCACAATCGAGTATCGAATCTTTGTCGTAATAATGCTTGTTAGATGTTATGGCACTTTTATACGTCAATTAGTTTGAAATTTCATGGATTATTTTAAATAAGGATCTCCGACCAATCGCGTAGAGTCCTGTCCTTTTATAAACAATTTTCTCGTGGCACGTTCCGCGTTGAATCAATTTATCGCGAGATTTGAAAAAATTTGCGTGATGTGACAATTGTGGCGCGAGTCATGGAGCGTGCCACGAGAATTTTGTTAACAAAAAGGCACGGCGTTACGCGATTGGTCGGAGGTCCTTTTGTAAAATTATTCATAAAATCTTAGCCTAATTTGAATATTAAAATCAATGGGAGGTATTTCCTAAATTTTTCATTAAGCAGACTGGTCTTATAAGAACCGATAAAAAATCACTTTAATTTCCACTTCCCCGTCCCTTTAAGAGAAAACTCGCGTCTTTTGAAGAGGAGAAGCGGTTTGAAAATATTGTTATTTGGGCCATGATATCATAATATTTAGAAATCATATTAATTACGTCTAGGTCTTCAGCCCGACTCATTGAAGCCTAGTGAAAATCTCATTCATGATGGCATATGCGCTTCACGAGATCCCTTCAAATAGACATATTCGACTATTCCATTTAAGAAACAACCTCAGAGGAGATGGCTTCTATAAGTTCTATGCTAGGAAGGTTGGCTACGCGATTGAGCTTCGCTAAACGGAGCCTGGGGTTGCCTATAGCCTCCCACGGATAGAGCAAATGTCAGGCCATTGAAAGATTATACAAAAACGTCTTTGTTTGGACCAAGACCGAAAAAACCAACGATATGAGTGAGGTTTATCAATTGACTGAAGTTCAGATATTGAATTTTTTCTTTAAGTATTTTTAGTAGTTTAATCCTTAATCACTATTTAATTCAAGCAACTGATTTTACTCTTAATCGATCTATTCCCTCTAAATTTATTCAAAAAAATGCATATCTCCGCTTTTTCAAGAACAATTCCATTTTCCGAAAAGATTTTATCATGAAATTAATTATTTTGAAGGGATTTCGTATCGATGTTCCTTAACTTGTAAGCACCTTGACGGACATTGTTTTAAATGTTAGTGGCTTGAGAAATTTTCAAGTTTGCACCAAAACATGTTTTTTCAACGGTTACAATTTGTTGAGAAGACTGATATTCGATAAAATATGATTAAGAGTAATTTATTTTGCTCGGACGTTTTTGTTTAATACCTGTCACTTCAGTCTTAAGGCAGTAAGTAGTCAACTCTTAACAGGCTGTCTTAACTGCCAAGCGAAAACACTTTTTGTCATCTTTCCAGTAGTATTTTAAAGTGTAAAACCTAGGGTTATGAACATGTTTCTAGCATGAAACGAAGCAGACTATAACAAATGCCAAAACAGAGCTGGAAATCAGCTTTTTTTATAATATTAAAGGACGAAAGACGCTATAAAGAGTATAATATTACACAGACTTACCCAAATTCAACTTAAGCCTTGGCCAAAACGAACGTCAAAAAACTACTTCAAACGATATTACAACCTCTATTAACTGTAATTATTTACCTGGATTACTTTTTTAGACGAAAATTGGACCTGATAAAAACAATTTTGGTTTTTAAGGGCGTTAAAGTTCATTATAAAATCCAAATAAAGGTGTTAAAGCTCGGATGAAATATCAAAAAATTAATTAGCGTTGCCTTACTGTCGTCTGCTATGAAATAAACTTTCTTACTGTCGTCTGCTATGAAATAGGGAATTCGAGGCATAATTAATTAGTTAAATTACAAAAATTAGACTTCATTTATTTAAAAACTAAACAGGTAAGTTTCTCATTTAGTAAATGCTTGTTAATTTGAAAGTATTCGGAAAACTAACTTTGCTGTAGTTTTTCCGTATCGCTTATGACAATTTCCCTAAAAAACGGGGTAAAATGTAATGCTTTTTCTATGGGACGCTAACCCTAAAAAGGTGATTTTTTCGTTTAGCATTACAAACGGGTATCAAGTCATATCTACAAGGGCCTACCGGCCCTGTAGAATTTTATTTTAGAGGTAGGAATAGGGAACAGAGTAATCTAGGCGCGCATCAAAGTCCCGGACCCCCTTCCTCGGGACGGTGGGATTTGAAAAAAGAGGCGGCTCATAACGACAGAGGAAAAAAGGAATTACGTATTTTTCGCCGTCCCAGTCAGTAACCTCATAAAAACCTAGTTTAAGTGAGCCAATCTGTAATTTTAAACTTTTAATTACGTGTTGGAGGTAGGAGCTGTATACTGGGCTATGAGTCGGACTGAATTAAACACTAACCGTTCTCTATTCCTACTTCTAAAATTAAATATATCTCTGGTGAGGCTTAATAATAAAGCCGACCGCAACCAAACATGGGAAAGGCGTATTTCAAAACTGACGTTCAAAGCTACCGATGGAAAAGCCTAAAAACTAAATGGAGAAAATGAAAGCCGGTAACAATGATCACAACTAAAAATAACAGCTAACAGCTAAAACGAGCCCGAACGGTAAAAACTAGAAGTTGGTCTTTGCGCTGTTGGTCTGCTACTCCTTTTGTTTATTTTCTATGGCAAAAACACTAAATTATGGAGGTATTGGGATATTAGGGAATTTTGTGTTTTAAAAAATTTATTGTGAAGGAAAGAAAACAAGCCTGTTTAAAGATTTTTCGAATAACTTTTAATTTCTTTAAAAGTTGAAAAATATCTATAAAATTATTTGGACGAAAATTTTCAAATAATAAGACTTCCTTCGAGTTTCAAATTGAAGAATGTTCGTGTGCTTTATTGAACTATTTTTTCCAAACAAGGCAGTCACTTTCAGTTTTAATTATTGCTTGATTTTTTTATTGGACCTCCCCTAGCCTTTAAAGGGAGGATGAAGAGGAAAATAAAGTGATTTTTTACCGATTCTTCTTTTAATTATAAGTCCATTTTGCATAGTGAAACTCTCAGGAAATAGTCTCAGAATGATTTTAAAATTCAAATTAGGCTCAGATTTTATAGATAATTTGAAATAAGCAAGTCTGACCAATCGCTTAACGCCCTGCCTTCCTGTTAACAAAATTTCCGTTGCCCGCTCTATATCACGCACCACGATAGTCACATCGTGAGAAACTTTTATTAAATCTCGCGTAAATTCCATTGGGCATGGAGCATGCCGCTAGAATTTTGTTAACAAGAAGGCAGGGCGTTACGCGATCGGTCGGAGGTTATTACTTTAAATTATCCATAAAATCTAAACCGAATTTGAATTTTAAAATCATTCTGAGATATTTCCTGGATGTTTCACTATACAGAATAGTCTCATAATTAGTAGAAGAATCGATAAAAACACATTTTTTCACTTCACCCTCAATTTAAAAACATTCTTAGTCTTATTCTTATAGAAAGACATAAAGTCTAATGAAACTAGTAGGTAAAGCATTGTAATATTCAACAGATCCGCCCGGTTCGCTGGTATTCTTTTCTGCGTAAGATTAACCAGCCCTAATCGTGACCGGTATTAATATAATTAATAAGCTAACAATTATTCTTATCTAACATAAAAAATAGTATTAGTGTATGGTTTCAGGCTCTGAAGGACAATTGGCCAGCCCATGCGTCCCGACTCGTTGCAAGATTTCGGGCGAACGAAGAAAGTGACGCTTTTCACGGGGCCGTTCTTTCGCCCGACTTGAACCCTATTTAGCGTTTATGTCTCTCATTAAATAAAAAAAGGGTTTTAGGGCTAGGGGAGGTTAAGTAAAATACTAAGCAACAATTGAAACTGAAAGTGACAGTCTTGTTTGTAATAAATAATTCAATAAAGCAAACGAACTATCTTTAATTTAAAACTCGAAGGAAGTCTTGTAATTTGAAACTCGTAGGAAGTATTGTTATTTGAAAATTTTCCTCCAAATTTTATTAATATTTGTCAGCTTTTAACTAATTATTAATAAAGATAATAAAAGTTTTCGAAAAATTCTTCAAAAAAGGCATGTTTTCTTTCCCTCATAATAAAAGTCTTAAAACACAAAATTCCCTAATATCCCCATTACTCCCTAACTGCATTTATCACGCCCGAAGTAATATATTTATATAAATGATCGAGCAAGTAACTGCATTGATGTTTTTTTTTCACTACCCCTCGATGCCCAAAAATAGTGTTTTTGCCATAGAAAATAAACAAAAGGAGTAGCAGACCAGCAGCGCAAAGACAAACTTCAAGTTTTTACCGTTCGGGCTCGTTTTAGCTGTTAGCTGTTATTTTTAGTTGTGATAATTGTTACCGGCTTTCATTTTTTCCATTTAGTTTTTAGGCTTTTCCATCGGTAGCTTTGAACGTCAGTTTTGAAATACGCCTTTCCCATGCTTTGGTTGCGGTCGGCTTTATTATTAAGCCTCACCAGAGATATATTTAATTTTAGAAGTAGGAATAGAGAACGGTTAGTGTTTAATTCAGTCCGACTCATAGCCCAGTATACAGCTCCTACCTCCAACACGTAACTAGAAGTTTAAAATTTCAGATTGGCTCACTTAAACTAGGTTTTTATGACGTTACTGACTGAGACGGCGAAAAATACGTAATTCCTTTTTTCCTCAGTCGATATGAGCCGCCTCTTCTTTCATATCCAACCGTCCCGAGGAAGGGGGTCCGGGACTTTGATGCGCGTAGATGACTCTGTCCTATTCCTACCTCTAAAATAAAATCTTTCAATGGCCTGACATTTGCTCTATCCGCGGGAGGCTATAGGCAACCCCAGGCTCCGTTTAGCGAAGCTCAATCGCGTAGCCATCCTTCCTAGCATAGAACTTATAGAAGCCATCTCCTCTGAGGTTGTTTCTTAAATGGAATAGTCGAATATGTCTATTTGAAGGGATCTCGTGAAGCGCATATGCCATCATGAATGAGATTTTCACTAGGCTTCAATGAGTCGGGCTGAAGACCTAGACGTAATTAATATGAGTTCTAAATATTATGATATCATGGCCCAAATAACAATATTTTAAAACCGCTTCTCCTCTTCAAAAGACGCGAGTTTTCTCTTAAAGGGACGGGGAAGTGGAAATTAAAGTGATTTTTTATCGGTTCTTATAAGACCAGTCTGCTTAATGAAAAATTTAGGAAATACCTCCCATTGATTTTAATATTCAAATTAGGCTAAGATTTTATGAATAATTTTACAAAAGGACCTCCGACCAATCGCGTAACGCCGTGCCTTTTTGTTAACACAATTCTCGTGGCACGCTCCATGACTCGCGCCACAATTGTCACATCACGCAAATTGTTTCAAATCTCGCGATAAATTGATTCAACGCGGAACGTGCCACGAGAAAATTGTTTATAAAAGGACAGGACTCTACGCGATTGGTCGGAGATCCTTATTTAAAATAATCCATGAAATTTCAAACTAATTGACGTATAAAAATCGTTCGGTGTTATTTCCTGGATAATTCACTATGCAGATTGGTCTTATGTAAGAATCAATAAAAAATTACTTAATTTTCTACTTTACCATCCCTTTAACGAGCGTCTGAATTGTTTCAAAGTATCGCGCCACAAGACCAATCATATATATATGCATAAAGTGCCATAACATCTAACAAGCATTATTACGACAAAGATTCGATACTCGATTATGAATTATCGCCATTTAAATCGAAGTTGCCAGATTTTGAATAAAGGCTGATTACTCGTGACCTATTCATTCGAATTGAATTTGGTGAAAACTTTTCAAATATGAATCGACCCCAAGGAATCCGAAAATCGCATTTATATCCTCGAGAATTCAATATTTTCAAAGTTGATAATTTTGACATTTCCGGTTTCCGGTATAAGTATGCAAAGGACAACTGTGGAACGGGTAAAATATGAAAGAGAAATGCAAATCTTTTATAACGCACTTTATTCCAGAGCGCTAGCTTGAATAGTTTTTGAAATATAGTAAAATATGTGCGAAAACTGCAACGCGCAAAGACTTTTTTAACAGTCTGTACCCCATTTGCAAAGCGCTCCTCACATCCGCGCCAATATAACAACAATTTTGGAGAAAAAGATATAACGTTCACCAGTCCTACTGTGTGAGTTTAATGATGCTGGGGAGCATCCTTTGCTAGTTGCCAAACTCATTTGCGAAAAGCTTGTGCCCACTTTATTTGACAATATTTCTCGAAAAACATCAGAGAAATACGAGAAGACCAAAGAACTCGTCTCAAAACCACTATCAAGAAAAATTCATAAAGTGTAATCTTTCACTTAGGCCATGTAAAAACAGACTTTAATAAAATATTTTTGCGTTTGTGGTTTTTATTTAATAATCCTTTTGTTTCTCAACCAACAGGTGAAAAATTCGAAGCACCTTAATTTTTAAATCTTGGTTTTTCAATTATTTGCCAAATAATTGTAACCATTAGTTAATTGATACAATAAATAAATAACACATTGATTAGCCTTAAATACCATATTTTATTCAAAGCACTTTTAATTTTTCAAATAAATTATTTTACTTCTAATACTTTAAGTTCTTTCTTTTCACTTACTTTCCAATTAATTGTAACCATTAGTTAATTGAAATAAATAACACATTTACCTTAAATACCATGATATTTGATTCAAAACACTTCAATTTTTCAAATAAATATTTTTCCCCAATACTTGTAGTCCTTGTATTTCAGTCACATATTTCCCAATTAGTTTTAACGACCAGTTAATTGTAATAATAAATAAAATATAAGACCTTAAATACAGTATTTTGATGAAGTACATTATCAGCGGGATTGTTTGGGCCTAGTGATTATTTTTTACTGAAAAACTATTCACGCTTGAAACTTCAAAATTTGTAGGACTTGAGAAAACGTCACTACGCACATCTTCCTAAAATTGTACGACATTTGATCCACAAGAAGCGAAATTACGGCCATTTTACTCCAAAAACGGCATTTTCTCATAGACATGCTAATTCTTAGACTCGTTTAACCAAGGAGTACTAATCGGTCATATTTTCAACTTTTGGGCGTCTGAAGGGGCTTCTATAGCGCGTGCAACTTGCGTGATCGAGTGGCCTGTGATGTAATATAGTGTTTGTAGCAGACTTGTAAATAGGGGGTATCAGTGAGCCCGTGACACTCAAGAGAATTCACAGGACACCCTGAAAAAATATTTTTAGGGGTACCCTGAAAAATTCGGGGCGATGAGAACTCTCCCCCATAATGACAGACCAAAACAGCTCTAGAAAAAAGAGAAAATGACGAATATTTTCCCTCAAAACTGTGGCAGGAAACCCCGGAAAGCATCCTTTTCTCCCTCACATTTTGTTTTGGGCTTGCTCCCTTACTCCCTATCCTCTGTTCTCTTCCCTCTTTTTAGGCGAGTGTGACGTGGTTTCTAGGATCAAGAGTTCAAGAAAATAAAAGTTAAAAATACGCCGCTTTTCCTCAACACCAAATTAGTTTTATGCCTCAATATGATATTAAAGTTTTTTTATTTATTTACCTTTGTCCACTTGGAAGCCCAGGGTACCCAAGAAAATTGGACTTTGGAGGGGGGGTCGGGAGGGCTCCCCATGAAATTATCACTATTTATAAGTCTGGTTTATAGTGTCTTTCCTCTTTAAAGATTATAAAAAAGCTAATTCCAGCTCTGTTTTTGGAATTGCAAAAATACGCAGTCTGCTTCAGTTCATGCTACAAATCTTAGGCCTAGGCTTCACGCTACTTAATACTGTATTCATTACTGTTCGTTGGAGCTTCCAGTTTTAAGTAAAAATGACATATCTATGCAAATTATTATGGTGTAGAAATCAACAGTAGTGAAGAATTCAACTTCAAAATATTACAGGAAAGATGACAAAATGTTCAATATGTTTTCCCTACGGCAGTTAAAAGAGTGGTGTTTACCTTAGCGCAGTTAATTCAACATTCTCATTTGAGAACAGGTATACACGGTTTCATTATTTGTTAATCTCACTAAAATGCTACTAATTGTGAAGGTGTGTGATATAATTCCTGAAACTAAAATAGACATGGTTTGACGACTCGAGGTTGTTAAGCCTAATCAGGGCGTTATATTCGGCTTTTGTGTACGGACGTGGTTCACGAACGCCATGTTGATTTTTGATCTCTCCGGGGTCAAAGATGAAGAATGCGGCTGGACGTTTTTAAATTTGGGGAAGATTGAACCTGATTGGGATTTATCTGTGACCCTTTGGTTGAACTTTTGCGCATGTTTTCTATGAAATTTCGTGGATATTTTTGATGAACATACGTGGATATTTTTGATGAACATTCGTGAATACCTTTCAACCAGAGTATGATGACATCCATGACAAGATTCGCGGTTTCCAATGAATGTTTGGTGACATTTGTGATAACGATTTGAATTTTGATTACACCCGTGTATTTGAAACAAACAAACAATATAATATAAACAATTGGAGATGTATTCAAGGATAAAGGCGGGTTTCCAAACGCGCTTGAAAGTCAAAAAGATTGAGCTTGAGCGTTTCAAAATCCGCGCGTCTCAAGCGCTCCTTTAACTAGCGCCATCTTGCGCCGTAGCATAAGTATGAGCACAAGCATTACCTGTTTCCAAAGAATCTAAAAATAGCTGCTTAGCTCACGTAGCAGTTCAAAAAATTCTGAAATAGAAACGGCGATTATCAACCAGCGGAAACGACGTTTGCTTATTAAACGGAATTTGTTGCTAATTCAGTTGTATTATCTACTAATTTCAAAGTTCAAGCCAAAGAAAAATAAACGCATAGATTTACACGTGTCCTCAAGCTTTCAAAGGCTATTTGAATAGCAAAATACCTTGATAAAACTATATTGAACCTACTTGAGAATTTCATTTCAGTTGCAATAAATTTGCAGTGGGATTCCACAGTATCTATATTTTCTTCGTCTATGCCAAATTGCTGGCTTATTTATATCTAGATAAATATTTCTTTCACCACCGCCTTTTCTTTATTTCCCTGCTTACTTTTTAATTAATTCTTTCATTTCGCGTTGTGTAAGCATCTTCATTTGATTTGACTTTCTCAATACGAGACTCCGAGTCCGAATTTATAAAAACTTGGGCCTTGGCCATATGAAATTTGATCCTCATTGGCCAAAACGTCTATGACGTCAAGCTTGAACTGTCTAAGCTCAAGCAAATATCTACTCACGACAGATATAAGCTTGACGCGATTTTCAAGCGCAAGCGGGCTACTTTTCAATCGCAAGCTACTTAAAAAGCGAGTTTGGAAATGGTACCGACCTGGAGCTTAAGCGTAAACTTGAAATTTTCAAGCTTGAGCTCAATCTTTTAGCTGTTCAAGCGCGTTTGGAAAGAGTAAAAAGTATTTTTGTGCTAAGATACTCCGGATTTGGGCTTAAACCTTGGCCCGCATTAGGGTTTGGCGGAGTGCGCGCGGGACGAGCGGGAAATTTTAATAGTACTGCACTGTCTATACGTATGAAAATTTGCGAGATAGCATTATTTTTGGAATTAGCCTTGGGCATTGCGACGTAATTTGTGAACTCTGTAGACTGTTGCATCCCGATACACTTACATATTTCCTGATATGCCAAATAATAAACTTGACTCTACAAGTACTTCATCATGGTTGTTACACGTTCTCCGACGTCGTCATTTCTGTCCAACCCGGTCTTATCGCAAGTGCTTAATCAGGCCGTGCTATTTGGGGAATCTGAGGATTATTTATCCTCACCAAATCGAATAAACTCCCCCAAGCTCTTATCTTTTGATACTACTTCTCTTCAGTTTCAATCTTCAGTTGCAGAAAGCCCACTAACTGACAGTTTATTACCCTCATCTGCTGATTTCCAGATATCGAGTCAAGTTGAAAATGTTCCTAAACGTCGCTCTAAACACCCTAAACTTTATACTAAATCAAAGTCTCCGGTACTTAAATCTAAACTAAGACACCCTGCTCCTCGTGTAAACTAAAGGTTGAGGCCTCCCATAGCGCTTTTCAATGCGAAATATGTCTATCCTGGTGCCATATCGCGTGTGTAAATATTCCCGAAGAAATATACTCTTTCCATGTGTCATCTAACTGTGATAGCTTTATCTTTCTATGTCCCGCCTGTGTATCGCAAGGCCCACAAGTACTTCGGTCTATATCTACTCTCTTGGTAGATGTTACTAAACTTAAAAGCCAAGTTTCCTCGCTGCCTAAAATTCCGATTGCAAAATTATCAGAAGATCGCTCTGATCTAGGATCTCTTTCAGAGGCTCGACATGTGATGTTACAGAAACATACTGAGCTTAGGTCTGAACTAAAGTCCCTCACTGAATGCTTGGAATCCGGCCAATCTGATATCGCTAGCTTACGAGAAGCCCTAAACCTCAATTCGCAAATCATTTCTACCATGAGAGTTGACATTATACACAACAGGGCTCGTCACCTCCTCCTTTCAGACACTGTTACGTCCCTTAAAGAGCAGGTTCTCGATGACCAAACTACTGACACTCCCACTGTTAAGCAAGCTTTCACCCTGGAAACTGTTACCAAAGATACTACACAAATTCCCTCCGGAGCCCTTAGTCTTGCAAGAGCTCCAATCTACTGTTCATGTTGCTGAACCTGTTACTACAACGTCGGCACTATCTGCTGCCACAAACCCAACGACCAATGAAACAATTCAATTAGGTACTACTGACTCTAATACTCATCATGTTCCTATCGGTAAACACTCTACAGTTCACTCGCGTACTTCGGTACCTAACTATCAGCAGCCTAAGCGCAACCAAGTACAATCTCGAAGCTCTGATTTTCGCAAGTATAATGCCCTGCTATTTAGAGTACCTGATCATAATAACTCTCAGGAAGATATGGGCTTTGCCTTTAACATTCTACGTGATATGTTCTTCAAACAATCATTATTCGACGTAATACGGATATCCTGAGTAGGACTTTTTAACCCGAATTCTGCACGCTTGTTGCGCTTCGCCTTTACCTCAGTCAAACATCGCCAATACTTTGTTCAAAGTATCCAAGAGTGGCGTTTACAATCAATTTCCTTATCCTGCATCACATGACCGTACCTTTGCTCAACACCAGATACATCACTCGCTACTTGCCAAACTTACTCGCTTAAGAGAACTAGGTCGTACTGACTTATGTATTCGTCAGGGTAAAATCGTACCTTACTCCGAAAACGTTCACTATAGTTCGATTCCGGTTCCTGGTACGCATTCGTACATTGGGTCGGTCCGATCTCTTCCAGTCCGCCAATGCCACACTTACGTTTAATAGCTACAACCCTCCGGTACTTCATCACACCCTCGCCTATCACAGAACGCAAACACAACTCAAACGTCAAACTACTGCACCCCTCCAGCGTATCACAACAATCAGACATTCGTGACACAGACTGCAAATGCAATTCATACGTCCAACTACTGCCACCCCAGCGTCTCACAACAATCTGACCCTCGTGACACAAGTTTAGTTGTGCTATCTCTTAATGCCCAACACCTATATTGTAAGGGTGATGAACTAAATGCCTTGGCCTCCTCCAGTGATGCGGATTGTATATGTATTTGTGAAACATGGGCTTTAAAAAAATCACGATAATGCTATCTACAATTTACCTAACTATAGTCTGTTTCGTAATGATCGTCTCACCCGCTCTGGCGGTGGAATTATGATATTTATTAAAAGTTCCCATACATCCAAGCTAGGAATTCGTCTCTCCACTGGTGAAAAGACTAATTCTGAATTTGAAATGGCTCAATGCCTTAATCAATCCCTAGTCAAAAACTTTAAGGTTACTCAAGTTGTGTTACCTGTTGTCTCAGATTTCCCTAAAGTGCCTTTAATGGATTATTTTTTCCCCAACCGTGTTACAAGTCAGGTCTGCCCTCCAAAGCCTTGATGTTAAAAGGGCCTCGGGTTCTGACGGGATTACCAATTGAGTACTCAAAGATTTAAGCTCGTCGTTAGCTCTACCTCTACAAAAACTATTTACCCACTCTCTGGTGGAGAAATTCGTACCTGATGAATGGAGTATGGCCCATGTTACCCCAATTTATATGGGTAAGGGTGCTAGGTCTGACCCCAACAATTATCGTCCCGTTAGTTTGACCTCTACAATCTGCAGGCTTATGAAGAAGTGTATTAGGATGGCCATTTTACACCATGTTAACCCTTATCTTAGTGAATTCCAGCACGGCTTTCTCCACCACCGCTCAGTGGAGACAAGTGTTTTATCTGCTCTCCATACATGGACTTCCGCCTTAGATTACGGTCAACGCGTTGACATAATATATCTAGATATAGCCTGGAAGGCGTCAAAAAGTTATTAATTTGCGTCCCGAACAGTTTCACACGAGTCTCGCGAGATTGTTTGACGCGAAAATTTAAAATCACTAGTCTGATCTGTGATGGCATGCACGCGTGCACACTGTTCTACGTTTGCGCGAGACTGAAGAGTCTTATGCGGAAAGTTCGCTGGAGGGTGATAATAAATGTCCAGTTCAGGACCTCCAGGCTTTGGTTTCTTCCTCATGACTATCTCACGTTTCCATCCTTTACGAAAAGGATTGACAACACGCCTAGGATTTACGGGAATAGGGTTGGAGAATTCATTATAGTCTTCTTCGGATTCAGATGCAAAACTGGAATCGTCAGGGTGAGACAGAGGAGAGGGTGGACGGAGAGACCTCTACCTCGAGCTCCTATCAGTAGAGGAAGGAGGAGAAAAGTCTGGCTGTATCCGATTCACTCGGAAAACCGCTGGAGGATCTGAGAATAAGTCAAATCCGTCTGGTTCAGATTCCTCAGGCCTATCAGAGACTCTGGTATATTTTCTGATGTGGAATAAGATGATCCATCCGTGGATGAAGATGAAGTCTCTCCAGGTGACTCGGTTTGCGCTTCTTGGTCTCTCAACAGTCGATTTCTTCTTTCTCGTCGAGTCTCACGACGTTCGTCACCAGACTGACTCCAGCGTCCTGAAGTATGGGTATGGACTGTGACATTGTGGAACTTGAAGATCAACTACTAGAAGTTGAGGATGACTGGCTTCCGTCCGGTTGGCAGACATCTTTCTTTGACCAATACAGCTTTAAATGAGCAATATTCTCGATTCTTTTTCCTTCTCCAGTCTCTGGGTCTTCTAATTGATATCGCAATTGGTCTAGCTTCTTTGCGATTTTGTAGGGACCATCCCATTTAGGACATAATTTAGCGGCGATTTTGAATAGTACTATCCCGGCTGTCATATGCAGCATTCAGGGCTATAACTTGTGGAGGTCAGATAGAAAGGACAGAAAAGGAGATGGGATTTGCTATGTACAATTAAACAACCATACCAATAAACCAAGTAGAATTTTTAGAAAGGGAAAGACCCAAAAACTGCATGTTAAAATACATTTGGATGGAAATAACACACATTAATTCCAGCAAACTAGTGATCCGCTTTATACACATCCCCCACTAGCGCAAATAGAAGATTCTTTGCTTGAACAAGGCAATCAATTAACCTAACCTAACTTCGGAAATACCCCAGAGATTATACTCCTCGGAGACACAAATTGTGACTTACAAACCAATTCGCTCTTATGCAAAACAAAACTCCTAACTAAAACAATGCACAGATACAAGCAAATGATCGGAACCCCAACAAGAATTACCCTAGACCCACAAACGTTAATAGACCATATATATACGAACTATCTTGATAAAATAATAGAAATCCGAGTCACGAGGTGTGGCGTCTCCGATCATGATCTAACATGGGTCGTCAGAAGGAAGGCCTGTCACAAAATACTAAAAATTATGAGGTACACCAGAAACTACATGGCCATGAATATGGGTCTGTTTACTAGACAATTGCAAAGTGCACTCAACTCGGCGAAAGCGCTTATAGGGGACCCTGAGCAAGGACTGGATATCCTACAAAGAGAATTAACAAACCAATTATATGTGCTAGCCCCACTGAGACGGAAATACGTCCCAAACAGAAATGTCTCATGGATGAATCCATTTATTAAACACCAGATGCATATGTGAGATAAACATAAAACTAAAAGTCGGCAACGGGAACAAAGACAACAATACATGGATATGTATCGAACCCAAGGGAACCTGGTGACTAAATTTATACACGAGACCAAAGCCAACTATTTTCACAATCAGCTATACCGAGACAGATCAGCAAAATCCAAATGGACTACGCTCAAGCCGTATCTAAAGCGCAAACCTACATATCTAATAAACAAGATAAATCTTACCAAAAAGGTGACTCACGACCGAACAGAAATAGCCAATGCTTTAAATTAATACTTTGTCAATATAGCGGAGAACCTGCTACACAACGATAAAAAGAGAGTCTCTGACTCGAGACAAGCTGAAACACTAGAATCTAACGAGCTCCCGATCTCTAACATCTCACGTCTTACCAACTTCCCCGTAGTAACAGAAGATCAGGTCTTCAGGATGCTCAAGAAAGTAAAAGCTAATATAGCAAGTGGGTTAGATGGAATAGCACCGGCCTTATGCAAAGGTCTTGCTGCTATACTTGCTAAAATACTAACTCATATCCTAAATTTGATACTTTCAACCGGCAAATTTCCAAATCGGTGGAAGAAAGCTAAAATTATACTGATCTATAAAGCAAGAGACGCATCTGAACCTAAAATCAAGAAATGAAAAATACGGCTCAAGAAATAAATAAAATTTTTTCGGGCAAAATTATGAGAGCGAAAGCATACAAATATCATGGATGATGGATAGATGGAACGCTAAATGAACAAAAAGATTGGGACAGATACCTTCAGCAATTCGCGATGGCAACAGCTCAACAGGAGACGACTGGCTTAACACCAGAGTCTCTTATGTTTGGCCGAGAAATTAGAACGGCTACAAGTTTGATTGACGAGAAAGACCCAGATCAATTCTTAGACACAGAAGTAGAGAAAATCTATGGGGTGAAGGTCGCGGGTAAGCGAAGCCCTGGCACAAAACCGACAAAAAGATTATTATGACTAGCATCGTAGAAAATTCGAATTTAATTATTGTGTTACTGTTTTACTGAAAACTTATTACAAATCTAGTGCTGGTAATAATTATTCCGCAAAGTTTAATTAAAGATACGACGGTCCATACCGAATTGCGGAAAAGCTTCCGCCACACACGTATAGGTTAGAAACAATGGGTACGTTCTGTAACGAAAATCTCGGGGAAATCGCTGTTTTCTTGATGTTTGGTTGATGGGCTCTAGACGTCATAGTGACGTCAATTGTTGTTGAACTGTTAAAGGAGAATATTGAAGTCAGCGCTGTTTTGGAAAAAATAGAGTCGGTAGAACGTGTTACTTGTCCTGAAAACGGAAAAAAGTGCAAAATCCTCTTTTCATTAATTACTGAGCTAGCAAATGACGAAATTATTGAAGAAAATATAGTCAGTTTGAATAGTATTATTTAAATTCCAATACTGATGGAATTATCGAGGATTTTGTGGTTATTGACACCCACAACGCGCAAGTCAACAATGGACCAACAAATTCAAATGTCTTGGAAACTTCCATTGACATTGTTGTTGATGAAGAACGCCACATTTCTTTAAGGTATAAGCCAACCGATTAGGAGGAGGAGTTCATGGGGAGATGATAAATGTAAACCAAGCACGAACGAAAAATCCCAACCTTTCTAACTCCCTGATTTTAAAGTCACAAATTTTGAAAATTGCATTGCTTCTAAGAGATCCTGTAAAATCTGCCAAAAATATACTAAAGACCATGCACAACAGAGACAGCGCTGGAATGTCTTTTTTACACGCATCTCTATTGCCTTATGCGAAAGAAGTTGGACAGTTCATTACTGCCCAATTTAAAGATATTAGTCACATAGTGGAGAGAAATGTTATATGTTGGTGAGACATAGTCATTATATACACTGACATGGGACCATTATCCATATGCACCACTATCCATATGCACCATAAAGGATGCCACGTGTAATAAAGATATTTTAGATTGTACAAAAGTTAGTTGCCTATATAGACCCGATGTGGGTCCCAGAGTTAGTATAACTAAATATGATAATTGTATTAAAGCTTTAACTTGTTTCTTAACTAAATAAATGAACTTAAATGAAACGAATCTCCACTAAATATCAACCTTATACATTAACATTATAAGTAAGCAGTTTATTATATTTTTGTTTGTTTCTATAAAATGTTAATTTATATTCATGGGTGCATTTATGAGAAAATTATGAGGCTTCTTAGTCTGGATGAAAATTTTAAACAGATGTTCAACTCTGCTATCTCTACCATCGGCAATTTTCTAAAATGTGATTATCAAGCAAAAATTGTAGAAGAATTCAGGCAAATACATTTAAGGAAGATGGGTTTTGCTCTTATAAATGACATAATTTTTGCTAAGGCTGACCAAAAAATAGGACAACCATGACCGTGGGTCAGCTACTACGAGATAAACTATATCAAATTTCATCTGAACCAAAAAGAAATGATTACAAAATCGATACTGGAAACAACTTTAAAATTGCCTAATACTCCTAAGGGAAACTCAATTCATCAAAAGGCTGCAAATTGTGAAAAGAAGAAACAGAAAACCACTAAGTCTGTCTCGACAACACCCGAGAAAACAATGACCGTAAAACCTGGATCAGTCAGATTGAAACCTGCCCGGATTGCAAGTGAAAGTGATAAACACCCAGTAAAATTTACCTTAAAGAATAGAAAATGTTTTCATTATTTTCATGGCGGTATCAACTTCAGAGAGAGTAAAGGTACCCTGTAAACAAACAGGTTCATTAGTATCAAACTCTAGTCAACGAGTTACCGAATCATAAGTAAAACACTGTGATGGAAATAAAACTAGTTCAAAGAAGCATACTGCTGAGAAACCTGCAACAACTGTGGCAAACGTCATCGACGTAGCTAAGGAAGGGTAAGGAAAAAAAACAAAAAATATTTTGTATATTAGTTCCTAGCTTAAGTTCCTAAACCAAATGTTTATAATTGCTCAGAGTTATTGAATGTTCTTTCAGTTTCTTTTCCATCTTCACAACTCTCTTATTTAACCGATATCTTTGGTTACGTATGTTCTTCATCCTAATGTTCCTGCTTTTTGGCGTTAAGTCTTGGACGGGAATTTTGAACTGATTTGCTTTCTTCTTAACTTCGTTCTTGGTGTTGAGTCTAAGTCCATTCTCTGGCGTGAAATGTATCTAAAATTATTTTAAATTTCAGTTTTGTTAGAAATGAATTTCAAGATTATTTATGCAGAGCACTTACTTCTCTAATAATGAGCATTTAGGGCAACTAAACACTTTCTAATTGCTAGAGTTGGTAATGAAGATTTTATTTTGGTCATTTAAATAAAATTGGATAATGTTTCGATTGTTGTCTTTTGCAAGGGTAGTGGAGAGTTTCCAATGTTTTGCATTTCACAATATTCCTGAAAAACGCTTAGGCAATTTGAAATTTAATATCAGTCATCCTTATTATACTTGAAGAAAGTCTGATATTAAAGGTCACAAATTAAATAAGTAACTTGCATCCATCAGAACTTACATTTGTAATGCCTACACAGAAGGTGTTCGTTTCGCTGAGACAGCTTAGTGCTCGAAATACTGGAAATGGAAAAATGTCTAATTTTTCAGAATCCCAAAATGTCTCTTGAAAATTCTGCTTAAAAACTAGAACAATGGAAACAATTCCGTCTGAAGAGAACTTTATTCTCACAGGAATTTCGTATAGACCACCAATATCTTGAAGACAGTTTTTTCTGTGAACTTCCAAAATAGATACTAAGCCAAATTGGTCATGTTGCAAAACATACTCAAGATCTGAATCTATTTTAATAAAAAAGGAAAGTATATATTATGAAACCATGTTTGTTGAAAAGATCGTCAAAACATACCTTTCTTGTCATTTATTAGCAAAAGAACCTTCTGAAGAGCCTCATTAGCAATTTCAAGGTTATTTCAACGAATGATTTTGGGTCCAGCATTAAGTTCTTCCAATGAATTCGAAGCTTGCCGTTTCGTTGACTGATCCGAAGGTTTTATTAAGCCTGAACCACAAATATCTGACAGTTGAGCTATATTTCTGGTTAAGCTTTCACAAGAATCAAGGTTTAATGGTTTATGTGAAACATCAAGTCCTTGTTAACCACTGGCCTGATGCAACTTTCCAATCATGTTATGCTGTTGCAAAGCACCAATCCTCCCAATTGTTAATATTGTCCCAGTCTGAGAGTTAAGTTCATTTTCTTCCATTTGTTTTTTAGTTTCAAATTTTCCCAGCTTTGTTTGGCAAGACCTAACGGTTCGCTTGCGGATATATCAACTTGAATACCTTTACTTTTTCCGGACGATTTGAATTAAAAACTTGTTTCACTTTTTTATCAATAGTTTCCCTATATGTTAAATTGCACTGTGCAGAGGCATTCATCATTAACTAATTAAATTCACAACAAGACAGAACAGAAACTAAACTTGGCTATCTTCTCGAAAACCCGATTCCGGGTTTCCGGTTGAAAGATTTTAGTTAGCTTTATGACCGAGTGGTGGCGCGTGAAAGAAAATTTTCCTGGATAAGTTACCTCTCTCTGATTGGATCCATTCTAATTTTGGGGCGCAAAGCGTGATTTTTCAATAAAGAGACGCCTTACACTAGCAAAAGCTGGAGAAACGTATTTCCTCCTATTTACTTCTGGTATAAGTCCATTATTTCGTCTTTGGAACATAACTAGGTGGCACCACTTTCAGAGGTACTATTTGTCAATAGCGGGGGGATTTTTGTTTAAACACGGCTTCTAATTACGGTATTTAGCGCATAAAAGTTTAATTACAAGTTGGGAAAACCAAAATATTACCTCACCGTGTCGAGAAGATTATATAAACAAAATTATCCAATGAAAACACTTTTGCCCTCATCCTTTATATATATAGGAGGCAATGAATGAAATATATCACAATTCACGGGCCTTGATAGATATAGGAGGCAATGAAGGAAATATATCGCATGTACGGGCCTTGGTAGATATAGGAGGCAATGAAGGAAATATATCGCATGCACGGGCCTTGGTTGATACAGGAGGCAGTGATAATCTCTCTTTGTACGAGTGGTTTATCTTTAATATTTAAATAAATATAATTATTTTTAATTATTTTAATCTTCAATAATTAACATTAATAATAGTTAAATCGTTTAAAATAAAGTTGTACCTATTAGCATCTCAAACTTTACTAATATTGACGTTTAAAGTGAAGGGTACCCCTCTTGCCGCTTTCTTCAAATTTTGGGGTATATATATGATTAGATTCCATTATAATAGTAAGGAAAAAGCGCAATTGCGAAAACCTTTGGTGGCGATCCCAACTTAGGGAGGCTAGACGTTTCTCGTAACCCTAGCTGATCGCCGCGTATATCCTAAAACCAAACGATGATAATGGAGTAGAAGCCAATGATACAGATTGGTGTCTATGTGGAATAGACGGCAGACCAGTGGATGGTGGTGTTAGAAGCCAGTGTAAGTGCAGACTGGTGTCAATGTGGGATTGACAAAGAACAGAAGATGGTGTTGGAAGCCAGAAAAGTACCAGACTGGTGTTCGTGTGGGATGGACAAAGATCAGAAGATGGTGGTGTGAGAACTCAAGTAGAGGAGCTATTTCCGTGACTGTGAAAGCAGTTCGGAAATGGCGAACACGTTTGCTCCGATACGCAAACTGCGAACGCGGTCACGTGGGTGTAACAACAGACAGACACACACACACACACAGACAGACAGACAGACATGGCCGTTACAGAACCTCTCCTGGACTACGTCACACGGAGAGGTAAAAAGGCGAGGAATCCGAAAATAAAATGGTTTTAGAACCGTACACCCGGTTTTTTGGCCACCTTTCTCATTGTACGCTAAATCGCCTATCAACAATCGATTCCGTGTTTAAAACTACCCAGAAGTCAATATCGGGTTAATTAATGTAGGCCTAATTAAAGCCATTAAACGTGAAAAACCATATAAGCTAGGGTTGGTTAAATAGGCAAAATTAACTCTCTATTCTCTTTTCTTGCCTCGAATAGATTAACCATTGTTTTCTTTTGGAACAAGGAATAAGGATTTATTGACAAATATGTAAAAAATACAACTCCTATGAAACGGGGCGGCTCACCAGAGGGAGCACTGCCAGAATATAATAAAAAGTAAAAAATAAAAAATTGAAGCCACCCGATGTCGAGACTTCCAGATGGTATCATGCAGTTGTGATTGTTAGTCACTCATGGTCAGTTTTATTACCTTCCAAATATGTGGAAATGTCTCTAAAATTAGAATTTGAAAAGTAATATACGAGGAAAATTATGAAAGGCAGACGGTATCTAGAGGAACACGAATATTTTTGGAGCGTGAAGCTTTTTGATGCTGCAGACTTTAACTCTTAGGTATGTTTTACGGCCAAGAAGAGGAGGATTTACTAAGTTTGACAACCTTTGATGGTAATGAGTGGTTCGTGCTGCATTAGGTTAGCGTCTCTGGGAATAATTTACAGGGTTCTTACAAACCTGGAAATGTAACATTAATCTACGAGCTCACTCGCTCTACGGTAGAAGCAATGCGCTCAAAGGCCACCTTTATCTGATAGACTATTCTAAAAATGTTCGATTAATTATTTCTATGCCGGACTTTCACAACTTCGCAGATTTGTTTCGCTAAAATTTAAGTGCTCGTATTAGGCGAGGTGGTTTGATTTCGCCCAGTACAAAGTTCTGTTTCGTTTCAATGTGCGCGAGACCGTAGCGAGGTGTTCAGTATTTTTTGAAAATCAATTTAGATATTAACGAAGATTCGGTGATTGAAAGTTTAGTCCATTACGCGTTTGATTTCGTCGCCAATGGTCAAACCTTACTTTGGAGTCTCAAAGGCTTATGAAAAGCCACGGAAAATTATCCGACCTCGTGTTACTCGACTGGGGCTATCAAAGGTTTCGGTACTTGATTTTAAGAGATAAACGTTTGCAGAGTCGCGTTCCATGGACTCGTAAAATTGCGGCTGAAGGACAATTTTTGAGGGATTCTGGCCGTGTATTCATCGAGTAATATTATTTATATATTACAATTCTTGTCCCTTTTATCTCGTTAAATTAGTGGTTCTAACTGGGTGTTGTTTAAAATTTTAGAGCGCTTAAAACGTACAAATCTGAGTAGGCTACTCTTGAATGGAACAGCTCTTCCGAACAATGTCGTCGACTTGTTGTCAATCCTGGAATTACTGATGTCAAATATTTTTGACAATCTCCACGTATAAGTTCTACAGATTGAGGGGAATTTTGCCCGAGATAAATGACGGACAATGTTTGAAAAGATCCGAAAATTTTCGAGAGGTCTTCGTTAACGTTTAAAAAATTTCATTGAATGTCTGTTGGACGCGGCTGCCTCCGTGGAGAGAGCCGAGAACGCGGAAATCGCGTAATGATTGTAATATCAACTCTGCAGCAAACTCTCACGCAGTTTTTAACGCGTTGAACTAAAGCCGATATAATTTACCCGCACCCACGAAAGAAGTTATCGTTTACTCTCGAATGAGCCCTTTGCAGAAAAAATATTACCAAGCCACTCTGGACAATAGCATTAAAAAATTCTAAAAGTCTGATGTCTATCTTCAGGAATTTGAAAGACCATGCCATACAGAGATTGACTATAAAACATTCTGTGTAATTGACGATTTTGATGAAGAGGGAAAATTGGAAAGCGTGTTCGTAGAAACTATGAAAAATGAATGATTTTTTAAACTTTTTATGGTCAAAAAATCAAATTATAGGCCGAAACTTGATGCATCTAAGCAGGCAATACTCTAACTTGTTAGTTTCGTCGAACTTTTCGAACTAATTTTTCGATCACCAATTCTAATTTTGTTACATTTCGAACTTGGTTCGTTGTTTCCGAGAAATGTTATCATTACGGTCCTTTTGATCTTTTCAAATTTTTTTGGAAGGCGAACAAAAACTTATTCAGTCTAATATTCCATAACTATTAAATAATAAAAATTGTTAAGCCTAGTTTGACCCCAATTGGCTTTGTCTCTCGATCACCTGACTCGGTCATCTTAATTGTTAATTTTTTATCTTTGGTTTTTGAATCTTTTCGATCGAGCTCGTCTTGAAATCGAACTGGTATGAGCTTAGCTTAGGGAATTGACTTGAACGAAAACAACCGATTTCGAAATCATAGTTTCGTAATTTTGAATGTTTGAAATGTAGCCTATATGAAGTTTACGAATGTCTTAGAGAATTTCCTCCTTTACGAACGATACTAAAGTTTCGCGCGGGTAGGCCAAGGGGGTACAAGGCAGCTAGCGGATGACTTAGAAATTGAGGCAAACTTTCTTTTTCTCTCGGCGCGCGTGCTCTGAATTTGCTTCAAATTGTACGTCACAAACGCGCGTGCCACTCAATTCCAAGAAGACTTTAAAAGGGTTTTGCCACAGAATAATGGCAGCCCTCTGCCTTTGACTGTATTAGACTATATATGGCAATACAACATAGGTGCCTCTACCGCTGTTCATCTCACTTAGTTTCTTGTAACCTAGTTACTAACTGGCTAAGTTAACAGTACCGTCTTCTAGCTCATCCTCATGTTACTCTAGCACGCGAGATTCACGGCTATTATAGCTGTCAATCAGTCCATTGTAAGTTTTCGCGCAAAATTCTCGGAATAAATATTTTGGCGACGGGCGAGCGAGAGACCCTCAGTCCAGTCAGATTTTTCTACAGTTGTTCAGCCCCCATATTTTTTTAACAATATTCCCGATGAGGAACCGGTATTGCAGTGGTAATTTTGGGCATCCAAACCAAGACGCTCAAGGGTTACATTCATTCGAACACTATGGTATGGAAATGGTTTTCTGCTATTGTTTATTTCGGTAATGGTTGGAAATGCAATAACGTTTCTTAATCGGGAATGGAGGGTATTTGCAAACAACGAATGGGGAGATTGATTAAAGGTCGACTTCCAGAGAAAAGAGTTCTAGCGAACTGAAGACCGAGCATCGAGAGATTCGAGACTAACAATGGAGCGACCGTGCCGATTTTCGAATCCCCGCTGGTTCAAAAGATGGAAGGGTTCTGGCTGACTGAAAGCCGTGCAATGTGGTTCTAGCGAACTGGAAATACACAGTAGAGAACTTCCTTCAGAGGAAAGCAAAAATTCGGGAGGAAATAAATTTAAAAGGATTTATATTGTGCATCTTCAGTTCGCTAGAACCACATTGCACGGCTTTTAGTTAGCTAGAACACCTGCAACTTTTACCCCAGCGGGGCTTCGAAAATCGGCATGGTCGCTTCATTGTTAGTCTCATTGCTCGTTTTCAGTTCGCTGGAAGTTGGCCTTTAAATCTATGGGTGGGATGGGTAAACAGAAATGGTTTGGGAATGCCGGGCCGTCGAGAGGGTGGGGTAATTCGGTCACTTTCCCCGGGCTCGCACCTTCTAAGGGCCCGGGACGAGTATAGAGCGGTCTTGGGGGGGGGGCGATTTAGTCAATTTCCCGGGGCCCACAAACTCTCTTGACGGCCCTGGTTCCGCCGGAATGGTAACGTTTTAAACTGAAATGCACCTTTCTAGGTCTTACTAATAACAGCATTTCATCCATTGCAACGTAGAAATGAAAACAAGGTTTTGGTGAGTAGTCAAATAAATCTAAAGTTAGGAAGCCTCATGATGCTATTAAAAAAGATTGTGACGCATCCGTATCTACTCGAATACCCCTTAACTCGTGATGAGCAATAATTTATTAGTGAAAACATTGTAAACCGTAGTGGAAAATTAAGGGTTGTTTATTGCCTACTTAAAAAATTGAAGAAGAGAGGGCACAAAGTAAGGTCGAGTGACCAGTGGTGCGCGAGTCCGGTTTTTTTACGGTTTCGAGCCTAGTCCATGTATCAAAACTAATTTCATATCGAGTATCAAGTATCTATAACGAAGCCATTCAATTATCTAATACTAGCTGTTACCCGCGGCGTCGCTCGCGTGTAATTAGAACTTCCATCAAAATGTTATAAAGGAGTGAAAGCAATCGTCGTTGCCCGTCAGCCCGTCGGGACATTTTTTATTACTTTTCACGCCGACAAAATTCCATAAAGAAGGGTTTTTAATTTTCTGGCCACCATTTAAAAAGATGGCAACAAATCGAACCCAAAAGACCAATCAGCCCGTCTATAGGTTAAAGGAAACCAGTGTACTAAATATTTGCGAAATCGGTTGAAACGCGCGGATTTTGTTGCATAGAGAAGATTTTTTACATTTCTTGGCGCCATTTATTAAGATGGTGGCGGTTTGGAAAAATCTTTCTTATTACGTTCCCACAAATTTTCAGCCTTCTAGGGCAAGCGGTTTGGGCTGGCCGTTGATTATCAATCAGTCTGTCAGTCAGGACTTTGATTTATGTAGATATAGATCTTAGTAGTTCAAAAATATCGTTGGTGATTAATTAAACATTAAACTGGTTATTTTCAAAATAAATGCTAATGAGCTTATGGTCGAGTATTTAAGAAGTTAAAAAGCTACTCGAATCGATAAAAATCACTTGATTTTCTACTTCACCATCCCTTTTAGTTTACATTGTGGACATTTTATTGGCAGCTAAATGTGCGCCTGTTTTTGTTATTATCAATATTTACCAAATGAATAAATTTTCCCTATTTTGACAAATGAGCCCACCGGTCCTATAATTCCTATAAATTCCTATGTTTTTGAACCAGTCCTATATTATCCTATAATTTCATGAAAGGTCCAATAATATCCTATATTTTTGACTTAGTCGAAGTTTTCGTATAGTTTAGCATCAAATTTATCAAAATTTTGCTTTTTTTATTGAGATCACATTTGAATAGACACCGAAATTGCGGAGCTTGCTTAGGATTTTTTATATATTATATTATATTTTAATTATGTTCTTCTGAGTTTTCAAAGTAAATTCCAATTTGTTGTTTTTTATTTTTGAGATTTTTCTACATAGTTTAAGCCCCAAAATTGTATTATATATGAGCATTTTTAGTCCTATATTTTCCTATAAAGACACATTTTTTCTCCTATAAATTCTTATAATTCCGGAAAAAAATTCCTATTTTTCCTATAAGGAATTTAAATTTAAAAGTGGGCTCCCTGCAAATTGGATATGTTTTTAGCCCAAATATTACTACCTATTCTTATTATTGCTAAATAGCTTGTTTATTGCCACCTTTACCACAACATTCCTACTTGATATTTTTCCTACCCTAAAAGTCGATCCACTCTCTCTGCACGAGTTGCTTGTGTCCTTGAGCACGCAATCGAGTTGGTTATGTCTAAAAAGAAGCGCACTTTCAGATACTCCGACCACTCGTGCCATTTTCAGACTGTCAATGGAAACGAAAGGTAGTCTGCCATTTAAGCTCATTCTAGTTTGAAACAGAACTCTGTTGAAAAAGCCTTATTTGTTTCTAATTTTTAATCTTTCCTTATTTTTGAAGTAAAAAGCGTCTGCGACCTTTGACTAAATTGAGTTTTTATCTTGAAATTTAAAGTTCCACGTGAAGTGAAATACTTGGCATGTGTGGTAAGTTGGGTAATTTTTCTATAAACAATGAAGCTATCGCTAAATTTGAGTAGCAAGCAACTTAAAAATGACCCATTTTGCGTAAGCCCCATTTAAGAACTGTTCTAAGTTGTGACTAACATACTTTGAAGTAACACTCGCGTGTTAGCCTCTTGTTAGAAGCATTCTAAGCCTTGGTTAAGAACCAATGCACGAGTACTAACGCCCTAGACGCATCTTATTTTTGTTTCTAAGTGATGTCTTACATGTGTAGATTGAGTTAGAAGTTCACACTTTTGTAGTCATTTTCAGACTGTCAGTGGTAATGAAACTTTTGTTTTCTGATTCGGAATCCATTTTCGAAATACTCTGCAACGCAAGGTCCAATAACTTAATAATTTGAATAGAGAGCCCGTGACGTGGTGCCACGGACCAACTTCCAACGTTAACGCCCTCAAAACGTCGCTCGACGTCATGCCACGCACGTCGACAAAACGTCCTAGGCTTAAGATATAGTTCAACATGTCACTTTCGTAAGACTTACAATAATCCGTAAACACTTTAAATGAAATTACTAAAATCATAATCATCGTCATCACTTTTGCAAAGGTCATTTTTGTCGACATTTGATGTTGGCTCCGCACCTTTTCCGGGGTCATTTCGGAGTTCCATTTTTTTGTTGTGAAGTTTCTTTAACAAACTTTGGTTCAACAAAATCCGTAATATTATTTTCTCGTCTAATTGTTTTTGAAAGGTGTTTTTAGTAATGTTTGACATATATTTTTTGGTTTCTTCGTATTTTGGATTGTCAGGGTTTTTTTACTCTTTTAATTTTCCCTCCTGTATTTTCCGTCATTATTTTTAAATTTCTTCAATGATTGAAGCGTACACTGGGATTCCTCTTCTAAAACACATTTGAAAAGTTAAAGTTAATTTTGATATCCTTCATTATAATTCATCCACAAACAATTTCAATTTCAAACTTACTCGTTTACTAATTGATCCTTAAGTTCAATCACATGGAATTCTATAAAAATGTTGCATTACATGTGAATAACATAAAACAATATATAAGATAAAAAGATTTCCTTTAAAATAACACACTTTTTTCGCTAGCCATGATATGTTTCACGAATTTGACGAATTATCTACTCCAAAAGAGTCTTTTTGAAGTGGGGTTAGCAACAAGAGCTCTTTCCCTTTTATTATTTGAAGTAGTTTGACAATGTGAATTGTCAGTCTCGTGAAATGCTCAATGTTATTTATTATAGCATACTATAATAAATATGAAGCGTTTGAGACAGTTTCAATGTAAAAGTGAGATTATCCGAAAGTCATATTATCTCCATATTCTATGAATGAAATAATGAATTTACGATACCATAACAATGTGCAATACTTACAATGTATACCGCGCATTTAGCTTTTGTACTATCAGAAGAATCAGCTTTAAGCCAAGGTGCAAATTAAGCTTTCGATTCCCGTTCTTTTCGGAACTTTCGTACCCTTTTTTCTTAGTTACATACAGTGGCGGCGCCAGCATATAATTAGGTGTGGACTAAATGTTTTTCACAATTATGCGCCTCTAATTATTGTTAAAAAAATTAAAGTACTCTATTTTTAAATTGTTTTATTCGAAAAATGAAAGTCGTCCATTCGAAGACTTGCCAAACTCATCAGTAATGGTTGCCGTTTCTTCCATCAACTTATTGCTAAAATCTCGGTTGTTTGATAGAGTTGTTATATTCAATAGCCTTGACTGTTTCATGGTTGTGCGAAGATATGATTTTATTCTTTTCATAGAACTAAAACTTCTTTCGCTGCTGGCACTACTCACCGGAATACAAAGCACTAGTTCGAGATCCGGAAAGCAAAAGTCTCCCAGTGATAGAGGACGTTGATAGCAATTTATGATAAATTCATCTTTAGGATTCGGTGGCATTGACAACAAATTTTTGGAAACTGGTACCTGACCAGTTAAGGCATTGACCGGAATATTGAGTCAACTAAATATTTCTACAAAACCATCTTCCACGTTCACATCTAAAACAAATGGCTCTTGTAATCGGACTAAAAACCTTTGTTTCTCTTCTGAAAAGAACATATATAACTTCAAAATAATTTGACCTAATCTTTAGAGTTAAACTCATTGGTTTAGCGTGTTCGTCAACAGAGTCTCTATTTCCCGTACTACTTCATACGCTTTGGTCCCATTGAACCGAATTCCCATTCGACAGAAGGGGGATTTTTTTGGGGTCCCATTCGACCGAACGTAGCCAAAGGTGCGATTTTATTATAGTCCCATTGGGCCGAAATTCTATTGAACTGGAAGAAGACATACTGTGTGGTTTTGGATTAAATATATTTTTAATTTCACAACTTATTACTGTTAATATAAATGTGAGTTGAAAATGTATTACTGCACTTATTTTAACTACGTTTTAATTACGGCGAACCTCACCTCACCTCACCTCACCTACCCTAGCCTAACCTAACCTAACCTAACCTAACCTAACCCAACGTAACCTAACCTAAACTAACCCAACCCAACAAACCTTGTTTGGAGGTAAAAAGATTATTTATATGAGTATTAAAAGCCCGCCTCTTACCACGAACAATTTATTAGCAATAATAGAAATATTTTGGAAAAGATGTGAGATAATTAATTGGAGAATATTTTGGAAAAGGTTGCAGCTAATTAATAGGAGAATATTTTGGAAAAGGTGGCAGCTAATTAATAGGAAAATCTTTTGGAAAAGGTGGCAGCTAATTAAAAGGAGAATATTTTGGAAAATGCGGCAGCTAATTAGTAGGAGAATGTTTTGGAAAAGGTTGCAGCTAATTAATAGGAGAATATTTTGGAAAAGGTGGCAGCTAATTAATAGGAGAATGTTTTGGAAAAGGTGGTAGCTAATTAGTAGGAGAATGTTTTGGAAAAGGTTGCAGCTAATTAATAGGAGAATATTTTTAAAAAGGTGGCAGCTAATTAATAGGAAAATCTTTTGGAAAAGGTGGCAGATAATTAATAGGAAAATCTTTTGGAAAAGGTGGCAGCTAATTAATAGGAAAATCTTTTGGAAAAGGTGGCAGCTAATTAATAGGAAAATCTTTTGGAAAAGGTGGCAGCTAATTAATAGGAAAATCTTTTGGAAAAGGTGGCAGCTAATTAAAAGGAGCATATTTTGGAAAAGGTGTCAACGAATTATTGGAACCAAACCAAACCAAACCTAAAATAACCTAACCTAACCTGACCTGACCTAACCTAACCTAACCTGACCTAACCTAACCTGTCCTGACCTAGCCTGTCCTGACCTAACCTAACCTAACCTAACCTAACCTAACCTAACCCTAACCTAACCCTAACCTAACCCACCCGGAACCAAAATATTAAAATTTTAATTTAAAGACATTGATGGAACTACCATTAAGACTGTACTTCATTTTAAGCACAATTTGATTATTAATTCTATATATCTCTTGCCTTGAAAGGAATGAAAGTGAGCGTTTTAATTAGTATCTCGAAACATTTACTTTTAATATTATTAATATACCTTTCGGAGATTCGAACCAACAACCTATCGCTTCGCAGTCAAACATCGTATCCACTACACCACCGAATAGCTGACGGCTACAGTGTTTCAAGTTATATTCATGTATTTTTTAGGGGCATATTCGGACGATTGGGATTTCGGTCCATCGGGAATATAGCCATTGGGCTGGAAATCTAAAATCATTGCGGGATATTCGGTCGAATGGGATTTCGGTCCATTGGGAATTCGGTTGAAAGGAACGATACCCTTCATACTATATATCTTCTAAATTTTTTATGGTTCTCTGCGCCTTTTACTCTTATCTTTGTCACATGTGTTGTGGTATATGGATCAGGAACTGTAAAGTCAATTTTATTGGTCAAGATAACAGCATTCTTCCAAAATCTTTCGAAGGTTTCATCATTTCTCAATGTTTCTAAACTGTTGATTGTAGCGGTGCAAATTTGTACAGCTTTAATTAAATCTATTTTAGATTCTTGCAATTAAATTGATAGAATATTTTTTCAACCTAGAACTTTATTTAAAAACGCCAAAACAATTAACGTTGGAAAATATTTGAGTTGATTTATATATCCTTTGCATTCAGCCACGTCTTCCGGTTTCCCATTATCAACTATGTTCTCTGAAGCCAAGATCACAGCGTATAATCTGGTTCTGAAATATTGGATCCCTATTATTTACTAACCCATCTTGTATCACAGTTTTATGGCATTTTCAGGATATTTTTGCAACCAATTTCTTTCTGTCTAAAAAGTACGCGCTTCTTAAAACGGAATTTGATTGAAAGTTGTAAATATATATAAGTGAGAGGAAGAAAAGGGAGAGGGGGCGTCCCGACCGGAGATAAGAAAGAGGAAAGAGTTGAACTTTAATTTTCGCGGGCTTTTTGAGTGAAAAAAACAAGATAATTTTCGTGCACTTTGTACGCGTGATACATCAGATTATGCTGGATGGTAAGGTTCGGATTCGTAAAACAGAGGGGACGGTTTGCGGTCACAGTGCTTTCTAGTTTAGGCGAGGGGGTAACCACTACGTTAAATAGGTGTACATTTGGTTTCGTAATATTTGCAGTATGAAAAAAATACCGATAAGTAATGTGAAGAATATACTGAGAATATGAAGAGTATAATGATAATATTCGAAGTATTTCGCGAATCCTTACAAATATTAAGAATCTTAGTGTAATATTTTATAAAATCGAGAAGTTAACTCAACTTTCGCAGTATTTACAAGTGTCGGCGAACAATGGTATATGTTAAAAATGGTACATAGGCTGTTTTACCCACTCCCGAACTATACATTATAGCTCCTACTATATCCTTTATTTTGAAAATGTACTCTAAAAAAATCATAAAATTATTTAAATCCCCATTTTTTGAGGCTTATCTTCTGGGTCAGATTGTGAACTTCTGGTTAGCTGTAGGGCAAAATGCCTTGAGATGAATTTTGTGTGTGAATTCTACAATTGAAGATTAAATACGAGTGAATCGGTTAAGTAGAACCAGAGTTATTAAACCTTTTCTAGATTTTCTCATCTATTTTCCAATAGAAGAGTTTGGGAGACCACATAACGTTAAAGAGCGTCCAAAACTCTACAAGATCTGAAATTTTAACTTGGTTTCAATTTTGTTTTTCGGTTTCATTCTACTTTTGGGATAAAGTGACTTTACTAGGCCTACATGCCCAATGAGAGTTGAGGAAAAAGGAGGCCAAGAGGACCGCTACCAGTTTATTTCTTCCATTCAGGAAGGTGGCGAAATTAAGCCGAACGTCACAGAAGGAAAAATAATTTGAAATTGCGTTAATTAAAATGTTGGCCGTTGATAGCGTACTCTTTAGTATGGTAGAAGGTACTGGCTTACAAGATGTAATAGCAATTGGTGGGCCGTAGGTGCACGTACCGATGTCTTTGGAATAGAACATTGATTCCATTAAACTATGAAAGATTTTATGCCACAAATTGTATGTCCGGATATTAATCCAAAATATGTATGTCAACTTAATTTATAGTCTGGATTCAAAAACACTTTTTCGGTGGGGTGGAATTACTGAATTGACATGTACTTCAATTGACAATAAATGGTGCCTAAAAACAGCAATTCTTGGTTTTTTCGGTGACGAAGACAATTTTCAATAAAACGTTTGACCATGCTTCAAAATTTTCAAGTCGATGTCACCGAGGTATTTCAATGTCTTAGTTCTGTGAAGTCCTTTAAATGAATCTAAGAATTTCAAAGAAAACCTCTTACAAGAGGCTGGCTTATAGGTTAGGAAGTGTTGACATATTATATTTTCAAAATAGTTCATTTTATGGTAGTTTTATTATCCTGATGGTATTGAGGAATTGACGGTTAAAATTATGTTGAATAATATAAATTATATCAGGAGACTAGATTTTTGAAAATAGCTTTTATTGCGTAAATAATAGCTTAAATAGATGAAAACTTCAAATACCTGTAGAAGTGTTTGACTTCTATGACACCTATCCTTGAAGGGGCTGTTCGACTGTTTCACCTTGCCTACCGCCAGAGGTCTTTAGAGCCTTTTGATAAAAAAATTGTATGATCGGTGGATCAATTTTAGAAAAGGCTTAATCATGGATGAAATTCCTTCAAATTTCTGAAAAATGGGCTTACAAGTTTGTCATCAATGCTCCTGATAGAGCTGATTAAAAGAAATCGAAGAATTGTCGCTCCTTTTCTTAAATTCTGTTTTGTAGAGTTTGTAATTGCATCGAAATTTTACATCTTAAAGGTCTTTAGGTTCACAGAAATCTGAAATTACCTTGCAATTTGAACTTATATACAAGGTGGTCCAGAAAGGGTGGCTGGGCCGAAACAAGTTTTAGTCGAGTTTTACGCATGACCCGTTAAATTTCATTTAGAAGTATAAAAGATAATGACATATAAGTAGTCATCCATAGAACACTCTTTAGAGTGAAATCCCTTGAAACATTGAGTCAAAATCGACAATACAATTCACTGTACTTCGGTCCTGCAACCCTTGATACAAAAGCTATTCACCGAAATTGATTGATTTTTCAGAATGGAGACGTTATAAAGTCACTGAGGTCAATTCTCATGATGGCTAAAAGTGACATTCCTCTGCCAGAGGAAGATGCCATTGAGAAACTGAAACATCTAAGTGAGCTATGGAAGGCGCTCAGAATGACAGTAAAGCCATTGTGCGCCGAAGATCGAACTGTCTCTAAAGTCATTATCTTGCCAAAGGAATTATTCAAAAATCTTAGAAAAATTAAATATATTTGGTTTGGAACCTTTCGGACAAATCTTTCAATCTTTTCGAATCATATGAGAGAAGAAAGGTTTATGGTATCGGCTCTATTTCATCCGAGACGAAAACATTCATCTTTAAGTTTGAGAATTTTGCGAAGTCATATGGTCATATGTTAGTGTTTAATGGCAATTGGCTTATAATCATTGAAATGGTCATAGGCTACAATTTACTAGTACGGAGGGATGAATATCCAGATTTTCGCACAGTGAATGAGGATAAAGCCAAAGAATTTATCTTGATGCTCTTGATAAACATTTTTCAAGATAAAACGAATTCGGGAAACTAGTGAGAGGAAACAAGCTTCTCCCTGTTTGACGGCTTGGAAAGCCCACGAGAAATGTTCTCAATTTCATCTTCAAGAAAAATCTTCGATGTATATTTGAATGAGCGCATAGTGTTCACCAAAGAATCACAACAAAACAAAACCTTTGTCGTAGACTACTGGAGGGACAGAGAAATACCATTCCCAGGACTAGCAAAAATTGCTAGGAAATGTTTTCAAGAAATATTTCTTGGCAATAAAAAGAGCCACGTCAATCTAAATAGATCTAAACTATGTATACAAAATAAGCGACATGGTCTCACTTTTGACCCTAAAAGTTCAATTACAATAGCTTTTGCATAGTAAAGGACAAGAATGTATTTGTGTTCCTTTTACCGCAAATTGTAGCCCTCTCATTGGACGGGGACCGGAAACCTTTGTATAATCAACCTAAAAATACCAAAATTTTCTGTTTCGCACTACACTCTCTTCACTTCGACTTAACAGCCTGTCCGCCTGCCAACGGATCGCCAACACCCTCTTTGCCAGCCACCGGATCGCCAACACACCCTCTTCTCCTGCCAACGGATCGCCAACATCCTCTCCGCCAGCCACCGGATCGCCAACACCCTCTCCGCCTGCCACCGGATCGCCAACACCCTCTCCGCCTGCCACCGGATCGCCAACACCCTCTCCGCCAGCCACCGGATCGCCAACACCCTCTCCGCCAGCCATCGGATCGCCAACACCCTCTCCGCCTGCCACCTGATCGCCAACACACTCTCCGCCTGCCACCGGATCGCCAACACCCTCCCTCCTGCCACCGGATCGTCAACACCCTCTTCGCCTGCCACCGAATCGCCAACACCCTCTCCGCCTGCCACCGCATCGCCAACACCCTCTCCGCCTGCCACCGCATCGCCAGCACCCAATTTGCCTGCCACCGCATCGTCAGCGCCCATTTTTCCTGCCACCGCATCGCCAGCACCCAATTTGCCTGCCATCGCATCGCCAGCACCCATTTTACCTGCCATCGCATCGCCAGCACCCATTTTACCTGCCATCGCATCGCCAGGACCCATTTTACCTGCCACCGCATCGCCAGCACCCAATATCCCTGCCACCGCATCGCCAGCACCCATTTTGCCTGCCACCGCATCGCCAGCACCCATTTTGCCTGCCACCGCATCGACAGCACCCATTTTGCCTGCCACCGCATCGCCAGCACCCATTTTACCAGCCACCGCATCGCCAGCACCCATTTTACCAGCCACCGCATCGCCAGCACCCATTTTACCTGCCACCGCATCGCCAACATCTTCTTCGCCCGCCACCGGATCGCCAACACCCTCTTCGCCTGCCAACGGATCGCCAACATCTTCTTCGCCCGCCACCGGATCGCCAACACCCTCTTCGCCTGCCAACGGATCGCCAACACCCTCTTCTCCTGCCAACGCATCGCCAGCACCCAATTTGCCTGCCACCGCATCGCCAGCACCCATTTTGCCTGCCACCGCATCGCCAGCACCCAGTTTGCTTGCCACCGCATCGCCAGCACCCATTTTACCAGCCACCGCATCGCCAGCACCCATTTTACCTGCCACCGGATCGCCAACATCTTCTTCGCCCGCCACCGGATCGCCAACACCCTCTTCGCCAGCCACCGGATCACCAACACCCTCTTCTCCTGCCAACGGATCGCCAACATCCTCTCCGCCAGCCACCGGATCGCCAAAACCCTCTCCGCCTGCCACCGGATCGCCAACACCCTCTCCGCCTGCCACCGGATCGCCAACACCCTCTCCGCCAGCCATCGGATCGCCAACACACTCTCCGTCTGCCACCTGATCGCCAACACACTCTCCGCCTGCCACCGGATCGCCAACACACTCTCCGCCTGCCACCGGATCGCCAACACCCTCCCGCCTGCCACCGGATCGCCAACACCCTCTTCGCCTGCCACCGGATCGCCAACACCCTCTCCGTCTGCCACCCTCATCGCCTGCCTCCGCATCGCCAGCACCCAATTTGCCTGCCACCGCATCGCCAGCACCCATTTTGCCTGCCACCGCATCGCCAGCACCCAATTTGCCTGCCATCGCATCGCCAGCACCAATTTTACCTGCCACCGCATCGCCAACATCTTCTTCGCCCGCCATCGGGTCGCCAGCACCCATTTTACCTGCCACCGCATCGCCAGCACCCATTTTGCCTGCCACCGCATCGCCAGCACCCATTTTGCCTGCCACCGCATCGCCAGCTCCCATTTTTCCTGCCACCGCATCGCCAGCACCCATTTTGCTTGCCACCGCATCGCCAGCACCCATTTTACCAGCCACCGCATCGCCAGCACCCATTTTACCTGCTACCGCATCGCCAGCACCCAATTTGCCTGCCACCGCATCGCCAGCACCCATTTTACCTGCCACCGGATCGCCAGCCTCCATTTTCCCTGCCACCGGATCGCCAGCCTCCATTTTCCCTGCCACCGGATCGCCAGCCTCCATTTTCCCTGCCACCGGATCGCCAGCCTCCATTTTCCCTGCCACCGGATCGCCAGCCTCCATTTTCCCTGCCACCGGATCGCCAGCCTCCATTTTCCCTGCCACCGGATCGCCAGCCTCCATTTTCCCTGCCACCGGATCGCCAGCCTCCATTTTCCGTGAGACCGGATCGCCAGCCTCCATTTTCCCTGCCACCGCATCGCCAGCACCCATTTTGCCTGCCACCGCATCGCCAGCACCCATTTTGCTTGCCACCGCATCGCCAGCACCCATTTTACCAGCCACCGCATCGCCAGCACCCATTTTACCTGCCACCGGATCGCCAACATCTTCTTCGCCCGCCACCGGATCGCCAACACCCTCTTCGCCAGCCACCGGATCACCAACACCCTCTTCTCCTGCCAACGGATCGCCAACATCCTCTCCGCCAGCCACCGGATCGCCAAAACCCTCTCCGCCTGCCACCGGATCGCCAACACCCTCTCCGCCTGCCACCGGATCGCCAACACCCTCTCCGCCAGCCATCGGATCGCCAACACACTCTCCGTCTGCCACCTGATCGCCAACACACTCTCCGCCTGCCACCGGATCGCCAACACACTCTCCGCCTGCCACCGGATCGCCAACACCCTCCCGCCTGCCACCGGATCGCCAACACCCTCTTCGCCTGCCACCGGATCGCCAACACCCTCTCCGTCTGCCACCCTCATCGCCTGCCTCCGCATCGCCAGCACCCAATTTGCCTGCCACCGCATCGCCAGCACCCATTTTGCCTGCCACCGCATCGCCAGCACCCAATTTGCCTGCCATCGCATCGCCAGCACCAATTTTACCTGCCACCGCATCGCCAACATCTTCTTCGCCCGCCATCGGGTCGCCAGCACCCATTTTACCTGCCACCGCATCGCCAGCACCCATTTTGCCTGCCACCGCATCGCCAGCACCCATTTTGCCTGCCACCGCATCGCCAGCTCCCATTTTTCCTGCCACCGCATCGCCAGCACCCATTTTGCTTGCCACCGCATCGCCAGCACCCATTTTACCAGCCACCGCATCGCCAGCACCCATTTTACCTGCTACCGCAACGCCAGCACCCAATTTGCCTGCCACCGCATCGCCAGCACCCATTTTACCTGCCACCGGATCGCCAGCCTCCATTTTCCCTGCCACCGGATCGCCAGCCTCCATTTTCCCTGCCACCGGATCGCCAGCCTCCATTTTCCCTGCCACCGGATCGCCAGCCTCCATTTTCCCTGCCACCGGATCGCCAGCCTCCATTTTCCCTGCCACCGGATCGCCAGCCTCCATTTTCCCTGCCACCGGATCGCCAGCCTCCATTTTCCCTGCCACCGGATCGCCAGCCTCCATTTTCCCTGCCACCGGATCGCCAGCCTCCATTTTCCGTGAGACCGGATCGCCAGCCTCCATTTTCCGTGCCACCGGATCGCCAGCCTCCATTTTCCCTTCCACCGGATCGCCAGCCTCCATTTCCCCTGCCACCGGATCGCTAGCCCCCATTTTGTCTGCCATCGGATCGCCAGCACCCATTTTGCCTGTCACCGGATCGCCAGCCTCCATTTTGCCTACCACCGGATCGTCAGCACCCATTTTGCCTGCCACCGCATCGCCAGCACCCATTTTGCCTGCCACCGCATCGCCAGCACCCAATTTACCTGCCATCGCATCGCCAGCACCCATTTTACCTGCCACCGCATCGCCAACATCTTCTTCGCCCGCCATCGGGTCGCCAGCACCCATTTTACCTGCCACCGCATCGCCAGCACCCATTTTGCCTGCCACCGCATCGCCAGCACCCATTTTGCCTGCCACCACAACGCCAGCTCCCATTTTTCCTGCCACCGCATCGCCAGCACCCATTTTGCTTGCCACCGCATCGCCAGCACCCATTTTACCAGCCACCGCATCGCCAGCACCCATTTTACCTGCCACCGGATCGCCAGCCTCCATTTTCCCTGCCACCGGATCGCCAGCCTCCATTTTCCCTGCCACCGGATCGCCAGCCTCCATTTTCCCTGCCACCGGATCGCCAGCCTCCATTTTCCCTGCCACCGGATCGCCAGCCTCCATTTTCCCTGCCACCGGATCGCCAGCCTCCATTTTCCCTGCCGCCGGATCGCCAGCCTCCATTTTCCCTGCCGCCGGATCGCCAGCCTCCATTTTCCCTGCCACCGGATCGCCAGCCTCCATTTTCCCTGCCACCGGATCGCCAGCCTCCATTTTCCGTGAGACCGGATCGCCAGCCTCCATTTTCCGTGCCACCGGATCGCCAGCCTCCATTTTCCCTTCCACCGGATCGCCAGCCTCCATTTCCCCTGCCACCGGATCGCTAGCCCCCATTTTGTCTGCCATCGGATCGCCAGCACCCATTTTGCCTGTCACCGGATCGCCAGCCTCCATTTTGCCTACCACCGGATCGTCAGCACCCATTTTGCCTGCCACCGGATGGCAGCACCTATTTTCCCTGCCACCGGATCGTCAACATCTTCTTCGCCTGCCACCGGATCGCCAGCCTCCATTTTCCCTGCCACCGGATCGCCAGCCTCCATTTTCCCTGCCACCGGATCGCCAGCCTCCATTTTCCCTTCCACCGGATCGCCAGCTCCCATTTTTCCTGCCACCGCATCGCCAGCACCCATTTTGCTTGCCACCGCATCGCCAGCACCCATTTTACCAGCCACCGCATCGCCAGCACCCATTTTACCTGCCACCGGATCGCCAGCCTCCATTTTCCCTGCCACCGGATCGCCAGCCTCCATTTTCCCTGCCACCGGATCGCCAGCCTCCATTTTCCCTGCCACCGGATCGCCAGCCTCCATTTTCCCTGCCACCGGATCGCCAGCCTCCATTTTCCCTGCCACCGGATCGCCAGCCTCCATTTTCCCTGCCGCCGGATCGCCAGCCTCCATTTTCCCTGCCGCCGGATCGCCAGCCTCCATTTTCCCTGCCACCGGATCGCCAGCCTCCATTTTCCCTGTCACCGGATCGCCAGCCTCCATTTTCCGTGAGACCGGATCGCCAGCCTCCATTTTCCGTGCCACCGGATCGCCAGCCTCCATTTTCCCTTCCACCGGATCGCCAGCCTCCATTTCCCCTGCCACCGGATCGCTAGCCCCCATTTTGTCTGCCATCGGATCGCCAGCACCCATTTTGCCTGTCACCGGATCGCCAGCCTCCATTTTGCCTACCACCGGATCGTCAGCACCCATTTTGCCTGCCACCGGATGGCAGCACCTATTTTCCCTGCCACCGGATCGTCAACATCTTCTTCGCCTGCCACCGGATCGCCAGCCTCCATTTTCCCTGCCACCGGATCGCCAGCCTCCATTTTCCCTGCCACCGGATCGCCAGCCTCCATTTTCCCTTCCACCGGATCGCCAGCCTCCATTTCCCCTGCCACCGGATCGGTAGCCCCCATTTTGTCTGCCATCGGATCGCCAGCACCCATTTTGCCTGTCACCGGATCGCCACCGCATCGCCAACACCCACTTCGCCTGCCACCGGATTGCCAACCCCTTTTTGCCTGCCCCCGGATCGCCACCGCATCGCCAGCACCCATTTTGCCCGCCACCGCATCGCTAGCACCCATTTCGCCTGCCACCGGATCGCCAACACCCATTTCGCCCGCCACCGGATCGCGAACACCCATTTCGCCTGCCACCGGATCGCCAAAGATCCAGGAAATGACACCGAACGATTTTTAAATTAAATTAGTTTGAAATTTCATGGATTATTTTAAATAACGACCTCCGATCAATCGCGTAGCGCCGTGCCTATTTATTAACAATTTTTCTTCTTCGCCTGCCACCGGATCGCTAGCCCCCATTTTGTCTGCCATCGGATCGCCAGCACCCATTTTGCCTGTCACCGGATCGCCAGCCTCCATTTTGCCTACCACCGGATCGTCAGCACCCATTTTGCCTGCCACCGGATGGCAGCACCTATTTTCCCTGCCACCGGATCGTCAACATCTTCTTCGCCTGCCACCGGATCGCCAGCCTCCATTTTCCCTGCCACCGGATCGCCAGCCTCCATTTTCCCTGCCACCGGATCGCCAGCCTCCATTTTCCCTTCCACCGGATCGCCAGCCTCCATTTCCCCTGCCACCGGATCGGTAGCCCCCATTTTGTCTGCCATCGGATCGCCAGCACCCATTTTGCCTGTCACCGGATCGCCACCGCATCGCCAACACCCACTTCGCCTGCCACCGGATTGCCAACCCCTTTTTGCCTGCCCCCGGATCGCCACCGCATCGCCAGCACCCATTTTGCCCGCCACCGCATCGCTAGCACCCATTTCGCCTGCCACCGGATCGCCAACACCCATTTCGCCTGCCACCGGATCGGCAACACCCATTTCGCCTGCCACCGGATCGCCAAAGATCCAGGAAATGACACCGAACGATTTTTAAATTAAATTAGTTTGAAATTTCATGGATTATTTTAAATAACGACCTCCGATCAATCGCGTAGCGCCGTGCCTATTTATTAACAATTTTTCTTCTTCGCCTGCCACCGGATCGCCAGCCTCCATTTTGCCTGCCCCCGGATCGCCACCGCATCGCCAACACCCACTTCGCCTGCCACCGCATCGCCAACACCCACTTCGCCTGCCACCGCATCGCCAACACCGATTTCGCCTGCCACCGGATCGCCAACACTCATTTCGCCTGCCACCGCATCGCCAACATCTTCTTCGCCCGCCACCGCATCGCCAACATCTTCTTCGCCCGCCACCGCATCGCCAACATCTTCTTCGCCCGCCACCGCATCGCCAACATCTTCTTCGCCCGCCACCGCATCGCCAACATCTTCTTCGCCCGCCACCGCATCGCCAACATCTTCTTCGCCCGCCACCGCATCGCCAACATCTTCTTCGCCCGCCACCGCATCGCCAACATCTTCTTCGCCCGCCACCGCATCGCCAACATCTTCTTCGCCCGCCACCGCATCGCCAACATCTTCTTCGCCTGCCACCGCGTGGAGCACGTTCCAAACTTTGTGCTGCGCTTTAAATTTGAGGATCTAAAAATTGAGTTTTTATATCTATTGTAGCCCTTTTGTTTTGTATTTGATATATTTATTTTCGTTATTAGTGTATTTTGATATCTATTGTAGTTAAGTACTTCAAAACCATTCCCCTTTTGTTTTGAATTTGATATATTTTTTTATCAGTGTATTTTGATATCTATTGTACTGAAGTACTTCAAAACCATTCCCCTTTTGTTTTGTATTTGATATGTTTTTTTCGTTATTAGTGCATTTTCATATCTATTGTAGTTAGGTACTTCAAAACCATTCCTCTATTGTTTTGTATTTGATTTTTTTTGTTATTAGTGTTTTTTAATATCTATTGTAGTTAAGTAATTCAAACCATTCCCTTTTTTATATTTCGCAGTGAAAGTATTATTGTTGTCGTGTTCTTTTGAATTGTATTATTTGTGACGATATTCAAAGTTTATAAAGTGTTCTAAATCATGGAAGAACAGTACAGTGTGAATTGTAGGTCAGAGGTTAAAAGAGATACGAAGATACGTGTTATAAGTTCGTTTTTGTTTTTCGATCTGCAGTTGAGATTAAACTTTATTCATTAAATGTAAAATTGCAATCGATAAATAAATAAATTTCAATTGTACAATTTAAGGTGTTACGATGCAATATTTAAATGTTTAAATATCATTTGCCACCTGTAGCATTTTCGGATATTTATTGTTATTTAATTGATGGATTATCAACCTTTTCAAAGGATCAACTCAAGAATTTAAAAAAGTTAACAGGGTATAATCAGTTTGTAAGTGGCTTTCTGAGAGACGTAAGTGTCAAAACATTCAACACATTCGTACTAGTCAAAGGCACTGTAAGTACCATAGCCCCTTTTTGGTTTAGTACATGCATAATGTTCAATATAATTACGCATTCTAGATAATGCGTTCGCAAAGGCAAAACGAACCACCACTCAAACCGTGGATATTTGTTGATGGAAATAATTCAACTATTTTGTACAGCCACTGAAATTGCTTGGCAGGATCAGATGAATCATTTTCTCGTGTGGCAGCTATTTTATTAATTTATTTTATATTGATTATGCCGTAAGATTTAGAGAAAAAAACTGTAACTGGTGAAAAAGCATATTGGGCAGTGCCTATTATGAGGGATGTTTTTTATGTGCCAATTGCCGACATGAATCTTGATTCTGCCGTAGCTAGAAAAAAGTCTTAACAATGTATTATCTACCGATGAGGCTACTTTGCTGGACGCTGGTGCAAATTGCTCAAATTCAACCAAGAAAAGATAATAAAAAACAGAACCCCTTAATACATCTGGTGTGATATACAAAATCCCATGTGGAACATGTGGAAAAATGTATATTGGTGAAACAGAACGTAAATTAGTAGATTGAATTAAAGAACACAAAAGAGATTATATAAAAACGTCTTGGTTTGGACCAAGGCCGAAAAAACAAACGATATGTGTGAGGTTTATCAATTGACTGAAGTTTCAGATATTGAAATTTTTTTCTAGTTCTTTTTATCCACTCAATCCTTAATCAATATTTAATTCAATCAACTGATTTTACTGTTAATCGATCTAGTCCCTCTAAATTAATTGCAAAAATTACTTATCTACGCTTTTTCAAGAACAATTACATTTTCGAAAACATTTTCTCATGAAATTAATTGTTCTTGAAAAAGCGTAGATATGTAATTTTTTCAATTAATTTAGAGGGACTAGATCGATCAACAGTAAAATCAGTTGATTGAATTAAATATTGATTAAGGATTGAGTGGATAAAAAGAACTAGAAAAAAATTTCAATAGCTGAAACTTCAGTCAATTGATAAACCTCACACATATCGTTTGTTTTTTCGGCCTTGGTCCAAACCAAGACGTTTTTATATAATATCTGTCACTTCAGTCTTAATGTAATTAAATTTTGAATAATAATGTTTTCTTTACCGTCATACATTTGCACTCTAAAATATAATGGTGCATTCAAACACCATATATGCTGTTTTTTCCAGTGCCGTAAAAGACATCATTTAGGGTGTACTTTAACCCCATTTCTATGATCAATTCACGCCATTTACTAACATTATTTGCAAGTATTAAGGAAATATTAAGCATTTATGCACCATTTACAGTGGCTTTTAACATATTTTTTAGACAATCTATTGAACTTCTAATATTACTTAGTTTAATGGTTTTAAAAGTAGGGAAAAAGTACGCTACCTATGTCACCTTGTTAAACCAAGTGAAGTGAAATAATTGTTAAATATATATTATAACCACTACACCATAGACACGTGGTAAGTCTAAGTTTTCCAAGAGATCTAACTAATTATTATGTCCAATCAAGATTAAAACATGTATCTACCTGGGCTCGAACCTGGGACTTTCCGCGTGTGAAGCGGGCGTGATAACCACTACACCATAGATACGTGGTGATACTGAGTTTTCCAAGAGATCTAGCTAATTCTTTTACCCAATCACGATGGTCAAAACATGTATCTACCAGGGCTTGAACCTGGGACCTTCCGCGTGTGAAGCGGACGTGATAACCACTGCACTATAGATACGCGGTAGCACTGAGTTTTCCAAGAGATCTAGCTAATTCTTATGTCCAATCACGATGGTCAGTACATGTATCTACCAGGGCTCGAACCTGGGACCTACCGCGTGTGAAGCGGACGTGATAACCACCACTCTACAGATACGTAGTGACACTGAGTTTTCCAAGAGATCTAGCTAATTATTATGTCCAATCACTATTAAAGTCAGCTATTTGCGTCCATATGGTACTATTTATTATCACGATATATATATATGACGAGCAAATTGTCTTACATGTCCTTCACCTGGAAGTTGTTTTAGATGAGGGTACTACATTACAAGTTTTTTTAGCGATGTGCATATGATAAGGATACCTAAAATGTTTATTTTTAATCTATTATAGTTTTAATTAAATCAGCTATCTACTTACAAGCCGTATCGTTCTATACAATCACTATATAATACGCTTAATAGCTCCTTGTTTATAACTAACCCAAAAAATGGCATTTTCTGACCCTTTCGTTCCCCCTGATCACACTTGGTCACGCTTTCTAAGACCCCTCCCCTGAAAACCACGTCACATTTCTTTAACCCCCCCAACGGACTATTATTTGTCTTAATTTACCAATTTAATTTGATTAATTTAAAAAGAGATTCTTTCTTCTTTTCCACTTAGAAATTTTTTACTCGACTTGAAAGTCAAAGTTCATTTCCGTTTTCAGCTTTTATGAATATCGTTTGCCACTGATTGAGCTTTAGAACTACGTGCTTCTTTATAACCATCCAAAATATTTCCAAAAAGCTTAGTTAAAGAGGCACACTTAATAGTTTTCGACATTGTCACTTGAAAACCTTAAGCTAATCGAGCTTGGGATTCAGATTTTAAAAATTTACGAAAGAACCAAAACCATTTAAATCTGATGAATGATCCGATTCTTCCTTGCTAATGCTAGTGGCGAATATGCAGTGACATTGGAGAGTTTAAGCTGACACTGCATTTAGCAGTCCTTATGCGTACGTGTAGCTAGTTCTACAGAGAACGGGTCTCTTTATTTTAAATACGCTGTTTAAATTTACTACACGTACGAGTAAGTAGGTGATCATTGCATACAATTTCTACTATTTAGGCGATGATGGAATAAATATTTTGTTAAATTATTGTGGAAGTCGTTCTCACGGTGGACTTTAAAACGTTGTGTTTTTTTCTTCTATAACAAAAGGGTCAATCGACCTCTTACTGACTTCGTAATAAAATTAATTTCAAATGTGACGTCACACATCGAAGGACCCTTCCCTCCCCCCTCGTCACGGACCGTCACAACCTTACAAACCCCCTCCCCCCATAAGAGTGTGACGTAGTTTATGGACGGTCCCTTTCTAGATATTTCAGGTATCTCTGGCAATATATAAACCAGGGCAAAATAGGTTCTTGACATGTGTTCCACGTTCTGAGGTAAATTCTCAGCTACCCTTAATTACATTATCATTAATGCAAAGGGTTTGCTACTATCGATTTTGCCATTGAATAGAATTATAGTTATACTAATTTGACGTACCAAGATATTTGTGCTTTGTCCTTTTGTGAATCATTATCATTGTCCGTATTTTCTTCCATTAAGACAAGATTTTCCTGAAATAAAACAAAAATTAAAAATAACATGATTTTCTCTCAAAGGTGTTTGGCATTAAAATTAGAGCAGCTTTCTATTACACAGCTGGTCTGGAAAAGAAAATTATCTTGTAGAATAGAGAGCTTTCAGTTGGAGGAGGAGCTGAGCCTTGTGACATAATTTACGCTGCCATATTGGTGGTGGGTTTAAAGCGGGAATGAAGCTGAGACCACCCAATATGGCTACCAGAACAGTGGTAAGACTTGGAGGGTGTGAAGTACTATCCCACCTGTAAGGTCTCTATAGGCCATTTGGGAAATTACACCAGTAGGGGATGACAATTACAATACGAGAAGGGTGTGACGTGAGTTCAAACTTCAAAGTTAAAACTGTTGGCTCTCTATTATAGCCTCAAATGAGCTATATACTCTACAGTTTTAGCCTGTATGAAGTGCCAAAAATTTAATTTCCTCTTTGTTGATAATAAGATATCTTATACCATACCTGCTCAGCATTACCAACGTTCTTACTGGAAGGGCTCCCTTTGACATAAGCTTCTTCAACGGTATTCGTTCTCGATATCTTTTTTTCTGGTGTTTCTTCACCATCTGTTGAGATATTTCTTTTTTTTCAACAACAATTTGATAGAAAAATTTATCAAGACTGAAAGATTACTAAAACCCACCAATTTGGCTGCCAAAACCTTGGAAGGGTATAGAGTACGACTCTTTCAACTGAAAACTCTCTAGAAATATGTTCGTGAAGTCAGACCCTCTTATCCCTTGTCTCGATTATTCTGGTGACCATATTGGAAGTCGTCAGCTTTGGCAATACAATTTGGACTATCAATATTTACGTTAGTGATTTTAGTCTGGCTAGCGTGCCAAACTAGAACCGGCTATTTGAAAACAAGATTCGTCTATAAAGGTAAGCACCATGCTTGAGAAATTGCCTTATTCCAGCTTGTATAGTAACTTATTAAATTACTAAACAATAGTATTAAAGCTTTCACTTACGGCCCTAGTAACCAAGGTGGGTTAACCCATCGATTTGGGTCAAAAAATGTTTTGGGTCAAAAATCTTGGTTTGGGTTGATTTTTGGTAGTAACCACCTCTTTGTTTCTCAAGGTTAGGGTTACTTTTAACCCAAACCCTAACCCACCGAAATCGGTGGGTTAGGGTTAGAAATTGGTGGGTTAGGTTCAGAATCAAGCATAGATATATATACGGGTCTAGATACCCTACTGAATCGGGGAAAATACGGAGATGACAGCTAGCAGTCGACGCGATTTTCCCGGGGGAAGATACCTAGTGCGCCATCTATCGCTGAACTTTAAAGCTAAAAAATATGATAAATAACTTTTGCCAGCGGGCGTGCTGATGCTTTGCAATTGTATTTGGTAGTTATAATGTTATTATTTGTTTTCGAGGTGGTAAACAAACTTTTAATCATACTTATGAAAAGATATTGCTTTTTCAGAAGTTGATAAATTATGACAATGTGTGAAAGAACAACTGTTAACCATCTTTAATGCCTTATTTCACTAACATTTCATTAAAAAAACTACTTCTTTTACATAAAAACTATTTATTTCACTTAAGAACATAATTACACGTATAAAGGAGATCAAAACTACGTAAAGCTATTTGAAAAGTTAAGCCTAATTTGAATTTCCCGCTCTTTTCATATTCGAATTTCCCGCGCTTTCCATATTCGAATATTTCGTTTTTTTGTTTCTTGAATCTCTCAATAGATGGCGTTTGGATCTAATTCCCCCGCCGTAAAGCGTCGACTGCTAGTTCTCACCTCCGCATTTTTTAAAGGGCCTAACAGAGGGGAAGTGTATCTAGAACCGTATATATATCTATGGAATCAAGGTGAATAGTATTTAAAAATGGCGGCTGATCTTTATCAAGACTTTCTAGATTCACAATTTTTTGACGATTTGGACGAAATTCGCAGGCCAAGAAAGGTTTTTCCCAATCGTAGAAACGATTTAGAAATTTTAGATAATTATTCGTTTTTGCAACGATACCGGTTACCAAAAAACGTAGTTGAAGAACTTGTAGTTAAACTTAGGCCTAGCTTGGTTTTCAAAAGTGAACTGAACAATGCAATGAGCCCAACTCAACAGTTACTTTTAGCATTAAGATTCTACGCGACGGGTTCTTTTCAAACAACTTGTGGGACCTCAATGAAGCATCCCAGAAGACTTGCAGTAATGTAATAAAAAGAGTATGCGCCGCGTTAGCCCAATTACGCCAAGATTACATATACTTGCCGACGACAGAGGAAGAACGACGAGAGGTAAGTGAAACATATTCCACGTGAATATCAATTACCCCTATTGTTGAATTGTTCTAATTTAAATAAATAAAACATTTGCAAATAGGTTGCAGAGGATTTTTTTAATATGAGCGGCTTTCCAGCCACAGTAGGAGCAATTGACCGCACCCACGTAAAAATTCAATCCCCGGGCGGAGAAAATGCAGAGCGTTTTAGGAACAGGAAGGCTACGTTTCACTAAACGTACAGACCGTCAGCGATTCCAATCTGCATATGATGGATATAGTGGCGAGATGGCCAGGTAGTTCGCATGACAGCACAATTCTTGACAATTCAGTTCTGAGAGCCAAGTTCGAAACTGGTCGTATTCCACAAGGATATCATTTGTTGGAGGATAGTGGATACGCTTGTAGAACATATATGATGACTCCCCTACTTGAAGCGAGGACCCTCGGTGAGAAACGCTACAACAGCAGTCAAATAGCTGGTAGAAATCCAGTTGAGCGGGGTGTGGAAAAGACTATTCCCATGTTTGTCTATTGGCTTACGTGTAGATCTTCAAACCTCAATGGACATTGTAATAGCAACTGCTTTGCTTTTTAATGTTGCTTTAAGTAACGGAGAATTGCCGCAAGATGTGAATGTTAATTTGGCAAAGCCACATGCTGACAACTAACCTGCGCCTCAAGTGAGGAATTAAGCTGGATTTGCAAAACGAAGTGTGTTAATTTGGATAAAAGGAGCCTTCGGCATTGTTCCTTTGGCATTTTAACATTGATATTAATATGTATATAACTTTATATTTAAAAATGAACTATTGCAAAAACTGTTAACTGAAACTTTTAATGATAGTGTTTTTTACATTTTAACGTTGATATTAATATGTATATAACTATATATTTATATTTAAAAATGAACTATTGCAAAAAATGTTAACTGAAACTTTTAATTTTAGTGGTTTTTACGTTTCAGATGTATTACGGTTCATGTTTAAAGATGAAGGATTAGTATCGAGAATATCTCAAATCTTAGACATCATGCACACTTTAAGTTTATGCTCTACTTCAAAAGCTTCTGCTTTTCTTTTTAAAAAGTCACTTTTTACCTTAGCATGCTCTACTAAAGCCTCTGCGGCTAGAAACTTTGGGTGACAGTCATTCTCTTTCCTTTTCGGATGGGAAGGTGGCGCCATCCCACGGCGCCTACCGTTCCACGTTGCAAAAATGCCTTTAGTTCCACTGGAAGCTGAATTTTTGAAGGTAGATCCGCTACCTTGGGTTTTCATCCAAAACAACCGTTGGAATATTGGAGGATGATCCGCAAGTTTGTGTTGTTTCTGCAGTAGGAACATTCGAGGTGGATCGGTTACCTTGTGTTTTTTTCCCAGAAACAACCGTTGGAACATCACTCGATCCGTGACTAGTAGTTGCTTCATCATCAATGTCTGTAGCGTTATTAGTTGCTGTTGCATCAGGTGACTCAGGTCGTGCTCCATAAGTAGGCAATGTTGACGTTGAATTGGCAATAGGTGGTTCAATAACCTTGACAGATATTTTTCAATTATAAAACCAGCTTTATGGCATGCCATCTCTTTGTCACCAGAATTGTTAAATTAAGTATGGCTATTTTCTGTGGGGTGCCAAGAAATGGTAATCTATAATTGGGTAACTACTTCCGCCCACGCAGAAAGGAACTTTGAAGTTTGGATCCTATTCTGTAACTTTCTCATACATTATCATAAAGTGCAACGCCCTTGTGAGGTTTTCACTTTCCCAATTGTCATATGAGAGCGTACAAAAATTGCAAAAGTTTGTCCTTCTTTCCCATAAAATTTCACCTCAGGATTTTGCCCAATATCAATTTTTTACCAAACATAAAGCTAACAACTCGCGTAATAAAGCCAAAAAGCGCTTACAAAATAAGGTTCATGGACATAAATTGACACCCGTAATTTTGCCTGATTTGAGAACTTAACAGCTCTGACAGAAAGAGACACTCTATTAATAGCAAGATTTAATAAAATACCAACATCGTAAACAACTCCTCCAGATTCTATGGTTGCGGAAGTTGTGGTAGCCACAGGATTCTCGTTGTTTAAAAATTCGACTGCAACAATATTAAAATCAGTTTCTTTCACATAATATATTGTTAAAATATTTAGTCCTCTATTTACTTACAATGATATCCACTATACCTGTGATAAGCCATTCAACTGTCATGACGAGTTGAACGCCCACATCCCGGAACACTTTCAAGATCCCGACTCCCTAGATGAGCTAGAAGAACCAGGATATCCACGACTTTATGGATACGACGAAAGTGGATAATACACAACCAATCACCACGACACTTGACGCACCCATACCAGATCAACTAGAGGAGTTGAACGTATTACATTATGCAATCTTCTGTGCTAAATTTACACCAGCAGCGGTGGAAACCGATGTAGACCTTTATGTAGAAAAGTATCTTAAAGATTAATTAGCTCAGGAACGAGGGGTAAAATGGTATTTAACTGCTCGAGTGCGTTACACGCGTGAATTGGGGAATTCGGAACTGGATGTTGAATGTTTAATTTATCATAGGACTCGAATTCTCTCCATTCTAACACCCGACGTTATTCCGGGACAAATAGATTTAGGGGTTTTTAACTTTAAAACGTTTAATTAAGGAGTATGAATCGCAAGGTATTGGTTGGGTATTAGATAGAATTATGTTCATTCAAGTTAATATTATAGCATATATAGCATTACGTGGGGGGGCGTATTTCGAAACCCCTAAAACCTAGCCTCTAAAAAAGCGCTTCTTAATGTAAAAAACGCGGAGAATAACTGTTTCCTGTGGTCGATTTTAGCCCATTTACATCTTGTCAGTTATACTAATAACCCTAAACGTGTTAAGAAGTATCTTCAATTTTAAAACGAGTTAGACCTGACAGGGATTAAATTCCCCGTAGAAGTAAATGAAAGGGTGTTGGAAAAGTTCAAGCACTTAAATGATTTATCAGTTAATATCTTTGGCTATGAAAATGAGGTTTTCCCACTCTACATTAGCTCAAACAGAGTCGACGAATCACGTCAAATAGATTTGCTGCTACTAACCCAGGGGGAAAAGAAGCATTTTTGTTTCACCGTAATTTAAGCCGTCTTATGTCGTTGATAACCACACATAACGGTAGGGCCTTTTACTGCCGTTATTGACTTCATCGATTCTCCGGTAGTGCTAATGCCGAAAGCAACCACAAAGAACACGTTTAAGAATGCAGGATACATGGACCGCAAAAGATCGAAATGCCAGCAAAAGAACCCATCCTAGAGTTTAAAAACATCGCCTGGCAACAAAAAGTAAGTTCATTTTACTAGTTTTACCTAAATAACAGATTAAACACGTGTTAGGAATACGATGTAAAATTCACTGCATTAGATTAATGTTCACTATTATATTCTTCCAGGTTAAATCCGTTATCTATGCAGATATTGAGTTGATCCTATGCAAAATACCTCGATGATATCCGGACGTTAACCTCTCCTCTATCACAAAAACTTCGCAACACATAGCTTGCGGGTTCAATTACGTGATCGTGGGACAGGATGGTTCAGTATCAAAACCTGTGACGTACCGAGGGATGGATGCTGCGGAAATGTTTTTGCGAAACCTTGAGGATGATATTATCCAGGAGAAAATTAAAGCTATCGTACCCATGAACTTATCTACCTCCGAGATGGAGGAATTTTCATCCGCTCAATTATGTTATCTTTGCGGGAAGGCGTTCACCCCCGATGACTGCAAAGTTCGAGCCCACGACCACACGGACGGAGCCTACAGGCGAGCGGCTCATAGTTCCTGTAACTTGAAGTTGAAGACTTTGAAATTCGTTCCCGTGTTTATGCACAACCTCTCCCGCTACGACGCTTATCTCATTATGGACAAAATCGGGCTCTTTAAGAGAGAGCAAATTAAGTGCATCCCGACTAATTCCGAAACCTGGCTCTCGAAGTTGAAGACGCAAGCTGGATGGCGCGCTTAATCCCCCCCTTGCTTTGCTACTCAGCCTTTCTTTTCGCTTGCGCGACCACCAGCTTGGGTCCTCAACAGTGCGTTGTATCACACCTCCTCGGTGGTGAGAGCTGGTCAACCACTGCGTTTTGTGGGCTGAGTTGATACGCGCCCTTCCCAAGCCAAGGTGTGCAGGTACCGTGCTGAGGGCTGTGTGGTACCGGGGAAGTTAATCTACGGTATCTCGAACGGTCCCCTCGGGGCACCAGGCGAAACCCCGTTGTAATTAGCCTTCCACCCGGGTTGAGGACTACCGGGTGGTGACCTTTTACTTGCCTCATTACTCGTGGGATCTCTATGGATTCTCTAAAAACTAAAACTAAAAACAAACCTGGGCATGGAGCCGGTTACCGGTACCCAGCCTTCTCTCAGGGAAGGAGGCAACTCCCAACCTGCTTCTGGGCGTGATGCTGCCTCTGGCAGCAACCACTCGCAATCGGCGGAAGGCCAAAAGTCACCTCCTGCTCCTCAATCGGGTTCTACCAGGTTGAGTGAGGCTAATAGGAGGCGCAAGGCCAACCGCCGAAGAAAACAATCCCAAAAAGATGGCCAGAACTCTGCACTGGGTGCAGGAGATACGGGCCGAGATGGGACTCCTGTACCTTCGGGTGCTGGGAGTAACGTCTTGGGTACGGACTCTACGCCTGGTGCAAGAGAAGCTACCATCCTTTCTGGAAAGAGAGCTAGGGCTGAGGACCCTGATCCCTCGCCTAGCTTACAAGCTGCGGCGTCAAAGAAGACCAAGTCTTACTGCGACGTCGCTAGTATTGTCAAGATGGCCATTGTTAAAGATGGCTATCCGACCAATGCGGTCACGGAGGAGGACGTTGTTCCCATCCAGGCCGCTATACTTGACGCACTGGACGCTGAGCTTTCTTCGGGAAGCTCGCTGCCGCGTCCTCCCAATTTCCACATCATGGCTGGGGCCATGATCTATTCTTGTGGGGATTCTGCGACCGGCGATTGGCTCGTGAAGGTGCTACACCATAATGAGCGTGCCATAGGGGGAACACGGCTTTCAGTAATGAAGGCCAGTGAACTCCCGAAGCCGTTCAAGGTGTCCTTCCGGACCAAGGACCGTCGCACCACTGATCCGGCGGCTCTTCTCCGGCGATTGAAGGCCTACAACGGTAGGTTTCTGACCGACTGTTGGCGGTGCCTGAAGTCGTTCGATGAGAAGAGCACCAGACGCTGGATCTTCTTAATTGATGGCTTCTCCATGGAGGCCATCAAGGAGGCCGGCTTCGAGGGTCTTACTGGCGTGGATGTCGGGACTTTTAAAGTCCTGAATGCGCCTAAGGACCCTCTCCAGAATGCCCTTGAGGCTTCGGATGAAGAACGCAACACTGCAGCCAGCGTGAGTGGGGAGCTGGCAGCAAATATTGCTGGCATTAATTTAGAGCCATCCCTTCCAGATAGCTCAGACATAGACCTCGGGACAGAGTCCGACTTTTTGAAGGACTCTGATACCGAGAGGACCCACGCTCCTGTCACTAGGATGGAGTTAGGGGCCGAGGGTGCTGCTGGTGGAGGCGTGGGAGATACCGGTCTTGGATCGGGGCCGCCTCTCTTCCTGCGATATGAGCATCAAGGTGATCCAGATCAACCTGCATCACTGCAAAGCAGCCTCGGCAGTTTTATGCCGGAGGTTTGCCTTAGAGGGCCTGGATGTGGCCCTCATTCAGGAACCTTGGATTCATAATGGTAAAATCCTTGGTTTAAAGAATGCAGGTAATATCTCTTATGACTTTACCTCACCCAACCCCAGGGCGTGTGTTCTGACCAGGAAGGGTCTTGATATCCTTCCGCTTCCGAACTACCTCACTAGGGATACAGCTGTGATTAAGGTAATGCCCTCCTCTTTTGGAGAGGCAACTGGCCTTACCATGGCGTCCGCTTACTTTCCCCATGATGCCACGGGTTCCCCTCCACCACAGGAGGTTGTCGCTCTTGTCGACCGCTGTGAGAGGCAGGGGGACAGGCTCATTTTGGGCTGTGATGCCAATGCCCACCATGTCACGTGGGGCAGCAGTGACTGCAACAGACGTGGTGATGAACTGCTTGAATATCTGGTCGGTACGAACCTGCATATTCTCAACAGGCACAATGAGCCAACCTTCGTTACTTCTAACAGAAAGGAGGTCATTGATGTCACCCTGGCCACAGACAATATCAGTCTGTCGGTTTCCAACTGGCATGTGTCTAATGAACCGTCTCTTTTGGACCATAGGCACATCTGCTTCTCGGTTGCGGTCAAGTCAACTTCGGTTAAGACGGAACTGCGTAACCCCCGTCGGACCGACTGGTCCGGCTACAGGGAGGAACTTCGCCTCCTTCTCCATGGTAATGCTCCAAAGCTTTCCTCGGTGCTGGAATTTGATTCGGCAGTTGATCTCATGCAACAAGCCATTATCGATTCCTACCACCACAACTGTCCAGCGAAGCTTGCCAGCCGGCCAAGGCTTGTTCCTTGGTGGAATACGGAACTTGGCAAGCTTCGCAAGCTCACTCGGAAACTCTTTAATAGGGCTAAGAGGACTGGGGACTGGACTATTTATAGACAGACCCTCAATAAGTATAATAAAGCCATCCGGGAGGCCAAGAGGAACTCTGGAGGGACTTTTGCGGTAGCATCTCTGATGCTCCCGCTACTGCCAAAATCATGAAGATCCTGGCTCATGATAACACTCACCAGCTCAGCACCATCAAGGTGGCAGATGGTGAGTTTACCAAGTCAGGGACTGATACCCTTAAGCGTATGCTTAAGGTACACTTCCCGGACTCCAAGGCCTTTGACCTCACAGGCACCGGAGCTCCCCCCGTGCACTTTCGGAGAGCTCACAGGGCGGACTGGGGCATCGCCAATAAGGTAGTTACATACTCTAGACTTCAGTGGGCTGTAAACTCGTTTCAGCCCTACAAGTCTCCTGGCCCAGATGGCGTCTTTCCCGCCCTCCTCCAGGAAGGCATAGACGCCATTGGCCCTTATCTGTGCAGGATATTTAGAGCCTGCATTGCTCTGGCGCATATTCCAGATGTCTGGAAGCGCTCGAAGGTTATCTTTATTCCCAAACCTGGGAAGACGAGCTATCTTGAGGCTAAGGCATTCAGACCTATCTGTCTTACCTCTTTCTTCCTAAAGACTTTAGAGAAATTGGTGGACAGGTATCTGCGGGATGGTGTTCTTTCCCACACACCCCTGGAACCAGTCGAAGGAATTTTCCGGTTTGTTAAATTTTTGGCTAATTTAGAAGTAATTTCCAGACCCCCCCTTACGCCGATTTTAGGACGTTGAAATTTGTTCAATTTTGAGCCTAATTTTGAAAAAATTGTTGGATTGGTTCCAATTACGTCTAATTAAAAGATAGTTTTAAATTTTCAAGAAGTGACGAATTTTCCAGAAAAAAAAATAAAATACCCATAGACCTATTGCGTTTTATGATCTGAACCACCCTGTATGTAAACTTTATGCATAAATGTATTCATAAAAATGATGTATTTTAAGTTTTGGATAAACAAACCACGGAAAAAGAAATGGTAGTTCAGGACGACGAAGGAAAAGTTAATGACGCAGCAACACCCACTACTGCGATGACCGAAAAAGATAGTTCAAGCGTCACCCAAAAGGATGACCAAGAGAAGATAACAAAAAAATGCTATCACTGCCACCTCCCAGGGCATTTAGTTAGGAGATGCCCTGATCTCCGCCGACCCCGACGCCAACAAAGGCGTTCCTACCGGCAAAACAACGGCCATCCTTACCGAATGTCCAATTCGGAAAGGGATTCAAACAAAAAATTGCTTGAAAAACTTTTAAATTTTTTTTAAGGTAGTGTAAAAAAAAGGAAAAGATTCCAATGAAAGCCAATAAAGTTTTTTTTACAAGGAGAACCTCAATGGAGTAATTCTTTGAAATACAACATTGCTGATTATTATTATTATTATTTTTATTAGATTCAATTATAAATATAGGTATAGTGACATCATCCAAATAAATAAAGGTATAGTGATTTCATCCATATAAAAATATCGATTGTGATTTCATCCATATAAAAATAGGGTAGCTAGTGATGGTTTACTTCAATTTGACATTTCTCTGGAGCTAAAATTGTATAAGCATAAACAAGAACGAGTTTAGGCTTAAATACATATTTGATATAATCAACTCCTGTCTTTACCAATCTCGCTAAAATCGTTTTTCATCTGATGGAGGTTATACACCAATATGAAATTTTTACCACAAAAATAACATTTTCCCTATCATTTTAAATATTTTTGGGTTTTATAGTTTAATGTGTCATGGTGTTATTTAACTTCGAAAATTGTCATTTTAAAGTTGAAGGGGTCTAAATTTTCGGGCATAGGGATAGGCTATCCTCTATCTCGCTTTAACAAGGTGGACAAGAACACCAACTGATAATATCATTGATAGATGATTACCAAATATATACTTTTCACCAGGTGGGCCCGAGAGAGAGTGGAGAAAGCCTCCATCGACTAAGCGAACTTTCTCTAAAGGCCTTTTCTTTGATTTCAAAGGTGGGGTTAGTTCTCTATGCAAATTAGCTTTGCGCGTGCTGACAAGAGGCTAAATCCTGAACATGAATGTATCATTCGTCTCTTGTCAGCACGCGCAAATCTACGTTACATAGAAACCTAGCTTTGCGCGTGCTGACAACGGATGTTGTAACAGAGTATATACAGAATAAGTTGCCGTTCCAGGTAGGGAGTTGCCTATCCTCTTAGCGTGAAAACAGTTTCCGCACACGCATTCTTTATCCATGGTTCCTCTCTATACTTGTCAGAACTCAAGAGCTTCAATTTTATAAACTTAGTGTTTCCCTTCGCTGTAAAATTATTTTGCATTTGCAGGCCTCAACTTTAATGAACCAAATGGTAAAATCGTCACAATTTCACAAAAGGGAGCACTATTGAGACCCTAACGAAAAATTCGTAAAATGTTTTCGCTGAAGGCGCTTAACGCCCCTTCTGAGTTTGGGTACTCCGTCGATGACCTTGAGGTTTTCACCAAGGAATATACATAAATGTTAAACTTTTTCGAAGCCATAGTGTAACGTTAATAATTAAATTTTGTTAAAAAGAAGAGAGGACTTATGGCAATAAAATACAAGTACTTTATTAGGTGTAAATTGCCTAATGAAAATACACTTGAGATGAGAGCTTTCGGCTCGAGAGCCTTCATCAGTCATACTAAAATCTAAAACGCGTGACACATACGAGGTAACCTCGGTTTTTAAAAATCATATCACGCCCTCTTTTGAACAAGATGCCTGTCGTCTATGACTCCCCAATATTTTGCTTCAGCACAGCCTTGATTTAAATTTAATATCCCTGATTTTTTAATAAATATACCTTCAATAAATTTTCTTTTTCGCCAATTTTTTTCCCGATATAGAACTTCTGGATATTTAAAATCCATTACGTGACCTTTCGACTCCCAAACATGAACCGCTATGCCGTTTTCTTTATCAAAATTTTTAATGCATTGCTTATGCCCTGAGAACCTATTTTTTAACGTTTGTTGTGTTTCACCAACATACGTTTCGCCGCATGTTTCACATTTTACTTGGTAAACAACGCAGCGATTATCCAATAGGTTAATATCTCTTTTAGGCCTATTTTTAACTAAGTGATTGTTTAAATTTTGTCCACCTATATTTAATAATTTAATGTTGAATTTATTTTTTAATAATCTACCTAATTTTTCACTAATTCCCCTAATATACGGAAGCGCTAAGCATGGTTGAGAGTCTCTAGGTCTGTTGTAGTCGTTATTAACAATGTTATTTTTAAAAATCGAATCAATTAAACCATTTGGGTAATTACTATTAATTAACTGATTTTTAACGATGGCTTTATCAGTCTCAGGTTCGTCGGAGATATTTTCTATGCGGTGTTTTAAGCTTTTTACTATACCTAACTTTACAATTTGGCTGTGGCAGGAGTTATAATCTAGAAATTTTTTACAGTGAGTGGGTTTTTGAAAAAGAGTACATTTTAAACTATTGTCATTATTTAATCTTTTGGTCATTATGTCTAGAAAGGGTAGACTGCCATTATTTTCTAATTCGATAGTAAATTTAATAGAATTATCTAAACTATTCACTAAATCCAATAACACTGTAAAAAATTTCTAGATTATAACTCCTGCCACAGCCAAATTGTAAAGTTAGGTATAGTAAAAAGCTTAAAACACCGCATAGAAAATATCTCCGACGAACCTGAGACTGATAAAGCCATCGTTAAAAATCAGTTAATTAATAGTAATTACCCAAATGGTTTAATTGATTCGATTTTTAAAAATAACATTGTTAATAACGACTACAACAGACCTAGAGACTCTCAACCATGCTTAGCGCTTCCGTATATTAGGGGAATTAGTGAAAAATTAGGTAGATTATTAAAAAATAAATTCAACATTAAATTATTAAATATAGGTGGACAAAATTTAAACAATCACTTAGTTAAAAATAGGCCTAAAAGAGATATTAACCTATTGGATAATCGCTGCGTTGTTTACCAAGTAAAATGTGAAACATGCGGCGAAACGTATGTTGGTGAAACACAACAAACGTTAAAAAATAGGTTCTCAGGGCATAAGCAATGCATTAAAAATTTTGATAAAGAAAACGGCATAGCGGTTCATGTTTGGGAGTCGAAAGGTCACGTAATGGATTTTAAATATCCAGAAGTTCTATATCGGGAAAAAAATTGGCGAAAAAGAAAATTTATTGAAGGTATATTTATTAAAAAATCAGGGATATTAAATTTAAATCAAGGCTGTGCTGAAGCAAAATATTGGGCAGTCATAGACGACAGGCATCTTGTTCAAAAGAGGGCGTGATATGATTTTTAAAAACCGAGGTTACCTCGTATGTGTCACGCGTTTTAGATTTTAGTATGACTGATGAAGGCTCTCGAGCCGAAAGCTCTCATCTCAAGTGTATTTTCATTAGGCAATTTACACCTAATAAAGTACTTGTATTTTATTGCCATAAGTCCTCTCTTCTTTTTAACAAAATTTAATTATTAACGTTACACTATGGCTTCGAAAAAGTTTAACATTTATGTATATTCCTTGGTGAAAACCTCAAGGTCATCGACGGAGTACCCAAACTCAGAAGGGGCGTTAAGCGCCTTCAGCGAAAACATTTTACGAATTTTTCGTTAGGGTCTCAATAGTGCTCCCTTTTGTGAAATTGTGACGATTTTACCATTTGGTTCATTAAAGTTGAGGCCTGCAAATGCAAAATAATTTTACAGCGAAGGGAAACACTAAGTTTATAAAATTGAAGCTCTTGAGTTCTGACAAGTATAGAGAGGAACCATGGATAAAGAATGCGTGTGCGGAAACTGTTTTCACGCTAAGAGGATAGGCAACTCCCTACCTGGAACGGCAACTTATTCTGTATATACTCTGTTACAACATCGGTTGTCAGCACGCGCAAAGCTAGGTTTCTATGTAACGTAGATTTGCGCGTGCTGACAAGAGACGAATGATACATTCATGTTCAGGATTTAGCCTCTTGTCAGCACGCGCAAAGCTAATTTGCATAGAGAACTAACCCCACCTTTGAAATCAAAGAAAAGGCCTTTAGAGAAAGTTCGCTTAGTCGATGGAGGCTTTCTCCACTCTCTCTCGGGCCCACCTGGTGGAAATCAAGCATCGACTTGCGGAGAACGGTTTTTAGTTTCCACGTGAAGCTTGGAAGCTTTTTAAATTTACAGAAGGAAAAGTAAGCCGAACTTTTAAATCTAAAATTTCTTTCATTTAAAGAGAGGTAGAAATTTCTCTCTTTATAATTCTGATGTTTCATAACTCTACCCTATTTGGTTTCTTTCTCCCCCCTTTTTTCCCTGCTCTAATAAGCACCACGATCACGGCAATTCGCTCTTTACTTATTTTATTTTATTTTATTTCTTTGGCTTCAAAATATTTCAAAATTAGTTTGCGCTCTCTATGATGAAACATTTCAATTGTAGAAATTTCATAATATTCCTTTAATAAATATGAAGGAATTCAATTATGTATGGTTTTCTCCTTTAAGGGTTGATTTCAAGTTTGATATCTTCCCTGCTGTGGAATCCACCGTGTTCACTTCAACACCAAAGAAATGTATTGAATACCAGACTTACAAACTCAAAATTACGAGAAAGTCATTGATCTTAAATGATTCTTTTTTTAACAGCATCCACCGTTAAAAGATTTCAACCGGACGCCGCAACATCCATGTATATCCATTTATCTTATATTAATATTTACCGAAGCTCTCAACCATTGTCTTTACGTTAAAGGGTCAATGTTAAAAAGCCGAAAATAATAACGCTGGACGATGACGAAATGGATGATGACATGGATGAAATTCTAATAAGATCTATGGAAATGGCTGAAGCACAAATTGTAATTGTGCTTCCACTAATATTTCGTTCCAAATTTAACTAAGATATGCATTATAAAGTCACTAGAGAAGCAGGAAAAAGAGGAGACAAAACGAAAAGAAAATGTGGACGAAGAGAAAGCAGAGGAAGAGAAGGAGAAAGTAAACATGGAGGAAGACAAGGAGAAAGAAAAATCAGAGGAGGAGAAGGAGAAAGAAAAATCAGAGGAGGAGAAGGAGAAAGAAAAACCAGAGAAAACAGAGGAAGAGAAGTAATAGAAGAAAACGAAAAAAAAATATGGAAAAAACTTTTCAAACGTTATCCAAATAAAATTTTTATTTCAACATTTATGACTTACTCTGTATTCTAGCATGGTCACATTTATATTATTTTTCAAGGTTGTACCCGGTAATTGAGTTAGGATCACTGCATAGTACTAAGACGCTCTACCATTGTACCATAAAGACTTGATAGATACTAAGTTTTCTTCCTTTACTTTAGCCAAAGTGTCGGGGCGTCGGATATTTTTAGTTTGCGGGGTCGGTAAGGCCCAGCCCTTGGGCCATCTTTTTTTTGGAATTTGATTTAGGCATAGTTACACCCAAAAAATTTTTATTTCTTATTTTTATTCTCACGTTGAGATGTTAAGGGTTCTTTAATTGAATTTTAAGAGTAGGGTTTATTTTATTATTTATTACATTTAGAGCCTGTACAGGGTGTTTCTGGTAAACCTGCCATATATTAAAGGGTGCATGTGTTCTATTGTGACTAAAGAGCAAATGAAACGACAAGCGAATACGAGAAACTTTTCGTCACTTTCGCTTTTAGGGGGAATTAACGTATCCGTCTTTTACTAATTCCTACGTATTCCGAAAATCTTGGAAAAAATGTCTTAATTATGACAAACCATTTTTAAAAACCTTATGACTTTTGACGATTGGTATATATATAGGCTTACGAGACGAAAGGTCATAACCTTTTCCCTCCCACGAAGTGCGCGCGCGTTCTAATCTCCGGTCTTCGGTGCTATAGTAAACGGAGTTGTAGTAATTTGGGAGAGCTTTGGGCTGGTCATCGGTGGCGTATGTCTACCAATTTTACGTTGTACAAAGGAAATGGCTAGTCCCAAGACAATTAGAAGGGAAGGCGACATGGGATAGCGATTTTATCTACGTTTATGGCTCCAGCCAGTTGTGGGTAGACGGGTTAAAATATCAATTGAATAAGGGTAAGAGAGAGAAGAAGAAGCTAAGTACCGCTCCCATTTTTCATCGCCCCTTCTTTACAATTCACCTTGTTGGCTTGAGCAAATAAAATTGGAAGGTTTTACGCGAATAGACCTTAAGGGACAGTCCCTTTTTAGAGGCTCAAAGTTTTTCCTCTTCTTCGTGTCAACCATTTCACTGTACCACTTTTTAGGATTAAGTAGCGTTTTTTTTTTGGGAACTTAAAAAATTTGACTATTTATTCGGAAATGGCTAGTCAAAATAGGTGAATACTATAAATATTATTCCATTCCAGTTCATTAATTTGTTCTATAATAAATTTGTGTTTCTTTGCAAGTATTGTAACCGATGATGAAAAAGACGAAATTTTAAATAATTTGGAATATGATCCAAGGGACGATGAAAGATTTCTCATGGAAACTGAATGTTTTGAGGTCTATGAGGAGAGGATAATAAACGAAAACATTGATCTTGAAATGGAAAATCTAGAGGAAATGGAAAAGGAAGATGAAGAAAATGAAATGCTAGAGCATGCAATGATATTGTTTGAAGGTGCACATGGACTTTTACAGTATCCATATCCAGTTCCATGCTGGAACGAAGGAGAAAATCAGCTAGAAAATGCTATTGAAGCTGAAGCCAACATTATGGGCGGTGAGGACAGCGAGGATGAAGGGGTTGGAGGTGATATGTTTTAAAAGAAAAAATAGAGACTTAATTTTTAACATTTAATAAATTCATTGTCAGTATTGAGCCATTGATTCCACATAATAAAATTTATTTCACCTCATTATAGTTATTAAGTTTTTGATTTTATTATATACGGTTATAATTTTATCACTGTTTAGAGTAGGGTCGAATCGAGGGGCTATTAACTCTGATTTTATGCACGGTAAATCATTTAAGCATTGTAAAAGATAGCGCTATTCACTCATTAGGGTAAGGTATAGAGGGGTTATCCACTCATTAGGGTAGGGTATAGAGGGGCTATTCACTCGTGCGATGTGGCTACTATTACGAGCCCTTGGGCCGTCTTGTTTATTTATTTATTTATTTTTGTTAAAAAATTACTTATTCTTAAATTGCTTCATAATATTCTTTTAAAATGGGTATTAAAGAACACGCTAAACAACAGTTAATATACGTCGAATTTTGAATGAATCTTAGCGCAAGTTTTAGTAGGGTTCAATATGAGGCAATGAGAACCTAGAATAACAACGTTAATTAATCGCAAATTATAATCAAATTGTGTGGATCTCGTGAGATTATGATAAATTCATTAATGGTTACACACCTACTAAAATTTAATAATTAAAATAGATGCTAAAGGAAATAACCAAATTTAATCTAGCATTTATTAATAATTGATGTAATTGGTCAAAAATAGGTGGCTCTAACTTACAAGCCCCGGTAGAAAAATATTAAAATGAACAATTAAATGTGCTAAGTAATTGGATCTCGCGAAATTATCCCTTAAATGTAGTATAAATTCAACGACGTTTTTTTTTACCTTTAAATCTACGAAAAAGCCGTCGATCTACCTTGTAGATTTCGCCAAGGCCGCCAAGGCCTAAAGCCATTTCCCGCTTTAACCTAAAATTTTGCCCACGCTTGATTTTAAGTCTCGAAATACCCTTTGAACTCGTAAATCGCGACGGGCAATGCGATTACCACGTTCAAATCGCAAAAGATGAAGCTTGAGTTGAAAAATCAAAGCAGCCATACTAAATAAAAATATGAACCGCAGCCAAGGTGCCAGCAAAAAGGTACGGGGAAAAATACTAGAAAACTCCGGCGAAAGTTCCGCGAATCTAAGATTGATGGAGAGGAGAGAGGCGGTAAAATATCCGAATGCTCGAATCGGCCATCTCCTCCGCTCGCCGTATGATTAGGATAAGGTTCTTACAGAATACGTTTTATATTCATTCGGAGAAATTGACTCCGAATGAAAAGATTCGGATCGAAATTCCTTCAAAAGGACCTTAGAGAATAGGGTCCCTGTGCTTTAAAATTTATTCAATCGTCATAGATTCCATAATGGCATAAAATAATTTGAAATTGGATATACCGGTCATGCGGCTTAAATCCTTCTCAGTTTTAACTGAATTTTTAATACTAAAGGTTTAAGAAAAGAAAGTGTTTATTTGCACTGAAACATCTCTTCTGTCTTGATGTAAGGAGCCGAGGGACCTCAGTTTCGGGAGTATTCAAACCAAATTCAATATTTGCTTGTTTGTCAGTGAATCCTGGGGCATCTTCTATTTCTCTTTCTAAACTCGACTGGCTATAATTTGAAGGCTCTGCATAGAGATGTGAAATTACCGTAATTTTTAAAAACGGTAATTTACCGGGTAAATTGCCGATTGAAATTTTGGGAAAACAAAAATTACCGTTCAGTTGGTAATTTTTGGTAATTTATATTTTCGTGTGCTTACAATGCATTACTTAAAACAAAGTTTAATTGTGAGCACTATCTGACTGCTTTACACGTATTTGCGGCTTTTGCTACCATTACCAAGACCGCAGCCGTGGCCTTTCTAATCTGATTTCTAATTAAAGATTTATTGAAAGACTAATTTCTAGCCCATCTTTGTAAGTACAGATTAGCGAATAGCGCCTGGTGAGTAATTTTGGAAGTAACCACAGAAATGATTGATCATTTAAGTGTAAAGTGAACATTTAATGCGTAATAAAAATGTTTGGTAATTTACCACGGTAATTTACCGCCGTAATTTACCGGTAAATTACCATTGTAAGATTAAAGTAAGATATAAAACGGTAACTTACCGGTAATATACGGACGGTAAATTACCGACTCACATCTCTAGTTCTGCATCACTTTTAAAGTTTCTTTGTCTATTATCAGCTCTTTTCTTCCTGTCATTAACTTTTCCGCTGGTATCTTCGGAAATAATTTTGTCGTGGGTCAATAATATAGGCAAACGGTAATATCCTATTGGATAGAATCCCGTTGGATCGAATTCAAATTTCTAAAATTGTAGCCAAATTTAAAACAATTTATAGCCCAAAGAGCGATTTTCTACTGAATGGGAATATTTAAATGGAAGAGCTTTCGACTGAATGGGATGGGTTTACACATATAAAATCATAGCGTATTCCTTGAGTTGCCGGGCTCCAGTAGCGCAATGGATAAAGTGATTTGGATGATCGAAGAAGTTAAGCAGCATCGAGCGCCGTCAGTACTTGGGAGGGAGATCTCTTAATGGTAAGGTTAGATTACGTTAGGTATGGTTAGGTTAGGGTTAGACAATTTCCAAAGATGGAAGTTATTTTCTGAAATTTATTGAAGAATGTTATTGGTGAACACATATTATTTGCTGCAGTATCAAGAAGTTTAATAAGAAAATCAATTTTATTTTTAGGTTAGGTTAGGTTAGGTTTGGTCAGGTTAGGTTAGGTGAGGTTAGGTTAGGTTAGGTTAGGTTTGGTTAGGTTAGGTTTGGTTAGGTCAGGTTAGGTTAGGTTTGGTCAGGTCAGGTTAGGTTAGGTTAGTTTAGGTTAGGTTTGGTTAGGTTAGGTTTGGTTAGGTTTGGTTAGGTTAGGTTAGGTTTGGTTAGGTTTGGTTAGGTTAGGTTAGGTTAGGTTAGGTTAGGTTAGGTTAGGTTAGGTTAGGTTAGGTCAGGTTAGGTCAGGTTAGGTTAGGTTAGGTTTGGTTAGGTTAGGTTAGGTTTGGTTTGGTTAGGTTAGGTTTGGTTAGGTTAGGTTTGGTAAGGTTAGGTTTGGTTTGGTTAGGTTAGGTTAGGTTTGGTTTGGTTAGGTTAGGTTAGGTTTGGTTAGGTTTGGTTAGGTTTGGTTAGGTTTGGTAAGGTTAGGTTAGGTTTGGTAAGGTTAGGTTCGGTTAGGTTAGGTTCGGTTAGGTTAGTAATATTTTATAAATCATTTAACAATGTTACGCCTTTTCCAAAATATTGAAATTTAGCTTCATTGACTTCTCAAATAATATGCCTTTTCCAAAACATTACTGTTATGTTAGGTTAGGTTTGGTTTGGTTTGGTTAGGTTAGGTTAGGTTAGTAATATTTTATAATTCATTTAACAATGTTACGCCTTTTCCAAAATATTGATGTTTAGCTTCATTGACTTCTCAAATAATATGCCTTTTCCAAAACATTACTTCTATGTTAGGTTAGGTTTGGTTAGGTTAGGTTTGGTAAGGTTAGGTTTGGTTTGGTTAGGTTAGGTTAGGTTTGGTTTGGTTAGGTTAGGTTAGGTTTGGTTAGGTTTGGTTAGGTTTGGTAAGGTTAGGTTAGGTTTGGTAAGGTTAGGTTCGGTTAGGTTAGGTTAGGTTAGGTTAGTAATATTTTATAAATCATTTAACAATGTTACGCCTTTTCCAAAATATTGAAATTTAGCTTCATTGACTTCTCAAATAATATGCCTTTTCCAAAACATTACTGTTATGTTAGGTTAGGTTTGGTTTGGTTTGGTTAGGTTAGGTTAGGTTAGTAATATTTTATAATTCATTTAACAATGTTACGCCTTTTCCAAAATATTGATGTTTAGCTTCATTGACTTCTCAAATAATATGCCTTTTCCAAAACATTACTTCTATGTTAGGTTAGGTTTGGTTAAATTAGGTTAGTAATAATTTATAAATCATTTAACAATGTTACGCCATTTCCAAAATATTGAAATTTAGCTTCATTGACTTCTCCAAAAATATGCCTTTTCCAAAACATTACTGTTATATTAGGTTACGTTTGGTTTAGTATTTTCTGCAATAACAAGAAGTTTAATAGGAAAATCAATAGAAAAATAGGATTGAAAGGAAAATTCATGATTGGAAAACCGCCCAAATTGCGGTATTCGGTCTAATGGGATTCGGTCGAACGAGACATTCGATCCAATGGGATTCTACCCAATGGTAGACAATCTAGGCAAACATTGTGAAGGGTAAGTTCCAAGTTTTAGTTTTTTTCCCTGTCGGTATATCTGAAATACAATTACATTAAATACTGGTCTTAAATTCTTAATACTTAAAAAAGAACATACTAGGAAAAAAAGTAATCCTTCTTCTTGAAATGTAAACTGCATACAACCATGTGATTTGAAATATCTTTTCCAATCTTTAGGATACGTTGCCATTCTTTACGCAACTTGATTTCCTTTGGAAAACTATGCATACATAACCCACTGATATTTAGTTTTAATCTAGAATTACATTGTGGGACACTGCAATACTTTTTGCAAGGCGCCATGTTATGATCCTCCTATGATAAATTAAGCCTCGCCACTCGCCCGGAAGCCTGAGGAAATCTTACTCCGGTAGAACAGTTACCAAAATTACCGCTAGGTGGCGCGTCACTATTTCGCGATAGCCAATAGGATCTCATTGGCGATAGCCAATAGCTTAAGGTCATTTTAGGCCTAATTTTCAAACTTGAAGTCTCTTCAACTGTTCAACTGAAAGTAAGTTCTTAAATATAATAATTAAATATGTCATAATTTGCTATTTTTTAAGCTTTGGCGTAAAATTAGAATTTGCAACACTTAATTTTGTTGCCAAGTTTAAAAATATACGGAAAATAATGATATTTTTATGTTGTTTATAATAAATAATTTATCGTTTATCGATTTAGGCTTATAAAATGGATAACGTAGTGAACCACTTTAACAAAGGATGCATCGTTAATTTTTAAGGTGGAGGAGGACGTGGAGGAAGAGGGGGACGTGGAGGAGGGCGGGGTGGTGGAGGAGGAAGGGGAGGAGGTGGGCGTAGAGGCGGAAGTACTGGTGGGAAAAAAGGATCTGTTACATATGCAAAAAACCGGGGCATATTGCCAAAAATTTCCGAAATAAGGAAGGTAGGACAAGAAAATAATTTTATAAATTTACCTGGGTCTTTTAATGAACAAAAACATCCTTATAAGTTATAATTTAAAACTATTTATAGAAAACGTTGCCATAAATTTTCCAATTCAAATTGCCTGAATGTATTTTACTATTTTTCGACATTTTGGTATATTATTTCCTTGCGTTTCTAGGCACTACACTTATCTTTTACTATTTCTTGTCTTTCCCTACAATTACATTTGTTATTTTTATTGGTTTAAGTATAAGCATTTGTGATATTAATAAACACTTGCGTTTAAGCAAAAATAAATTTTCTTCTGGTTTCCCAGAATTTTGCTGACTTGTGGCAACACTGATAGGGCTATGGAATAGTGTTCTTTTGTCAAGCTTATATATAGCAGAACAGTAGGACAATATTCGTAGTTAATGTCAATTAATTTTATATCCATCGAATATTAGACGAAAAAAGGAAGAAAGAGAAGAAAAAGAAAAAAATTGAGGATAGTAAAAAAATTGATGAAGAAGAAAAAAAATGGAGGAAGACGAAGAAAAAAACTAAAAAACCAAAAAAATTAAAGTGTAAGTCACTGATAATTTTTTTCCTTGAATGAAAAAATAATGTTGAGATTATGTTTCATGTAGGTTCTGGAAAAGCCGATTTTTTAAACTGTAAACATTATAATTTATTTTTATTTTTTTATAAATTGTATAAACGGTATAATTTCTTTTTTAAAGTGTATAAACATAATTTTTTTTATGATTTAAAATAATTTTTTCCAGCGGGTTTTTTTTTGGTTCTATGTTTGAAATAAACAAAATTTAATTTGAAAGCGAACCTTTAATTCTTCCCGCCTTTAATTGAATGTTATTGCAATGATAAAAGCTGGCTCAGTTTACATCAGTACTTTGAAACTGAGCGTTAACTTCCGAAGAATCCGTAGAATCCGTAATATATATATGTATGTATATCATCAATGACGTCGACCGATGGCAAAGAAGTATATTTCTCATAAGTGAGAATGAGAAACAGAATGGTCATCTTTGTTGTCTAAGAGACAGCCTGGCAGCCCAGTATTTGTTTAACTCTAATGCATTTAAACCTCCAATATTAATACTTCTAAAGTCTCTGTGACATTAATTAATTCTGAAGATTCTTGAATGAATTAAAGTCTAAACATTTTATAAGGCGTATTTTAAACAAAATATTTTTTTAAATTTAAAGAAGCTAGGCGAATTTGGGGCTTTATTCAAATCTCAGACAGTCAGACAACACATTTTCTGGTTACCCTGATACTGTTATCCAGACTTTTCCTCTAATATTTATTTTTTACCCTGACCTTTAAAAAGGTCCATTTTCACCTTCCCAGACTTTTTAGGACCATTTTCAATTTCCCAGACTTTTCAGACCCATTTTCAATTTCCCAGACTTTTCAGACCCATTTTCAATTTCCCTGACTTTTCAGACCCATTTTCAATTTCCCAGACTTTTCAGGCCCATTTTCAATTTCCCAGACTTTTCCCTGACTTTTTAGACCCATTTTCAATTTCACAGACTTTTCCCAGACTTTTCAGGCCCATTTTCAATTTCCCAGACTTTCCCCTGAATTTTTAGGCCCATTTTCAATTTCCCAGACTTTTCCCTGACTTTTTAGGCCCATTTTCAATTTCCCAGACTTTTCCCTGACTTTTTAGGCCTAATTTCAATCAAAAAAGTTATTAAATGAATAAATCTATATTGTTATAATTATGTTGAAATGAAAGCTATTAAATCCATCTCTTTGTTATTTGGCTCCGTTAATTTCTGAAACTTAGCAAAAACTAGTATATTACATATTTAACCAAAATTTATGTTAATTATCTAAACAAAAAAACGTTATGAAATAAAGAGCTTGAGAATGGATCCCCTTAAAACCTGAACCAAGACTTGTAAGTGTTATAGTTTGAAACAATTTTTGAAAATGAACACTTTCGTTTCTACCTACGATAATTTCAGAATCAAGGCTTAGTTGCAGAACCACTGTAACACTGAACAGTGTGTTACACATTAAACATAAACCAAAATAAATATAATTTTAACTATACATCGTGTTATAAACGCCTTTAAAAAAACGCGCCCTCAAAATACAAAAGTATGTCGAAAATTAAGAAAACATGTTAGAGAACCAATGAACAGCAATCTTTTGCACGTTTAATACAAAATTTAAATTTAAATAATGCAAATATAAAATGTTATTAAATGAAAGACTATATACAGTTCTGTTTGTCATTATTTCCCTTGAAAAGTTGTCGCTAGCGTTCAGCCAACGGAGGGTTCATCATCAAGGTGTAAAATTTACCACTACAGCTGATTGATGTGTCCTAGCTTTCACAGATAATAATGTAGTAATTAATTGATCTACCAGTAAAATTAATAATTAATTTGAATATACCAACAGTATTCGTAATGTCTGGCTTTTATCTCAACCGAAGTTAATGTTGCCTATAGGGACTCCTATAACATCAACGTAACGGCAACGCTACCTTCACCGAGGCTTAACGAAATTAGCTTAGCGAAATTCGTTAATAATAAAATTTTTCTGTTGGCTTTTAAATTTAAAATTAATTTTACTAAATTTCATTGACGTTTTTTGTTGTGAAAACAATAAAAATCAGACCTAATTAGCCTCCAGTTTAATTACAAATCCAATATTTTAATTTTAACCGACAGCTCAAACGCCATGTTTTTCTTGCTTAATATCCCTCTAACGGCGTGAATCACGACAAAAACGCCCTAAGTCCAATATAAAATTATAAAAAACGTCTTGGTTTGGACCAAGGCCGAAAAAACCAACGATATGTGTGAGGTTTATCAATTGGCTGAAGTTCAGATATTGCATTTTTTTTTGTTATTTTTATCCATTTAATCCTTAATCAATATTAAATTCAATCAACTGATTTTACTGTTAATCGATCTATTCCCTCTAAATTAATAGAAAAAATTACATATCTACGCTTTTTCAAGAACAATTACATTTTCCGAAAACATTTTATCATGAAATTAATTATTTTGAAAGGAGTACGTGTTGAGGGATCAATATTGAATATTTGAAATACTGTGTCTAAAAAGACCAAGCGAACTTTGACATAATTCGAAAGGAAAATGTAAATATTTAGTGGATGCCAAACCAGGGTTGTTGCGCGAATTTATACATTTAATTTCGTATATTCGAAATGCTACATTTCTAATGTCGCGACTATGAAAGAAAGGTTGCACTGCAATTGCCCTCTTCGTACTTTAGACTTTCTTGGGGGGGGGGGGTTAAGTTAAGTGTGACCTTCTTCGTTTAACTGGTATTGAATGGAAATGAATATAACAAGCCATTGGTACTGAAACGTATTTCTTTTTATGTAATCTTTACCTTTACCTTTGGTTATATTTATACCGATATCATATTTTTCCAGTGCTACAGATAGCTACCTACTAACAAAAACCACACAGGATAAACGATGTTGCTATGTCTTAAGTATACGGCATTCGTTTATTAACTAGTCTGAACAAAATAAATTTAAATTATCATATTTTTTTTAACATCAGTCTTCTTAGCAACTTACCGATTTAAGTTTTTTTTTTTGATGCAAACTTGAAAACTTGTCAAGCCAGCAACAATTAAAACTATGTCCGTCAAGGTGCTTACACGAAATCCCTTAAAAATAATTAATTTCATGATAAAATGTTTTCGGAAAATGTAATTGTTCTTGAAAAAAGCGTAGATATGTAATTTTTTCAATTAAGTTAGAGGGAATAGATCGATTAACAGTAAAATCAGTTGTTTGAATTTAATATTGATTAAGGATTAAATGGATAAAAATAACTAAAAAAATTGCAATATCTGAACTTCAGCCAATTGATAAACCTCACACATATCGTTTGTTTTTCGGCCTTGGTCCAAACCAAGACGTTTTTTTATAATATCTGTTACTTCAGTCTTAATGTAATTAAATTTTGAATAATTATGTTTGCTTTACCGTCATACATTTGGGGTTGATCTATTTATAATTGCTTAAAGAAGTACTTAAGTATCGTTAATTACATTTAACTTATATCCAATAGCATTGATTTCGATAAGCATATAATGTTGCACTTTATTTATGAAAGAAGCTTAAAAACGACGGTATTTGAAATATGGAAGAAAAATATTTGTTTCGTACACTGTATACTTGTACAGTGGTGTCGAGATCAGACCAACAGCTTCCTTTATGTAAAACCCCCAATACTGCCAACGGGTGATGTCATACTATACAGGGTGTAAATAAATGTTTAGAATTCATGTTTTATTGTATGCAAGTGACAACGAGTGACTAGGTACAAAAAGAATACTGGAGAATGCAACAAAATATTTTAAAGCACTGTCCTACGATTAGTCTTAGAACGTGGGCCTCAAACTACAACCTCTTAACTGTTTGGTAAACACCTCAACGTAAATATTCGACGTTTCTACCATTGTGGTTTAGGCACTCTTCCAGACGACTGTCCATGTCTTGCAATACATTTGCAAGCAGTAAACTCATGACGCATGGTAAGACTAATGGTATTGCCGTGTTACGAAATCCGCGTCCGTTAAGGGTTGATGTAGGGGGGTATGGTAATGCCGGTAATGATGCCCTTGTAAACTGGCACAAACAGTAGAATGGCTTAGTGCAACTTCTTGTTCCACCGCTCTACTATTAGCATGAATTGGCTTCAAAACGTGCTACGATGTCAAAATCTCTATCCTCATTACAGACTATACAGTCTCTTCTACGTTCACGATCTTGCACTACCGAAATCACGAAGGTGCTCGCCAATGTCGGTAAAGGTGCTTCGCACCGGATGTTGTCGGTGTCGAAATTGTTCGGCATAAAACACTGCCTTTAGTTGAACGTTACTGCGACCTTCACCCAAAATAAACATCCTGTCCAATTTGTCCTGGTTGGAACAGGTTGGCATTTTGCTAGGAAACGAGACTAACTACTGTAATTCTACTACTTAGCTCCTACACTGAAGACCCTGTATATCAAACGGGACCGGAAGACCTCAAAGTTGAGTTTTCAAAGATTGCCAGATTGAGCTGGTCATGGGATTTAAAGTGATGAAGGTCGCTTTAACGTTTAACAAGTGACACCGCAGGTATGTTTTTGGTGCTCCAATGTCCTCACCCGATAGGTCCAAACAATTACCATCCTGGTTTTCGGCTCAGCGTTGCGGTATTGCCGGTTCCATTAGAAATACAAGGTCTGTAGGGTTACAATTGTAACAATACTCCTGTTAAAAAGGCACACATACTGTACCCCAAAAAAAACTTAAATTTCGCGCCTTTTCAATAGCTCTCTTTTCAATATGGGAAAAATGATTTTAAATGACAATTTTTTAAGTGTAAGAATTAAACAGGAAAATGGAGGCTGAGTGAAAGATAAGTGTAGTTTTAATTATAATTTGTTAGTTTAATTATAAGGTATCCATGAATTTACCAAAAACATTCGTGTTTTGGGTTAATTTCACATTAATTATACTTGATTAAGTTTAATTTAACGGTTTATCTAGTGTGGATTTAGTTTATAATACAAGTTTCAATGAAATATTAACTTTAATTGCAATTACTCTAAAATATGTATGCGCTTTTGATGTATTTTAATGATGAATTAAATTAATTCGAAAGTGAAATAGGAAACATCTGTGGCTGTGCGAAAAACTTGCGTTGTTTTAATCTTAATTTGAGCGCAGTTCGGGAGAGTCGATTAAGCTTAAAATTGTAATTTATTGGAATTTTTTTCCCTAATTGGAACGTTTTGTGCAGTTTAACATTTTTGCCACAGTCATTATTTTACCCTAAACTTTTGAATTTCGCGCCAATTAATGTACTTTAAACGTAGTTGAAATTAACTGAAGTGTGAAATAGAAAACATTAGGATTTACCAACGGCTTGGGTAGTTTTAATCTTAATTAAACAGTTTATTTAAAAGTTATTTGAGCTTTTAATCCAAAAAATTAATACTTTTGGTTTAATTTCACGTTAATTATATTTAATTGATTTAAAATTAACGTAGGATTGTGTTTCCGCAGTGTACTTTTAGGTTAACAATGACTTTCAATATATACTTAACCTTAATTGCAATTTTTAGTGGGTTTTGAATCTTATTTTACCTTAAACTTTCGAATTTCGCGCCTATTAATGTACTTTAAAGATAATTTAAATTAACTAAGTATGAGATAGAAAACATGGGGCTATACTAACAGCTTGTGCAGTTTTAATCTTAATTAAGTATTTTATTTCAAAGTTACTCGAGTTCTCATCCAAATATGTATATTTCATGTTTAAATTCACGTTAGTTATACTTAATTAAGTGGAAATTAATGAAGGATTGAGGTTTGGCAGTGTTGATTTGGCTTATAAAATGAGTTTCAAATCACCTTAATTGTGGAGTTTTTCATTCTTGCCAACACAATGTGTTAAATTTTTATCATACCACGTGCTAAATTTGCGGTAACATAAAGATCATCTATAACATATGTTAATGAATGATGTGGTTCTATAGTTTAGCAACTTTGGCTTCAATAACAGTAATTAAATTAAATACCTAAACAATTCATAGCAATTTAGACAAATAAACAAACGGCAATGTGAAATGTGGAGTTAGCGAACAACGTAACCCTCCGTTACTGACGTGGTTACGTTGGAAAAATCTGCGCTGATGTAAACATGGAAATTATTTGACTAGTTAAATTACATAACGACACTGTGCTCCTGGATTAATCAGCACCACTGTTACTTATATTTATGAATTAACAAAATCCACTGTTGGTAACAAATAGTTAAACTGCGCTAACGTTAACACCACGACTCTGCCAGTCTGCCGTAGGGAAAACATATTAAACTTTTTGTCATCTTACCAGTAGTATTTTGAAGTTTTCGATCTTTTCACAGGGTGAAAATCACTATCTTTATTTCAACACGTTAATAATTTGAATAGGTATGCCATTTTTTACATCAAATTGGAAGCCCACACACACGTTAAATACAGCATAAAAAACCTAGGGTTAACCCGGTTAGGCTATGTTTCTAGCATAAAATTGAGCAGACTATATAGAGGATTCCAAAACAAATGAGAGCTGGAAATCAGCCTTTTTAATAATCTTTAAAGAGGAAAGACACTATATGACTGCAGGCTGGGAAATAAGGATATTTTTTAAACTAGTCCTTTGGACCAGTGACCCCCTAGTGTCTGAAATCATTTACTGGTCTCCGGACTGGTCCCAGCCTTTGCTCTCCAATAGATTTGCAATTAATAAACTGGTCCCGAGGACCAGTAACCCCCACTTCTTGAATTAAAAAACTAGTCCAAGCAATTAATAAACTGGTTTTGGACCAGAGGAAGTGTGCTATTTCCCAGCCTGTATATGAGACTATAATTACATAGAGTAACTAAGATAGGGTAATGGCAGCCCTCTGCCTTCGACTGTATTAAGCTCTATGGGGAAATAACATGGAGTGCCTTTAGCCTATACAACTTAACCCTTGGCCGTAAAGAACGTCGAAAAACATACTTCAAAAGATATAAAAACCTCTATTAACTGTAATTATTTACCTGAATTAATTTTTTAGCCGAAAATTCGACCTGACATCAAAGTATTTGTTCTTAAGAGTGTTATAGATAATTTGCAAATCCAATCAAAGGTGTTCAAGCTCGGACAAAATACCAAAGTAATTAATTCTAGTTGCCTTACTGTCGTCTGCTATGAAATTAGGAATTTTCCACATAAAAGCAAACGTTTGAAATCTATCAACGTAACTTGTTAGCACCCACAAACCTAGGCCCTTCTAGTTTTCAACGAGAACGAAATGAAGAAATAGGTTTAAGCGCGCTATAAGGTTAGGCTGACTTCTGACCCAAAAGTAATTTTTGACGTACTATCTTAATTAGTTAAATTACAAAAATTAGAATTCATTAATTAAGAATCGAAACAGGTAAGTTTCTCATTTAAGAAATGCTTGTTAATTTAGAAGTATTCCGAAAACTAACTTCGGTATAGTTTTTCCGTATGGCCGGCTTCAATTGCCTTAAAAAACCGAAAATTTTTTAATGCTTTTTCTATGGGACGCTAACCCTAAAAACTGTGAATTTTCATTTAACATTATGGAAGGGTGTCAAGTCATATCTACAAGGGCCTACCGGCCCTGTAGAATTGAGTACTAAAATGCGTGTCTCTAACAGTGGTAAAACGCCCTAGTTCCAATACCCAAAACAACGTAAGTCAAAGTATGTGTTAATAATGATAAAAATCAATACTTAAACTTAATTTATCTTAATGAAACTAAGGGAACATCTATGGACTGTTATCTTTCATTTAAGATGGTTCCCAAACGTAACGAATGAATAGTTTTCTTTATACACAATCGCAATTAACGTCATTTTTCAAAAAAATCCCATGTTATCTCTATGGAAGAATATAGTATTTTTCACCAAATGTTGGATTCATTTTATGGATTCTAAAACCATCCTTAACAACTTTATTCTTTATAGAATTAACTATTAGTTGGATCTCTTTGACATTTTAACCACAAAATTAGGGCCCGAATTTTAGTTCACTGGCAAAATTTCAAAGCTGCGAACACAATACGAAAAAAGTTACGGTCAATCAAAGAACCCTCCTTTAGCATTAGAGGCAGTATCAATTCTTATCTAAGAGAGCGACCGTTCTCCTAGAATTTGTTAAAATTGCCAAAGGTAGTGGAACTAGCAACTAAGGAATATGCCCAAAAATTGCTTATTCATTCTCGGAAGATATTTACAAAGGAAACGTTGAGTGCATGCTCCGTGATGAACGGTTAGCACCTGCACCAGCGTTCGTCAAATATCTTCAGGACAACTGGTTGTCTATAAAGGAAATGTGGGTGATGTGCTACCGAAGACAACACTTTTATTTAGGAGATACAACAAATAACCGCCTGGAATCGCTTAATCAGAAAATTAAAATCGTATGCCGTAGAAACGCACCCCTAGACGAGTTCTACACCGATCTTAAACTCCTGTATCATATTATTGAAAATCAGCATGATTTCGAAAAATTCAAAGCTAAAACCAAGACAAAATTTCAAAAAATAGACACGAACGACAAAGACGTCCACCACGCCAGTAAAGTAGTTGCTGAATTGTGTGTACCGAAGATGGTAGATAGAATAACGAAAAACTTATTAAAATGTGTCACTATTGCCGATTGCTACCCTATTGACAATTGAAAAAACTTCATCGTTAAAAGCAAAGCCACGCTGATGCTGTCTCTGACGGAAATACTTGTTCGTGTTCAAGTTTCACGATGCTACAAATACCATGTATTCATATATTTTGCGTGCGAAAACAACAAAACAAAGAGCTGTTTAGTCAAGAAATGGTTACTCCTCGCCTTTGCAAAAAGAGATGGGTAGACGGAATTACATCGAAAGCAGCTATTCTAAGTCAAGAAGTTTTCTTAAAAAAACAAGCAAAATACAGCGCCGGAATCATGTGGATGTCAACAAAGATATGCGATGTGACTTCAACGTCAAGTGAAGATATATTTTCGAAAAGAAAAAATATCATTAACTTATTGGCCCAAGCATGGGCGGATCAAAAGGATGTTAAATTACAGATAGATGGGAAAGTATACGATGGAGCGAGAGATAACGCAGAAGACATGGAGGAAACAGACCAAAGTGATGAGAACATTAAGAACAGCGACGAGCACAGCAACAGTGATAAAAATAGTGATGAGGTCCAGAAGAACGACAACAACAGATACAACATAAGTAATGAGGAACAAAACAGTGATATTAATAGCGACGTGGAAAAGAATATCGACAACAGCAGCAATGAGGCAAGTGTTTCCAATATTTTTAGGCCTTTTAAATTTTTTTCTTTATAAATATCATTTTAATTTCTCTAATATGAATACGTTGAATGAGTTTGGTCTGTAAATATTTTCTATGGCTTTTTATGATTAAAGGCCAAGTCTCATTTAAAATGTACTTTGGCCCTTCCATATGAAATTTTGCCTAAATACCTATAAGGTCATTTTCCTACATTTCACGATGAAATTTTCTATAATTCCTTTAAAGGATTTCAAAATTATCCGTCGTCACCCTGAGGGAGTCAATAATACCACTGAATTCATCTGTGAATTCGTAAATTTTGAAGTGAATTCACCGAATTCATCAGTGAATTTGTTAATTTTGAAGTGAATTCAACGAATTCCTCTGTGACATTCCAATTTTCATATGTTTTAAGTGAATTATTGGTAAATAATTTAGCGATAGACCAGTCACTTTACCAGTCCCTGTATACCGATTACGGGTAAAAACATTAGAAATTAAATGTCTGTACAGTTGTACACGGCTTTATTTTTGACCGTACTGAAAGTATTACACGTAAAACTGAAATCCCTGCCCTTTGCAGTGGGACTTCTAAAGCGACTAGTCACTCGATACGTTATTTAAAAATACTTTTACTATAAGGTCTGGTTAACAACACAAACATATTTTTATGAAGAAGGGCTCCCGATAGAACTTGTTTGTGACCTTTTTAGGTTGCGATCGTTTGAAAACTCTAATCTAGAGTGGTAACCATGGTAACAGGATGGATGTTCTTTTTGTTTTTGCTTCATGTTCAATATATACTTTCCAATAAATAACTTGAATCCCCCTTTAGATTCCTCCTTCCTTCCTTCCTAAAGGTGGGTACGTAGAAATTCTGCGCGCGTCGGTTGGCGCGCGCCAGTTCAATTTGAAATTTTAGTGAAGAAGACTTACGCTACTCTCACCAAGACGGTTCAGCGCTGCGTCGGCTCTAAACGTCAACGTTAACAGTCGTAACAAATAACAAATCAGAGGCGCGGGAATATTGCAAAGACCAAATTTTCTGGTTCCACTATCTCGGAGAGCTCTCATACGTCATTCGCTTCATTTCTCGTAGAGGCTCCGCTAGAAGTAGAAAGTTGAGAGAGCTGGATCAAAAAAGCGGTGGAATTGCGGTGGGGCACGGTGGAAGAGCGGTGGAGCGGCGGTGAAAATATTATCCATGTTAAAATCCCTTAGACATTTAACATGGTTGAGAGTTCTAGATCAAAAAGCGGCGAAAAACACGTTTAGCAAGGGTGAGAGAACTAGACCAAAAAGCGGTGGTAATTTATCTATTGTAATATAAAATTATCGAAAATTATTGGTATATAAGCTTCCACTATCGGAAAACTAACATAAGTTACATATTCGAGTAAAAAGGAATCTCAATGATGTGAGTAAATAATACGTTATTTTTAATTCAAATAAATTTAAGCTATACTAATTAAACGATATATTATTTGAAATAGTTATGATGAAGATATTCCCAGCGTCATTGTTGGTGACTTCAACATTAACCTTCTTGAGACATCATCTCTTGAAACCATTTCTTCTCTGGTAATGGGTTTCAACTTTTACAAGGTCTTAACTTGAAGCAATCAACTGATGGTGGTACTCAACTGGATTTAGCATTTGAGAAATTTTCCACCATTTTCAGCGCTAGTTATCGAGAATGTTACTATTCTTATCATAAAGGAATATGTTTACATTTTAAATAACCTAGAATCTAAGACATCATCTGACTTCTCAAACCAATTTTTCAAATTTTCAATGATCAGCATTGTTCCGGATGAAACTAGAAGATCAACAGTTGTCTGGATGAAACTACAGGTCAACAGTTGTCTGGATGAAACTACAGGTCAACAGTTGTATGGATGAAACTACAGGTCAACAGTTGTCTGGATGAAACTACAGGTCAATGGTAGGCTTGGGAACCTAGTTAAAGAAACCCATATTAGGCTTGGGATCCTAGTTAAAGAAACCCATATTAGGCTTGGGATCCTAGTTAAAGAAACCCAAATTAGGCTTGGCGCCCTAGAGAAAGATGCTCTCACTCGCAATAAAACATGATCTAATGTTATAATCATATTTTTTTAAGTAATTAACAGAATTCCAGATGAATCTACAAGTGCAACTTGAAACTTCAAGATCTGCAGTAACAAGATGAAACTTCAAGATCTACATTAACAAGATGAAACTTCAACTACAAGGTCAATGGTGGGTTTGGGAACCTAGAGTAAGAAACCCAAATAAGGCTTGGGATCCTCGAGAAAGACACCCATATTAGGTTTAGGATCCTAAAAAATTAAGCCCACATATATGCTACAAGATGAACGGTAGCCCAAATCGAAGTACTTGATCTACAATGTCCAGATTGAGCTACCTACAACTGTCAAGATCAACAGTGGGCTTTGGATCCCAGAAAAAGATACCCCTATTAGGCTTGGGAACCTAGAGTAAGAGACCCATATAAGGCTTGGGATCCTTGAGAAAGACACCCATATTAGGTTTAGGATCCTACAAAATGAAGTCCACATATATGCTACAAGTTGAACGGTACTATGGTAGCCCATATAGAACTACTTGATCTACAATGTCCAGATTGAGCTACCTACAACTGTCAAGATCAACAGTGGGCTTGAGAACCCAGAAAAAGAAACCCCTATTAGGCTTGGGATCCTTGAGAGAGACACCCATATAAGGCTTGGGATCCTTGACAAAGACACCCCTATTAGGCTTGGGATCCTTGAGAGAGACACCCATATAAGGCTTGGGATCCTTGACAAAGACACCCATATAAGGCTTGGGACCCTTGGCAAAGACACCCTAATAAGGCTTGGGATCCTTGGCAAAGACACCCATATAAGGCTTGGGATCCTTGAGAAAGTCACCCATTTACGTTTCAGATAATAGGAAAAAGAGGCCCCCCCATATAAGCTGCAACAACAACATTAATCCAGATAAAACTAAGAAATCAGCACTGTTCGAGATTGAAGTAAGTAAAACTACCAGGTCAAAAATACATTATACTTGTAATAGAGCCAACACTGCAAATTCATTTTTTCTCAATAAGGGAATCAAGGCCCCCCAACGAGGGAACCATTTCCAAACTGTACAACTACTAATTTTTCAATTTAATTTTAATTAGTAAGAAAGTAGTCTAACAATTTTGATAAAGAAACCTACTAATGTATGATTCTTACTCATTAGACAGGCTATTTGGTTTCTCTGGAATCAAATTTCAGACGACATGACTGGGGGCTAATTCTAGGCAATGGTTGTATATTGGTATAATAGTACAAACATTGAATAATTTGAGCCATCAGTCATATATTATGATACAAATGTTACTTTTTCATTAAGGAAAAGTCAAGAATTTGTTCATCGGACAGAAATTTGTTACTAATTTCATTAAACTGTAAACCAAAATCATACTAGATTGATTTTCTCATAATCGGAATATTTTTTTATATTTAAATTAACAAAACCGTTTAAATAAAAATAGCCGGCAAGAATAATTTTAGTACCCAAACACTACTATTATCCCACAAATATTAGGTTTGCAACAAGAATATCAACAAAATTGTTCCAATTCATAGGACAGAAGTTTGCTATTTACTTGTTTCATTAATTTATAACCCAAAATCATGCTAGATTATTTTTATTCATAATTGGAATGATATTTGATGTTTAAAAGAAGAAAAAAACCGGTAAAGTATATAGGCCGGGGTCACCTTACAATAAATTTAGCTAGCCCAGGCAAAACGTTAATATGGCCGGGGCCATCTTGTTAAAGCTTTATCCCATTGTTTCGACAATTTAACGTCGCGTGGAAATTTACACCCATACACGCTGCAGTATTTAACCATTGTTTAATTACGTTTAAAAAAACAGCAAAACTGACAAAAAGTTAAAAACTAGCCTAATTATCGTTGAGCAGATAGTTGAGTTGTTGATTTTATTTTATAATTATCTTTGAGCAATTCAATTTAATTAACTTTAATTTAACCATGAGTATGTTGATTGCGTTTGTCATTAATGGTATCGCCGGGATTAAGTTGCATTTAAACACCTGATTAAACTATCTAATCATCGATCATCCGTTAAGCCTTGGACCTTGCAATATAGGCAGAGAGACAACAAAAACAAACTAGTATTTATGACATCTCATGTTGCCCTCTATTGAATCTCTCAACAACTATCGTTAAATTTATTACTTAAATAATATAATTTTTTTAAATATAATAATCATATTAGCTAATTATAATTATTTAACTTTAAATGAGTATGTTTCATTGATTTAAATCACATTGCTAAAAATTATTGGCGGGCGCTAGGCAGTCATTCTCTCTACTCTCTCCTCTCCCACTTACAAAATCCAGCTGCAGCTGGTTGGCGCGCGTCGGGAAGGGGAGGGTGGGTGGGGGAACCACATACTTCTACCTCTCTCTACTCTACAGTCTAACTTAACTCGGGTTTTGTACGAATTTCAAGTTGAAAATTCGCGGGAAATTTAAAATTCGAAATGTTCATTTATGACAAAATTCATCAGGTCACAACATTTCCAGCCAGCCGACCAGCAGAGGTCAGAACAATCGTTTTCCAGCTCTAAAGAGCGGCAAAACGAAAAACCATTTAAGAAATGAAAGCTATTCGAAATTCATATTATAAAAAACCATTTAAGAAATGAAAGCTATTCGAAATTCATATTTTAAAAAACCATTTAAGAAATGAAAGCTATTCGAAATTCATATTATAAAAAACCATTTAAGAAATGAAAGCTATTCGAAATTCATATTATAAAAAACCATTTAAGAAATGAAAGCTATTCGAAATTCATATTATAAAAAACCATTTAAGAAATGAAAGCTATTCGAAATTCATATTATAAAAAACCATTTAAGAAATGAAAGCTATTTGAAATTCATATTATAAAAAACCATTTAAGAAATGAAAGCTATTGGCCGAGTAGCTTATCACGTGCGGAATAAACCTCCAATCCCAAAAATTGAAGTCTCGTGTGTTTTAGGGAGGGGGTGAAATTTTTTTAAGGGGACCCAGCCTTCCGTGGCAAAATTTAGTTGGGGCGGAAAAAATTAGTTAGGAGAGAAAAACTTTGTTCAACTGCGGTTTACTCTACAGTAAATACGTTCGACTTCGTCTTGGGTTGTTAACTTATGAACCCTCGAGATGAGACGTTTTTCAGCGAGAACCTGACACACAATACCCTCATTCGTAGGCTGGAGAAATATCTCCTAGATGTTGATTATCTCCTTGTGGTGCAATCATCCAAAGTATACACTAGTTACTAGTAGAAACACTAAATAGAGACACAGCAACTTAAGCCTTTGTCGAAGCTAACATCAAAAAAAACAATTTTAAATAATTGAAAAGCTATAATAGTTGAAGTATTTTACCTCGAACACTTAGTTAAAGAAAAATTAGACCGGCCAGTGACGTATCTGATAGTAAATCGTTATATTAATTCAAACATATCTAGAAAAGATTTTGGGGTGGTGAAATTTTAGAGGGAATTAATTTTATTGGTGGAGAACTTTTTCTAGTATCACAGAGGACCAAAACACGAAAGAATTCATCTTCACCGTGTTCCAACCAATAGAGACAACTAAACGATATGGTAGGGGTCACTAGCCATTTTCAAAAAGTAACACCTTTGTTGGCGGAAACATACGTGTGAAATCGAGAGCCATACTTATTTTTGTTACGTTACATATGGTAGTTTTTAATCATATACTGAACAACTGTACACAGAAGCAATTACAAGTACATTTAGTTATTTTAAAAAGGTACAACATTAATATCTTACAACTACGTCTTGACACGTTAAACCAGGAGTTCATAATAACCCGTATACACCGCTTAACTCCCAAAGAAATAGTTACCCCATTTTTTAGCGCCCACGCGCATTAACTTACACACTTCCGGTGTAGCACTATTTTTATCTTGTGATTTTGGGAGCTAAAATGGCTCACGTCTGCCTCTGTCGGAACGGTGTAAATTAAGCCTTGGCTAAGAAGTTGGCTTTTAGTCGGGATTTCTAGTTTTCTACAAAACATTTAAAAGGTCGTCAATGATGTTTTGTTGTGATATGTGTGGGTGAGAATTCCGTGGTTAAATTAAAACGGTTTGGACAAATTTATTCCCAGTATCTTTAATATATTAATTCCATCGTGTTTCTACGTCCACCATATCGCCATTTTTCTTTTCGACGGAGATCCCAGCCAACGGAAGTTTTGGAACGAAAACCAAGGAGCATAGATACCACTACGATATACTGTAAGGTTGTATGTCCATAAACAGGCTAATCTTTCTAAGCGCAACGACAGAATCTTGTTGTTCGCGATTTTTACCATTAGCTCTATGGCCAGTTTCATACTTCCCCTCCCCGAAGGGGGGCTATTATGAACTCCTGGTTAAAGTTATACATGTGTAGTTTTGATTTAAAACGGATTGAAAGATTTCAATCCAATGTTAATAGTATTGAAACGTGTTAAACTTCTTATCGAACAAGTTACGCAATTGGTCTCGCCGTGTAAAATATTGGTACAGACAGGCTATTCTAAGTTCTGTTTGGTGTTTGGGATAAGTGGGTTACTTTAAGTTTTAATTTAAACCGAGCGAAGGTTGAGAAAACTATGTTTGTTTTGAACAATTGAATGGTTTCAAGTGAAATGTTTTATTTTTTGCAAGCTTGAACTTTTATTTTTTATCAAAATTATTTTAAGGGTGTTTAGTTTATATTTAATTCTTTTGAAGCTTTTTTAATTTTTAATTTTTAATTTAAAGGGCGTTTTAATTGAAATGGATTTTATACTATTTTCTTAACACTCCGAATAAAACGAAAGGAATCCTGGGTGAGCTTCGACGTTTATTTGTCGACTCTGACAGAACTTTATATCACACTGCATTACGAGAATTCGAAAACTTGATTAAAGCTGGTTTACACCCTCCAAAGGCTCATGAAACCGTTAAATCAACTCCCCACAGTTTTTGTGGAAAATTCCTTGAAAAAAACTTGTATGTACGAAAGAATTTTCGTGACTTGTTCAGAGACACAATGCCGATAAAGCACTGCTAATATTCAAAAGTCACTGTAACATGGATACTCGACCATCCTTAATTTGTGCATTTTTCATTTGCTTTTTTAAGTCTTTGCCTACTACGACAGTATTTTATACTTAACCCAAAAAGGATCTGCTAATTTTGCGACTTTGTCTAAGACAATAATGAGTTCAAAACTATTTACAACATTACAATATTGCTGTAATTGAAACACAGTAAGTTAATTAAGCTAGTGGTTACCATATAAAATGAATATAAATGTGGGGGAAAATTAGAGTGAATTATAATTCTATCTTCATGTTTCCCAAAGTATGCGAAGTTAAGACACATTTTTAGCTAAAATATGAATGCATGACACATCTTTCCACCTTAATTTTAGAGGGCTATAATTTGAATCATTTCTTAATTTTTGGTTTTGTTGATGCAATATAAATATTTTGGTGAAAATATAAATGTTATAGCCTTGTTTTAAAATAGCACTCACTAGACGAGACGTCTAGAGGCTGTGAGTCAATGAGTACTTTTTATGCAATAATGACATAATGAACTACAATGTGGAATGTTTAGAGTAATATATTTTCTTAATTTTTTGGCCCAATATTTAAAGGTTGATCTATCAGTATCCAAGAACGTGTCTTTGTCTCTGAGAAACACGGTTTTAAATCTTCTACGTCACAAGAAAGCAAAATTTTAAATTGTGACAAGTATTTTACCCATCAAATTATAATCAATATTTTTTTTGGTGGATTTCAGAATTTATTTGATAGTTCATGCTATTGTTACTTAGTTGAAGATCTCCTTTCCACGTGTTAGTTGTTGAAAGCCTGTCGTAACTGGACGAGCATTACCAAAAAGCAAATCATCATTGAAAAGATGTACACGAGAAGTATGGCGCCTACATCACCAAGCGATGTCTTCGAAAAGGCCAAGCTTTGCTTCGTCTTCAGGTATTTTGAGCAGCCCCCTCTGCTCAACAGAAACTCTGCTCTGATTCGATGTCCACTCTCACAATAGTTCAATATTCTGTCGCGTATAGAAAATGTCAGCAAATGATTTTACCATGTAACATGGTCTCTTACCTAAGATTGATCAAGTCTTTCAATGCACTCGAAGACGCCTTGGACACTGGGTAAGCGACGGCCAACGACAAGAAAGAATCTCTACCGTAATACAAGTCTTTTCCCGCTCTGTAATAGTGACGGCACACGTATTCAAAAATACCATCGCTGCCAAAGAAGACGGCGTTCCCTTGATTGAAGACGTCGTATTCGTCTCCCTTCCTTCGATTCATTTTTTGGACTCTTCTTTCGTATTCTAGCAAAACGTCTTTACGGTATGCCTATTTAGAATGAAAATTACATATTTCAATTGTTTAGTAAATGAGCAAAGTCTGGGAAGATTCCAAGGACTCGCTTAGTAATTGGTTATGGAAATTAATACGCGGGGGAAGAAAATAGTTTTAACTTTGGTGGTGACGGAAGAGGTCAAGTCACCTCCGGCGGACACGGGGCAACCGTCTCTAAGAAGTTTTACTTACACGTGTGCCCCACCTTCGAGGGCAGTATATAAGGCCCTGCTGGTCTTTTCAGTAAATCACGAAGAAAGAAATTTCTGCTATGTCATAACCGATAAATAATATTCAAATCGATCAACGGATATCAGTGCGAGTGTTAGTATTGCTACGGCTTATATTTTGCATCTCGACAGTAAAAGGGAAGTGTTAAAAACGTGTCAAAAGGATGTAATTTAAGAAAACACTTTTTTTACACCGTAAAAACACCCAAAAGAGAGTTTTATTACCTTAAGTTTTTGTGGCCAATTTAAAGTGTAAATTCGGTGTAAAATAAAACATAAAACACCGTTTTGAAATTAAAAATGGAAAATTATAGTACTGCGGGTTTCTTAAAAACGGTCTTTCATTTTCATTAATGTTTTAATAATAAAGTCAATGCAAACACTTAAAACGTTTTGAAAAACTTAATTGTTAAACATTTTTTTAAAGATGATATTCATGAAAGAATATATTTTTATCCTTTAAGTAAAATTAACACCATTAAGAGTGTCACTTAACACCATTAAGAGTGTCTCTTAACACCATTAAGAGTGTCTCTTAACACCATTAAGAGTTTCGCTTAACACCATTAAGAGTTTCGCTTAACACCTTTAAGAGTGTCGCTTAACACCATTAAGAGTGTCGCTTAACACCATTAAGAGTGTCGCTTAACACCATTAAGAGTGTCGCTTAACACGTTTAAGCGTGTCGCTTAACACCTTTAAGAGTGTCGCTTAACACCTTTAAGAGGACTTAGGCCTGTGCGAGTACTCGAATGAAGGCGAGTACTCGACTCGAGACTCGAAAATCAAAATTTTAGGACTTGAAAATTATTTCGAGTCCTTAAAAATCTTCGCTATTGGACTCGAGGGGGACTCGAACAGAGACTTGACGCCTTATCAAGTCCAAAAATATTTACTTTGTGACCCTGAATTTTAAGTAGAGCGTCGAAACTTGTGGGGTTTAATCAATTTAAAGTTTAGAATAGACAGGTGATGGTTCAAAAATTTGACTTCAGCTAAAGGAGTTAAGCAAACCAGAACCAAAATTAAAATTATTGTTACTGCGCGTCATTTTCGTCGTGAGATTTATACTTTATGAGTAAAATTTGTCCTTATTAGAATTTATTATAATTCCTGTATTGTTAAATATGTAAAATTAAACTAAGTAAATTAAATTAAAGTTAGTATTAATAGAATTAATTTAATAGGACTCGAGTAGGACTTTATATAATTTATCAGGACTCGACACTGGACTTGAAACCTAGTTCTTAAGCTGACTTAAGGACTAGAGAACTCGATGCCAATTTGAAGACTCGACTCGAGATTCAATAAGAGCTTTTTTAAGGACTCGAGACTCGACTCGAACCCCAAAAAACTGGACTCGCACAGGCCTACTCAGAACCCATTGTCAAAAATGATAAAAGTCCATTCTGGGGGCTCTTCACGTCATTCGAGATAAAAATATCACGGCGAAGCCCTGTGCGGGTAAAGGTCGGATCACACTAAATTTTTTCATACCGTAATTTTTTACCCCTACCGGAGTACGGACATTCCTAGTACGTGAAAGTGCGCGAAAGAAAAAAAGAGAAATATTATATATCTTCACCGGACTCCAAAAACCGAAAGAAACAATCTAGGATTAACTTTTGAATAGAAACTTTAACTGAAAATTGTTTGCAATTGAGAATTGTTAATTTTATTGTTTCGAAATTGATGAATAATTAAGAAATAATCCCCTTAATAACCCCTTACAAAAAGTTTTTTTTAAAGAAAATTTAATTTTAATGCATGCGCTAAATTTACATTTGGTCCTAACTTAAATATTTTCAAGTAAATGGCAGAAGGAGGTATCCCCCTAAAAGAAAATAAGACCCCGGAAACCCCCGTCATTCATAGTCAAGGTTATAAATTCCAGAGAAATTTAAGATGTAAGTAACACTAATGAAATTAATATCCCCTACCAGAATAAGTTCAAACATAAAATAAGTCCAAAGTTTTCTTTTTCTATCTTAATAAACATTGATTGTATTAAACTGATCTTATTTTACTCTTTTGACATACAAAACGCGGATACGTTTTTGGTCCAAAACTTTTATGAGCCACCCCGTTTATATTTATAACTTACTCGCCACTACTGACTGCAATGATTCCCTTAATGAGTATATTCGAGGTTGGACCAAGAGTGTGAAGTAACAAAGGTTGGATCTTTATGATTTTCCCCTACCAGAGATCTAAACTTTATTACCTTCGAACGAAAAGGCTTATAATAAACAAAGAATTTTATCCAAAATCCTTTGCTCTGAGCTGTACTTCCTTCAACTAAACCCATACAGGAGAAAACCTAAAAGACAGCCTCTACGCTACATTAACAAGCTATGGAACTGACTACTACAAAGTGCTTTGACTGAGAACGCTCTAAATATGAAAGCTAATATTGCAAAAACTGCCTTCACTAGTATACCGTGTTTTTCACATGCTTTGCAACTAGTGATTGAATATTCACTGAACGAGCTTAAAAAGCGAAGTATCGCAGGCGCCGAGACTATTCTTCAGAACTGTAGAACAAAATCGGTCATTCGCATCCCTATGCAATGGTTTTTGCAGCCAAACTTAAGTCACGTTTTCCAAACTACAGGAATACACTGATGTTTCAAATAGTAATGCTAGTTGACCCGAGATTTAAAAATGTTCTGTTCGACACGCATGAAAGTCGGTTTGCTCAGTTTTGCTCAGATCACAAGTCGAAATTTACGCTCAAAGACGATATGAAAAAGAACGAGAAAATTCAGTTGAAGAGGAACCACAGCCAAGCACATCCGCTGAGAATACTGTTAAAGGTTGTTGCTTATGGGATGAGTTAAAGGAAAAATCTGCTTCCCCCGTACAAGCTAAATATATTTCAAACGATGAAACAAATGTATATCTTAAAGAGTGTGTATTAGACAGACTTTCTAAAGTCTATGATTGCTGGCAAAAAATTAAATCAGATTCCCATTACTAGCCAGTGTACCAAAAATATTCTTGGCGCCACCAGCGTCTTAGTAGCGAAAGAATGTTCCTTTTAGGGTGGAACATCTTAACCACTAGTCGTGAAAGGTTAACTGACCATTTTGAACAACTACTTTTTCTACACCAAAATCTTAAGAGATGTGGTATTGTAAAGGAGAAAACTTAGCACAATTTAACCAAAGAGTAAAGAGACTAAAGACCTAAAAATTAGAAGGTTAGTGTTCGTAACTTACGCATATATATTCCTTAGCCTCATACACTTAGATTCATTAAATTTAATGGATGATTTCCCTTTTATAGGTACAAACTTCAAAGATCAACACAGTATGGACTAAAAGTCTAAAACCTTATGAAGACATTGAAGTACCATGTCTTATTTCAAAAGTTAAAAGGTTAAAAGAACTTAAGTAAAACAACTTAAAGAACTTTGTCAAATCACAGGCTGTGGAACGCGACATGCACTCAACCCATCCTGTAGAACTCGAAACGGATTCTACCCATCCTGTGGAACCCGACACTGATTTAACCAATCCAGGCGAAAATAGGCTCAAGAAAATGAAGGGGAGTAACTTACGTCAAGCAATAAACAAAATGGTTCGCAATAAAAACTGATGTCACAGGCAAAGGAATATTGTCGAGCTACAGAGCTAGGGCGCGTGAGGTCGAAAGACAGACAGAAACTCAAAAACCTATAAGACACCCTTTATCTGTCATCCCGCCGTTATAAAAGGGGCTCGCGCCCATATCTTAGGCTTTTTTCCTCTCCCGCGTTCAACGAGAAGGGACTAAGGTAGTATTATCGAGCCTTTCGAGTTGAGATGAGCCTTTCGAGTTGAGATGAAAGGTCGCCGGCTGAGATATCTAGCCCTCGTTATCTAGGCCGTAAAGACGGGGACTAGGTTTGCCATTTACAAAAGTCTCATAGAAAATACACTTTCTTATATTCCAACCAAAAAATAAAACTTTTCGTGAAACACTCTTCTGAGTTGGTTTTGATGGTTTTTCATGCATTCAGTTATACGTAAAAATTATTTTTAAAAGGTCACTATCTTCATTATATCGGTATTATGAATGACTCATTTTTCCAGGGGCCCGTGGCCACTTCTGTATTTTTTGGAGGGGCTCGGGCCCCACGGTCCTATAGAACTCTACCCGCTATGCGTGGTAATGGGGATTTGAAATATTTTGGAGTATGTTCCATTCTTTGTGCAATTGCCCTAGAGCTTCTGAGTCAAATGGCGGTCCACGGTCGCTGACGATCTCTTCTGGGATAGCATGAAGGGCAATGCCCTTCATAGCCATGATAAGGGCTACCGCATTAGTTCAGTTCATAAGTTACACTTTGATATACTTCGAAAAGTAGCCCATAATGAGCATAAATTCAAAGAGGTCGCGTCCAACGTTTTGGCAAGGTCTAGTTGGAAAGACCCGATTTAACAGTGGTTCATGTGCGTTTCTTCGTTGCATCTGACATATTTTGCATTGGCTAATGGTCGGCCAGTAGAAATATTCGTGTGCTTTAGCATTGCTTGCTAGAATTCCGCGATGGGCAATGTGGATGGTGTGAAAAATATGCCCTCGTCCTTGTTGAGGAACTATGAGACGTTGACCCCTACACAGTAGTCCATCTGCCGTTTCAATCAGCTCATCGCGGCAGACACGCCGAAAAAGGGCAGCTTTTTTTGCGACGGTTTCTGCGGTATATTTAAGCGCCACGAGACAACCTTGAAATAACTGTTTCCAATAGCGCCAAGCCTGAGAGGGTTTAGAACCCGCGTGAAAACGTTGTAGGGACGGTAAATTGGAAGCCATGGTTTAGAATTATAAGACCCTATTTCTCCACGAAAAACTACAGTAGCGAAAATATATAATACCGAAGCGGAAAATCTGACATGTTATGTCCTTTTATATCATTTAAAGTCAGAGCTTAAAAACCAAGATGGTAAATGTTTGAACATATCGGGTCACAAAATTAGAGGTCCAAACATTAAGAGGCTAGGAGGATAAAGGTGCGAGGGGAATTCCACTGCCCGTATTCCCTTCGAAAAGCGCTTACAGATTATCGGCCGTGGTTTCCACCTGCTACAACTAGTTTCCTCCCGTTTTCACTCGTTCTGGAAGATTCATTGCCGCGCAACTAATTCCGCGCTCATCGTCATCGTTGTCGTCTGCTTGTTTGTTTTTATTGTTAGTAAAAGCTTATGGCTGCATATTTTTAAAGCTTTAACAGAATATGTTTTATTATAAATATTATTTATTTGCTACTTTATGAGCCTTATCATGCATGAACATTTCATGACGAGGCTAAATTTCACAGGAATGGCTCGGTAAACCGGAAAAACGATCGCTTGTTAATTGAGATTTTTATTTCAACTGAACATATTTATACATTCGTGCTGTAAACTTAAAACAATGTTGGCACTTATGTAGTAACTTAAATAAATTTTTTTAAATACAAAAGAGCCAAATCTCATTGAGAACTTGTAGCTGATGCGCTACTGAGCCTTCACAATCACCCATAGCTAAGCTTACATCCGGCTCCCTTTGCTCTCTAATCTTAAGTGTTTTATATTAAGACGTTTATAACCTTATAATAGATTAGTTGAACATGAGTGGGATAGGTGGCGTCTCATATTGCACCTTTGGTGAGCGCCACCTATATTGAGCCAGGCCTATTGCTAGGGCTATATAAAGTCAGGTCAGCAGTGTATTAGAGTCAGTGTATAGTCTCATCTTGGTCCAGGCTGTTAAGCGGTCTGTCTCATTAGTCATGATAGTATCCTGATAGAGTGGCAGTCTATCATGGATTGTTGTTGGTGTTAGTTGAGAGTTAGTTAGCTAGTGCGGTAGGCCCGTAGGCCGTATTCACCTTCTAAGCTAAGACCTGTTTTGATGTAGTGTAGATTGACCTTCTACGAGGAAATCTAGTGATTAAGTCCGTATGACTAGTCTTCGCGCGTTAACTCTCTCAGTTCGTACCATCACTCCAGTAGACCTACTTTGGGACACAAATGGCTCTACTTCAACCCTAGTAAGTGATGCTTTTATTAGCTACATCCGAAAGGCATACCCCTAGTCTGGCGCTCTCACTTCCCATCGTATCACATACATTGTAAATAGCCATTATAATTTTTTATTTGTTTCTTTAATTATATTATGTAACCCTACTAACCCCAATTGAACCTCAATAAAAGAGTTCAAACATATACTTTTATTGGTTTTGAGCTCATTGTTTCACTCTGTAACCTCGCTTTTTCAGCAAATCGGTTACAGGGGAAATAAATGGTGTATCTACCAGGGCCTAGTTATTTTAGTTCGACCACCTAATACATGGTGTATCTTTTAGGCCCTTAGTTATTTTCGTTATTTCCAAATATATGGTGTATCTACTAGTTACAGTCGGCAATCGGAGGGAGAAATAATTAGTATAATTACCAGGCTGCCATTAATATAATTCTAAACCAAATAAATGGTGTAGATTGTTATCTTGGTTAGACCTTTATATAACTGGTGAATCTAATAGGCAAGTTACTGCACTTACCCCCAGTTGACCCATTATAATTGGTGTCTCAGTTATTGCTCTGTTAACTCATCTAATATTTATTTGCTGATTTGCCCCTGACTTAATTAATTAATACGTTCATTTTGTGTATGTCCTTGAATTTATTTTTGTTATTTTCCTTGTAAAATTTAAATATTTTCTATAATTTGACCAAGGCTTACCGTTTGTTAAGCCTAACTATCCGTCATGTTAAGTAAGTGAGTCAGATTCTGAACGTATGTTTTAAATGCCACCACTATCATAGTGGTTAGGCCTAAACTTGTTCTACCAACATGCAAGCGTCCATTTATCTATTGCTCCGGATCTGCATCCAGTAATTGCACGACAAGAGTTCATGGGGACTGCATTTCTGGAGATACATTCTCATGTATTTCTTGCAAATCTGTGTCGAAGGTTGTTCACTCCCCACCTCATTCCGGGCAGCGCAATACGTCATTCGCTACCAACAACATTGACCCGGACAAAACGGTATGTCTGAGCGATATTTACGAGGCTTTGAATCATGTGTTGAAACCTGACAGCCTTGTCAGAGAAAAGGGCTCTATTCTTGATCTCCTATGGCAAAAAGCCGATTCTACGGAGGCCACGGTTGGAGCCTTAGTTTCGCGCATTCACACTTTGGAGGAGAAAGTTGCCAATTTGGAGGGCAAAATTCAGAAACTGGAGAATGAAAATCGGAATTTGCTGGAAATAGTACCACAGCAACACGCCAATCTCACCTCTCATGATCTGCAAGGCGACACAACCGATGGTACTAGACCCTTACCATCACCCATGTTGATGAGCCATCTCCTGAGGAACGGCGCCGCCACTCAGCCTTGGTTTCGGCCACCGCTACAACGTCCATCTGGCCTACCTCGACCTGACCCAGCCGTGCCTACCAGACGGGAAACTAAACCAGTGAAACTTGGGTCCGGCACGAACACCCGCCTCAAGGCCGTTGTCCGCCGTCCTGGACCCCGTAAGGCTCTATTTGTCAGCCGGCTCCCGGAATCCTTACTTTCCTCTGAGCTTAAGATTATTCTGGCCGAGGACGCGGGGATCGCTTCGGCTATTTGCAAGAGACTGAATACCAAGCATCCCCGAGCAGACCATTCCTCATTTTATGTATCGTGTGAGGATAATAGCGAATTTGATAAGCTATCGGATCCCTTAACTTGGCCTACGGACTGTCTTATTACGGAATTCAACGGTATTCCACGTGATGCCCATCTACATCCTTCCGAGAAGGGGAAACAAATTGATCGCACTCAGACGGCCGAGGATTCTTCTGACGAACAATGAACGAACTTAATATTGCCTATCAAAATGTTAGAGGCCTACGAACTAAATCTGATGACTTTTTTAAAAATTTTGTTGCTCTAGATCTAGACGTTATCTGCTTAACGGAAACGTGGCTTAATAAGACTCACTTTACAAACGATTATTTCCCTTCAACGTATAATGTATACCGAGCCGATAGGCCGGACCCACTTTATAAAAATGTTAGGGGAGGTGGAGCCTTAATTGCAATTCGAAAATGTTTCTCTTCTTGCCGTCGCAGTGACCTTGAAGGATCACAAGAATGCGTATTTGTAGAAATTAAACTAAACAACAACACCAATTCCCTTATCTTAGGCAACGGGTACTTCCGTCCATCAAATGATGATTCTCAATACAGAGCTTTCTCGAATTGTCTTTTGAAGGAGTTGGCCAACACCGATCATGAGATTTTGTTGCTTGGCGACTTTAACCTCCCTGGTGTTAATTGGGAAATTTTCAGTGCTCAAGGCTGCACCAACCCTATTAAATTAAAAGCCTCCCACATTTTCGATATTTGCTACAATCTAAATTTATACCAACTTAACAAACGTAAATCGAATCTTAACTTGCTTGACTTATGTCTTACTAACATTAATGGTTTGGAAATTGTAGATCTTAAGGATCCTTTTGTCGACGTTGATGCTTATCATCCCCCGTTTTGTGTGCTTGTTGCTCCTACCTTCGCCCCCGCTTCAACACCTAACGACCCGGTCTATGACTTTAGACAGGGTGATTATAACTTGTTATATTCTACATTGAGAGATGTGAATTGGACGAGACTTTTTGAATCTCATGACGTAAATCACTGTGTTGACTTCTTGACCGCCAGCATCACTAAGGCAATGGACAAATCCATTCCAAAGCGTGTTAACCGCAGCTGCCCTAAGTTTCCATTATGGTATTCGCACGACCTTAAAAAAGCACTAGCTAAGAAAAAATATTTCTTTAAAAAAAAGAAACGCTCCGGAGCCTTACAGGATGCCATTGAGTTTCGCAAGTACAGGGCCATAGTGAAACGCTTGACTGCCAGGGATGCTAACCTCAAGGCGCAATCTGTTTGTAGGGATGCATTATCTCACCCGAAAAAGTTTTGGGACCATGTAAACAGTAATCTTAAAGAGGGTCATAAAACCATTTCACTCAAAATAGGCTCTACACTAGAATCTGACCCTGGAACCATAGCTCCAACATTTGCCACGCACTTTGCAGGAGTATCCGTGGACAAGTCGATTCAAAGTGACACTTCTAGCTTTCTTGTCCCGGAAATAGAGCCCATCCATTATGACAACGCGGATATTTTGCCCTCGGAAATCATCCAGGCTCTAAAACAGCTGCCAACTAAGTTTTCCACGGGGATCGATGGTATCCCTGCCTTCATACTTAAAGGATGCCGGGATATCATTGTGCCTCTTTTAGTTCATACCTTCGATCTCTCGTTAAAGACGCATTGCTTCCCTACTGGCTGGAAAACTGCTGTAGTGGTTCCGATATTCAAATCGGGCTCTTCCACGGATTATAAAAATTATCGCCCAATATCACTATTATGTGCTTTAGCTAAGATCTTTGACATACTTATGCATCACCGCATACAAAGGTGGTTCAACTCTTTTCCCAATGCATGCCAGCATGGCTTCATGCCAGGGAAGAGTGTTGACACCAACCTCGCTTCCTTTATGGATTTAGTTGCCCCACAGGTGGCGTCCCAGGGTCAGGTGGACGTAGTCTATCTCGATCTTGCGAAGGCGTTCGATCGGGTGTCACATAGTGTTTTGGTGTTGAAACTTCGGCTGCTAGGCATCAACGGCGATATGTTACTCTGGCTTAAAGATTATTTACTGTCGCGATCGAATATCATTAAATGTAACGGTAAACTCACTACTGTCACCTATCCTATGAGATGCGGAGTTCCCCAGGGCTCATCACTGGGACCCTTACTCTTTAACATATATATTTACGATCTGCAATTTAAAATCCGACATTCTCATATTTTTCAATTTGCCGACGATAACAAGATCTGTAAAGTAATTAATACCATTAGTGACACTATTTTATTGCAGCAGGATCTTAAGTCATTAGCAAATTGGTGCGAAATTAGTAATCTACCCATCAACCCCGCCAAATCTGTACACGTCAGTTTTACAAGACGTTATGGCAGGGCTATCCGGTCGGCTTACCACATAGAATCGATGGTCATCACGCGAAAAAGCATCATGAAGGATCTTGGAACCACATTCGATAGCCGTTTGTTGTTCCAGGATCACATCCATGACTGCGTTAATCGCTGCCGGCGCACCCTAGCGGTAGCGTTCAAATTGACGAGAAAATTTAAATCCATTAAACATTTTCGCTTGTTATACTTAAGCCTAGTTCGATCTCGTCTTGTTTTTGGCTGGGTTGCGTGGGGAGGCTGTGCCCAATATCTTCGGGATAGGATTGAAGGTGTACAACGTAAGTTTGTGCAATACTGCTCATACAGTTTTTTGCGCGACGAGGAGTACCACTATGAACCTTTATTATTAATACTTAAGTTACCTACCATTGAGCATTTTTGTAAAACTATTGACTTTAAATTTGTCTTTAAACTCCTTAACAATATAATCCCTCTTCCTGCTTTATTGGGAAACTTAAATATAAACGTGCCTCGTATTTACCGAAATAATCCAAATACATTTTATGTAAATGGCTCCAGCCTTAATCCTATTAATCGCATGCAAAGATCATGCAATTTCCTACGTTTTAATCTAGATATATTCGCAATTAAATTAACTGACATCCGTTAACCCTTAGCACATGTATAAAATAACATAGTACCAGCTTATCCATAGTATACTCTTTGTCTTGTATATACTTAAACTTGATTGTTGTTCTTTCGTTGTACACAATGTGCATGTTCACGTGAGTCTGTAAATGACTTTTTTCATGTACAATAAACATTCTTTTCATTTCATTTACACGGAGACAAGAAGTAATTATTATTAAATTATCTTCAGCATTACGTGCTATCCGTAGTATGGAACTAGTTAGGTTCAGGCTTGTAAGGCATGTGTCCTTCTTGTCCCAATTATTTTTGCAGTTTAATCATTTCTGTAGGAATCTTTACTTGTATCATTCCCATGACCCAGGTTTCAGTAATTATGACTGATTTTCCCTTAAACGGTTAGTCCTTTTTGTGTTTAATTCAATGTCATCCTGAATAAACCCCTTTACAACGCGTCTACACTAAGGCTTACTCCTAATATGCATCCACTGTTGGAGTGTGTTTCCTTTGTAGCTTTCGCAGGAACTAGGTTTATGACTTATGACTAACCATACTTCTTAAACTTTATAGTAAGGCAGTTTATTTAAGTCTGCAAATACTTAACCACTTTTAAAGTTACTAGTACTTAGCTATAGCTAATACTTACCCTAATTCGATTAGATTATAGGCCTATCTCTTACTTCGGTCCATTATTACATGTTCCTTTCTACATATTATGGACCTTCACCATTAGTAGAGATAGCGTTTAATTAGCTCCCATTACTTAGTACCAGACCATCATTAATTACGCTAATTAAGCAGGTTGAGGATAAAACTGGTCTATTTAATAGTTTGTGGCTAGTAGTAGCATGAATGCGCATAGTGTTATGAATTCGCTTACGTTCTATAGCTAACCAGGTCTCATTTTAAAGGGTTTGGTGACTTAATATTAATTGGAGATATAAAATATAAAACTATTTAAATATTGTAATTAAGATCATCTATGATCACTGAATAACTAGACATGGATTTAGTTGTTCCGTTTTGGATCGGGTGCAATTAGTTTGCATAAAAGATCCCCTTCCGAAAACTAAATTATTTTCCTGATTGGAAGTAGCTCTAAGGAAGGTTTTGGGTAAAGCCAAACTAGACAAGGAGGAGATGAGGACTCTGCTGGCAGAAGTGGAGGCGATTCTGAATTCGAGACCTCTCACGTTCACCTACAACGAGAAGGACGAGCCCTCTCCTTTAACTCCAGGACCTTTTCTAATCGGAGATCGACTGACGTCACTACCGTCGGAAAATTCCCGACCAGCGTAGTCGTCCCGTCAACTAAGAAGGAGTTGACTAATCGCCTAAAGTATCAACAGGCGCTTCTAGAAAGAATCAGGCAAAGATGGAACAAGGAGTACCTTCTGGAGCTTCGCACTAGTAACGAGAGGAAGCCAGCTTCAAAGGGGACCGAATACCAGATCGACGATTCAGGAGGACCGTACCCCGCGTATATTGTGGAAAACTGGACTGATAGCCGAATTATTTAAGGGACGCGACGGAATTACAAGATCGTGTAGGGTTAGATTACCTAACGGAACTTTTTTGAAACGCCCTATACAGTTGCTCTACAAATTAGAAGTGTTAAATTAGAATCGATTTTTATTGCATGTTAATTGTGTTTTATTCTGTATAATTTTATTGGTTTTTTGGATTTATTTGTATTGGGAATAAGGGATTAATATGAATTTAATGATGAACTTTTAAAGTTCATGGGGGGAGCGTTTTTTTGGAGGTTTTCCCCCTTTGCTGACGATTCCTCGACTTGGGGATTATAAGATACCAAGCGAGGTTGGAGTGAAAAAGGGGGGTTTCATTTTGAGTTTTTTGGTACCTTTTCAGTAAGAAAAGAGCACTCTCCATATATTTTTTGGGATGTAAAGACGTGTTGGTCGGAGTGACCGTTTTTTAAATAAAGTTCACGATAATTTTGTGTTTTTCGCTAACACTTGGACTGAACCATTATTTCACCTACGAGCAATAAAGGTTTTAAAACTATTCTGTGTCATAGGGTAGATTGACCTTCTACGAGGCAATCTAGCTGTGTATTAGAGTCAGTGTATAGTCTCATCTTGGTCCAGGCTGTTAAGCGGTCTGTCTCATTAGTCATGATAGTATCCTGATAGAGTGGCAGTCTATCATGGATTGTTGTTGGTGTTAGTTGAGAGTTAGTTAGCTAGTGCGGTAGGCCCGTAGGCCGTATTCACCTTCTAAGCTAAGACCTGTTTTGATGTAGTGTAGATTGACCTTCTACGAGGAAATCTAGTGATTAAGTCCGTATGACTAGTCTTCGCGCGTTAACTCTCTCAGTTCGTACCATCACTCCAGTAGACCTACTTTGGGACACAAATGCACTGAGAGAAATTTCTGTAGTTTGAACAGAATTATTATACAATATTGAAATGTAAAACATTTTAACGGAGTTTTTCTGCAGAAATACAAACACAGTAACATAGTTTTTACTATTTTACGGAAAACAACCGTATATTTCACTTATTGAACTGTTATTTTTAATTCTACCTGTTAATATTACACATGTATATCTGTAATTTCCGATAGACAGTTTTGAACGGTGAATTCCACAGAAATATTTTACAGGATGATTGCTCAACAAGTATTGCAGACATTTACTGTGAATTTTACAGAAAATATTTTATAGAAGTATCTGTTAATTTTAGTACTAAATTGTAAAAAGTGCAGTTTTACTTATTTGATTGGTAAAACAGAAGCCTTCTGTAAATTTTGCAAAAATATTATACAGACTGACTGCTTTGTAAGTATTGCAAATATTTTCTGTACCTTTCACAGAAAATTATTGACAGTATATTATCAGTTAGTTTCAGTACAAAATTGTTAAAATTAAAGTTTTACTTATTTGACTGGTAAAAAGGATGTCTCCTGTAAATTTTACAGATATTGTGATACCATGTCATTGACAAGTTTACTATCAAACTGTGAAAACTACATTTTTGCTTATTTAACCGCTAAAACATAGCTACTCCGTGTAATTTACAGATGTATGTTACCGGAAACCTGTTAATAATGCTTCGAAAAAGCAAACACAAAAAATAGGCTTCTTTATTGTTTCATTCACATTTCTGCCATTTATTTTGCGGTTTCTATTTTGAAAAAATCACAGTTAAACCGATATAATTGCTACGTGAAATATTTTACAAAAAATAATCGACCTCTTTTTGACAGTAAAAATAATAGATATAATTAATAATAGCTATATTATATCATTCACGGTTTAACTAATATTTTCGAGCGGCAAATCTTCAAATTCCACCTTATCGGTTTAAGTGCATAATTTTAGCTGTGAGAACGGGTATAGCTTTTAAAAATTAATAGTTTGATTTAGAAGAATTCTTGAGGTCTCACAGGTTTTCATATTTATGATATTCTTTAATCTGTGGTTTTTTCCAGCTTCAACGAGGATTTGAGGGTGTATTTAAACGTGTTTATAAAAGTCAATGTATTGATTTCAATTTGATGCAAATTGATGCAAATAATTGAAATTTAAGATATAAGGTGAACATGCATTAATTTTAGGCAATATAAGATTTAATATAATTAATAATTAACTCATCATATAGGTGACTACACCCGTAAGAAATGGCACTCCAATTAAGTTTATACTTCAAATTTACCCATGGTGTTCTAATTTGACCTTTCAACATAATATTTAGAAAGCAATTTTTATATTTTTAAATTTCTGGTTCGGTATATGCAACCAGTAGCGGTTATAAAAACACTAAGATCATTTTGGTCATAACTTAGCGCATACGAAGTAAAATATCATGCTATAGGCCTAGTTTCTTTTAAGTAAAAACTTGGAAAATATTTTATTTCTGTACAAGCGATACGTTTTTTATCGATTTTCATGAAATTGGGCACTAGTATTTTTAGCGCTGAATACATAATATGTTCTTCCAAACTACAGGACCGCTGTGATCCCAGGATTAAAAAACAGTACGTAAAAAATCACAGCAAAAAATTTCCACTCTGGGCTAGAAAGATTCTTTTGTGCGCGTTCGGGTTTTTTTTTTGGGAGGATCAATACAGTCTCCACGCGGATAGGCGCCGATAGCCTGTAGGTCCGGTTCTCACTTGTGAAACGCGGGTTGCGCGAGTATTACTTTTATAGTACTTTCATGCTTTACCAGCGTCGATTAACTGATTTTGAACAAAGCTCATTGTGGTTTCAACTATTTTAAAAAGTAAGTTAAATAAATTTCAGCGTCCTTTATGATAAATGATCTAGGTATTTAAGGTGAATTTTACAGTTTGTTTTTAATAGAGGCAATTGAAAATCCATTAATTGGTTACTTAGCTTTGGTTATTAAAAGCGGAGATTCTAAAATTAACGGGTTTTCTTTAAAAATTAGGAGACAAGGCCTAGATCATTTATATATTCAATTTATTATTGAACCAAATCGCTAATTTATGTCTTTTCACGTTTACAGACTGAGTGCTAACTTGATTATTCAGTCATGACGACTAAACAAGTAAGTTATACTTCATTGTGTTCTTTATATTAAAATAGATCAACCCCTTTGACAGATAGTTTTTTACTTAAATTCGCATGTCGGGTAAAATATCAGCGATTACCGCTTTACTCCATGGATGAAAAACGGTTTTTTTTCATCCATGCTTACCAAAACCATTCCGTTTATTTTAAATAATTTTTTTAAAGTTTGAAGAGTGCACTTCTAAGCCAAATTCTCACTTTTCATAATGGAAGCATGGATAAAGAATGCTAGTGGGAAAATTTGTTTTCACGCAAGGATAGGCAACTCCCTCTCTCCGTAAGCAGCTTATTCGATAAATACTCTTTTCCAGCTTCGGTTGGAACAACTTAGTGGTAATCTAGAGCGTAGCTTTGCGCGTGCTAACAAATGTCGAGAGAAATGCTGATTTTCAGTATCTAAAGTGAAAATTAGTATTCTTTCGTCCTTTGTCAGCAAGCTCAAAGCTACCTTACATAGAGACCTGGGTTTGCGGGTGCCGACAACCAAAGCTGGAACAGAGTATTTATAGAATAAAATTCCATTTGATATAGAGAGTTGCCTATCCTGTAAGCCTGAAACCAAATTTCCTCACGCGCATTCTTTATCCATAATGGAGGACTGTATTTTAATAAAACTCGTGGAAAATACCAGTATCCAATTGGAACAGTCACCTTATGTGAGAAAAGCACGCGCTTTTAATCGCTAATTCATCATTAGGGTTTAATAAAAAATATGCAGTCTTTATTTTTTAGGCTTAGCATGTCAAATTTTTAAGCTTCGAAAAACTATACAAAATTAAAGAAAAGGTTTTGGTGATGATTTATCAATGCATTTTCTTTTTAAAATATTCTCAATGCACTGCCATGTATCGTATTCTCATCGGGAATTGAGAAAAATATTTTTGCCTATGTGTAATTACCATTTCGGTAATTACCTACAGAAAAACCAACAGGGGTGACCTTGCCTGCCTCTCGCCAAGAATCACCGCCAGAGGCAGTGCGAGTTGGCTAGCATCCTTCGTTTATTGAACTCAAGCTCCATCATTATTGGCGCGAGAGAGAATACCTCACATGCGGGCTCGCCCTGTGTGTTTGTTTCTCTGTATGTAATTTCCGAAATGGCCAACAGCGGTTAAAATTCCTACAGATTTACTTTTTATTTTTAAATCCAATACAAATAGAATTTCGAAAATTGTATTTTCAGTCCAGTCTGTAATATTTACCATAAAAGTTCTGGAAATCAATTTTTTTTATAAAATTTCATGGGAACATAAGTGTTAAGCCTTAGTTTAAACCCTCGTTGTACGTTTTTCCGTCAAATCTTAAACTTTCTATTGTTAGAAAGGCTGCGTCACGGGGGAGTTCCTATAGCTAATTTCTCTTTCATTCACACTACGATTTTATTTGGTTTCGCGTGGACAATGAATGCAAGGTCATTGATTCGAGTTTGACCGAAAGGGAGGGAGAGATAGAGAGGATAGTTCGGGTTTTTCTATTTTTATACGCTGCATGAACATTTTACCTCTCCGAATGACGATTCAATTTGACTAAGGGTGTGCGAGTATTTGGGAACTGGCATTTTATTCTCCTGTTTTAAATTGATTAGGCGTATTTAAAATTTTTAACGATTATTAGATAATTCAAAGTAGTGAAAATTAATCAGAATATTGTTTTCACGCTTGGAGGTGGAGAAAATTATGTTACAAAAATAGTAAAATACTCAAAGCATTTACGATTTTTTTCGAATTATACGCACACCCCTATTTCTGACCTATAAATTACATTCCTAGATTTATGATAAACTCCCTTTGTTACAAAATTTTATAGGGACATGATATCTTGTTCGAGTGCTCAGTTTCAAGTTGTTTTTCAACAAATATTTACAAAGAGTTCGTGAACCACTTATCTTTTCACAAACATGACCACAATATGCGATACCGATGTCCCATTCCATCTTGTAAAAAGACATATATCAATTATAACTCCTTCAAAAGCCATGCTCAACGTATTCACAAAGATCATAAAAATCATCGATCTGTTATCTCTAGTACATTTATTGGAAGAGAAGCACATGCGTGCAGTGTAGAAGACTGTAACGTAGTTTTAAATCGTGCAACTCTTTTAATTTCTCATGTGAAAACTCATATAAAGAACAAGATAGCTGTCACCTGTCCTTTGTGTAAGGACCCCATTGTTAAATATGATAAAATAGGGTCATTCACATGTCATATTTCAAGAAAGCATAAAACGTATATGCCTAAAATGAACAATGAAAGCCCAAATTTGGAACCGGATATGCATTCGAGTGAAATTAATGATAAATCAGCGAACATTAATGACTTTGATCAAGGAAGTTTAGCAGATAAGCACCCCGTTGTAGATAAATTTCCAAGAGAGGATAACAATTTGGCGGACTTATACAGGAGAAATTTGGGTCTATTTTATTTGAAGTTGCAAGCGGTGAAGTATGTTCCAAGTTCTACAGTTCAGATAATTGCTGAAGAGATGGCAAATTTACAATCCCTAGAAAAAACATTAATAACTAACAAACTTTATATGGATATGAAGAAGGCTGGTTTAGAAGAGAGAGTAATTAATGATATTTTACGGGGTAATTCTGAGTACAATTTTGCTGAAAAAGCAAATGAAGAGCTCAAATCTATTCATCGCCGCCATGGTTTTTTCAAAGAACAGTTCAACTATATCGACCCTGTGCCCGTATTTCTTGGTTATCACAAACTTAAAAAATGTTTCTTGCAATATGTTCCAATTAAAGAATCGTTGAAGGAACTGCTTTCAAATAAAGAAGTGTCAAAGATTATATCGTTTCCCAAACCCTCGTACAAAGTTGGAGAAAACCAAGTTCTGAATGACATTTCAGACGGAAGAATATTTTGTCAAGATTATCTCTCTCATGGACAAAAATCTCTCCAATTGCTAATATTCCAAGACGCGTTTGAAACTGTTAATCCTTTAGGATCCGCCAAATGTATTCATAAAGTTTTGGGCATGTATTACACGTTAGTTAACATACCACCCGAGTATAGGTCTACAATCAACCACATTCAGCTAATCTCGCTTTGCAAAAACAAACACCTAAATAGTCATGGGCTAGAAAAATGCTTAAAAATGCTAATTACTGAGTTGAAGCAACTGGAGTCTGATGGAATAGATCTGCAGGATGGAACTAACTTTAAAGTTCATTTGATAAGCGTTCTTGGGGATAACCTTGGGAATCATGAAATAGGAGGATTTCAGCGCAATTTTTCTAAAGGTCACATTTGCAGATTTTGTTTTGCTAAAGCGGAAGAGTTGAACACTAAAGACGTTTTTGAACGTAGAAATATACGAAATTACAATGAGGCAGTAACTCAACTTCGAAGCAATCCTAGTTTAAAATCTTTCAGAGGAGTACAAGCTAAATCCCCATTCAACGAACTATCAAACTTTCACGTTTGTACACCAGCATTAGCGCCATGCCTTGCGCATGATTTGTTTGAGGGTGTAGTAGCCTACGATATTTATCAGTTTTTATCATATTTCATCGAAGAGAAACTATGGTTTTCATGGACTAATTACAATTGGCTTGTATCGGAATTCCCCTTTCAAGGCAATGATTCTGGCAACAAGCCTTGTCAAGTTAATGCAGGAAATAGAAAAATATCTGGTGATGCATCTCAAATATGGTGCCTTCTTCGCTTCTTTTCCATTATCGTTAAGGACAAGATTCAAGATTTTTGTGATCCTGTGTGGGAACTATATTTGTTATTGAAACACATTGTTGAAATTATAACTTCTCCAAAGATATCAAAGAACGGTGTGCAGTCATTATTGTTTCTATTGTCTCAATATAAAAATCGACTCTTAGATTCTTTCCCAGACTATAAACTAAAAGCAAAGCACCATTACTTATTTAACCACTACCCCGAGCTTATCTTACATTTTGGACCTCTAATAAGATTATGGACCTTACGGTTTGAAAGTAAACATAGTGTTTGCAAAAAATGGCCAACAATACAAAAAACTTCGTCAATTTGACTAAGACTTTAGCGGAAAAACACCAGTTCCAACAAGCATACTATTCGGCAGGCTCACTATTTCCGCCACAGATACAATATGCAAACTCCACTCAATTCCACACACAGAATTTTGAAGAAAACCTGAAAAAAGAGGCTACTGACCGTGACTTTAATTCAAAAAATACAATATGCACTTCAAAGTTACAGTTGAAAGGCACGATATATGAAAAAGGAAAATTCTTAGTGTATAAGGTTTACGACGATAATTTGATTATGGGTCAGATATTAACAAACTTCGTTAAAGATGAAACTAACGTGTATCATTTGATAGCTCTGTTTGGAACTAAATACTTGGCCTGTTTACATGCCTATGAACTGTATGATTTATCACGTACGGAAATTGTAAGCAGCGCAACTATGCATGATTACTATCCGCTCTCTTGTTTTGAAGTTGGTCGGAAAAAGATTGTTACATTAAAACACGATGTTTTCTTCCGATAGATTTAGAATTGGCAGTGTATGGGGTTATTTTTTAAAAAATAAAGCTTTTTATATTTGAAAACATGACCTTGTAAAAATAATTGTTAGTTTATATCTAACGCAATAACAATACATATATTTTTAATTTAATTGCTTGTTTGAAATACCCGTGTAATTATTTCTGATGTCTATACCATTTTATATTCTGCAAGAAATTGGTGAATATAACTCCGTTATAGGAAATAGTTTTGAGGTTTCTCTTCTTTGTATTAATCTAAATATTTGTATAATTTTAGGTTGCGGAAAGTGATGATCACTTAAATACTTCTGAAACAAGCCCCATAGATGTTTTGAAAAAATGTGTTGCCAAACTTTGCTCGTCTTTACCAGAAGATGAAATTTCTCAGATTGTTTCTAAATTTAAAGATTTAGGTTTAGACAAGTTAAGTGATATGCAGTTTCTAGTGGAAGATGATTTAAAATCTATAACGATTTTAAAGCCAATTCATGTAAGAAAATTACTTGAATTTGGAGATTCGCAAAAATCATGTAAGGATGCACTAATTCTATTATAATAATGCTTATGTTTAAATACACATGCCTAAAAAACTCTTTAATTGGCGACAGTAACTTAAAGAATAGACTATAGGGTAAATAAAATTCATTTACAACATTTCATTTAGTGTCGAGAAACACAGCGGCGCATTCGAATGTTGATTTTTGCAACCAGAAAGCTAGCACCAGTGGAGATAGCCGCAATGATCAGATGCAAGAGGGTTTTTTTTGGAAAATGACGGAAATTTTAAAGTAAGTATTAAAAATTTTCTTATCAAAACTTTTAAAACCTAGCTGTGACCAAATTTAATTAACATTTCGTTTTTATCTAATTTTTTCAGAATAATGAGTGTGGTCTACAAAGAAGCGATAAATGGCTTGAAAATTACAACGTATGTGTGGATATTTTCCCGAAACACGTGCAACAAACCCTAGAAAAAGGAAAAAAAATCGGAATCTGTGAAGCATCAAGTTATAAGATCACTGTATACAGACATATTAAAAAAAACCGCACGACCAAGCCGAAACAACATGAGAAAAATCGTAGAGATGTTCGTCAAAAAATATCCAAATGCTATTGATGACAGAATCAATGACGAGAAAGTTGGCTCAGGATATGGAAGTTTTTTGATGCAAGTTTTTTATAAATTAGACAACTTATCCAGACGTACCGAAAACAAAATGCCACCAGTGAAGAGAAAAGCGACAGAGAGTAAGGACGGCCTTATAAACCCAAAAATTTTACCCCCCTTCCTTCCCCCCCTTTCAGGGGGGGGGGTAAAATGTTTTGGGTTTATAAAGCCATCCCTTGGGTGGGGAGGGGGGGGGATTGATGACGTCACGTGACGGTGTTGGGGGGGGGGAATGGGGGGGTTGAATTGATGTTGTTGGCGGGAAATTTGAATTGTTGAGCCACCTGGTGGTGGTTTTCTTGATGACGTCGCGTCTAATTTTTGATGACGTCACGTGGCTGGTACCTGTAGGGATAGGCTTATGCTAGGCTTATGCTTATGCTATTGTAGTTCCTGAAAAGGATAGGCTTATGGTAGGTTATTCTTGGTAAATGCTGAAAAGGATAGGCTTATGGTAGGTTATTCTTGGTAAATGCTGAAAAATATAGTCTTATGGTAGGTTATTCTAGGCTTATTATTATTAAGAATCGAATTTTAGTCAAAAACTTTTAATGAACACAATCAATTCCAATTAATTCGCGAATGTACGCGTCGTTATTTAAGCAAATGTAGAATAAATTATATAATTGTAGTTTACGCGTCAAGTTTTTGTCACGAACCAAGTTACAAAAATCTTCGAAAATGCTCGAAGGAACTATACACGCTGCTAGGAAATTTTTAACACGGTCGTAATCATTGTGAGACATAGTACCGCGACTTACATAATATTTTTGATATATATCATTCATGCGTTTTACAATAGCTTCGTACATGCATTTAATAACTTCGGCTTGATCATTTAAAAGCTTGAAGTGAAATCTCATAAAACTAAATTTCTCGTTCAGTTTCCCTGCTTCGGCCTTTGTTAGAGTGAATACGCTACCATCGTTGAATACTATACTCCCCTCCATAACGGTTATTTTTATTTTCAAGTTCAAGTAACGATAATTACCCAGGTCGCCAGTTTCCAAAGCTGAATAGATCTCCGTCCACTCCTCCATAAATTCCTTCAAAACGTCTTCCGAGATTATAACAATAGCCCCGTCCTTTTTTGTGAAAAGTAAGCTTGGCTCGAATCCATTTACACCGAAAACGGCATAGCATTCATTACTTAGTCTAACACGGGCGTTCACGCGGTAATCTATGATCTTGGCGGGCATCCTTACGGCAGGTCTTTACGGTTTAAAAGCTGACGACTGAATGATTTTTATTGCGTGATTTTCTTGAGTGCGTACTTGATAATTAGCCTGAGGGTATATTGACTGGTGCTTTTCTTTTTTTTATTGTCCTTTATGGGCTACATACCACCCCCTAAAGTCGCGATGGTTTAGTACCTTAAAGGGGGGCGAGGGTAAACCTTTTGTATATCAATGGAATCTGAGTGATTTATGACTCACACAAACGTGTTAAGACATTCCATCGGCTTTTTATTTATACGTAATATTTATACGTAACATCGTTCAGACTGGTCTATGGCCATAAGAAGGGACAGAACTTGAACAAAAGAATTTATCCCCATCCGTTTTTATTTTTACTATAAAGACGTGTTTTAATGGGTTTAGGGGTATGGTCGAATCAGTTGTATTGTTATGAATTGAATCTATTTTCGGATTTATTGCTTTGTTAGTCGGTGACTCTTCCCACCACGAAACATTTAATTGTTTCCAGGTGTTTGCCCGTAAGGCATTATCTTGACAAGTCTCAACATGTTATGTCTTTGTCGCGTTACCCGAAATTAAAGTAATATTTTTAAAATACCAAAATGCAAATTCAACTAGGAATACAGTTACGAGGATGAAAGTAACGGCCACTATTTTCCCTGGCTTTGAAAGAGCTTCGCGAATTAACGTCTGCTTAGTAACAGCATCCATTACAATCTAACCTTTCATCCCCTTATTTGGGATATAAATAGCGTCTGATTTGGTCCAGACCTCATTTGATTGTTAGACACCGCCAGGATAAGATGAATCGTGAAATTACCCGTCTAGAAACGTTTGGCGCATTTGCGAGTACGTTTGTAAAACCGTCAGAACTAGCCCGTCATGGGTTTTACTATTTAAGTTCGGGGACGGACGCTGTTAAATGCCATTTTTGTGACTTAACGCTACGAGGATGGGAACCTAACGACAATGTTTTCGAAGAGCATCAGAAATTCAAGGCAGACTGTCCACTACTTCAAGGATTACCAACAAATAACATGCCTATATTCATCCAAAACCCATTGACTAAAGACATGCCACCAAACAGAAAGTACAGAGATGTCCCTCAAGAAGAGTGGGAGAAAGAAAAAGTCATTCCGCCAACCCAACCCATACCAACAACACTTACTCCGAATGACGATATTGTACTAAGAATTAAACGCGTTAATCTCGAGAAAGCTATAATTGAAATGTTTATTCAAGAACTTTTGCGACATGAAAGTTAGATCCAATTGTTGTAATATATTCCATACCTTATTACGTTTTATAAATTATAAAAGAACCAATCAAAAAACTTGAAATGTAACTCGAAATAAATATAATTTTTTCCTTAATTTGTTCTTTGTATTGCTATTATACCTACTACAGTCTTGATAAAACCTCGTTGAAATAAATTCTAACTAAATTTATTCAAATCATTCCTATTTTCAATTTGGTTCCTCAAAATTATTTATGGCTTTTAGGGATGGTGGGGAATGACCTCGGGTCCCTGAGATGCGTGGGAATTTATTTTTCTTTGATTGGGCCACCCCACAGGCTGGTTTATGACCTTGAAAAGGGGGGCTGAACAAAAGCATCTATTCCCTTTGTCTTTCTGGGTCATTTCAAGACTTCTATGGCCATAAAAGAGGGCTGAACTTGAACAAAAGAATTTATTTTGTCAATTCTTTAATTGGACCCCACACCAGGTGCTTTAGTACCTTAAAAGGGGGCGTGGTCGAAACAGTTGTATTGTTATCAATGGAATTTATATTTAGAGTGTTTTATGACTAGCCCAAACGTGTTAAGACATGTTTATGACATTGAGGGGGATCTGTTTTTTTTTTCTAATTGTATCACGAAAGTATAAAAGGGCGGATCACTCTAGGCTACTTATCAGTTTACTTCTGACCGCTATTGATGCAAGCCAAGAAATCTTCTGCTCCCAAACAAAACTTGTGAGTTTTTCCGTGCCCATATCTTAGTGCTTTAGTATTTTTTAACTTAGTTTTTATACGTGTTTTCATTTTAACTTAGTTTTTTACAAGTGTTTTAGTATTTAACTCTAGTATTTTAACTTAGTTTTTACAAGTGTTTTCAATTTAACTTAGATTTTTTTACAAGTATTTTAACTTAGTTTTTTACAAGTGTTTTAGTATTTAACTCGTAGTATTACAAGTGTTTTCAATTTGACTTAGTTTTTTTTTTATAAGAACTTTCAATTTTTATAAGTACTTTATTGTTCTAGTATTTTCATTTTAAAAATTTTTTTATAAGTACTTTAAATTTTTTTATAAGTACATTACTGTTTTATTGTTTTAGCATTAGTGTTTTAGTATATTTTTGTGTTTTAGTATTATTATTTAGGCCTATTCAGTTTTATTATTAGTATTTTGTGGTATTTGTATTTTTAAATTATCGCAATGGCCAACTCTAATGTAGAAATTGAACTCCCTATTGAAGTTGATAGTTTTTTAGTCGACTTTCCAGACTCGTTAGAAATAGCCTTTTTAAATGCCGATGACACGTTTATGGCAAACTATTCTACACCCCCGTCGAATAATAGATCTCCGTCTCCCACCCTGTCTATGGCAAACCATAGCCCTTCTCCTCCTCCTTTATCGCCTCTTGAAGAGGCGTTTCAAAACGACGACGTTTCTTTCTTAGATGGTTATACTACCCCTCCTATAGCTCCATCTCAGAACGAGTCAATGGATGAAGGGGAAGGACAGGTAGGTGGTGGGTCTCTTACTCCTCCACCTCCACCCCCATCTCCGCTTGTTGCACCACCAGGTGTAAACGTGATTTCTAGCGGGGTAGTGTCCTTCCCCAATTTTAATCTTGATGGATGGGAAATGGAGGTACAATTCAACAATAACATCGTTGAATCTGTAAGCGACTTCCTAGAGTACGTTTTGGACGATTGTTTACCCGATGACATGATTGCAATTTCGATGACAAGCATTAATAATCCAGGCATTCAAACCGCAGACTTTAGTTTTAGAAGAAGGGATCAAATAGATATTGGATTCATACTAGAAGTAGTGGCTGATAAAGCCTATAATTCTGAAGGGGGTTCAAAGTTTTTTCTCGGTCCTATAGGAATAAACATACAGCGCGTGAGGTTGCCCCAAGGCGCTCGCCGAGGAAAGGCTATTGGTATCTGTAGCTTCGAGACTTTTGCCAGGGAGAAGAAATGCATTATACAAATTAAAAATAACGATCAGCTATGCCTCCCACGTGCTCTAATTTTAGCTAAAATACACAGGGGGCATACAATGCATCCCCTTGACAAAAGCCTCGAGGCGGATTTCAAAGCACTATGTCGTTCCGATATTAGGAAAAAGGCAGGGGAGAGGCTTAGGAAGATGGCGGAGGAATTAGCCGTGGCGGCGGAAATACCATTGGACGAATGCGCGGGGGCGGGTGCTCTACCTAGATTTCAATCGTACTTGGCTGATTACCAGGTCATAGTATTTACAGTTAGAGCAAACGTTCCCCACCGTATTTTCGGGGAAGCAGATTTCATTGTCGGTGCCGATGGTAATCCAAAGCCACGGCTGTACCTTTTTAACTATCAAAACCATTTTGACGTTATAACCAAACCTAAACCTCTCTTCCATTTTGATTTTTTCTGCGAGAGGTGCCTTGTGGGGTACAACAACTTAGATTTTAACCACGCTTGCAACAAGTATTGTTATTCCTGCCAAAGGGCCGAGGAATGTGAGGGGGGAGAAATTAGATGCGGGACCTGTCATCGCGACTTTAGGGGGCAAGAATGCTTTGACGCCCATAAGGCTAGTGGAAGCAAAACCCTATCAGTCTGCCAAAGGGTTTTTAAATGCCCCCGTTGCGCAAAAACAATAGATATGGGGAAACGCAAGTCACTTCACAACTGCGGGGAAGTCTATTGCGTCATCTGCAATAAATTCAATCCACACCCCCACTATTGTTTCATGCAGGTTACCGACTCTAAAGCCCACCCTGCGGCTAAAAAAGCTAAGACCCATCCTTCGGTTACTATCTTTTATGATCTCGAATGTGTTCAAAATACCCCAGACCCTTCAAACCCTAATGCTTTCCTACACACTCCTATCTTATGTATTTCTCAAAAAATCTGTGATCAATGCATTCTCGAGAAATCTGATCAATTTACTTGCGCCACCTGTGGCCCTCGAGAACGGGTGTTTCTCGGGAATGATCCTGTTCTGGATTTTTTAAATTATCTTCAAGAATTCCACAATTCTCCCAAAATAACGGTTATAGCTCATAATGCGAAGGGCTACGATTTACAATTTCTGTACAAAGCCATGTTAGCCATCAAAGCATGGCGCCCTCAAGTGATAATGACGGGAACGAAGATTATGCAAATTCGATATGAGAATTTGACATTTATAGATAGTTTAAATTTCATCCCATCCCCCTTATCTAGCTTTGTATCCACTTTTGGCTTAAACCCTAATTTAAATAAGGGATATTTCCCGCACTTGCTCTTCAACTTTGTTCCTGACCACGTGTTTGATCCAAAAGATCCTACGCGTACCAATTATGTCTTGAGGGAAAGCATGCCTCTTTTAGAATCTTACGCGCCAGACAGGCTAACCGAAAAACAACGTTCGGTTTTAATTACATGGTACAACGAGCAAGTTGAAGCCAAAAAAGGTTTCAACTATGTTGAAGAGTTGATACATTATTGCCGTTTGGACGTTAGGATTTTAAGAGAGGGGTGCTTAAAGTACAGGGAGATTTTTGAGAAGATTGCGGACGTTAACCCTTTTAACACTGCCGTGACAATTGCCGGGCTTTGCAACGCCGTATTCAGGAAGGACCACCTAGCGCCAAATTCAATTGGAATTGTACCACCTCACGGCTATAGAATGAAAGACCCTCAATCTAAAGTAGCCATCGAGTGGCTGAGGTGGGAGGCCCATAAGCGCGGGGTCATAATTAAGTCGGCTTTTAACGGTTCCGAACCTAAAATTTTGAACATTAAAGTCGACGGGCTTCTAGTAGACGATCTTGGCGCAGATCAAAAGGTCGTCTACCAATTTCAAGGTTGTTTTTGGCACGGGTGTAGAACCTGTTTCCCGGTAAACAGAGACCTGGTTTTGCACGGTGACGTCACCCAAACTTTACACTCCCGCTATACTGATACTTTGAACTGTAATAAGAGGCTTAGGGAGCTGGGGTATAAGGTAATCGAAATGTGGGAATGCGAATTCCACAAATTGAGGGAGCAAAAGCCCGAAATTAACACCTTTCTATCTTCCATCCATGTCCAAATCGATGCGTGGGAACCACTTAATCCCCGTAACGCATTTTTCGGGGGACGTACTTCCGCTCTTTGTCTTCATCACAAGGTTAAGCCGGGAGAGGAGATTCGATATGTCGACGTCACTAGTCTATATCCATGGTGTAACAAATACGGTAAACTACCTTACGGCCACCCTACGATCTTGACAGACAACTTCCCACCCATTAACGAGATTGAAGGTTTTATTAAACTGGATATCCTGCCCCCTCGTAACCTCTTCCACCCAGTTTTGCCCCAAAAGATAGGGGGGAAATTGTGCTTTGCCCTGTGTCAGCTGTGCGCTGAAAACAAATATCAAGGGGACTGCACACATTCCGACGAGGAAAGAGTTATTAGGGGGACGTTTGTGGCGGACGAAGTCCATTTAGCGGTTAGAAAGGGTTACGTGGTTGTTAAAATCCACGAAGCCTGGTCGTACAAAATATCTCAGTACGACCCCTTAACTAAATCAGGCGGGCTTTTTAACAATTACGTCAACTGCTTTCTGAAGCTAAAACAGGAAAGTAGCGGCTGGCCTTCTGACGTAGTAACCCAAGCACAGAAAGATCAATACGTAGCCGAGTACTACGAAAAGGAAGGGGTAAAACTTGATCCTAGCTGTATCGAGAAGAACGCTGGCAAGCGTACCATCGCCAAACTGTGTTTGAATTCGTTTTGGGGCAAATTTGGTGAGAGGACTCGCCTTGACAAGGTAGAAGTCTTTGATGATCCACAGAAGTTCTTTAACTTGTTCTATGACCCAGCAATTGAGGTCAAGACGTTGATACCAGTTAGCGACGACATTTGCGTTGCTAAGTGGTGTTATATCAACGAGATTGACCCAATTAATAAAAATGTCAGTGTTCCGATCGCAGCGTACACCACGGCCATTGCTCGGATTAAGCTTTATTCCTACTTAGACCGCTTGGGTGAGTCTGTTTTATATACAGACACTGATTCGATACTGTACGTTTACACACCAGGGGGCGTAGAAATCGAAACTGGGAATTTCCTCGGTGAAATGACCAATGAGCTTGAAAAGTACGGACCCCAGGCCTACATCGAAGAATATGCGAGTGGTGGATGTAAGAACTACGCATACCGAGTTGTGAACCCTGATACCGGATCGACAGCCGTCGAGATGAAGGTTAAGGGGTTCCGACTTAACCATACCACCAAAGATTTGGTTAACATGGATAGGTTAATGGGGCTTATAGGCATTTACGAACCGCCGGCGGAACCAATCCAAGTACCAATCCCCAAGCAAATACGCCGAAAGGCTGATCACACTGTTATAAGTGTCGACCAGTCCAAGGTTTACAGAACTGTGGTGGATAAGGTCAGATTGATTGAAGATTTCCGCACGCTACCTTACGGTTATCGAGTTTGAGCACATTCGACAGTATCTGTTTCTGTGAGGGGTCTCTTATTTATTTATTTATTTATTTATTTATTTATTTATTTATTTATTTATTTATTTATTTATTTATTTATTTATTTATTTATTTATTTATTTATTTATTTATTTATTTATTTATTTATTTATTTATTTATTTATTTATTTATTTATTTATTTATTTATTTATTTATTTATTTATTTATTTATTTATTTATTTATTTATTTATTTATTTATTTATTTATTTATTTATTTATTTATTTATTTATTTATTTATTTATTTATTTATTTATTTATTTATTTATTTATTTATTTATTTATTTATTTATTTATTTATTTATTTATTTATTTATTTATTTATTTATTTATTTATTTATTTATTTATTTATTTATTTATTTATTTATTTATTTATTTATTTATTTATTTATTTATTTATTTATTTATTTATTTATTTATTTATTTATTTATTTTTTTTTTTTTTTTTTTTTTTTTTTTTTTTTTTTTTTTTTTTTACAAGGCTATCTTTAATTTAACTTTTGCCCCTTCAATTACACATATATTACAATCTAAAAATTGCTGAAAAACTATTTTATCATTTTTCTTGAAAAATTCATATTCTGTTAGTACACATAAAAGTAGTTTTTTGTTAAAATAGGTTTTTTGCATGATAAAAGGGTTATGATCTTTTATATTCATTCTGGTTTGGTAAGTAAAATAAATCGCTAATTTTGCAATGTTTAATAAAATGACTATTACTTTAAAATATAGTTCTCCCTCATTTAGAAACAGCCAATAAAATTTGTTTGTAAAGTTAAAATTGGGGCTAAACTGTTGTATAAAATTCAAAATATTTGTTAAAAATCTCTGAGTTATTTCACAGTTAAAATATATATGTTTGATGGTGCCAGGCTCTTTTTCACAAAATGGACAGTTAGGACTAAGGTTATATAATCTCGAGGCTAAAGTTGGCAAAGTTATATTTGCCATAGTTATTCTCCAGAGTATACTGTTTTCTTTGGAGAAGAAACACGGGTACCATATTGGATTAAGGTTAAAATTTGTAATGTCGGGATTATCAAATATCGCTAAAATTCTACTAATTAGTTTTTCAGATAGAGGGTTTACAAATGCTTTAAATTGTGTTCTTGTTAGTTTATCGAGGCTAATATATTTACCATTACTATAAAATTCCATTTCACATTTAACATTATCTTGAGAATTGTTTAATTCATTTGGATTATTAAAAAATTCAAATTTTTCTTTGTATAGTTTTGTAATTTTATGAAATTGATTAGTAAGTGCTCTCTCAGTTTGGGCTCTAAGTTCTATGTCTGAAAAAGGGTTTTTAAAACAATTATTTTGGTGATCAAAAATATCATTTACAAATTGGAACCCAGGTGTTTTCCATTTCGGATGATAAAAGTCTAATTTTACAAATGGGTTATTGATAATTGGTAGCTTTAAAATCTGTTGTAAATTTATGGGTTTTTTTAATCTAATTGGTGATGTTTTCCAGAAATCAAACAGATCTTTATAGTATTTTGGACAGTGGTCATAATTTAGTGTAATATCCGGGAATCCTAAGATGTTCAAACCGAGTTTGTATATATTTGACTTTTTTAAGTAGTATTCTAGGAAAGCCCCCTCTACAGGGTGATAGCATCCCTCAATGTGACGTTGTAGTTTTGTTAATGCAAAATTTTCCCATCTTGTTGTTAACGTAATTAGTCCGAAGCCGCCATGACTGGTTTTCTGTTGGATATCATCGGCGTTCAGCCAATGCCTTTCATTTGTCCAGATTAGTTTTACGCATGCTTGGAGGAGTTTCTTAGATAGTTCTGACGGTAAGTACAGAGCTGGTAGGATGTAGAACAGTTTACTCAGAAGAATGTTACATAATTGCGCTCTATGTTTGAATGATAGGCCTTTAACAGCTGTACTGAGATTTTCCATCGAATTTATAATTTCGTCTCCTGTGGTTTCGGCGTAGGTATTCAATATCTTGTCTTTTGTGAGATACGTGACGCCTAATATTGTAATTTCTTCATTGTTCCATTTTACATCTACCGGTTTATCAGTTCTATTTTTCCAACCACCCAGCCATAATCCATTACTTTTCTCGATACTAAATTTGGCGTTACTAACAGTCGAGTATTTTGTACATTCTTCTGTTAGTATTCTAAAACCTTGGTTAGTAGTGACAAAGACATTAATGTCGTCTGCGAAGGACAGAGTCGTCAAAGGTCTTGGGATAAAAGGTAGGTTAATCGAATCTTCTTTCAGTTTACTACGTAGATGGCATAAAAACGGTTCTATTGACAGGTTGAATAGTAAACTTGATAGTGGGTCTCCTTGTCGAATCCCTTTACAAATTTTGAATTTAGCTGATAATATATTATTAACTTTAACACAAGCTTCCGCCGATGAGTAGACAGAGTGAATGTAGTTTGTTATTTTATTCCCAAGTCCAATGTGTTTGAGAATATCGTACAAGTAGCTATGTTTCACTCGATCAAAGGCTTTAGCTTGGTCGAGGGATACTATGGCTAAAGTTTCGCTGGAACTAAAGCTGTAGTAGTGAATTACATCCCGCATTATATTCAGATTGGATACAATGCTCCTTTTTGGTATACTTGAGCTTTGATCACAGTCTATGATTTTGTGAATTTTCGCGCTAATTCGGTTTGCTAAACATTTTGATAGAATTTTAAAATCCGTATTAAGTAGTGAGATCGGTCTCCAGTTATTCAATAATTTGCTATCTCCTTTTTTATAAATAAGTTTTATAACTGCAATGGTGAATGAACTCGGAATATTTCGAAGACATAGTATCTGGGTGAAGACATGCCATATAGTCTGACCGATAACTGGCCAGAAATGTAGATAAAATTCATTAGTGATCCCGTCTTTACCCGGGGATTTGGTTTTCGCTAAGTTTTTTACAACTTCATCTATTTCAGCTTTTAAGAGAGCACTGTTGCAGTCTGTTGTATCTTCGTTACTCAACTGAGGTAAAAGTTTTATATATTCCTGGCAATTATCCGTATCTTCATCTTTAAAACATGATGTAAAATGGTTGATAATCTCGGTGAATAATTCTTTCTGGTTAGTGGTTTCTTCTCCATTTCCGCTTCTGATACTCGTAATTTTTTCAATTTGGTTTTGTTCTAGTCTTAATAACTTTTTGGATGGATATCTGGTTGCGACTGAGTTATTAATCTTTGTCCTGGTAAGTATGCCTTCTATTTTCTTGGTTTCTATTTCCTCGAGTCTTTTTAACAGAAGAATTTTTTCATTTTCTGGTATATAGTTCCCGCTTAGCAACCTTTCAGAAATGCGCCTGGATTCTTCTTTTTGGTTTTTACTATTGCTAGCTGAATACTCTTTGGTCATTCCCTTTAGCAAGAATTTAGTTTTTTCCCACCATGAGACCATATTGTCTTCATGTTGAGGTAATGTTTTTATACGGTTTTCCCAAAAGTATTTAAAGATATTCTCGTAATGGGGGTCATTTAACAGCGAGTTATTAAAGCACCAAGTGTCACTTATGTTATTACTGTGTACTTGTTTAATTTCTAGTTCTAAAATTACCGGTGTGTGATCAGAGTTCGGGAAGTCTTGGATTATTTTTATGCCTTTTACCATTGACCAAATGGTAGGCGAAACATAAAAACGGTCATGTCGAGCTTTTTGGTCTTGATCGGACTGGCTTTGCCAAGTCGTTTCGCGGCCATCGGGGTACAGTTTGCGGTATACGTCTATTAAATTATAAGCTTCTACCAAGTTTTTTAGTTTCATTACTAATTGTGTACGCCTTTCGGCTGTATTAATTCTATCTAGTTTAAAATCTAATGTACAGTTAAAATCGCCTAGTAAAATAATATTTAAAACGTCGTTGTTTTCAATATGAGCAGTTATTTTCTCTATTAGTTCAATGGCTTTAAGGTTTGAATGTGGCATGTAAATATTGTAAATGGAAATTCTAAAATTTAAAAGTGTAAAGTTTAAAACAGCGTATTGTAGATATCCTTGTATAATTATCTCGGTTTCTATTAGAACAGCTTTGGTATTAAAAAAACTGGTGTTATACGTTGTTGAAACACCTGCTTGGTGGTTTGATAATCCATTAAAATTATGAGAATATTTGTTTAAAAAATAATTTGGGAAAATGTTTTTGGTTAAGTAGGTTTCTTGCCAAAAGGCTAAAATAGAGTTTGTGTTTTCAATTAAATTACATTCTTTAAGGTATTTTAAGTTATTATTTAGTCCTTTAATATTATGAGTTATTATTTTTAAACCCATTAATCTTATTACTCTACCCGTATTTAATTAGTAATTAGGGTTTTTTTAAATTTTCAATCAGTTTGTTTAATCTGGTTTTTTCGGTAAAATCTTTTTCTTTAGCTAGGCGTTCTATTTTTATTTGTTCTGCTAGGTCTATAAGGTTAGTGGTATACTTTGAAGCGCATTGTTTGCAGCCTGGTGCTTTTTTAAAACGGACTTCGTCCAAAAACGTTGTAAGGGTTGTTGGACTTAGTACAGGCCTATGTTCTCCGGTTCTCTGAGTTTTTAATTTTTTAACAGTCTGGCTATCAAGGTTTATTTTATCTTGGGGGGTGGTTGTCGTTGGGAGAGGTCGTTTGTGTTGAGATGTAGGTGTAGATATTTGGCTGTTTTCAATCATGGAGCTGTCGCCCCATGCGAATACTTCACCGGGGGGATTAGTTTTTGGAGTTGACATATTGGGTTCTTCGAGTAAACTGCAATTGTTACTTCCTAATGGCCTGTTGTTATCGGGATTTGTGATATGCGCGTATGTTTGTTGTTCTCCTTCGGTATTTTTTCCAATATTGGTTTCCGAAAATGATATGCCTATCTCTTGAATGTCTACATTTTGGTCTAGTTCCTTATCTTGAGCTTTCTTTTTGTAACAATGGTCAATAACGTGTCCCCGCTTTTCGCAAAATTCACAATACTTTGAGCCAGCTTTTTCGAAGAAAATTACGTAGTTTTGATTCTCATACTTAAAATTAATTCTTTCTGGGATTTCTTTTTCTAGCAACGCGTAAACTTGTCTTTTAAAGCTAAAAATAGGTCCTCCTAGTAGCTCTTGCTGTTCGGGTGTGGGGTTAACGTATATTTCGGTAATTTCGGATGTAATTTTGGCGAATCTACTTATCATTGGTTTGATAACGTTATTAGGTACTTCAGGCATAATGTTTGATATAATTAGTTTTTCGGATGACTTGGTTAAACGTTCAACGTTGATTTGCATATTATTTACCTCAAATCCATTCATTGCCAATTCTTCAGCCATTTCGGGAGTTTTTAGGTAAGCCAAGGCCCTGCCTTTTGATATTCTGCCACAATGTATGGTATTTGATTTACCGATGACTTGGTTTAAAGCAATCGCATATTCAATTGTTGTAATTTCTGGAATAGTGTTGAAGACGACCGCATGATCTCTAGTCATCGCCGGTGGTCTTGGGCGTTGGTAACTTGGTTTATCAGGTGGATCTTTTCCTTGGCGAATATCGCCGTTTACTTGGGACATAGCGCGATAAAATAAAAGCACTGGTTTAATAAAAACTGATTAAAACCGGGGTATAAAATCAATTGATAAAAAACTAGGCCTCTAAAACTCTACACAACTCTACAACTAAACACGATTTAAGGAGCGAAAAACCATGCGACTGTACCCGACGAAAGCCAGACACACATTTATTTATTTATTTTTTTTTTTTTTTTTTTTTTTCTTTTTTTTTTATTTTTCCTATTTATTTATTTATTTATTTATTTTTTTTTTTTTTTTTTTTTTTTTTCTTTTTTACAAGGCTATCTTTAATTTAACTTTTGCCCCTTCAATTACACATATATTACAATCTAAAAATTGCTGAAAAACTATTTTATCATTTTTCTTGAAAAATTCATATTCTGTTAGTACACATAAAAGTAGTTTTTTGTTAAAATAGGTTTTTTGCATGATAAAAGGGTTATGATCTTTTATATTCATTCTGGTTTGGTAAGTAAAATAAATCGCTAATTTTGCAATGTTTAATAAAATGACTATTACTTTAAAATATAGTTCTCCCTCATTTAGAAACAGCCAATAAAATTTGTTTGTAAAGTTAAAATTGGGGCTAAACTGTTGTATAAAATTCAAAATATTTGTTAAAAATCTCTGAGTTATTTCACAGTTAAAATATATATGTTTGATGGTGCCAGGCTCTTTTTCACAAAATGGACAGTTAGGACTAAGGTTATATAATCTCGAGGCTAAAGTTGGCAAAGTTATATTTGCCATAGTTATTCTCCAGAGTATACTGTTTTCTTTGGAGAAGAAACACGGGTACCATATTGGATTAAGGTTAAAATTTGTAATGTCGGGATTTTCAAATATCGCTAAAATTCTACTAATTAGTTTTTCAGATAGAGGGTTTACAAATGCTTTAAATTGTGTTCTTGTTAGTTTATCGAGGCTAATATATTTACCATTACTATAAAATTCCATTTCACATTTAACATTATCTTGAGAATTGTTTAATTCATTTGGATTATTAAAAAATTCAAATTTTTCTTTGTATAGTTTTGTAATTTTATGAAATTGATTAGTAAGTGCTCTCTCAGTTTGGGCTCTAAGTTCTATGTCTGAAAAAGGGTTTTTAAAACAATTATTTTGGTGATCAAAAATATCATTTACAAATTGGAACCCAGGTGTTTTCCATTTCGGATGATAAAAGTCTAATTTTACAAATGGGTTATTGATAATTGGTAGCTTTAAAATCTGTTGTAAATTTATGGGTTTTTTTAATCTAATTGGTGATGTTTTCCAGAAATCAAACAGATCTTTATAGTATTTTGGACAGTGGTCATAATTTAGTGTAATATCCGGGAATCCTAAGATGTTCAAACCGAGTTTGTATATATTTGACTTTTTTAAGTAGTATTCTAGGAAAGCCCCCTCTACAGGGTGATAGCATCCCTCAATGTGACGTTGTAGTTTTGTTAATGCAAAATTTTCCCATCTTGTTGTTAACGTAATTAGTCCGAAGCCGCCATGACTGGTTTTCTGTTGGATATCATCGGCGTTCAGCCAATGCCTTTCATTTGTCCAGATTAGTTTTACGCATGCTTGGAGGAGTTTCTTAGATAGTTCTGACGGTAAGTACAGAGCTGGTAGGATGTAGAACAGTTTACTCAGAAGAATGTTACATAATTGCGCTCTATGTTTGAATGATAGGCCTTTAACAGCTGTACTGAGATTTTCCATCGAATTTATAATTTCGTCTCCTGTGGTTTCGGCGTAGGTATTCAATATCTTGTCTTTTGTGAGATACGTGACGCCTAATATTGTAATTTCTTCATTGTTCCATTTTACATCTACCGGTTTATCAGTTCTATTTTTCCAACCACCCAGCCATAATCCATTACTTTTCTCGATACTAAATTTGGCGTTACTAACAGTCGAGTATTTTGTACATTCTTCTGTTAGTATTCTAAAACCTTGGTTAGTAGTGACAAAGACATTAATGTCGTCTGCGAAGGACAGAGTCGTCAAAGGTCTTGGGATAAAAGGTAGGTTAATCGAATCTTCTTTCAGTTTACTACGTAGATGGCATAAAAACGGTTCTATTGACAGGTTGAATAGTAAACTTGATAGTGGGTCTCCTTGTCGAATCCCTTTACAAATTTTGAATTTAGCTGATAATATATTATTAACTTTAACACAAGCTTCCGCCGATGAGTAGACAGAGTGAATGTAGTTTGTTATTTTATTCCCAAGTCCAATGTGTTTGAGAATATCGTACAAGTAGCTATGTTTCACTCGATCAAAGGCTTTAGCTTGGTCGAGGGATACTATGGCTAAAGTTTCGCTGGAACTAAAGCTGTAGTAGTGAATTACATCCCGCATTATATTAAGATTGGATACAATGCTCCTTTTTGGTATACTTGAGCTTTGATCACAGTCTATGATTTTGTGAATTTTCGCGCTAATTCGGTTTGCTAAACATTTTGATAGAATTTTAAAATCCGTATTAAGTAGTGAGATCGGTCTCCAGTTATTCAATAATTTGCTATCTCCTTTTTTATAAATAAGTTTTATAACTGCAATGGTGAATGAACTCGGAATATTTCGAAGACATAGTATCTGGGTGAAGACATGCCATATAGTCTGACCGATAACTGGCCAGAAATGTAGATAAAATTCATTAGTGATCCCGTCTTTACCCGGGGATTTGGTTTTCGCTAAGTTTTTTACAACTTCATCTATTTCAGCTTTTAAGAGAGCACTGTTGCAGTCTGTTGTATCTTCGTTACTCAACTGAGGTAAAAGTTTTATATATTCCTGGCAATTATCCGTATCTTCATCTTTAAAACATGATGTAAAATGGTTGATAATCTCGGTGAATAATTCTTTCTGGTTAGTGGTTTCTTCTCCATTTCCGCTTCTGATACTCGTAATTTTTTCAATTTGGTTTTGTTCTAGTCTTAATAACTTTTTGGATGGATATCTGGTTGCGACTGAGTTATTAATCTTTGTCCTGGTAAGTATGCCTTCTATTTTCTTGGTTTCTATTTCCTCGAGTCTTTTTAACAGAAGAATTTTTTCATTTTCTGGTATATAGTTCCCGCTTAGCAACCTTTCAGAAATGCGCCTGGATTCTTCTTTTTGGTTTTTACTATTGCTAGCTGAATACTCTTTGGTCATTCCCTTTAGCAAGAATTTAGTTTTTTCCCACCATGAGACCATATTGTCTTCATGTTGAGGTAATGTTTTTATACGGTTTTCCCAAAAGTATTTAAAGATATTCTCGTAATGGGGGTCATTTAACAGCGAGTTATTAAAGCACCAAGTGTCACTTATGTTATTACTGTGTACTTGTTTAATTTCTAGTTCTAAAATTACCGGTGTGTGATCAGAGTTCGGGAAGTCTTGGATTATTTTTATGCCTTTTACCATTGACCAAATGGTAGGCGAAACATAAAAACGGTCATGTCGAGCTTTTTGGTCTTGATCGGACTGGCTTTGCCAAGTCGTTTCGCGGCCATCGGGGTACAGTTTGCGGTATACGTCTATTAAATTATAAGCTTCTACCAAGTTTTTTAGTTTCATTACTAATTGTGTACGCCTTTCGGCTGTATTAATTCTATCTAGTTTAAAATCTAATGTACAGTTAAAATCGCCTAGTAAAATAATATTTAAAACGTCGTTGTTTTCAATATGAGCAGTTATTTTCTCTATTAGTTCAATGGCTTTAAGGTTTGATTGTGGCATGTAAATATTGTAAATGGAAATTCTAAAATTTAAAAGTGTAAAGTTTAAAACAGCGTATTGTAGATATCCTTGTATAATTATCTCGGTTTCTATTAGAACAGCTTTGGTATTAAAAAAACTGGTGTTATACGTTGTTGAAACACCTGCTTGGTGGTTTGATAATCCATTAAAATTATGAGAATATTTGTTTAAAAAATAATTTGGGAAAATGTTTTTGGTTAAGTAGGTTTCTTGCCAAAAGGCTAAAATAGAGTTTGTGTTTTCAATTAAATTACATTCTTTAAGGTATTTTAAGTTATTATTTAGTCCTTTAATATTATGAGTTATTATTTTTAAACCCATTAATCTTATTACTCTACCCGTATTTAATTAGTAATTAGGGTTTTTTTAAATTTTCAATCAGTTTGTTTAATCTGGTTTTTTCGGTAAAATCTTTTTCTTTAGCTAGGCGTTCTATTTTTATTTGTTCTGCTAGGTCTATAAGGTTAGTGGTATACTTTGAAGCGCATTGTTTGCAGCCTGGTGCTTTTTTAAAACGGACTTCGTCCAAAAACGTTGTAAGGGTTGTTGGACTTAGTACAGGCCTATGTTCTCCGGTTCTCTGAGTTTTTAATTTTTTAACAGTCTGGCTATCAAGGTTTATTTTATCTTGGGGGGTGGTTGTCGTTGGGAGGGGTCGTTTGTGTTGAGATGTAGGTGTAGATATTTGGCTGTTTTCAATCATGGAGCTGTCGCCCCATGCGAATACTTCACCGGGGGGATTAGTTTTTGGAGTTGACATATTGGGTTCTTCGAGTAAACTGCAATTGTTACTTCCTAATGGCCTGTTGTTATCGGGATTTGTGATATGCGCGTATGTTTGTTGTTCTCCTTCGGTATTTTTTCCAATATTGGTTTCCGAAAATGATATGCCTATCTCTTGAATGTCTACATTTTGGTCTAGTTCCTTATCTTGAGCTTTCTTTTTGTAACAATGGTCAATAACGTGTCCCCGCTTTTCGCAAAATTCACAATACTTTGAGCCAGCTTTTTCGAAGAAAATTACGTAGTTTTGATTCTCATACTTAAAATTAATTCTTTCTGGGATTTCTTTTTCTAGCAACGCGTAAACTTGTCTTTTAAAGCTAAAAATAGGTCCTCCTAGTAGCTCTTGCTGTTCGGGTGTGGGGTTAACGTATATTTCGGTAATTTCGGATGTAATTTTGGCGAATCTACTTATCATTGGTTTGATAACGTTATTAGGTACTTCAGGCATAATGTTTGATATAATTAGTTTTTCGGATGACTTGGTTAAACGTTCAACGTTGATTTGCATATTATTTACCTCAAATCCATTCATTGCCAATTCTTCAGCCATTTCGGGAGTTTTTAGGTAAGCCAAGGCCCTGCCTTTTGATATTCTGCCACAATGTATGGTATTTGATTTACCGATGACTTGGTTTAAAGCAATCGCATATTCAATTGTTGTAATTTCTGGAATAGTGTTGAAGACGACCGCATGATCTCTAGTCATCGCCGGTGGTCTTGGGCGTTGGTAACTTGGTTTATCAGGTGGATCTTTTCCTTGGCGAATATCGCCGTTTACTTGGGACATAGCGCGATAAAATAAAAGCACTGGTTTAATAAAAACTGATTAAAACCGGGGTATAAAATCAATTGATAAAAAACTAGGCCTCTAAAACTCTACACAACTCTACAACTAAACACGATTTAAGGAGCGAAAAACCATGCGACCGTACCCGACGAAAGCCAGACACACATTTCAATCGCATATTCAATTGTTGTAATTTCTGGAATAGTGTTGAAGACGACCGCATGATCTCTAGTCATCGCCGGTGGTCTTGGGCGTTGGTAACTTGGTTTATCAGGTGGATCTTTTCCTTGGCGAATATCGCCGTTTACTTGGGACATAGCGCGATAAAATAAAAGCACTGGTTTAATAAAAACTGATTAAAACCGGGGTATAAAATCAATTGATAAAAAACTAGGCCTCTAAAACTCTACACAACTCTACAACTAAACACGATTTAAGGAGCGAAAAACCATGCGACTGTACCCGACGAAAGCCAGACACACCCATTTATTTATTTATTTATTTATTTATTTATTTATTTATTTATTTATTTATTTATTTATTTATTTATTTATTTATTTATTTATTTATTTATTTATTTATTTATTTATTTATTTATTTATTTATTTATTTATTTATTTATTTATTTATTTATTTATTTATTTATTTATTTATTTATTTATTTATTTATTTATTTATTTATTTATTTATTTATTTATTTATTTATTTATTTATTTATTTATTTATCTAGTCAGCATGTATATAGTCGTTATATAAAGTCTAGCCATATTGTTTTTGATCAATATTATCAATTACTCATTTTCGTCTCGGTGAAATGTCCTGTGATTAACTAATTTTTTCGTCAATGCTTCCTTAAATATCCCATGTATTTTCGAAATTGCAATTGTTCATTTTCGTGTCGATCTCTTCTATATATATATATATATATATATATATATATATATATATATATATATACAAACACTTTACAATCTTTATCTCATTAGTTCGTTGAAAGTCAAAGTGTAAGGTCATGTATCCTTTCTACCATCCTTTTAACATGGTGATAGCAGGCCCGTCTCAAAGCGGGAAAACTCAATTAGTTTTAAAAATATTAGAGAACAGGGAAGCCATGTTTGCCCCTAATATAAGCGAAATACATTGGTTCTACGGTGAATGGCAACCTTTTTTCGAAAGTTTGAGAAAATTTGTGGTTTTCAAACAAGGTATGCCAGATTTATCAGAATATACCGGCGGTAAGCCTTGCCTTTTAATCATCGATGACTTGATGACCGAGAACAAAGGAGAAGTTGGTTCTCTTTTTACCAAGGGAACGCATCATCGCAACTTGAGCGTGATTTATATCGTCCAAAACGTATTCCATCGATCCAAAGACTCTAGAGATGTTTCTTTGAACGCTCATTATCTTATACTTATGAAATCTCCTAGAGACAAATTGCAAAGTTCAATAATAGCTAGACAAATGTTTGCCGATAAATGGCGTTTCGCTGTCGACGCCTACCGTGACGCTACTAGTTTACCTTTCGGATATTTATTATTCGATCTACACCAAAGATGCCCCGAGAATCATAGACTTAGGACAGGAATATTTCCCGACAACCCTTGCGAAGTTTACATCCCCAAATAATTATAATAGTAGATGGTTGTTTAGCCATCTCTTCATTTAGTCACTATGCCTTATGCCGTTCGGTCACAAAGAAATTTGCTCTCCGTTATTGCCAAATCCCCTCGAAAACAACGTAGAATCATTTTACGTAACGCCAAGAAACCCTTAATTGACGCAATCGCCGAGTGTGTTGAAAATACTTTACACGGTAACGTTAAATTAAATAAAAGTCAAAAAGCTAGATTAGCTAGGCATTCCGCAAAACTTAGAAAAATTGCTAATAAGAGAATATCTTGGAAAACAAAACGTGATATATTAGTTCAGGAAGGTGGTAGTTTCTTTTCTTTCCTTTTCCCTCTAGTTTCCTCTATTATCGGCGCTATAACAGGAGGTAGTCAGTAAAAATGCAGTACGCTCAGAAAATGGTCCTTGTCCCTAGCTCTACCTTTAAAAGCGACCCCTTTCCCCACCCCCAACAACAAGTAGTTTCGGAATTGGACAATGAAATGAATGTTATTTTAGCTCGTAAAGATTTAGACGAAGCTTCAAAATGGCGCTTATACGAACAGACTGTACAGAGATATAATAATTTACATAATATCGCTAGGCAACCTATACCCACGGCCCCCCAACCAACATCCAACTATTTTAACTTGGCTTGGTTAGACGATATCCAACTTAAATATATAGGGCATGTACATAGTATCGTTGATCAGATTTCAACTAACCCTGAAAAGCTTAGGTGGACAGATAGTGGGGAAGTTATAGTTAATGATTCATTAATACCCGGCTCGAATATTAGAGATATAGCTTTAGAATTTGTCAAGCCTTCCTCTAACAAAGACCCAAAACCTAGAGGTTTTTACGCATTTACAAACCTACTTTCTAGTTTTTCCCCTCTAACTTCGTATACAATACCCCAACAAATTAAAATCAAAAGAACTAGAGCTCCTAAAGTTAGTGTCAAGGTAGCAGCTAAAAAACTTAAATCTGAGAATAGTCTTGAGGCATCAGCTAAAAAACTTAAATCTGAGAAAAGTCTTAAGACAGCAGCTAAAAAACTTAAAACTGAGTCTCCGAAATGGGTAGCGTACGTAAAATCTCCAAAATTTTAGAAGGTATCTACTTTAACCCTTCCCACCCTGCCAGTTTCGGGGGTGCTGAAAAATTATATTTAGCAGTGAAATTAAAGGGTATTAGTAAGAAACAGGTACTAGATTGGTTAAAGGGAAAAGACGCGTACACTCTACATAAGAGAGTTTTTAGAAAGTTTAAAAGAAACAAGGTGGTTGTAACTAACATAGGAGATCAATATCAGGCGGATTTGAACGATATGCGTTCTTTGAGTCAGTACAACGACGGGTACAAATACATATTAACCGTAATAGATTGCTTTAGCAGAAGAGCTTGGGCCGTACCTTTAAAATCCAAAAGCGGTGTTGAAACGGTTGAGGCTTTTAAGTCTGTCTTTAGAGAGAGGGTTCCTAGGAAATTACAAACGGATAAGGGTACCGAATTTAGAAATTCCCAATTACAAGGATACTTGAAGGAGAAAGGGGTTATATTTTTTACAACTGAGAATGACGATATAAAAGCGTGTATGGTAGAAAGATTAAATCAAACTTTAAAGTCACGCATGTACAGGTATTTTACAGAAAAGAATACCAATAGATATATAGATGTTTTAGATGACCTGGTAAATGCTTACAATAACTCGGTGCATTCCGCGATAAAAATGACTCCTTTGGAAGTTACTGGCACCAATGTCCTTCAGGTTTTTAAAAATGTATACGGAAAGTACTTTAGCGAAAGGAAAGTTTACGGGAAAAAATTAAAGGTGGGCGAATACGTCCGAGTAAGTAGGAATAAGATGATTTTTGAAAAAGGGTACGAGCGAACTTACACAATAGAGATTTTTAAAATAGTGGGAAAAATTGACAGACGCCCTCCTGTATTCAAACTAGAAGATTTAAACGGGGAACCAATAAAGGGGGTGTTTTACGGGATGGAACTTCAGTCGGTAGTTAGACCCGAGACGTACAAGATCGAGAAAGTAATTCGCAAGCGCACTAGTAGAGGACAAAAGGAGCTCTTTGTAAAGTGGCTAGGCTATCCCCCTTCTATGAATTCTTGGATTCCGGCTAAAGATGCAGTCTCCCTTTTACCTAACGCTCCCCAGCAACGCTAGCATGAAAATTTATGACAACAACAAGACGTCTTCGTACACTACCAAGTTGCCCCAGGCTATAGAGCTGATCGGGGATGACTGGGAGGTTGCTCTTGTAGAAGTTTTGTACCCAATGTCCTTTTTTAACATACCCAATGAGGAAGGTCACGTGCAGGTGGTCTCGCATGAAAATAAAAAAGGTCGGGACGGAAAATCACAGCCTATTGTTAAAGCCGAGGCCTTTATAGTTCCCGGGGGTTATTACAAATCATTAGAAGCCCTACTTAAACAAATAGCTTCAGGGTTAAACGGCTTTCAATACGGTTCAAAGTTTAAATTTGATTCGGATCCCCTCTCTGATTACATTTCTTTAACTATTCAACCTAACGGTATCTTGGCTCTTTCTCCCACTTTGAAAAGGATATTAGGATATAAAACCCCAAAAGGCCAAAGTACGTCTTTCTCTTGCCCTTCAGATAAAACCAGCCAATCGTATAGAAGCTCTGTTCCCGCTAATTTAAATTATTATATTCCCGACCAATTGTTTATTTATTCCGATATAGTAGCTAATGAATTTATAGGCGATACGGTAGCCCCGCTACTTCGTATAGTAGGCGTAGACAGCGAAAAACCTCACGGTTCGACTATAACTAAATCATTTAACTCTCCCCATTACGTTAAAGTTGCTAAACGTTACTTTGATACTATAGACATTGATATAAGGAATAGTTTAGGCCAAGCCGCGTCATTCGAGTTTGGAACGTCGACCTGTAAACTACACTTTAGACCATGCCAAAACCCCAAACATTAGAGTCTCGTTGCGAGTATAGGAGGTATTATTTAGATCAGGTAGGGGGTGGAGGGGTGTCAAAAGTATTTGTCGGGACACCACACCAAAAAGGACACGGAATAGGAAGCGCCCTGAAAGGGTTATTTAGATGGGCACGCCCCTTATTAATTAGAGGTGCAAAGTATCTGGCACCTAGAGCCATTAGTACGGGACAAAAGATTCTTGGTGACGTAATGCAAGGTCAGAATGTGAAAAGTGCAGCGAAAAAGAGATTGCAGGAAACTTATGAGAACATGACTGCTGCTCAGCAAGGTTCAGGATTAAAGATAAAGAGACGCAAAGTTAAACGCCTGTCAGTTTATCACCGTCATTCAAAGCAGACGCCACGCGATATATTTAGCTCCTGAAAAAATCATGTTTTCTCTCCAAGCTCTTAAGAGTGAATTGGACATTTTTGCCCCTGTGCCGATTCAAACTAGTGTCGAACATGCTCAAGGTGTATGGGCCAAACCCTTGGCGGCCATTGGTGATAGCTCTACCCTCGAATACCTCATCTCGGGCAATGGAGATAACTACATCGATGTAGCCCACACCATGCATTACAACAAAGTCAAAATCACCAACGAAGATGGAAGTGATCTTCCTGATGCCGCCGTGGTAGCTTTCGTGAACAATGCTGGCCACGCATTGTGGAGAACTTGCGATGTTTTCTTGAACAATACCCGAGTTTCTTCAGCCGCTCAAAACTACGCCTTCACTTCTTTTATCGAAACTGTCTCAAATTACGGACCCGCGGCTAAAAAATCTCACCTCATGATGGCCGGATGGGAAAAGGACGAAGCTGGAAAGTTCGACGACTTTTCAAATAAAGGTTTCGTCGCCCGAATGGCTAAAACTGCTAAATCGGCCGTGATTGAATTTTTTACACCAGTGTTTAGTGACGTGTTTAATATTCCCGAATATCTCTTAAACGGTGTGGACCTTAAAGTCGTGTTTACTCGCAACAAGGACGAGTTTGCCTTAATGTGCCAAGAAACAGCCACTCTCAAAAACTGTAAAGTCAAGATACTAGACGCAGCACTAGCGGTACGTAAAGTTAAGCTCAGTCCTAAAATATTGTTAGCGCATGGCGCCGCGCTTAATAACGGTACTGCCAAATATAATTTTACGCGCACCGAACTTAAAACTAAAACTATCTCTACCGGAAGTAGCACCGAGAGTTTTAACAATATATATCTAGGCCCTCAGCCTAATCGCGTCATTATTGGAATAGTTTCCAACGCGGCGTTCAAGGGCAGTTACGCTCTGAATCCCTTTAACTTTAAAACTTGGGATTTAAATTTTTTGTCTCTGTACCTCGATAACGAACAAATACCCTCGAAACCGTTGACTCCTGATTTCGGTAAAAACTTGTATATACAAGCTTATCAAACATTGTTCGCGGGCACGGGTATTCATTATAAAGACGACGGTAACGATATTACTCCCGACGAGTTTGCCAACGGGTTAACCCTCTACGCTTTTGATCTGACACCTGACCTATCTGCTAGCGAAACAAACCACTGGAACCCCGTTAAGCAAGGACAATTAAGATTGGACATGGGATTCGCTAAACCTTTGTCGGAAGCCGCAGTCTGCATTGTATACGCCGAATTTCAAAGCATGATTCAAATCGATAAAAATAGAAACGTAATTGTAGATTATTAAAATGTCAGCAACTACCACCGTAGACTTGATTCTCGCTTTATCAGATACGCCCAACTTTTTGGGTGTTTTCGCGTCAAATAGGTTACCTAAGGTTACCAAATATCCCGCATCGTTAATTATAAATTTAGATCAGCACTATGAAAAGGGGTCTCACTGGGTATCGGTCTTTATAGACGGAGCTCGTGTAGGGTATTATTTCGATAGCTACGGTTTGCCACCATTTCTGCCTAGTATAAGAAGATTTTTATCTTTAAACTGCAGAAAATGGACTTTTGGTAAGCGACATCTTCAGAGGCTAGAAAGTAGCGTATGTGGGCAGTATAGCGCCCTCTATCTTATTCATAGAAGTAAGAAGAAAAGTACGAAAGCTTTCCTAAAAGCTTTTACCGCAAATCGAAAAATTAACGATATGAAAATTGCTAAACTTAAAATCCGATTGTTTTACAACTAGCATAAGCCTAGAATAACCTAGCATAAGCATATCTTTCAGAATCTACCATAACATAAGCCTACCAGGATCTACCATAGCATAAGCCTACAATAGCATAAGCCTATCCCTACAGGTATCAGCCACGTGACGTCATCAAAAATTAGCCGTGACGTCATCAAGAAAACCACCACCAGGTGGCTCAAAATTCAAATTTCCCGCCAGCACCATCACGTGACGTCATCAATTTCCCTCCCCCATCTTCCCCCCCCCTCCAACACCGTCACGTGACGTCATCAATCCCCCCCCCTCCCCACCCAAGGGATGGCTTTATAAACCCAAAACATTTTACCCCCCCCCCCCCTGAAAGGGGGGGGAAGGAAGGGGGGTAAAATTTTTGGGTTTATAAGGCCGTCCTTACTCTCTAGCGACGGATAAGGAACCAAACAGTAAAAGGCCACGTGGCATGCTCCCCACGAATGAAGCATTCAAACCAGAACTCAGTAGTTCAGATGCTCAGAATGGTCAAAAGATTATGGAACAATTAAATGACATATTTTTACAATGCAATCCCGATACCCAACTTGTTCAACAGTTGCTCATCGAAAGCTACGCTTTACAAAGATCCCACATCAATGATGAAACGATGGCTGTGGAGGATCTGAAGTCTAACTGGCCTTTTCTTTTTGAGGGGTTTGGCATGGCAACACATTTGAAAATGCTCTTAGGGCAAGAAATTCAACCCCTTTTCTCTAACTTTTTTGCGGAAAAAGGAACTCAAATCCTTAGTTTCTTTGCAAAAAGTAAAAAAAAAGTGTTCAGAGTGTCATTTCTGCGCTAAAAGAAGATACGCATAAGGACAAGAAACAAGCTTTAATTGCGGCTGTAATAACCCTTATCATGGATCAATTCAAAGAGGACCCCAAAGAAATATTTCCTGCTTTTGAGGTATAGGAATATTGTTTTGTCCAAAATAAGTTCTATCTCTCACTCCATTTTTCTTACTTTAGGGTGGAACGCATTTGAGCGATATAGAGAAGAAACTCCCAGCACATCCATGTCTAGTGATTATAGGTAAGTACTTTTTAATTATTAATTTTTCAAAGTGAAATTAATTTAGTTTCATTTTGTTTAGGTGAAAGTCTAGGAAAGGCAACACAATATTTTTTGTCGGTAGACAAAAAAATCGTGAACGATCACATTCCGCCGTCAGACCTGACAACAGCCATTCTAATGTTTTTTGGATTTTATTTTGTATTAAATATAGAGTATCCTGAAAAATCTAGCACAACAATGGAATTTATCCAAAGGTATAACATGGTCTTTCTCATATTTTTCTCTTATTGTATATTAAAAAAATAAAATCCATGTTTTTAAAAGGCTGGAAAACTTAAAATTTCAAATTGAAAACCTGTATTTCTGCAAGAGTTTTCTTTTTTGCCACTAAAAGTTTAAAAAATATTACAAATTTAATATTTATCATTTGATGATTTTTCTTTAGATGCATCGCGAGGATTAATCCTGAAAATACAAAAGAAGTAAATCCAAAAATTTTACTTTTGATCAACAAAATTTTCGAATTTGACTGGCTTTAGAGAAGTCATTGTAATATTTAGAGGTTTGGCCTTTAGTTTCATTAAAATTTTGCTTGTTTTAAAAACGTGTTTCTAAATTGATAAAATGATGAGTTATCAGAGCGAACTCCATTTCAAAAATGGTTCTTACAGAAATTCGCGAAATCAATAAGTTCCTACACTCGTAATTCCTACATCAGGATTATAGTCAGGTTAAAATTGGTATGTCTTTAAATTCTCTGGGGTTCTTGGTGTGAAGTCCTTAAAGACTATGTAAAGTTATCTTTTTTAGGCCAACAAGCAATAAAAACATTAGAGACATTAAGAATGCATTGAATTATGTGAATTGAGTTTCCTTCCAAAGAGTGATTTTGACCATAGGTTTTGTAAAAATTACAGGTTCAGCACTTAGAACAATGATTTATAGCAGTTACAGTTTCTGTACATTTTTAGAACCAGTAAAAACGGTGGACTTTACATGGGTTTCCGTAATTATTACAGATTATAAAGCAGACCTATACAATTATTTCTGAAAAAACCACAGACCTTAAATTTAGATCAAAACAGTTATTTCTGTAAATTTAACAGATTTTGAAAAGCAGATCTTTACAATTATTCCATTAAAAATCACAGCCCTGAATTCAAGATAAAAACAGTTAATTCTGTAAAAAACACAGCCCCAAGTTCCAGATCAAAACAGATATTTGTGTGAAAACCACAGTCCTTAATTCCAGACCTAAACAGTTATTTCTGTAAATATTGCAGATTTTCAAAGCAGATCTAAACAGTTATTTCTGTAAATGTTACAGATTTTCAAAGCAGATCTATACAGTTAGTTCTGTAAAAACCACAGACCTATATTTCAGATCAGAACGGTTATATCTGTAAATTTTACAGATTTTAATGGCGGATGAAAACAGGTTATTTTCTGTAAAAATAACAGATTTTGAATACAGATCAAAACTGTTGCATTAGCAGTTGTTTTTGTAAAAATCACAGATGTCTAATACAGATCCAAACAGTAGCAAATGCCGTTATTTCTGTAAAAACTACAGAATATGGTTACAGTTTTGACTTGTAAAATTTACATAAAAAATCTGTATTAGAGAAAAACGATCAATCTATAGTTATTACAGAACCGTTCTGAAAATCGAAAAAAACAGTATTTGATGTTATTTTGACTGATATTTTCTGGCATCACGTGCTGCCAGACGTTTTCTGTTTTTTTCACAGAACATATTTCTCTCAGTGTGGCTCTACTTCAACCCTAGTAAGTGATGCTTTTATTAGCTACATCCGAAAGGCATACCCCTAGTCTGGCGCTCTCACTTCCCATCGTATCACATAAATTGTAAAGAGCCATTATCATTTATTTATTTGTTTCTTTAATTATATTATGTAACCCTACTAACCCCAATTGAACCTCAATAAAAGAGTTGAAACATATACTTTTATTGGTTTTGAGCTCATTGCTTCACTCTGTAACCTCGCTTTTTTAGCAAATCGGTTACAAAGTACTGAGAGTTTCAAATCTTCGATAACACTATTGTAGTGATGAAGATTCTTTTGATTGTAAGCTGATCTTGGATTAAGATGATGGTAAGGACTAGGTGAACCATTATCGTGACGCGGTTGAAATGAGTTGTTTATTCTGTTTCTGACGGTAATTTACTTGCTTTATAATTTCCCGAGTTTCTTTTCTTGGAGTTTTTCCATCATACCACATTTTTTTCACCTCCAGCTGATACATCCAAGTTATTTTTAGGTATGTCTGACCCAACTATTTCATCTTCCTCTTGATCATTATTGATGTTATGTTCAATGATATTCTCATGTTTAGGACTACTTTCAGTTGAGGTCAAATTTGTCAATTTACGACCTGATATATTTTCGTTTAGGAGGTCATTGTTTGAAGACGACGAGGACAATGACCGTGAACGATTTTCATCAGTACTGTCGCAGAATTGATCAGGATCTGCCGAAACGCTACAAACAGTGCTTGAATTGCAACTCGACGAATTTTCATTTGTTTGTTCTGAAGAATGGCTGCTCTCGCCATCATGTTTTCCAATGGCTCCAATATCTGTCAAATCAAATATTAGCGATCAAAATTTGGCAAAATTTTGATTTCTAAACAGACCTGTTTAACAAATTTACCCCCTCGTCTTTAGGCAGTTCAACCTTTTTAGCCAAAATCGGAGGTGGATGAAATGAAGTGTAAAGATTAACACTATCTTATTTCCTAATTAAAAAACCAAATTACCGGTATTATATCAATATCAAAGTACGGAATATCTTTGTATCGCGTCATAGGCAAGCCATGACCTATGACTCTGAAATAAACAGGCTTAATTTCGCCTCCGGTAGTCTCGCTTCTTCTATTGACCATTATCATTTTCTTATTGGCGGAGGTGGCTGAAATGAAGTTTAAAGATTAACCAAGTCTTAATTTCTAATTAAAATACAATATGATAAGTCCATTTTCAACATATCAGTCAAAATATTTACCATTTCAACGAAATTGTGCCATTGGTGTGAACATATCTTGAAAATTTTGGGGCTTTTCTTCTTTCCTCTTGGTTTAGGAGCAGCCTTTCCAGTTTTAGAGTTTCTCTGACCTAAAAATATTAGTTATATAAAATATTATGGCCTAAATAAGACACAAGATATAATAACTAAATGATGCACATCAAAGCTCAAACCTTAATTTTTTTTTTAATCAAACCTAGCAATGTTTCAAGACTTTTCCCGACTAGTGTATGAAAATTCTGAACAAAGCATAAAAATTCTACTGTCACTAATACTATTAATATTATTAATGAGTAGGGGGGCTCGCGCCCTAGCACCGATGCCATAGCCATATTGTGCACCCTTGTATTCAGGCCTTGAATAGACCCGTAGCCACAGCGTAGCGAAGAATTCGCTCCACCGTAATAGAGGAGACCCGCGAGGGTTCCACAGTGTGTGAATCAAAATATTATAGTCTAAGCAAGGCGAAGCAGTCGCACTCGCAAAGTACGTGAGCGGATGTTTCGTCTAAGCAAGGCGAAGCAGTCGCACTCGCAAAGTACGTGAGCGGATGTTTCTTCCTTCTCCTGACACGACCTGCAGAGAGGGTCGTCGGCAAAACCCATCAGATGGAGGTGCCTATTAAGCCGACAGTGTCCGGTCAGAAAACCGCTGGCCCGCCTAATTTCCCATCTCCTGAGCGAAATTAGGTCTCTAGCACGAGACCTGCAGGGACCATTGACTAACAGTTTTGTCTGTCTCTGGCCCTCCATGTTATGCCAGAGCTGGTTTTGTATGACAGTCAACCTGTCAAGCAGACACCGTTTTGCGTGCCTGTAGGGGATGGGGACGGCCGGCTCCGGCCCCAAGAGCTTGGCCTCCGCGCCCCTTTTTGCAAATCTATCGGCTTGCTCATTGCCATAATATCCGCTATGTCCTGGCACCCAGTACAACAGATCCCTGTCGCAGAACGCCAGACGCGCAAGCAGATCAAGGCAGCTGCGCACCAGTTGAGAGGTAATCTGACACTGGTTCAGCGCGTTCAGGACGGCCTGACTGTCAGAATAAATTCTCACAGTCCGTCCGGTATACCCTTTGTTAATGCAGTAATCTGCGCAATAACAGATCGCGGCAATTTCCGCCTGGAACACACTAGCAAAGGGGCCCATGCAAACAGAAAAGCCGACCCTTGTGGTTTGGCAGTAATAGCCGGCACCAGCGCCGGAATCAGTCTTGGAACCATCGGTGAACCAAATAGTTTCACCCCCAGTGCCAAGAGGCAGGTGGTTAATCCACTCGGCCCGGCTGGGAAAGTGGATGCTGAATGGCTTAGTGAAATCAAAACTGGTAAAGGTTTTGTCAGAGCACATCGATAACGACGGTTCAAGTGCGGCGTACTCCCGAAAGAGCTTCGTATGGCTGTAATCCCAGAGTCTTGGAACCCAACAGCCATTAATGTGAAGCCTGTAGGCCCCCATAACAGCCTCCTCCTCAATGAAGAAATGAAGAGGAAGCATGTCAAGGAGCACCTCCAGGGAAGCAGTTGGGGTCGATATCATGGCCCCGTAACACCAATGCAGGCAAGCCTTTGGAGCTTGCGCAGGGCAGCCTGCACCGTCTTGAGCCGGACCCTTGTCCACCAGACAAGTGCCCCGTAGGATAGTATGGGTCTAATGATCCCAGTATAGAGCCAGTGTACAGCCTTGGGGTTGAGGCCCCAAGTCTGGCCGACAGAGCTCCTGGTCCTCCAGAAAAGCATTTTGGCCTTCTTGATGCACCGATCAAGATGCGGCTTCCATGTGAGTCTGCAATCAAAAGTCACCCCCAAGTATTTCACCTCGGTGGACTTTGTCAGGACCTGGCCAAAGAAAGAGATATCATTGAACAGATCCATAGTGTCCTTCCTCGTTAATGGAAAAAGGACAGTTTTATCAGGATTAACAGTGAGGTTAACAGCCTGACACCATTGCTCCACGTTAGAGAGAGCAGATCTCATAAGTGCGGTGACAGTAGCCGGGAACTTCCCGGTAAAAACTATCGCTACATCGTCCGCATACCCGAAGCAGTGACCGCCCCCAGAACCCCCGAGCCTCTCCAAGAGTACGTCCACCACCAGGCACCACAACAGGGCGGAGAGCACTCCACCCTGAGGGTAGCCCCTACTGGTAGTACCCCCTAGAGAGTCCCCAAGGAGAGACGCCGTCACCTCTCGGTCGGTCAGCATGGACTTGATCCAGCGGCCAAGAGTGTCGTTGATGCCAAATCTCTTGACAGCTTCAGTAATAACCGAGCTAGAGACCTTATCAAAGGCCCCCTCGATATCAAGGAAAATGGCCAGTGAAAATTCCTGAAACTCGAATGCCCTATCCAGGCAATTCGTTAGGCCGTGAAGGGCCGTCTCAGTTGATTTACCTTTTTAAAAAGCGAATTGTGAAGAAGAGAGAGGAGTTACCGAAAGTACCTCGTCTCTAAAGTACCTGTCCACCAGCTTCTCCAGAATTTTGAGGAAGAAGGAGGTCAGGCATATAAGCCTAAATGCCTTCGCCTCGAGATAGGAAAACTTCACGGGCTTGGGAATAAAACTGACTCTAGAGCGCTTCCAGTTGGATAGACTCCTTGTTTTAAAATCTTGTTTTTAGAGTTGAGCAAAGGCTTAAAATCGATCTTAGTGAAGTGAGCCGAACAATCTTTCGAACATTTACGGCGATTTAATACCGTTTCACCAGAATGTGATATTATATTATTGACCCACAATTGGCATAAACTCTCATCAGTAGGGAAAGAATGCCACGATAAACCTTTATTTTTAATAGATTTGTTTTTGCACCCTGGAACCACGCAATAACCCCCTTCCTCCGCCATTTTTAACTTTTTTTCGTCAGTACCGGAAACCACAACTTTAACCGCTGCGCGCGCACTGCCCCCAATTGTTTTCTTCCCTGCTTAACTTCCTAACTAGTAGTTCGCCCCGAGCCCGCTATGGCGCCAAACGTAATATCAAAGTGGTGTAATAATAATAGTAGGTGCCGCGAAAACTCACTTAGCCTCGGCAGATGCCGAAAGCGGTTACCGGTAAGTTCGGTAACCGGTATACCCGCTTGTAAGCCTTGGCACACAATTTGGTGTCTAGAATTTCAATATCTACCTCATTAGAATTCGATATAATTTCACCTCGAAACTTCAATTAATACTTTTAAAAATGGTAATTCAACGCTGCTTTTTGAAAGTAAACTCGAATGGGTAACAGCTAAGTCAAAACCGATGGCGACAAAATACGGACTGGCAAAATCATCGTCACCCCCTTTCTGACCCCCGCGCTACTGGTGAAAACGAAATTTTTGATTGATACTTAAAGCAGCGCTTCTCAAACTTTTTAACATTGTGGACCGGTATTTTTTTTTCAACAATGTATTTTCAACCAGGCAGTCTCATGTTCGCGGACCGGTACCGGTCTACAGACCACAGTTTGAGAAGAGCTGTCTTAAAGTATAGTGGATCGACTACAAGGTGACTTTCGTACTGAGCTCTATGTTTAGCTTGGCAAGGCTAGTGGGTAGGTCTTTAATAAATCTCTCTCACTAATTACTTACTTAGTATAAATAGTGTTTAAATTGTAATTAAGCTATTATGAAGTTGAATTATAATTTTATTCAATTTAATTTAATTCGTTTTACTAAAGTTTCAGCTGGCACTACCGAGAGGGTACTGCTGCTGCCTCTGTCCGGCTCACGTGACCCGTCCTACCACAAATGTCTTTTTTTTCTAAGCCTAGTTTCAAAAAAGGCGTCGGTTATGTTAGTGTTACGTATAACAAGTTAACAATTTTAAGAAATTAATTAGTATGATTACAAAGCAACACAATTTACAACTTAAGGCGACTGAAGAATGAAAATAAGTACTAAGCCATCAAGTTTTGACTTCCTCGTCTAACCTCAAGGCATTTTTGTTTTCAGTAAGTTGAAGTTCCAAACTTTTCCCCAATAATTCTCATAAAAGGCGACAGAAGAATGAGAACATGTACTACTAAGCCATCAAGTTTTGACTTCCTCAACTAACCTCGAGGCATTCCTGTTTTCAGTAAGTTGAACTTCCAAGCTTTTCCCCAAATAATTTTCATAACAAGCGACAGAAGAATGAGAACAAGTACTACTAAGCCATCAAGTTTTGATTTCTTCGTCTAACCTAAATTATTTCTGTACTCAGTATATTGAATTTTCACGCGTTTAATAAATAATTCTCTTCCCATTTAGAGTGCAACAGAAGTATTACGAAGTATTACGAAGTAATTAAAAGTTAAAAAAATCGAGTCACGCTGGTGTATGACTGAAGTTTAGTACGGTGGCCAGCCAGGCTGAGCTTGAAATTTAAAGTTAACTTTTTTTTTGTAGAATTCAGTTGTAAGAAGCCAAACCATAAACTGGATTGTCACAACCATGAGCGACACAACCTTGAAGATATTGGATTAAGACAAAACGTAAAATCTAAAAATTATAGATCTTATTATTATTTAATTATCCTTAATAGAGGGAAACATCTTATAAAGTTTGAATCTAGAACTCTGGGTACACCAAAGTCATCTGCCAAATGCCAACAGTGGCAAATGTAGACTGTTGTGAAATAAAATGAGGTTTGACTAACCCCACTCACCCATTATTATAATATTATATTTCAGTTTTAATAGACATGAGAAATGGAGAATGGTGAGATTCAGAGGTGGAAGTCAATTAATATTTCCTATGACCACGGGTTTAATTTGGGCAATGAAATCATGGCTCTCTCAAAACCGCTGAGTATTGGAAAGATGTTCTATCCTAACGAATTAAGTTCAAGATAGGCTGATTATTGCAAATTAGTGGTGTGCCAGATAAAACAAAAAAGCCTCATAGCCATAGAGTCAATTTTTAAGGAGTAGAAATTTTTACAGTTGGTGACTCATAACGAACATCATTGTAAAACAACATGTTACGATTAGTTTGTTGAAACAACTTACCGAGGTAATATCCTATTGGATAGAATCCCGTTGGATCGAATTCAAATTTCTAAAATTGTAGCCAAATTTAAAACAATTTATAGCCCAAAGAGCGATTTTCTACTGAATGGGAATATTTAAATGGAAGAGCTTTCGACTGAATGGGATGGGTTTACACATATAAAATCATAGCGTTTTCCTTGAGTTGCCGGGCTCCAGTAGGCCAATGGATAAAGTGATTTGGATGATCGAAGAAGTTAAGCAGCATCGAGCGCCGTCAGTACTTGGGAGGGAGATCTCTTAATGGTAAGGTTAGATTACGTTAGGTATGGTTAGGTTAGGGTTAGACAATTTCCAAAAATGGAAGTTATTTTACTGAAATTTATTGAAGAATGTTATTGGTGAACACATATTATTTGCTGCAGTATCAAGAAGTTTAATAAGAAAATCAATTTTATTTTTAGGTTAGGTTAGGTTAGGTTAGGTTAGGTTTGGTCAGGTTAGATTAGGTTAGTTTAGGTTAGGTTAGGTTAGGTTAGGTTTGGTTAGGTTAGGTTAGGTTAGGTTAGGTTTGGTTAGGTCAGGTTAGGTTAGGTTAGGTTAGGTTTGGTTAGGTTAGGTTAGGTTAGGTTAGGTTAGGTTAGGTTAGGTCAGGTTAGGTTAGGTTAGGTTAGGTTTCGTTTGGTTAGGTTAGGTTAGGTTTGGTTTGGTTTGGTTTGGTTAGGTTTGGTTAGGTTTGGTTAGGTTAGGTTTGGTTAGGTTTGGTTAGGTTAGGTTTGGTTAGGTTAGGTTAGGTTTGGTTTGGTTTGGTTAGGTTAGGTTAGGTTTGGTTAGGTTAGGTTAGGTTTGGTTTGGTTAGGTTAGGTTTGGTTAGGTTTGGTTAGGTTTGGTTAGGTTTGGTTAGGTTTGGTTAGGTTTGATTAGGTTAGGTTTGGTTAGGTTAGTTTAGGTTAGGTTTGGTTAGGTTAGTTTAGGTTAGGTTTGGTTAGGTTAGTTTAGGTTAGGTTAGGTTAGGTTAGGTTAGTAATATTTTATAAATCATTTAACAATGTTACGCCTTTTCCAAAATATTGATGTTTAGCTTCATTGACTTCTCAAATAATATGCCTTTTCCAAAACATTACTTCTATGTTAGGTTAGGTTTGGTTAAATTAGGTTAGTAATAATTTATAAATCATTTAACAATGTTACGCCTTTTCCAAAATATTGAAATTTAGCTTCATTGACTTCTCCAAAAATATGCCTTTTCCAAAACATTACTGTTATATTAGGTTACGTTTGGTTTAGTATTTTCTGCAATAACAAGAAGTTTAATAGGAAAATCAATAGAAAAACAGGATTGAAAGGAAAATTCATGATTGGAAAACCGCCCAAATTGCGGTATTCGGTCTAATGGGATTCGGTCGAACGAGACATTCGATCCAATGGGATTCGACCCAATGGTAGACAATCCTTACCGATACTAACGGGAAACTGACAGCGGTAAGTTGCGGAAACTAATAAGAAATGCGACATTTTTCTTCATTCTTCAATCAATCGTAAGGTTGCAAAAGCGTTCATTATGGTTTGTGTACAAGACATCATATCCGGCGACGTCTTGTTTCCATTAAATTAGCAAATTATTTTTTAAATGCTTTAAAACACTTTGAACCTTTAAAAGATCCTTTTTTTACCGTTTTTATTGTCAATTTTCATAGAAAAATTCTAAGGAGTAAGAATGTACATTTTCTTATGGGTACATTACATTGCATCTCGCATTTCTCCTGTCGTTGTCAACGATTGTAGATTGCTACCAGTTAGTAAACGTCATTAAGCTAAAGTTTTAGGGTGGTCTGCAAATCACTATAAAACGTTCGCATGCTACGATACTTCAATCATTTCTCTCACAGTTTCTTGTTCAACCATCCGTATTTAATTTGTTTTGACTATGGCTAGGTATACTATGAGTGAGTATACAGATATGTTGTTAGCACTAGGATTTGCCCAAGGTAATGCAGCAGACAACGTCCGTGTGTACGCCAAACGCTTTCCAAACAGATTGCGCCCACCGGACTACCGCGTTATACTTGGGGCTGAAAGAAAAATTCGTGAAACAGGACATTTCGCTGTTCTAGGGATTGACCGAGGACGGTAACCGCATCGGGCTCGAGTTGTGAGAGCGGAGCGCATTTTGGATGCTATTGCTGACGATCCAACTACTAGTACGCGGCAATTAGGAGACAGGCTAGGAGTGTTCCATATGACGGTTTGGCGAACTCTGCATGTTGACGATCTGCACCCTACCACTATCTGCGAGTACAGCAATTGAGACCCGAAGATTTACCCCGTCGTTTTGAATTTAGCCAATGGCTTCTTGCGCAGACCGTGGATGATGACCTGTTTTTAAACCACATTTTATGGTCAAATGAGGCTCAATTTTCAAGACGGGGTGTAATAAACATTCACAACCTTCACATGTGGGAACAAGAAAACCCTCATGTAATTTGTAACGCGTCTTTCCAACAATAATGGGGGATACATTTTTGGGCTGGAATAGTCAGGGACACTCTTGTTGAACCCTTCATTCTTCCCCAACGGCTAAATTCTGAACTTCATTTTTTTGCAAAATGAACTTGAAGATGCGTTTGATGAAATGCCACTGCGCCAGCGTCAAAATCTATGGTTTCAACACGACGGTGCTCCACCCCATTTTGGCCTTCAAGTCAGAGCATATCTGAACGCAGCCTTTCGAAACCGATGGATAGGACGTGCTGGATCACCCGACATGACACCTCTCGATATTTTTCTTTGGGGTCACGTCAAAGCCTTAGTGTACGCGACAGAAGTTCCGGATGTAGACACATCACATCAACGAATCTTGGTGGCCTTCAACCAAGTTAGACATTCGCCGCATCAAATCACAGCAACCCACCGCTCTCTTATTCGATGCGCTGAACTATGCATTCAAAATGGTGGTGGACTGTTTCAGCAATTCCATTAAACGAGATTTGAAGAAATGTTCCAAAAGAATGTACGGTCTTAATGGGGAGATTGCCTGCAAACTCGCATGTTATGAATTCTCGCGTCGTTCTCGTACTAGCTCTAAGTTAAGATTTCGCATTATGACGTAAGAACGTGTCACACTTATGGAACATATGCTCGTACTTAGACCAAAAAATACAATCGTTTCTGTCATTACCTGCACACATTAAAGAAATTCTGCTACTATCCTATCCAAGCATTATTTGATTTTCGCATATAAACATTTCGTCTGAACATCTTGAAACATGCACTTACATTTAGTTAGTTAAGTTAGTTTGTCAAGCTCACTTCCGGCTTTAGACGTACGCTGTACCAGGGATAAGATATGCCACCTTCAATCTAGGCTTTCCAATTGCAAATTGGGTAAAAAAACGTTCCAAGAACGTACACGTGGGTGGAGAAACTCCGTTTTCGGAAAACCAAATCAACAAGCAATCTCCGGCGTTGTCGTAACCTTTAACTCTTTATTCTTATTCTCTAAGTTAACCGACTGAAAAATTTACTAAGGTTTAATCCTTTATTAATTTATTTGCGAAGTTTTTTCTTTGTTTTAAGTTAACCCTCCACTTTTGGTTTTCCTCTAATTTTCTTTATTTTTATTTGCGGTCATCCGCTCGGTTCCGAGGTTATGAACGAAAATTTCTTCTTAAAATTTTTCTCTGCTATTACTTTTGGTGGTACCTCGAGATCAGTGTAGCCTTCCAACCCTTTCTCGAACAAGTTAGTAGTGTGTGACCTTGAGAAGGAATGGTAGGTTTCATGAAGACCACTCTTAAGTACGCTATTCAACATAGTGTACCTAATTTGTTACGGGTGAAGTTTCGGGTTAGGCCCCAAGAAAAACGCCATTACTCCCTCACTGTAATTTTTCGGAGAAAGGAATGTTCCCTTTTTTGGTCACTGTGAACCATGACAAATTTTATTTCATTTTCAACATTTACGTTTCTTCATTATTTGTTGATTTTTATAAGGATTAAATTTTACATTTTACTGCTCAGTATAACAAACCCTTCAACATCTTCAGGTTTGAACAAAAAGAAACACTGTTTGAAAAAGAAGTCATCTCACATCAGCAAAATGTGTTCGATTGAAAAAGAAAAGGATGCTATTGACGAGGAAATTGACAGTATTAATGGGTAATGTATTTAAGACTATTAAAACATAAAGTTACAAATTGTAACTTAAAATACCAATGGGTATTACCATTGATAGTACTCTTGGGGTAATGGCAACAGCAGCTCAAGCTATTGCTAAAGCTTCTGAACATAAACCGGATAGTAAAGAAAAAGAAGACAAGGAAGACAAATTCGGAATATATCTGATAGAATTGTTGAGAGATGTAGTGCCAGAAAATAGGCAAAAATTTGAAATGAAACTTACTGAAATTGTTAAAAACTATATAGATAACAATGAACAATAAATGTTGTCAAACGTTCAATTAAAAATATTTTTATTGTTTGTACTCATATTTCATTCTCTCTGTCAACTCCGGGTATTTTTCATTGCCAAGGAACCCCCCATCTTCACACAAAAAGTAATCGGCAAATGCATTCCGTATCACTTTGGCCTCTTCAATAAAATTTCGTGCTGCTGCTGAAATAATGGGTCGAAAAGCATTTGCTTCTTCATGGCATGCCCATTGAAAATAAATAGTTCTCCAAGCTGTCCGTATAATCGGCAAACCCAGGAGGGCAATAAACCTTTTTTGGTTGTCTCTTCTCTTTTGTCAACAAGTAATTATGCAAAACCACTGCGGCTTTGATCACCATGTCAACATTAGTAGGAGCCAACGGTATCGGTTTTTGGAATATCCTCCATCTCGCCCCAAGGATACCAAATGCATTCTCACTACATCGTCTGTTTTCATAAAAATGGAGCATTATTAAATGCAAATAATTGATGTTTTAACAATGAGAAGATACTACCTTGCTCTACTTAGACGATAATTAAAAACCCTAGTTTTTGAATTCAAATATTTCGCAGAAAATGTACGCATAAAATCGGGTCGAAGCTGAAATGCCTCATCTCCCAGCAAAACATGGGGCAATATTGTTTCGGATCGTGGTAATTTACACGGTGGTGGCAAGCCTAATTTGTCTTTGGCTAACGCCTGACCAATAGGGGACGCTTTAAATACACCTCCATCAAAGCTTGATCCGTAACCTCCTATGTCAACAGCTAACAATCTGTAGTCTGCAGCTACCACAGCCATCAAAACAATAGAATTTGTGCCCTTTAAAACGTTTGAAATAATAAAACCTCTGGCTATAATTGTTCTATATCAATGCTTCGTACTTTATAATTGTAGTACATAGAGCCTGTCTTTGGTGGTTGTTGAATAACGACATGTTTCCCGTCAACAGCTCCACAACAGTTAGGATATTGCTACAGACGACCATAATCAGACGCAGCTTGGATCCACATAACTTCCGTTGGTGCCTTGTGTCAAAACTAATGTTATACATATCCTGATATCTAAGATGTAAGCCTGTTGGTACGTTACTTTCAAATATAAAGGCTGAAGACGTTTCCAAATAGCATCACCAGTTTCTACAAGAACAGTATGGACTGTAGACTTATGAACTCTAAACCCAAAAGTTGTGCTAGTCAGAGAGTCACCACTGGCCATTAATCTGATAAATGTATAATTTGCTCTGAATTTTTATACAAACGATTTAACCATAATTGAAGATTTACCTTAAAAGTATGGCTAAACGATGAGCTGGAGAAAGTGGTTATCTTGATGGTGGAAATTTTTTTAAATCATTTGAAATGAAGCCTACTAGCTCATCAAAATGTTCTGGTGACATTCCAACAAAATTGCAAAAATAATCTTGATCAACATTTCTCATATTCACTAACTAGTGGTATAAATATATAAATTTCATGCAAAATACATAGAGTAAAACAGAAAAGGCTTGCCAATGTATGAAAATATCCCTCCTCTTCCCGGTTCAACCAAATGGAATGAGTTCCCCACCTACTTGCTTTTCTTTCCTTTTTCTTTTCCAACTGTTTTTTACCTCTCCGAGTGACGTATGTCACGGAGAGGTATTACACCGGCCGTGTCTGTGTGTCTGTCTGTCTGTCACGCCCCACGTGACCGCGTTCGCAGTTTGCGTATCGGAGCAAACGTGTTCCCAATTTCCGGACTGCATTGACAGTTCACGGAAATTTGGGTTTGTCTCCTCTGGCTATTCTACTTGAGTTCCAACACCACCAGCTTTGGTTTTCGTCCACTCCACATGGACACTAGTCTGTACTTGCTAGCTTCCTAGCACAAACATCTTCTGATCTTCGTCAATTTCACCTTGCACCAGCTTCTATGCACCACCATCTTCTGTTCTTCGTCAATTCCACATTGACACCAGCTTCTATGCACCACCATCTTCAGGTCTTTGTCCATTCCACATGGACGCCAGTCAGTCAATTCCGGCTTCTTTTCCTTCGTCACCGTTTGGTTTCAAGATATCGGCTAGGGTTACGAGAAACGTCTAGCCTCCCAATGGCAGGGCTTCCACCATCGGTTCACGCGAATGCGTTTTTATCTATTATTATAATGGAAACGAATCGTATATATATCCCAAAATTTGAAAAAAGCGGGAAAGAGGGGTACCTTTCACTTTAAACGTCAATATTAGCATAGTTTCGAAAGATAATAGGAACAACTTTATTTTAAACGATTTAACTATTTTTAAAGTTATTTACTGGCGATTAAAATAATTAATATCATTTATATTTAATTAATTATTTAAGATAAACCTATTTCTATGTACTGACACAAGTGAGAGTTAATATAGAACGAGTAATGAAGATTGCATCTGAATCGAAACACTACACGCATATCAAAGTTAATATAAAGCGAGTAGGATGAAAAGATCTCTTAGAAAACGGTAACATTTCGTTTTGGCAGAATATTAAATGGAAATACTTAAATATTTTTCGGCATTACGATTCTTTTAGTAGTTGTGTAGCTATAAAGCTCTGTTTCATCTCAATATTCCAAGAACATCTTTTGATATTAACATTTAAAATTTGGTGTTTACTTTTTAATTCATCTTTTCTACATTTATATATAGTGTAAACGTAACTTTTAGCTTCATTAAATAATTTGGATGTTAATACTTCATCTCTCCATACGTGTTGAAACGACTGGGCCTATGAGATAAGATAACCTAGATTTTATCCAGAATTGACCTTGTTTCATGTCCTCTTATAGGATGTCTTAACGGTTCAGAGTGAGCCGAAAGTTAAATACACATTTAAGTGATAGATATTAGGTCCTCAGTAGAATCATTGAGGATACGCAGGAAATTATTAAACGCTTTAAACTTTACAAATGATCATTGCAATATCTCGCCGGTTAGAACTATGTATTTCCGGTTTGTCTCATTGGCTGGCGGACCGGTGTTTGGAAATTGTATTCGTCTCGGCTCGGAGAGGTTTATTTTGGTTTCCCAACTTGTTCTTTTTTAACAGCAATAGTTTTTTTTTGGTTTGTAATAAACCTTCCATTGCTGTAAAAACGATTATGCGTTGCTCAATCATCGTCGCCATTTTTACTCTCTCGTTCAAAAATAATCAGTTCTCGAGTCGCGAGTCCCAGCGCCTTTATAAACATGAACTATCTAGTGTACACTGACGTCGCAAGCTTTTTCCGATCACGACGATGAAGTTTCGGCTTCATACTTAAGCGAAGGCACCCTTTCTCGCTCGCTTATAAACGCGCCTTACGTTTTAGTAGTGAGCGAGAATCGGATGAGTTTTTTTTTGTCAAATTAAAATGACGTTAAAAGTGAATATGCTTTTTGAGGACTGGGAATCCCTCATTAAGAACCATCGTTATTATTGTGTTGCTAATAATTCACCCATCTTATCGAAAGCACCGCATTCAACAACAATTGAATCAGAAAACCAAAGGTCATATCGAAAGAAACCATTACCAAAGAAGCTCAAGTATGCAAATGTGAAATTTACATGCGTGAACTATGGTTTTTATGATTCTAAAGCATCGGGAAAACGCCAATCATCAACATACAAGAGCGGCTGCCCTGCTTTTGTGAGTTATTCCGTAAACACTAAGTTTGAAAGACTGTACATTCACTCGTTGAGTTTGGAGCGTAATCATGAAACGGGAGCATCACTCTACCCAAACTATACTCAAACCGTGCTTTTCGACGCATGAATGAATAATCGAAAGCCTTTTTTGCTGAACTGGGGTGGCGCAGCGGTTTGCGCTTTCGCCTCGCAGCAAGAGGATCCCGGACTGTGGCACCGGGTGAAAAATTTGGGAACAAATCCTTCTGCGTAGAGTTTGCAAGTTCTCTCCCCGCTTGTTTAAAGGAGTTTTCCTCCGCGGTCTAACCCGGTTTCTCCTTTTCATCAAAACTTGCAGAGGTTAACGGTAATTGTTAGTATAGGGCGCTGTCGGTTAGCTGTGGCATAGGGGCTAGCCACCACCCCTCTATGCATTGTAAAGGCGTTAGATAAGTGGCAAAAAGTCGCAAAGATGACTTGGTCCAATTAGCTAGCTAGCTGAAGTCGGAGCGGATAACAAAAAATTGTTACACAAAGTCATGGCATCAGAACAACGAGTTGCCTTTCCAAAGTCATTACACAATTTTAAATCTAAAGTATTATCAAAAAGCAAGGAGGACAACGCAAAAAACTCTGCTCAAATACTTCTGGATAAGCTTGCAAGAGACAAAGAAGCAGATACGAACATGGTAAATATCTTTGTTTTACTGATATTGTTTTCAAAATATCTTTAGATAGTTTTATTTTGTTTACAAAAAAGGGAGTGAATGTCGAAGAGTGGTTATATCTAGATTGCTCTCATAAGCTTCATTATTTATTTGATACCGTATACGCAGCGTAGTATTTGATTCCCAGTAAGTCATTACTAATATTTAAAATTAATAATTTACTTCTGATAATATGCAATGCAATATGTGCTCCTTTTATTCACGGTGTACGAATATTTTCGTGGTAATATCTATTATAAAACGTGCAAATTTTTAATTTTAAAAGCCATTTTTCAACCAAATATAATCAAGAGTACTTGTTTCAAATGTTTTGGTTGCCGATTGTAGATCAGAAGTAAATTATTTAGTGAACTTATGTAGTGTTGTAATTCAAATTTTCACATAAGCGGAGCTCTAAACCTGCCTTTAAATGTTATTTGAATCTAGTATCTTTTTGAAACGTTATTTGCGATGACACGCGTGGTTTTAACGCGTGTCCTTAATTATTAATTATAGGTGGTCGAGTTCAAATATGATGAAACATTTTCGAGTTAACTTTCGTTTTTTGGCAAACTGGAGCTATGAGGGAATCCTTTGCAAAGTACCCTGAGCATGTCTTATGTGACGCTACGTATTGTTTGAATTTTTGTCGTATGCCTGTGTACATAATAATAGTGGTTGACGGAAATAACTTAAGTGAGATAGTAGCCTTAAGCCTAGTCAAAATGGAAACCAAAGAAGTTATATTCAAACTTTTCTCTACGTTCATAAAGCACAATCCCAACATCGATAAAATTGTGACCTTTATGGTTGATAAAGATTTTACAGAGATCAATGTCATTGAACAACTTTTCCAAAATGGAACTGTTGAAATATGCCTTTTCATATTCTTAAGGCAATTAAGGCCAAAATCCATTCACTAAAAATGGGCAAGTCTTCCGAGAAGAAGGCTAAAATGTACGTGCAGAACATTGCCTATTGTTTTACAGAACGTCATTTGCAAAAAAAATGTGGATTCACTATTGTCCCATGAAGAGTTGAGTCGTGAATTTCTGAAATATTTCCAAGACAATTGGTTGGTGATCAAGGAGAAATGGGTAATGTTTTATCGAAGGCAACACTTCAATTTGGGAGACTCAACCAACAATAGATTGCAATCTTTAAACCAAAAAATAAAAGCATCCGTTTCAAAACGTAACAACTCGCTTGACCTATTTTATGAAGAAATGAAAAGCCTTTGCTCCTACATTATTTTAATTCGAGTTCAGAGTAAATTTAATACAAAGATAAAAAACAATTCCATCCCATCCTTAAAGATCCTGACATGCAGAAGGCAGCTGAAGAGATTCGGGACGTTTGCGTGCCAAATTTTTCTGAAGATATTGTCGAAAACAAGAGTATTGGAATGTAAAATTTCAGGAGTTGCTCACCAATAGATAACAGTTCGAATTATTTGGTGAAATACAAGAGCAGTTCAAACGCAATCTGTGACGGGAAAACATGCTCTTGTTCTAAATTTAAAATGACAGGAATTCCCTGTTTGCACATCTTTTCAGTACGAAAACATCTAAAATTATTTCCCTTTGAAATAAAAAGGCTTTCTCCAAGACAAAGTAGAGAAAAATGGGTTGGAAATCTAGAAACGAAGATGGTAGTGACCCAAAGCATGGATTTCAAATCCACATCAAGAACTTGTCTACAAAGATACGCGTCAGCGCGTCCAAGACTGAATCAGCTTTTCGACGTAGCCACATCGTGTGGAGAAAAAACTTGGGTGAAAAGGGATAATATTCTGAATATTGTCACGACCCCCGCGACTCCCCCCTTCAGCCGGAGGACCAAGCCCCATCATCATCCGAAGCATGCCAACCCACGAGTCAATCAGGGAACAGCTCCCCCACGAAAGCGCGGCAATCCCCGAGCCAGGCCCTATAAAAAGGGGCTCCGGTGAAGGAAGGGACAACAGTTCCAGCTCAACCGTTCCAGACCAGCCTGCCGAACTCTCTGACCTAGCCGCAGCCGACCTCTCTGACCTAGCCGCAGCGACGACGACCGACCCGCCGCAGCCGACGACGACCGATCCACCTCAGCCGACAATCGACCCGCCACGATCAGCGACGACGGAGACGACACGGAAGAGTATTCCAACGAGGCTACCGGCCCCGACCTACCGCCCGCTCTCGCTTCGGATCCCGTGGCCAGTACCTGCCCTACCCGTTACGCTCTCCGAGCTCGCGCTACGATAAACTACAAAGAATAACTGTATAACTGTATAATTCCCGTTACCACCAATAAAGACTTATTACTAGCAAAACAGGCGTTACAATATGATGACTAAAGCCTGGGCCCTTCAAGTAGAAGTTAAGCTTCTAATAAGTAATAAAGTTTACGACGGAGATGATGAACTTGATGCTACAGAGGGATAAAACGCAACAATAGTGAAAACGGAACCGATTCAAGTAGCAGCGAAGAAAAATGTAAGGATGATATTCCAATGGACAGAAAAAAAGACGAACGTGTTGAAAGATTGATTTGGACCATGAAAGAAGAAATTCAGCTAATAGTATGAAAAACATCATTTCACTTATTAAAGAACCCATGATTTTGAAAGGACGAGGTAGACCAAAATGTATACACAAAACGGTAATGGGTGTGGAAAAAAAGAAAGCTGGTGATAATGCGCGAACGGAGTCCAATACGGTTGCTTTGAAATCGAAAGCCAAGAACTCCAGTTAGAGTGGCACGTGAGGAAGTCACTTACATTTCCAAAATTTCTTACGCAAAGGAAAATCTATGGATCGAAAAACCCTTTCACCTCAGTAAAGAACATGAAAAGAACGTTCTTAGCCACGCTTATACTGTATACTACCTATTTGAGTAAGGCGAAACAACCAGCGTATGCTTCATTTCAAACGCCAATATTAGTCAAGTCTCTCAAGATTGTTTAATTATTCTTTTTTAAAACGATGTAACGCTCAATAAGGCGAACAACTAACGAAGAAAAGATTAAATATTAATTATATTTATTTTAATATTTAATATAATCTTTTTTCTCAATTCAAAATTAATACGGAAAGAACTAAAAAGCAGATTATTTCTTGTCTGTGTGTGTCGCCTTAGCAGTTCGCTTTGTTTTGATGTGTTAAGAAATCCTACAGAACCTTAATATTAACTTTTTCCATAATATAAAGTGAATATGTGGAAATATTTTTCGTAATTAGGATGCATTTAGTACTTTTGCAACTTTAAAGCTATGTTTCTTTTTTATATTCCAAGGATGTTTTTTAATATTATTATTTGAAATGGCTGTTTACTTAAGCTATACCACATCTGTATATAGAATAATCCTTGGTTTAGTTATTTCAAAAAGAAAGCTAAGGCTTCGATTCTGTAGGGTAAATCAAGTTTTATCCGCAATAGGCTTAGTGAACCAAAGAGTAAATAATTGAGACCTGAGGTGGAGTAAACTTTGGGTTTTGATTATCGTGTCTGTAATGAAGGGACATTAACGGTTCAGAGTGAGCCAAAAGTTAAATACACCTTTAAATAATCAGATTTAGATTATACACTGTAAAAAATAACCGTACTGTCTAGTTCCTTCAAAGGTATTTGTCGATGCATCTCCAGACGTACCTATAAAGGTACTACAAAATACTGTTGTGTAAAGGTACTCTAAATTACCTCTTTATCAAGGTATTTTTGAGGACTACAAGGTATTTTGTGATCCCGTAATGGGTATTGTTGTAACGGCTCATGGAGAGGGAACGCAAGAGATAAACAATAAAACTACTTTATTATTATTAGACCACCAGACCGAATGCGTCTTTTACATTGTTAAGATAAGGTATATATACATAATTTAAAAAACATGTGAGAAGGTTAAAACATAGGCAACATATTAGTAGATTATTTTTTTCCATTATTGGAGGAGTTCCAACACCTCCCCTTTTAAGTAAAATTGTAGGACTTCTGGCGGGGATCCATGATGATTCTCTCAGGTATCTTCCTTACTCTTTCTGACCGCCGTACTTCCTCGGAGTCTGCGTCTGGTAAGTTGAACCGTACATGGCGTTCGGGAGCGGGCACTGAGGCCCCAGCAGGAACTCGGTCGGGATCTACTCTTCGGTCTGGGATGGGTAGATCGAATGTGTCCATGAATACCGAGTAGGGATTGCTTTTTGGATCGTTGTTCAGACGGTGGTAAAGTTGATTGGCATGGAACTTCTTATTAGTGGCGTCATCCATAAGAACATCATAAACTACGCCTTTGACCGTTTGAATTCTCCCTGGATACCACGTCTTTGACTGGTGTTGCCGAGCATAGACTAGGTCTCCGACTTTGAAGGTGCGTCGTCGAGCTCCATGATGACGGTTGAATTGTCGTTCCATGGTTGGATTGCGTTCTGATGACGGAGAGACCGGCGGATGTAGGAGGTCTAGCTCTGTACGGAGTGTTCGGCCCAAGAACAGTTCTGCAGGGCTTTTCTGGTCTATACTGTAGTTAGGGGTTGAGCGATAAGACAGCAGGAAGACGTCTAGCATATAAGGGACATCTCCTTCGCCCTTGAGTTTCTCTAGTGCCCTCTTGAAGGTGTCCACGAAACGTTCCGCCTGCCCATTAGATTGCGGATGGTAGGGCGGGGAGAAGATATGCTGGATTCCTTTGCGGGAACAGAACGAGGCGAAGTCGTGTGAAGTAAACTGGGTTCCGTTATCGCTCACCAGTACTTCCGGATAACCATAGCGTGCAAAAAGGTTATTCAGGACGGATATGGTGGCGGATGACGTGGTGGTTTTCATGTCGAAAATCTCGGGATACTTGCTATAGGCATCGACGACTATAAGATACTGGTGGCCGTTATGGGGACCGGCGTAGTCGATGTGTATCCTCTGCCAGGCCTTCACGGCTTTCGGCCAGGAATGCAACAGAGTCTTGACAGGGAACTTTGCTGCAGAGCGACATTTGGAACATTTCTTCACGAAGTCTTCAATTTGAGCGTCCAGAAAAGGCCAGTAGGCGTGAGCGCGAGCCAAAGATTTCATCCTACTGGTTCCAGGATGTCCTCGGTGAAGTAGTTTCAGGACGGTTGCTCGTAATGGGTAAGGTATTACCACTCTATTCTGTAGAAGCACGCAACCCTGCTCGATAGTAAGCAGGTCCTTCCTTCTGTGGAATTGTTCGAGGGCGGTTGCTTCTGGTGTCGCTCGGAGATTCTTTAATGTCGGCCAACCATTCCGAATATACCCGACGACCTTCTGTAAGACTGGATCCGCCTGGGCAGAGGATTGGATGTCATGGAAAGTGACTGGAAGCTGTCGGACTATGGCCTCCACATCGTCTGTGACTTGGAGACTTGCGAGTACGATGTCGTCGTCCGGAGAGGAATGTGACGAGATAAGCCTGGACAGGGCGTCTGCCTGCCCGAAAGAGGTAGTCTTGCGATATTCTATCTTGAAGTCATAGGCGATAAGAATGAGTGCCCAGCGTTGAAGACGGTTAGCAGTATGTACCGGTACGCCTTTCTTGCTTCCAAAGATTGCTAACAGCGGTTTATGGTCCGTGAGCAGAGTAAAGCGGCGCCCATAGAGCATTTTGTGGAACTTCTTGACCGCGAAGGTAAGCGCGAGACCTTCCTTCTCGATTTGGCTATAGTTCTTTTCCGCAGGGTCAATGCCCGTGATACATGAGCTACAGCTTGAATTGACCCATCTGGCATGCGATGTTGGAAGACCGCCCCAAGTCCATAATCGGAGGCATCAGCAGCGACAATGATGTCCAGTGTAGGATCATAATGCGTTAAAAGGAGATCTGATTGAAGCGTCATCTTCAGTTCCTCGAAGGCGTGCTGACATTTAGGTGTCCAAGACCAAGTCCGTTTGGATTCCAATAATTCGTCCAGTGGTTGTCTCATGAAACGCATATTATTAACGAAGACCTGGTAATAGTATACCATTCCCAAAAATGAACGTAACGTTGGCAGGTCAACTGGTGCTGGCATGTGGCCTTGATTTTCTCGGGGTCGGGTCGTCGACCAGCGCTATCAATGATAAATCCCAGATATTTTATTTGTGTCATGAATAGCTTACATTTCTCGAGGCGAAGGCGGAATCCATAATCTTTAATGCGGGAGAGTACTTCTTTGAGGTGTCGCTGGTGATCTTCGAAGTTACGGCTGACAATGATTATGTCATCGAGGTAAGCGGTTGCGAATTCAAGTCCAGCAAGCATCTGGTCCATTATTGTTTGGAAAATTCCCGGAGCGGATTTCACCCCAAACGGAAGTCTCTGATATTGGAAGTTCCCGAGATGAGTGGAAATGGTACAAAGTGGTTTAGCCTCGTCGTCCAGTTCTACTTGTAAGTATGCTTCAGATAGATCCAATTGGGAGAAAAGTTTTCCCCGTTGAGTGTCGCAAATATGTCTTCCGGCAACGGTAATGGGTGTTGGTTGAGTTCTATGGTCTCATTCAGGCCGGTGGAAAAATCTGCGCAAAGACGGGTAGTGCCGTTAGGTTTTCTTACGCTTACGATCGGTGCTGCCCAATCAGTGTGCTCGACGGCTTTCAGGACATTTGACTCTTCCAGTCGTTTGATCTCCATTTCGATAGTTTTGCGAGCAGCGAACGGAACTGGCCTAGCTCTACGGTATACTGGAGTACTTCCGGGTTTGAGAGTAGGGCGAGCTTTCGCTTTAGTACACAGCCCCAAACCGTCCTCGAAGACACCCGGAAACTCGTTCTTCAGCGTCGCAAGGCATTCGGCGACAGGTGAGGCAGTACAGAGGTTAATGGCTTGAGTACCGAGTCGGGAGCATTGTCGTAAGCTATCCAGAAGACCGAAGAAATCCAGGGTTTCCACTCCCAGTAGGTTTAGGGATCCGTCTTTTGCCAAGTAGAAGCTGTGTTGAATTTCTGCTGGTCCCAGTTTAAATTTTGCCGTTGCTTTCCCAAGGAATGTAGTGCTTGATCCATCGAATAGCACTCCTTGCTCGCTGCAGGGGGTTAACTTCGGCTTACCAATTCGTTCGTAAGTCGCCTCATTGATAATGTTGCCTTCCGCTCCACTGTCCAAGTAGAAAACTACGGGAACGTCGTTAACCAAGAATTCCCCCGTTATGAGTTTCGAAGGTCGCATGGAATTCAGGCTGACTGTATTTATCTGGCTTCTGTCTGGTTTCCGGTGTCCGGATACTCGTTTCTGATTTTCGCATTGACTAGCGAGGTGACCTGTTCGAGAGCATTTATGGCATTCAGTCTTAGCGTGCGTGCATTCCCTGACCCAGTGCATCTCTCCGCATCGAAAACAGGCGTATGGCGGCGGTTTCGAAGATCTTTGAGATGACTTGGCTCTCCGCTTCTCGGGAGATCTGGAAGGATGCCGTACAGAAGTCTTCCGACGACGGAAGCTGTTGATCGGCGTGGCCTTTGTTTGGAAAACCGTCTGTTCAGTCTTCGTAGCGACGATGGTCAGGACTTCGTCAATTACATTCTTGAGTTCAATGTTGGCCTCGGTATTTAACCGTTGCAGGATTCTGGTTCGTATGGATTCGTCTTCTGGTCGGGATAATCCACATAGGGAAACCAGAATTCCGAATTGATCTTCGGTCAAATCGGAGAAATTGAAACGCTTTAGAAGTAGTTTAACGCGATTAAAATACGGGCCATAATCTTCATCCAAGTGACGCTGGATCCGCATTAGGTTGAATCTTTCTATGAAGAGTGTCTGTTTCTTCCCGAAAAGTTTCTTGAGGTTCTCTACTGTCGTTGCATACGAGTAGTCTGTTGGCTCTTTGGGCATACAGGACCGATAATACTCGCTGAAGGCTTCGTTAGACAGTTTCGAGACCAGATACTTGACTTTGGCAACGTCGGTCAGATTTGGGGACACTAATATCCACGAGATAGTCAAATCTCTTCAGCCATTGTTCCAATTTGTCGCCATCGTTTTCATCAGGCTCGAAGATTGGAATGTCAAGGCAAGCTATCGTGGATGTGGGTGCTGGAGTCGAGGTTGACGGACCGGCGGGACCGGCGGTTCCTGTTGTCTGGAGTAGAAGGTCGATGATCCTTTGGTTCTGTTTCTGGGACGCTATTTGCTGCTGCATAAACGCGTTCAACACGTCTCCCAGAGCGGACGAGGAGGAGGCCTCGGAGGATCCGCTTTCCTGGACCTGCTTCGGCATGTTCTCGGAATCAGTATCGCGACTTTACCCGAAAGACCGTAACGCGACTATACCCGAAAGACCGTAAAGCGAAAACCCCACAAGCTCGGATTCAAACCTTTATATTAATTAATCAAAAATGTCTTGATTATAATCAAGACCTAAAAAGTATCGATAAGACTGAGGTTATCACTTGTCTGAAGGATCAGATATTAATTTTTCTTTTTAATTGAAACTTAAATGCATGCTTAAGAAAAAACAACGTTCCATTACCGTTTTCCGTTGAAATAAATTATTTTACTGGTAATCAATTTCAAAAATTTACTTATCTCGGCTTTTCGACCACAATTCCATTCCCCGAAAACATTTTATCATTACATTAATTACTTTTGGGAGAGTACGTGTATGGTTTTTGCGTTTTAAAAGGTTCCTAAAGACGTTACATCCCCATTCGTGACCAGCACGCTTCGCAGTGGAACATTTTAATTATTCTAAAACCAATGGCGGCAAATTCAATAGGGACAGTAACATTTTTACTCGCGGTTTTGCAAAATGATGTAATATCAAGTGTACTTTAGTGAACCGTCGTATTGTTCTTTCTCATAGTTCAGGGCATGATCAGTGTTACTGCCCAATTTCTCTCTCTAGTTTCTAACAATGGTTAGAGACTATTTGATATGGCACGGCACAACGTTATATACATTTGTAAATTCTAAGTAGCACAAAAGGAAAAAGAATCCATTTTTTTATATTTTGGTTTGAAATAAATAAACTCATGATAGTAGTTATAACGAACAGAAAGTCAAGGGAATGGCACCGGCAATGAGCAGCAAGAAGAGATGAAAGTTTGCTTCAAGGTAGCAGAGGGACATGGTAGTGAAAATAGTAATCTAGAATTTTGTTCGTTCAAACCTTATTATATCATGAAATATTCAAGTGAGGAGGCGGCACTACCTAGAAAGATTGATTTTGGCAGATAACAGCGAAAAAAATTATGTTCTACACACATTGGGACTATGGGAGAGTTTCTGGGCCACAGGTCGCACATGATGAAATTTCAACTCCAGTTTACATCTGTTCGTACTAGTAGCAGGTTAAGCTATAGTTTGCTCAGGTCCTGTTAGTCTCGAAAGGGTTATATAGTCCTTGTAACTTTTAAAAGGTTGTTGTCATGGCTTAACAGACCGCTATTACAGTTTTTTATTGTTTTATAGGTTATTTTGACACGTTATCTCCCAAAAGTAATTAATGTAATGATAAAATGTTTTCGGGGAATGGAATTGTGGTCGAAAAGCCGAGATAAGTAAATTTTTGAAATTGATTACCAGTAAAATAATTTATTTCAACGGAAAACGGTAATGGAACGTTGTTTTTTCTTAAGCATGCATTTAAGTTTCAATTAAAAAGAAAAATTAATATCTGATCCTTCAGACAAGTGATAACCTCAGTCTTATCGATACTTTTTAGGTCTTGATTATAATCAAGACATTTTTGATTAATATCTGTTTCTTCAGTCTTCATTTTAATTAACTAAGCAGAAACAAATATATATAGGGGACCATAACTTTCGCTCAATCAGACATTTATTTATAATGATACTTCAAAAAAACGTAAATCAATAAAAGTTTGTATTCTTATTGTAATTAACATAATACAATTTTTTACAATCATTCATTGAAACGCGAGGCGCCCCCTAAAAATTCCATAAATAGGACCAAATTGACAATTTTACAAAATTTTTAAAATTGCTGATTTATAACCGTTTATCATTTAGCTCAAAATTGTCATAAGCCCAATATGAAATTCCGATATCCTTAAAACTTCATAAAGACGATCCGAGATTTTCAATTTCACACTTTTTTGTAGCATAAACTAACGTCTGTTTGATATGAAGCTTAAAACCTTAAACAAAATATAGTCAGGGCTACCCTAAAAGTTCACCAAGATGATCCAAGATTGTTAATACGCCTAAAAAGTGCCATCTTCAAAATATGTAGCCTGGGAAAAGAGAGCGTGATCGAGTGGGCTATGCTAGTGGTTGGAAGTCGCGGGGGTTGGGACAGTGATAAGGTAGTTGAGATGGATTGGAAATGATGATGGGCGACCTGCGGCACCGTATCTCTCCCTATGTACCCCGCCCACGCCCCTACCCTTCGGTAGGCAATTGCTAAGTGCTGCCGCGGAGCACCATTTTATTTGTATGAGAACTAGCTTCTATTTTGAAGATAGAGGGAGCGCCCTCTACAATTTCGTCCAGTACGACCCTACCTAACCGCTGAGGATGCTGAGAGGACTATGTTGCCGTAGGTGGGGGTACACAGGCAACGCTATAGGTATGGGGGTTTCTACTCCATTCCTCTCTCCTTCAAGGTTGGGACTCCAGGCATAGCCAACTCCATCACGCACTCGACAACGCAAAGCAACTCGCGCCAGCGTGGGAAATAAGGCGGTGACACAGGGCAAATGACCAGTTTAAAAATTCCCTGGTCCAGTTCAAAAATTAAATCGGAGGGGGGTCAGTGGTCCACGAGACTACTAAGAAAGTTCAAGGGTAATCAGACTCCACACATTAAAATTCTAATATTTTAATTATCCACTTCTTTAGTTTAGCAGACGACGTGCTCTGGTCAATGGTAACGGACCAGTTTATTTATTCCAAGTCAGGAAAGTCACTGGCAACGGACCAGTTTATTTATTCCAAGTCAGGAAAGTCACTGGCAACGGACCAGTTTATTTATTCCAAGTCAGGAAAGTCACTGGCCTAATGTCCAGTTTAAAAAATGCTTATTTGGTCACGAACCAGAAAACTCACGTAAACGCGACGCGAATGACGAAAACTACGTATTTTCCGACTGCCGAGAGGCGAAATAGCCCGGCCTCCTTTTACGTCCCCCCTTGTATTTTGAAAGTGGGACTGGGACTATGGCGGGCGAATACTTAGGCATCTAATACCTTCTCTCTAGTAAACTAGATATCGCTTCTTGGTAAAACTTTATATAACTGAAACCATGAGTTTATAACATATGTTCCAAAACAAGCTTCATACAACTTTTGGAAAACAAATTTCCCTGAGATTTCCAGGCTTTTCCCCATATACTTCCCTGAGTTTTCCATGTTTTTCCCGTATATGGAGTATCCCATGGAGCAAATGTTAACAAAGGAGGGAAGGGGCAAATAGGACTATTACATAATCAAAGGATATCCCCGTATCTCTAATAAAACCAGAGTTACGAGCTTCCAAAATTTAGTGTAATGTTAATCCAATGGAGGAGGAAAAGTACCTACAAGTACCCGGGGCAAGTACCTACAAGCACCCGGGGCAAGTACCTACAAGCATGCGGATCAAGTACCTACAATCACCCGGAGCAAGTAGCTACAATCACCCGGAGCAAGTACCTACAAGCACCCACAAGTAACCACAAGCACCCAGAAGTACCTACAAGTACCTTCAAGCACCCACAATCAACCACAATCAACCACAAGCACCTACAAGTACCTACAAGCACCCACAAGTACCTACAAGTACCTTCAAGCACCCACAAGTACCCACAAGTACCTACAAGCACCCACAAGTACCTACAAGCACCTACAAGTACCTACAAGTACCCAGAAGCACCTACAAGTACCCAGAAGCACCTACAAGCACCCAGAAGCACCTACAAGCACCCACAAGTACCTACAAGCACCCACAAGTACCTACAAGCACCCACAAGTACCTACAAACACCCACAAGTACCTACAAACACCCATAAGTACCTACAAACACCCACAAGTACCTACAAACACCCACAAGTACCTACAAACACCCACAAGTACCTACAAACACCCACAAGTACCTACAAACACCCACAAGTACCTACAAACACCCACAAGTACCTACAAACACCCACCAGTACCCGGGGCAAGTACCCACAAACACCCACAAGTACCTACAAACACCCACAAGTACCTACAAACACCCACAAGTACCTACAAACACCCACAAGTACCTACAAACACCCACAAGTACCTACAAACACCCACCAGTACCCGGGGCAAGTACCCACAAGTACCTTCAAGCACCCACAAGTACCCGGGGCAAGTACCCACAAGTACCTTCAAGCACCCACAATCAACCACAATCAACCACAAGTACCCACAAGTACCTACAAGCACCCACAAGTACCTACAAGCACCTACAAGTACCTACAAGTACCTACAAGTACCCAGAAGCACCTACAAGTACCCAGAAGCACCTACAAGCACCCACAAGCACCTACAAGCACCCACAAGTACCTACAAACACCCACAAGTACCTACAAACACCCACAAGTACCTACAAACACCCACAAGTACCTACAAACACCCACAAGTACCTACAAACACCCACAAGTACCTACAAACACCCACAAGTACCTACAAACACCCACAAGTACCTACAAACACCTACAAGCACCCACAAGTACTCACAAGTACCTACAAGCACCCACAAGTACCTACAAGCACCTACAAGTACCTACAAGTACCCAGAAGCACCTACAAGTACCCAGAAGCACCTACAAGCACCCACAAGCACCTACAAACACCCACAAGTACCTACAAACACCCACAAGTACCTACAAACACCCACAAGTACCTACAAACACCCACAAGTACCTACAAACACCCACAAGTACCTACAAACACCCACAAGTACCTACAAACACCCACAAGTACCTACAAACACCCACAAGTACCTACAAACACCCACAAGTACCTACAAACACCCACCAGTACCCGGGGCAAGTACCCACAAGTACCTTCAAGCACCCACAAGTACTTTCAAGCACCCACAAGTACCCGGGGCAAGTACCCACAAGTACCTTCAAGCACCCACAAGTACCTTCAAGCACCCACAAGTACCTTCAAGCACCCACAAGTACCCGGGGCAAGTACTCACAAGTACCCGGGGCAAGTACCCACAAGTACCTTCAAGCACCCACAAGTACCTTCAAGAACCCACAAGTACCCACAAGAACCCACAAGTACCTACAAGTACCCACAAGTACCTACAAGTACCCACAAGTACCTACAAGTACCCACAAGTACCTACAAGCACCGACAAGTACCCACAAGTACCTACAAGTACCCACAAGTACCTACAAGTACCCACAAGTACCTACAAGTACCCACAAGTACCTACAAGCACCGACAAGTACCCACAAGCACCCACAAGTACCCGGGGCAAGTACCCACAAGTACCTTCAAGCACCCACGAGAACCTACAAACACCCACAAGTACCCGGGGCAAAAACCCACAAGTACCTTCAAGCACCCACAAGAACCCACAAGTACCCACAAGAACCCACAAGTACCTTCAAGCACCCACAAGAACCCACAAGTACCCACAAGAACCCACAAGTACCTTCAAGCACCGACAAGTACCTACAAGCACCGACAAGTACCTACAAGCACCGACAAGTACCCACAAGCACCCACAAGTACCCGGGACAAGTACCTACAAGAACCCACAAGTACCTTCAAGCACCCACAAGTACCTTCAAGCACCGACAAGTACCTTCAAGCACCGACAAGTACCTACAAGCACCCACAAGTACCCGGGACAAGTACCTACAAGAACCCACAAGTACCTTCAAGCACCCACAAGTACCCACAAGTACCCGGGGCAAGTACCCACAAGTACCCGGGGCAAGTACCCACAAGTACCCGGGGCAAGTACCCACAAGTACCCGGGGCAAGTACCCACAAGTACCCGGGGCAAGTACCCACAAGTACCCGGGGCAAGTACCCACAAGTACCCGGGGCAAGTACCCACAAGTACCCGGGGCAAGTACCCACAAGTACCCGGGGCAAGTACCCACAAGTACTTTCAAGCACCCACAAGAACCTACAAACACCCACAAGTACCCGGGGCAAAAACCCACAAGTACCTTCAAGCACCCACAAGAACCCACAAGTACCTTCAAGAACCCACAAGTACCTACAAGCACCGACAAGTACCTACAAGCACCGACAAGTACCCACAAGTACCCACAAGTACCTACAAGTACCCACAAGTACCTACAAGCACCCACAAGTACCTACAAGCACCCACAAGCACGCACAAGTACCTACAAGTACCCACAAGCACGCACAAGTACCTACAAGTACCTACAAGTACCCAAAAGTACCTACAACTACCCACAAGTACCTAAAAGTACCCACAAGCACCCACAAGTACCTACAAGTACCCACAAGCAAGCACAAATACCCACAAGCAAGCACAAGTACCCACAAGTACCCACAAGTACCTACAAGTACCCACAAGTACCCACAAGTACCCACAAGTACCGACAAGCACCTACAAGCACCCACAAGCACCCACAAGCACCCACAAGTACCTACAAGCACCCACAAGTACCTACAAGTACCCACAAGTACCCACAAGTACCCAAAAGTACCTACAAGTACCCACAAGTACCTACAAGTACCCACAAGTACCTACAAGTACCCACAAGTACCCACAAGTACCTACAAGTACCCACAAGTACCTACAAGTACCCACAAGTACCTACAAGTACCCACAAGTACCCACAAGTACCTACAAGTACCCACAAGTACCCACAAGCACCTACAAGTACCCACAAGTACCTACAAGCACCCACAAGTACCTACAAGCACCCACAAGTGCCTACAAGCACCCACAAGTACCTACAAGCACCCACAAGTACCCACAAGCACCCACAAGCACCCACAAGCACCCACAAACACCCACAAGTACCTACAAGCACCCACAAGTACCTACAAGCACCCACAAGTACCTACAAGCACCCACAAGTACCCACAAGTACCTACAAGCACCCACAAGTACCCACAAGAACCCGGGCAAAGCACCTACTAGAGCTCAAACGCAATGTTTTTCTTGCTTAATATCCCTCTAACGGCGTGAATCACGACAAAAACGCCGTAAGTCCAATATTAAAAAATTAGGGCGAAAATGCGTGTCTCTAACAGTGGTAAAACGCCGTAATTCCAATACCCAAAACAACGTAAGTCAAAGTATGTGTTAATAATGATAAAAATCGATACTTAAACTTAATTGATCTTAATGAAATTAAGAAAAGGCACATCTATGGACTGTTATCTTTCATTTAAGATGGTTCCCAAACGTAACGAATGATTAGTTTTCTTTATACACGATCCCAATTAAGGTCATTTTTCAAAAAAATCTCATGTTATGTCTATGGAAGAATATTGTATCTTTCACCAAATGTCTGATTAATTTTATGGATTCTAAAACCACCCTTAACAACTTTTTTCTTTATAGAATTAACTATTAGTTGGATCTCTTTGAAATTTTAACCACATAATTAGGGCCCAAATTTTAGTTCACTGGCAAAATTTCAAAGCAGCAACCACAATACGAAAAAAGTTACGGCCAATCAGAGAACCCTCCTTTAGCATTAGAGGCAGTATCAAGTCTTATCTAAGAGAGCGACCGCTCTCCTAGAATTATGTATGCCTTATATCATAATTGTATTGCCTTTAAATGATGTTACGTATGCTAGTGTACATAACTGTCAAAGAAAATAAATAATATTAGTTATATGTAATTAAATATTTAAGTAAAACCACTAGCTAGGAAACTTGAGATTGAAATTAGAATCTCGGGTAGAAAACCACTACCCTATTCTACCCTACCGAACCTATTCTTTATGTTTATATATAATATTCCAATAGAGATTTCCTACTCGCTGCCATTACTAGTGCTAATGGTGAAATAAACAGTCAGAGCTAGAGAATTTGGACTAGAAGTATTATATCATGTATTTTACTTTAGTAGTGTTAGTTATAATCAGCACGCCGGAGCCCTCTAAAGGAGTCTGTTAAGTCCTTTTGTACTTCCAGAGAACAATAACATACCAACAGAAGTGCTGAAACTCTAAAAGGTTTCATTATATACCTTATATTTCCAAAATACCTTTTTCGAAATCATTTAATACCCGCACTATGAGACAACTAATAGAATACGTTCATGGGTACTAAAAAGGTCGCGGAGGTATTTTGTAGTACCTTCAAAATACCTTTATTTTTAACAGTGTATAATAGAAGAAAGCATCATGGTAGCAATTAGATCAGTGTAAGGGCTAATCGTTATCGGGTTAGTGGTATGCATCAGAGAATAAAATTTAACATATAACTTATATATTCTTTGTAAATAATGATTTGAAACCTAGGACTAGCGGATGATTATATATTTTGACAATGTAGAGAAAACTATTCAATGAGTTAAGCCTCGTTAGACAAAACAAAGCGAAAAAATGTTGCTCTAGTATTTCGATATTGAGTCGTATACTAGTCTTTTCCCCAACTCGAAGAGGTAATATTTTGTTTTTCCCAACTTGTTTGAGATGTTTACCACTAATAAACATAAATCTGTGACGTATGCAATATCTTTGAAAATATTCTTATTTTAATTAAAGAGGACCATTATAAAAATGTACATTATACAAACTAACAATTACGAAAACCGTTCTCCTTTATGATCTATTATTATGTATGCCAATAAGAAATCCATATTTAAATGCAATAAACTTAACTTTAATTTTTAAAATTTCACACTATTAACATAAAATTTATACTGTCCTCAATTTGGTATACGATATCAGCGTATTAAAGGCTTTTTACCAATGCAAACGGAAGATGACGGGCTAACGTGTTTGTTTGGTGGTCATAGAGCCAGGTGACACGTGTCTCACCTTCTATATCCATGACCTTTGGACAATCCATGTCATTCAAATTTATGACTTCTTTATTTAAAATATTAAAAAGAAAGAAACATTTTTGATTACCCTAGCAATATATACGGTCTGCGAACCGGGTACCTAACATGAGACAGCGACGACGATTATGCTAAGGCTTTTCTCCTCGTCCAAATGAGATTCCCTGTAAATTTCTGGTGATGTAGCTATTGAGTCGTTGTGTAGACGAAGGAAGCGTCAATTGATTGTAAAAATCAGAGAGATTTTCATTGACAAAGTTAGAAGCTTGGCTTGACATCGTGGGTGATGATTTTCCGTAGTTTTTTAGCTTTGGGGTTCCTCATCATCCCAGGTTTCAACCGTTGCTAATCTCTCCGGAAGATGGCGAGCTTTCAACTCTATTCCAAATAATTTGACGACCTTTTCGGAGATGATAAAACAGATTTTTTTGCTGACTCCCAAAGCGCAGGAACAATTATCCAAGTCTTCGTGATAGAGACATCGTGCGTCTAGGGCATAATCGTAAGAACTGGATGATAACTTGTCATCCATAGCTGTTCTGGAACTTAAGTTACTCCCCAGGACGTCAAGTAATTCCATGAGCATAACTTCAATATCCATTACAAAGATGTTTCTGAAATATCTGTTATCTTTTGTGACGGAAGCCAGCCAATCGAAAGATGCTCTTGTTTGTTCAACTTGTTCTTCTTTACAGAAGATCAGTTTCTTTCCTTCGTGGGTCTTGACGAATTTCGCGACGTCTTTAAATATTTTAGTGTAGTCGGTCTACGCCTGCTCAAAATCATACATGATGAATGGGATTTGATGAGTTTTGAAACTGTGTTCCTTAGCATCCGCGGTGTATCCGATTGGTATTGGGCCAGGGTTTATAATACAATGGTAGCTGTCTTTAATTCCATCTCTTAATGTGTATTCCACAATTCCAATTTCATTCGGGCAGTAGACGCATTCCCTGGTAGCCACCATTTTGTTGAAACTGACAATGTACAAGGGGACATCCTCGAAGTTTTTAATGTTGTTGTAAACGAACGATCGAGCATCCCGTAGCATTTTTTGTTTTTCTTCTTCTAATTCCATTTACGAAGGTTTTTCGTAGTAAGATTTACGTTCCTGAGGTAATGCTTTGTATAATGGGTTCGCGAACTCCGCGACTTCTTTCATAGAAGAGGTACGACCGTTTTTGCAGTGTTCTCGCTGCAAATGTTTCATGAATAAAGAGTAGGCGCTAATCCCTTGTTTCTTGGGCATTTTGATTGATAAAAGTACTTCGTAAGTAACTTTAACTGTAACTAGAACAAAAAATTGGACCAAGGCTTAACTCTATAAACCCGCTATAATATAAAAATACTTTATCAATTTAATTTAAAAAAATTACACCTACTATTATTATATGTCACCCGATGACGTAGAGTCGACTCAGTCGAGTGATTCTGCGTAGAACTTCTAGCAAATTCTACTTCTAGATATAAGTCACGTGACTAAACTCTCAACCAATATAATTTTTTAAATTTGTACATGTAAAGCGACATCTATTTTATTTATTTATATAAATGTAAAGTCTTAATTTTTTTTGCTAATTTTGCTTGTTAGTAAAGTTTTTTAAGTGACGCTTAATGCATAAAAGCTACATTGAAAGAAAATTAATCGATAAACATGGATTAAATGTAAGTGTTTTGGATTTATAAGGGTGCAAATTTGGGGATGAGGGATAAGATTTCCGCCAAAACAGTTATATATTCGTAGACATTATGGATGGATTTGCCACGATTGAATGAATTTCTCGCTTAAAATCTCCTATCAAGAACCTCGAAAGTAGTTAATTGGGCGTAGGATTGACTTTTAAGGTTAATTTACTATTTGTTATTAGTTTTTGCTTGTGGTCAAAATTTCCATTTTGCGCAAACGTAGCCTTCGATGAATTTGACAAATTTTCACTAGTATTAAGAATAAGGGCCGTAATGAGGAGAAAATGAGAGCGACGAAGCCAACCGGGACGTTAATTAATTGGTAATGGTTTAATGAAAGTGTACAAAATTCATAATAGTAACAAAATTTTGTTAACTCCGTTGAAAATGGAGAACCATATAATCTGAAGCTAGGTATCTTCGAAACCAGAAATTCGATTAGCCTGAAATTCGCGCGGCTCATTTCCTCGCAAACAGCGGAAAATATTAATGGAACGAGACTAGGTAATTACCTCTTAATCGTTCACTTTATTAGCTACAAACGTTTACAGCATTTCATTTAAATTACTAAACCATTCAAAGTGGACTGATTACGACGGTTTGGAGGCGGGATCCGTAGCGAAGTTTAATAATGGAGAACCATACAATCTGAAGGTATCTTCGAAACCAAAAATTATATTAGCCTGAAACTTGCACGGATACTTTTAATTAGCGTTTAAATTAATACGAAAAAGTTTCAGATTAATTTCTCTAAGACTAGTATTTTTGTAAAAATTATTTTTTTAAAAGTTCAAGTTTTGTTTACCTTCAAAATAAATTAGTTTTAGTTCCGGAAATTTGATCTCAGTTTCCGTTAACATCAATTTCTTGTCTGGCTGGCTTCAAATTTACCCTTTAATAACTTACGAAGTGTTTAGTGACGCCACATTGTCAGCATCAGTCTCGAAATTCATTTCCAGGGCAGCTTCCACATCAGCCATCGCGTGTTCAGTTTCGATAACAATTTCTTTCCCTTGTAGCGCATTTTCATCGTCGTCACTTTCTGCCTCCGAAATTATGGTTTCTGGCTCTTTCGCCTTTTAAGAAGCCTCCCGTTTCTTTTCAATTTCTTTGGAAACCGAGAGTTTCTCGTGATATTCTCTCATATCTTTTAACACCGAAAGCGAGTTTTCGAATGCATCCGCGTAGGTTACAAACTCGCCTAAAAGCTCATTTTCGTCACGCCACGGTTTGAAGAGGATCAGAAGAGCGTGACAATACTGTTCTTTCTCCTCTATCGAGTCGTGAATGTAGTGCTCCACTGTGTAGGGCTTAATTCTCTTTCTCATGAAACCCAGATTGTTTTTCAACTCGATTACATTCGCATTTTTCTCGACACCCTCAGAGTGCTTCACGTAATCGTAAAACGGACCAAATTCCAGCTAACTTACATCAAGCTGTCGGGACGATTCGGATACTTTCCGTCGACGAACCCTTTTTGGCAAGTGTCCTGGCTTTCGGGGTGAGTTTCCCCTCAAACGCGCGAGTTCCTTGTAACCTTTCTAAACTCTCGATCGGTTTTCTTTCAAGTTAGTGTTTATAAATCTAGTGCTGTCAGACTTGTTGTAAAGGTCTTGCCCCAGCATCATATCGAGAGCTTCATAAATTCCTATTTGCTTGCACGTCAAATATTTCAATCTATAGGCAAATAATTTCTTGGACAAACTTTCGTTGCCTAACTCGGCAAAAGTTTGGTCCATGTCAGCCCGGTCTCCCTTTGTCACGTAAGCCGTGACATAGTTTGCCACTATTTCCGATTTGTCTGCGACAAATTGCAAATCCATGTTGGCTTTGGAAGTCAATAATAGCGTGGGATTATAATCATTGATTAAAACTTCGTGCTGTTTTCTCGGCAAGTCGTACAGTCGTTTCTGCACCTTTTTCATTTTACGGTGACGAGTAACTGATCTAACAGAATTCATAAAAGCAATGTTTGTTACGTTTCGAGGGAAACCGTAACGACACACTTTCAATCCTGTTTTAGAATTTTTCACCTTCTTATCACAATACCAGTTACTGTTGGTAAAAAAACCAAGATTTAGTTGAGATATAGTTTTAAATTACACTTAGTTGTCAAGGAGGTCCATGAAAAAAAGCTTCCTCGCAGCGGTACTCTGCTTTTTCGATGACATTCTGAAGCATCTTGCGAGGTAGACCTTACATTTTAATGCAATAATTTTTATCAGTATCATTTGGTAACGAATGCAGAACGTTCTCATTATACAGGGTGTTTCTGATAAGTCTGCCATAAATCAAGGGGCGTGTTCTTTGGGTCAGACTGAGTGGAAAGTGTCAAAGAACATGGGGTGTACAAGAATTTGCAACGAAGATATGGCCCCCCAAACATTGGCCCCTAAAACAAGAAAATATTCGAATATGTAGACTAAAACAAATTCAGCCTTATCAACTTGTTTAGAAATAATGAGACAATTTCAATAGTTTCCCTCTAACATCGTTATTGAACTTTCACCTGGCAGAAGTGTATTAAATGAGTAGAAGTATGCCTACTCTAGTAAAGTAAATTCAAAGTATCATGGTACCTTTCGGTTGGTATTACTTTTATTCTTAACAAGTTAACATGGACGTTACAGGTATTGTTCAAAATGTCCACCACCGGCGTTAAGACAAACATGAACCCGTCTTTCGAAAGATTCTTGGACATGTTGGAAGATTCCTGGCATGTTCCTGATTGTTTGACAACCTTCAATAATTCGTCTTCGCAAGTCTTCCTCATCACGGACTTCATTCTTGTACACGATGTCTTTGAGATGACCCCAAAGATAGAAATCGCACGGATTTAAATCCGGAGATCTGGCTGGCCACGCAACTGGTCCTCCACGCCCAATCCACCTCAAATTAAACGTAGCATTAAGATGTTCTCTAACTGCACGGCTGAAATGTGGGGGTGCCCCGTCGTGCATAAACCACATGTCACGAAGTAATGCTAACGGTATGTCCTCGAGTAGTTCAGGTAAAGTGTCTCTTAAGAACGTGAGATATGCTTCACCATTTAGTCTGGGTGGAAGAAAATGCGGACCAAGTAAATGATTACCGACAATGCCGCACCATACGTTTAAAGAAAATTGCTGTTGGTGACTTCTAACACTAGTTGCGTGTGGGTTTAATTGGCGCCATTCGTGGTGGTTGTGATAGTTCAGAATTCCATCCCGGGAAAAATGTGCCTCGTCGGTTACTAAAAGGACCCGTGGAAATTGATTGTCCTCTACTCTGGCCAAAAACCACTCGCAAAAGTCGATGCGTCTTGGATAATCTGCCGGGTTAAGAGCTTGCACCTTTTGAATATGATACGGGTGAAACTGATGTCCGCGGAGAATTCGCCAGACCAAAACGTGATTAACATGTAATTGTCGTCCAACTTGTCTGGTACTTGTCGAGGGGTCCTCATCGAACATGGCAAGGACGTCATCCTCGATTTCCTCCATGTCTTCTGGAATGTCTCGCTCTCGAACGTTGTTGGGTTGTACTTGTCCGATGTCCCTCAAGCGCCTGTCAACAGCCTCGAACGTACGACAATTTGGTATGCGTCGTTGCGGAAATTGTTCCTGGTATCGCCGCTGTGCTTCCACTGAATTGCCCTGCGCCAGTCCATACATGAGATGCATGTCTGCATATTCTGCATTGGTATACGCCATACTGTACTACTACACGTTCGTTCGAAGTGATACTGTGACGTTATCAACAACATCGCGTTACTTTATAGCAAACCACCGTTTAGTTTTTACGTTTGCGTCATGACTGTCAGCATTGTTTTTTATTCACGGACTTCATTCTTGTACACGATGTCAAAAAAATCTTTGAGATGCCCCCAAAGACTTTTTATTGTTTACGTACAGTATGGCGTATACCAATGCAGAATATGCAGACATGCATCTCATGTATGGACTGGCGCAGGGCAATTCAGTGGAAGCACAGCGGCGATACCAGGAACAATTTCCGCAACGACGCATACCAAATCGTCGTACGTTCGAGGCTGTTGACAGGCGCTTGAGGGACATCGGACAAGTACAACCCAACAACGTTCGAGAGCGAGACATTCCAGAAGACATGGAGGAAATCGAGGAAGACGTCCTTGCCATGTTCGATGAGGACCCCTCGACAAGTACCAGACAAGTTGGACGACAATTACATGTTAATCACGTTTTGGTCTGGCGAATTCTCCGCGGACATCAGTTTCACCCGTATCATATTCAAAAGGTGCAAGCTATTAACCCGGCAGATTATCCAAGACGCATCGACTTTTGCGAGTGGTTTTTGGCCAGAGTAGAGGACAATCAATTTCCACGGGTCCTTTTAGTAACCGACGAGGCACATTTTTCCCGGGATGGAATTCTGAACTATCACAACCACCACGAATGGCGCCAATTAAACCCACACGCAACTAGTGTTAGAAGTCACCAACAGCAATTTTCTTTAAACGTATGGTGCGGCATTGTCGGTAATCATTTACTTGGTCCGCATTTTCTTCCACCCAGACTAAATGGTGAAGCATATCTCACGTTCTTAAGAGACACTTTACCTGAACTACTCGAGGACATACCGTTAGCATTACTTCGTGACATGTGGTTTATGCACGACGGGGCACCCCCACATTTCAGCCGTGCAGTTAGAGAACATCTTAATGCTACGTTTAATTTGAGGTGGATTGGGCGTGGAGGACCAGTTGCGTGGCCAGCCAGATCTCCGGATTTAAATCCGTGCGATTTCCATCTTTGGGGTCATCTCAAAGACATCGTGTACAAGAATGAAGTCCGTGATGAGGAAGACTTGCGAAGACGAATTATTGAAGGTTGTCAATCAATCAGGAACATGCCAGGAATCTTCCAACATGTCCAAGAATCTTTCGAAAGACGGGTTCATGTTTGTCTTAACGCCGGTGGTGGACATTTTGAACAATACCTGTAACGTCCATGTTAACTTGTTAAGAATAAAAGTAATACCAACCGAAAGGTACCATGATACTTTGAATTTACTTTACTAGAGTAGGCATACTTCTACTCATTTAATACACTTCTGCCAGGTGAAAGTTCAATAACGATGTTAGAGGGAAACTATTAAAATTGTCTCATTATTTCTAAACAAGTTGATAAGGCTGAATTTGTTTTAGTCTACATATTCGAATATTTTCTTGATTTAGGGGCCAATGTTTGGGGGTACATATATTCGTTGCAAATTCTTGTACACCCCATGTTCTTTGACACTTTCCACTCAGTTTGACCCAAAGAACACGCCCCTTGATTTATGGCAGACTTATCAGAAACACCCTGTATGTGTTATTCAACTGACCAGGTTTTGATGAAACAGTTTGACCATAGGCTGAATGGCTTGGGAAAGACATGTAGTCAGTAGAGCATCACGAAAAGGGTTTTCACGACACCTGCCCCTCTGCACGTTTGCAAATCTAAGAATATTGGTTCAAGAGGTCTTGGTTTTATAATCTCTTACTCTCTAAAAGGCCTGTTTTGGACAAGGATGGGGATGGGTTTTTTTCTTGGAAAATGGTTGTCAGTACTGAATTGTGGATTAAATACTGAATTTACAATTTTTAAATTAGAAATTCATTTTTATTAAAATATTTATCCTATTTAATATAATATACTAGATTGTAACACACCTCAGGGTAAAATTTCAGGTCATTTGGATCAGTAGATCCAAAGATATCATCAGTTTGGCCTTGGAAAATAATTTTTACACAAAAAAGCTTTAATCTTTCTTAGTATAATAAAACACATTGAAACACACATCTCACTACAATTTAAGGTCATTTGGATCAATAGGACCAAGGAAGGATCTGGCAAAAAATCTACCTCCTCCCATAAAACTTAATGTTAATTTTCGGTTCCTTCGAATTTTCTTCAAAAGTCGCGCTTATACATGTTTATCGAATTCTTTGAACTGGGGGAGTAGTTTTAAGGAAAAATGGGGGTGGAATACTCTGAGAGTCGGAATGAAGGCTGGTTATCTAAGTCAGATCTAGGCTCTATTTAGCGCCATCATGTCGGCCTAATTTTAATACATATGCCAAAATAGGGAAACGCCGGTACGCTGCGTAGGCTTAGAAAAGCGTCTGCAATCTGCAAGGAAGGGAGTTCGAAGATAGTTTTTGCAAATTTTGAAATTTTTTCATAACTGTTGCGTTTACGAATGGGATGATGATATTGATATTGTTTCTTGATGTCTAGATAATTGTTTTCCTTCTGGTGAGAGAAACAAGTACATTTATTTCTGAACTGATTACTTGATGTGAAGTTGTAGTATTAGGTTTTTAATTATCATGTTAACAATGCTTATTTTGATTGCGTTTATAAAAATAATATTGAACTTTTTTTCTTAAAGTTAGTGATCATAAGTGATGATTAGTTATTGATTACTCTTATTAGTTAAAATTAAGAGTTAATTAAATAAATTTATCATTAACGTTTATAGGTAAATTTAAACTTGAAACGATATTTTGTCTTTGGCAAATATGTAACTGAAAAGAACCCAATTAAGAGTTAATTTAATAAATTATCATTATCGTTTTTAGGCAAATTTAAACTTGAAATGATAATTTTTCTTTGTCAAAATTTGTTACTGAAAGTGAAAAGAACCTTAGAAAGTGCTTGTGCTTCGTAAAATTTATTATTAGGCTTATTTGAGTAATCAAACGTTAATAGAAGGATTTTATTACGAATGCCAATACTTAAAATTAAACATCAAATTATCATTTTTGTTGGTCCAAAATTGCAATGCTTAAAGAGAAAGTTTTAATTCCCAAATTAAATATACAGGTATAGTTAACCTCAAAAAATGTGTCTGTCTAGAAGCACTTGCAAGTTAATTTAATTAACTTACAATATAAATATATATTTATTTAATTCAAACACTTACAGAGATGGTAATATCATAAACTTGCTTAGTTACAGAGGTTTCCCTGATACACTCTCCAGAGACTACGGTATTAATTTCTTTTGGTTTACAAATCAAATATCTCTTACTTTAAAAATGTGTTTAGTTTTCATTATATTTCAGACTTTCCGACGAGTACAATTCCTAAAATAATTTTGTAAACCTTCTATTGCTAAAAACGCGACGTATTTTATAATTGTAGCGCTACCCTTTTTAAACTGCCTATCTACCATTCGCGAATTTCCCGCCAAGAGATTTCAATTCTCGGCATGCATAGTTGTATAGGCGCTACCATGGAAACGCGAGACTAGCCGCCTCGAACAAATTTCCCTCCTCCCTGCCCCAACTAAGCAAGACGTGAGAGGAACGCGCCGGCCGCCGGCGTGAGAGAGATGCTAGGTTTAAGCAACATAACTCGAGCTTGTTAATAAGACTAGACGGCCGAGAGAGTAAAGGCGTCAATCCGTGGAGTTAAAGCTCTGTGCGATGGTGCAGGATCGAAACCCGGTCGAGGAGGAAAATAATTTCATAAATAAATAAAATTCTTCCACGTTGCAGAGCCACCCAAGTGTGTTACTGAGTACTTTTTGAAAATTTCCGTAATTCCGCACGGGAAAAAGGGAAAAATGGGGGAAAAAGGCGCGCCCAGCCGTAATCAAATAGTCGGACTATCCTTTGCACCATCCGCTAGATGGCGCAAAGCAAAAAAAGACATTAAACTCATACGTGGTAGTGGGATTTTTCTTACTTGCAAGTCATGATGTCTTGGGGGAGCTGTATTAAAATACGAAACTTGTATAATTAACACGTAAACAAAATTAAAAAAACAGATTAGACACATACGAGGTGGTGGCATCGAAATTATTTTTAATATTTCAATTCTTTGAGGAACCGGCTCGGTTCCGTTTCGTTGCACTATAAATTAAAGCCGTGTGTTATTGATTTTAATTTTCGTAAATGTTAACTAAAAACTCATAAAAAATATAAGACAAATTCTAAGAAATACTAGAAAAACATGTAACAAATTTGCATAGTGAAATGTCCAGGAAATATCTCCGAATAATTTTAAAATTCAAATTAGGTTCAGATCATGGATAAAGAATGCGCGTGAGGAAATTTGTTTTCACGCTATAGGATAGGCAACTCCCTATCTCCTACGAACGCTTATTCTGCATATACTCTGTTCCAGCTTCGGTATATAACGTACCTTTGTACATACTGACAAGAGACGGAGGAAATAAGGATTTAAAATATATCAGATTTTTTTAGCATTTGAGCTCCAAAAAACTCGGAGATATTTTAAATCGTGAAAATACTTTTCTTCTTCGTCTCTTGTCAGCATGTACAAACCCACGTTGTATAGAGACCTGGCATTGCGCGTACTGACAACCGAAGCTGGAACAGAGTATATGCAGAATAATCTTTCGTTGGAGATAGGGAGTTGCCTATCTTATAGCCTGTAAACAAATTTGGTCACGCGCAATCTTTATCCGTGTTGAGATTTATTGGAGAATTTGAAATTAGCCCCTCCGACCAATAGCATAACGCCGTGCCTCCTTGTCAACAAAATTCTCCTGGCACGCCAAAAATTCTCCTGGCACGCTCCATGCCGAATGAAATTTAAGGCTAGAGTTTATAAAAGTTGGTCGAGATTATGACAATCGTGGCGCGAGACGTAGAGTGTGCAACGGAAATTTTGTTAACAAGAAGGCAGGGCGTTCCACGATTAGTCGGATAGGCTTAGTTTAAATTATCCATAAAATCTGAACCTAATTTGAATTTCAAAATCATTTGGAGATATTTCCTGGATGTTTCACTATGCACAATGATCATTTATAATTCGTGAAAGAATTGAAAAAACTCTAGATTTTCCTTTTTATCTTCCCTTTAAGAAATATTAGAAAAAAATTCTAAGATATATGTTTTTTTTACTATATCATGTCTTCTATCTTCACTTTAAATTTTTATTAAAATTGAACTTACCGCTTTTTTCCCATCGAGATTTGATATAAAATAACACTGATTTGATAAACAGTCTAATCCGCGTACAAATTTAGACTGTTGGGATTTGGGAACGTAAAATGTACTACCCCAATGGAAGGCTTTTTGGAAATGTATTTTCCCTTCTTGAGGGTATTAAAATTTCTGTCCCCCTCCACGAAAAGCCATCTCGAACAAAGGTAAGGTATTCGATACAAAGGGTCAGGTGAAGTTTCCAACGACAACTATAATAAATGACAGCAAAGCAGCCTTTACGCATAGCGCCCTTTCCGCCTGAAACTGATCTCTTATTCGAGCTACCTTGCCGGTATTTCCCATCCCCTCTGGCTAATCCAAAATCTCTATAGCAGTACCATACTTATGGAACATAGCTCATAAACTTATGGTTTTACTTCTTTCGTATTTTTTACCTCTCCGAGTGACGATGAAGTCACGGAGAGGTTTTACACTGGACGTGTCTGTGTGTGTGTCTTTCACCGCGTTCGCAGTTGGCAAATCTTATACGTGCGCCACTGGTTTATCCCTGGACCCTAACTCTAAAGTCAACAGAGAGATTGTAGCGAGCGAGTTGGAGCTTTCAGTTTGTACTTCCGCGGTTACTCATAAATGTTTTAGTTAGGGCTTGCAGCGTGATAAATGTCTATGGACAAAAATTATACAAGGATTGTACGCTTGTTGAAAATAGTACAACTATTGTATAGTATTAACCCCCAGCCATTGAAGAATGATCTTTCCCTCCAATTTGATAACGTAAAAATATTTTAAAGATTAGCACCGGTTCAGCCTAATTATTCCCTTCCCTATTTTACTGATCAATTAATTCTTAGCGTAATGCCCCCGGAACTCCTTCTAAGCGAAATCTTATCACAGGAAGGTCTTTAACAGCTCCTTGAACGGCGCGATCTACAACTCGCTGTTGAACTGCGGCAACTGCAGGTGCGTCAACATGAACTACTGGAAAGGAGTCAACTGCTTTTGGGTCTCCACGAACTACTGGTACTGGCCTCACCGCCAGAGGATTTACCCATTGAAATATTGGGAGATCCATCTATTTCGCGATCTTCATCAATTTCACCTTGAGGGCACGGATAAACGCAATACGCGGCATATCACAAAAATAACAAATGTGGACATGTTTATTGAACTGATTCGTTGCACGGATAATTCAACCGTTGTTCAGAAAGTGGTTTTGATTTCTAACTGTCCTTATCACATTTCCTCGCGTAGTTAAGTCTATGTAACCCCTTAATTGACTATCCTCAAGAAATATAAAATGCTTTGAAATAAAAATAATTAGATGTTAACGAAAGGTAAAACTGCATGCGAAATTTATTACCTAACAATATGGTGCTTTTTTGCCTAAATAATTCTAAAACAATGGTTGGTTACCAACGAAAGCATTGATCAATTGCGCATGGAAAGAAAAGACATCATTCTTAATTCGCTATAACCCACCTTAAACTGACATTACAGTGGGGGAAACTGAGTTAATCCAGGCACTAAGTATGTCCGGGTCGACCTATAAAAGTGTTTAGTTCGTTTAGTAAACAATTGTATTTTAGACACGCATATAGATATGAAGTTGTACCGATGATTCGTGATTCATTGGGCGGATACAACGTTTCGTTAAATATAGCCCTTGGCCGATACTCGCAGCTGGTAGTATTGGCCGATCCGTCTAAATTTCCAATTATCTTCTTGGGACTGTCATGAAGAGCATTTTCCATAGGTATGTCCCGTCTGTAAACTTCACTCAAATGATTAACACTTAATCTCTGGTAAATATCCTAATCGATGGAAAATAATCACAATTAATGAAAACATATCGGGCCTACTTCAAAAAATTGAATTTACGTTAATTTTATTTTATTTTTAATAATACCTGAGAATAGTGAAACCAACAGACTAAAATTCTAGCTCCAGGGAAGAAAGCACGCAAGGTGTTCTGTAATCCTGTTTCAAAATCAGTGACGATGTTAGTTGGCTAAAAATTTGGTGACCACCAAGAAAACACAAAAGGAAAAACGTTGTGGTTTGAAAGTTCTGCAACGAATCGTTATCAGCTGCTTGAACATCCTTGGAACTTTAAATATGCCGTCCACAAAGTAGATGTCATCGTGTCAAGGGAGCATTCCGCCATGTAGAAGGATACGAAGACCAAAGTCCTGAAAACGGGAAGAATTATCTTTACTAAAAGCTACCATCACTTGTTCTTTTAAATTGTTGGGCTTTCTTCGTCAATAGTTTTCACTTGAATGGGCTAACCACGCTTGGCTGCCCTCTGTAATGCACCACGTATGTTTGCGAGGGAGATATCATTCACATGGTGAATTCGACGGTTGTCGTCAAGTCAATCGTATTTTTTACCTCAAATTGGGTTGACCATACCGCCATCTAGCGACAGAAAATTATCTTTCCTTCAAGACCCGATACGATTTTCGGTCGGAAATAAACTATCCCTGTAGTACCAAAAACTTAGTAGTGTATGAAAAGGGGGTCGCAGAAAAAGTGGTCCTCCATGATATCTTTTCCCTTAAGCAAGATAAAGGGGTGGGAGAGGGAGGGGTTTTATATTAAATGTAAATGGGGGTTTCAGAGGAGATCCGCTCCCTTTACTGCCTTTGGCGCACGCTTGGCTGCAGCTACGAGCTCCTCCTTGTTTCTCAGAGGTCTTTTTTTTCTGGCTTGAAGACTAATCAACCATGAACTCATAGGATAAAAGCGATCTGTCTTGTGACGTGTTAGCAATACTAAGTAACTGGGGTGTGTATTTGTCGCACCTATTTTATTAACAGCTCGAAGTGCATAATAAACATTACAACTACTGTTTCAACAAAAGAAGCCTTTGGTATTGGACATGTTTCACAAAACAGAAGGATTATTTGCAATGTCTGTCACTGATTTCATTGTGTTTGGGGATAATAACACCAATGTACAGAACAGGCTCAAATCAAACTTATAAGTTCCTGGTGCTTCGCTGTTGGAGAAGCTTGCTTCTGGTGCAGGAACTGCAGGAGCACTACAGTAAGTTGGAGGAGCACTACTGGAGCAGCTAGCCTCGGGATCACTACCGCCAGCATCTAGGAACATACATGACTACTATTAATACCCATTTATATTGATTAAAGGAATACTCAGATAATATTACATCGTACCAAAGATGGAAAAAAAGGATGGTAAAGTTGTGGCGGCGTCTAGAAATGGTTGCAAAATGGCATCCAAATCCTCATTACTAATTGAATAGGAATCCAGCCATTTTAATATGGTTAACAACATTACAATCAAAATGTAAGCTTAGTTCCACAAACCTTTCAGCCAATGGGTCCGGAGTTGATGGTGCAATGCAAAAAGACCTGTGAAAACCATGTTTTAACTGTTTCGCTCTTGATAATATAAACAATGTTCTCAGAAAAAGCACGTACGGGTCATATTGAGGAGCTGACGATGGACCTGGATCAGACTGTGCAATCCAGTTACGACCAAAATCATAGGCTCGAGAGATCCCTTGTATTGAAACTTTCGGAATCAACGCGGAAATCCTCGCCTCAATTGATGTAAGCGGTTCTGATGCATTGGTACCTTCACCAGTTTTACGTCTCTCCTGAGCAATGGTTGCCGCCTTCTTACGTACAACTCCTTTCAGGTTGGCCCACTTCTTCTTCACCTCCGCGTCCGTGTGCTGCTGTTGTTGCACAGCGTTGACACGCTCAGTGATGCAACTCCACATCTTTTTGCGCTGCTCAGGGGTACAGCCATACTCATTTAAGACCAGTGATGGAACGGCCTCCAGCTGGGTCACCAACGCCTGCATACAGCCACAAATAATTGCTGAAGATATATGGTAAACGACTTACTTTTTTGTAGAGCTCAGTAAAATGGGGTAAGAACATACATGGGGTCAGTTGAAAACTTTAAGGTCATTAGAGGTGTGTATTTAATTAAACATCACAAATCGCTGATGATTTCTGTTTTAGGTTTAGTACGTTTTTGATACCTTTTCATTTGTATTATGTACCAAGCTCAAGGATTTGAGACATTCTTGTCAATGAATTTGGTTTTCCTTATTTAGTTTTATTCTATACATTATTGGCATTTAAATGTATTATTATTATTATTCACTTAAACGTTCGGGAAATTAGAAATATACATAGTAATAAATCGTTCCATAGAATCTTACCCACCTTAAGGCAAACAAATTTGACGAACCCAAATAACCCTTTACTTACTTTCAAAAGACACGTGTACTAACTACTTATTTCAAATAAAATGTAGCAGACTAAATAGAATAGGCCTGTGAAGTTGTACGGTTAGTAAGTTAGATGGCAATAAGTACCTCAATTGCACTGACCTTTAACCATAATTTACGCTGTTAACTGACCTTACACCCATGGTTCAGTGTCAAGTGAAGGAAAAACTGCACTGAACAACAATCTTTCCTAGATTGTAGGAAATCATATCACGGCTCAGAATCCAAAATAGTGGCGAAAGCGTCTCCGCCACTCAGCAGAGAGAATCCAATTTCACTCCGGACCAATGAGCGAGGAGAATCCAAGTGGGCGCGGAAGGCTAAGCCTGCACAATACGGCGGCTGATTCACTGCTTCTCTTATCCGTCACCAGATGTTTTCTCACAATACATTTCTGACACACGCCTGTTAATAGTATACCGATTTTATAACAAAAGAACGTTGGATTTGCTTTATGTCAAATAAATTGTCAACAAAAGAGTGGCCTATAAGTAGAATTTTGTTACAAACACCGCAAATAAGGGACAATTATTTAAAAGCTACACCTGAAAAGTTAAGGATTTGGATAGTAGGGTTTTGCGAAGCGATAGGCCTTCCAGAAATTCGCACGTGAAACGTTGCTGGTTAGATGTTTCCCTGGAAAATGAACCAATCTATGTTGTCTTGTTGTACAAATCGCCCTTAGCGAGTTTAAGATCTGTGTTCGAGGATTTTAATCCTTTATTTGGTTATAGATATGATGCCTCTGTTGCAACAGTTGTTGTGGGAGATTTTAACATAAATTTTTTAAAAAGCAAAACCGCCCTGAAAATGTTCTTTGATTCGTCTGATATGAGTCTTATGCCTGGTCTTGAAGAGAAAGTATCATTGCCAGTTAGATTTAGCGTTCGGAAACAAGCTTTTCCGTGAGAGATAAAAGCATGTTACAGAGAGACGTACTATTCATATCATAAAGGTATATGTTTTTTTAAAAGGGAATAGTTTTGGTGAGTTTCTTCTGAGAAAGCCCTGTAAAGTTAACTGATATGTTGTTTTCTAATATGTGTTTATTAAAAATGTTATGGCGTCGTATAATAAACTGTAGTTGTTGGTGAAAGTCCTAACCCTAGAAGCTTTGTATAATTACCCGAAACGGTAGGAAGTCCTGGTCCTAAAGGCCTTGTATAATTACCCGAAAGGGTAGGAGTCCTTGTCCTAGAGACCTTGTATTATCAGCCGTAATGATTGATTGATAGAAATCCTAGCTCTAGGATCTTTGTAAAGTTGTAAGTGTTGTTTTCTGATATGTGTGATTATCAGAAATTGTGACGTCCCATAATGAAAGAAAGTGAAAATGTACCAAATTGAAAACTTATGACCCGAAAGAGTTTCTCAAAATGGTATATGCAGCAATGAGAGAGAGAGAGAGTTGGTAGTGTTACCTTTAGTAGACAATTGGTAAGTATAAGGTAAAATCACGTTTGACCCATGCAGTTTATAAGATATATCGCTATTGTAGTGGTATAACATTTGACAGAGTTTACAGGATTTATTACCATTGTAGAAAAGGATCGAAATGATGAATTACATTTTAGATCTCTGTGACGCAAGGAATCGCACCGTAAAAAATGATTGTAAGCAAGTATTTGAAAATTGTTGGGGTAAGATTACATAATGTATCGGGGCTTTTCACTAATTGTATTTCGCAACAAGGCTGTTATATCTACAGTTCGCTTACCATTCACGGATGTTCAGTTTTCGCTTCTACTTCCAATATGTGTAATCCTGATTCGTTCTAGCAACGGGAGCATATAGGAAATGTACTGATCCTACTGAATGGTCGTTAGTCATCCCCTCTCTCGTAGTTTATCGTACAATGACATAGCTAACCAAATCGATTATTATTTTCGTTTTCAAGGTAAATTTGACAGAGTTTATAGGATTTTATTACCATTGTAGAAAAGGATCTTAATGACGAATTACATTTAAGATGTCCATGAAGCAAGGAATCGCACCGTAAAAGTGATCGTAAGCAACTATATGAAAATTGTCGGGAAAGATCTCTTAATGTATCGTGGCTTTTGACTAATTGCATTTCGCAACAAGGCTAGTATCTATAGTTCGCTTACCATTCACGGATGTTCAGTTTTCACTTCTACTTGCAATATGTGTAATCCTGATTCGTTTTGGCCGCGGGGGCATATGGAAAATATACTGATCCTACTAATGGTCGTTAGTCATCTCCTCTCTCGTAGTTAATCGTAAAATGACATAGCTAACCAAATCGATTTCGATTTTGGTTTTCAAGGTAAATTTCAATTATGCTTAACCATGTAGGTGAATTGTTTTTCGCTTAATGTCTATTTTTATTTCCATTTTTTTTTCAAGCTAGAAATTGGTGAAAAATATCTAAACCTTTAATTGTAGAAAAACTCCCGAGTTGGTGAAGATGTACGTTATTGCATCCATTCTTAGAACGGGTAAATGTTGTCATTGAAAACCTGTTTCTCAATTAATAAACTCCATTCTTTACAAGGTTTGTTTTAAACGTTTGAAAGCCTAATGCAGCATTACGTTTATCAATCTCTCCACATACGTGAAATTCTGGAGACTTCTTTCATTTCGAAAAAGCATCGCAATCTTTTAATACGACGTTGTGTATTGAGACAATTATAATAATGTTAAATGTTGATTTATGTTAATGGTTTTTTCCCCATGTGGGTTTTCCCAGAATCTTTTTTTCTACGTACAAGTGGGTTTTTTTTATTCAAATTAATTTTAAGTAGATTTACTTCTTGTTCGTTGTAATGTAAGTTAGAGAAAGGGAACATTTAAATATGATATACTGTATAAAAGAAATGACAAATGTTATGTAGAGTTCGGGGGTTCATATCCCAGGTGTGAGGCACTGATGCAGGCTTTTCACGGATAAAAATGGATTTCCAAGGTTGGTGAATCCTAGAACTTCCGTGGAATTACCTACATAGGGTGATATTACACGGAATGTGATACTCTACATTGCAAAATATTAAATACTTCGTCGCTAAGTTTGATGTTTCAGAATCCAGCTGTGATACACAGATGCGGATAAAGTTGGATTACCAAGGTTGGTGAATCCTAGAAATTTCGTGAAAATGCCAACATATAGTGATATCACAGGGGATATGATTCACGATGTTATTGTTAGGTTTAGGGAAGTCAGCGCTTAAATAAAATGTTTATGAGTTGAAAATGGACGTCTTAATTACCGTGGTAAACACTGAGCAGTAGGCCTATATAAAAATGTAACCCTTAAGGCTCGAGAAATGGAAAACGTCGAAGCGTAAAGCTGAGAGATGAGGCGTATCGGGGTTTGCGTTCCCTAGGCGTTCCGTTTACAAACAAGCGAAAACTTTTTAAGTCGCGCTTGTTGATCATAGATGAAGCGGGTTTTACGAATAAGCTCCGATCTGCCGTGGTAGATTTTTCAGCTCGTGTTTGCTTGTCGCAAAGAGTCACGTGAGTTTGACGGCCAATAATTGACAATTACCAAAAGTCGTCTGGTATTGTTTACGTCTGCCTACATTTGTGGAAACTTTATTAGGTCCGATAATGTCCTTAAAGGAACAAAAACAAAAGGACAAGGCTTATAGATTATCGTTAAAATAGAAAGATGTAGAAAAAAAAGAATTTCTTATAAACATGATGATGAGCTATCTAAGGTTGTAGGATAAAACCAACAATGATTACAGGGATAGAAATGTAGTTGCATTGAAATGGGAGGAGATTGGTGGGCATATGGCAATATCTGGTAAGTAAAACAAATAATAATTATAGTCCGTAAACGCAATTAACAAATGGTAAATATGGTTTCAGTAAAAGACGTTAAAGCCATGTGGAAATACCTAAAGGATCATTTCAGGGTTAATTACTATGCCATCAGTCAAAAGAAATCAGGTCAAGAGTACATAGAGGAGAAAGATGTTAATTTGGTCAAATGGCCGTTTTTCAGGCAAATGCTCTTTTTAAAAGATGTTGTGGCAAGAAGAGAGTATGTTTTTCATTGATAATCGAAGTATTTGCTATGTATTAACGTAACACAAATGATTCAATTAGTACAATCTCCAACCTTGAATGTGGAACACAAGATGATGTGGGTGATGAGAATGAAGCAAATCAAGTAAATATAATGTGGTGCGCGAGAGTGTTAATTACGGAGTAATATTACATTCATATCTTTAGTTATTAAGTGCAATTGGTAAAGAGATAGCAGAAGTGGCACAAACGATAAACGAAGACGAAGACTTGCTCCCTAATCGTCCTGACATCGAAACTACCAGTGAAGAAGCGTTTCCTTCAACTACAATTTCTCACACTTCAACTACTACCTCGGATACATGCCCTTCCACGTCTACCTCCATTCCATCTACGTGACGTCAACCACCATTCCATCTACGTCAACCACCATTCCATCCACGTCAACCACCATTCCATCCACGTCTACCTCCATTCCATTTACGTCAACCACCATTCCATCTACGTCACATGGCATTCATATAGATGTAGAAAGTTCAAAAAGGCCGACAAGAGCATCAACTGCGAAGCCTTCAAAAAAGAGAACACGGACGCTTGACTTTGATGAGATGGACGAAGACATTACCGAAGAAATAAGCAAAATAGACAGGTCTGTTAAACAAGAACTGCAGCAGGCTTCAACTTGTATACACGTTTATTTACAGTTTCATAGGTGCCTCAATAGCTCACAAATGTGAGAAAAATGTCGAAGAGCTGAAAAATATTGTAAATACTTTACTCATTTGTTTAACCTGGTGGCTGAAGAAGATAAAAGAAGTTGTGAGAGGGACATATTAGAGGTGGTGGATAAATATATTGACAAAACACACACATTCTGAAACAAACTGTTGATTACTATTTCATGGGTTCATTTATTGTATGTCTGTGATATTCACACATTTATAAATTTAATAAACAATTTGAATTAACACCTTTTGTTATGATTGCAACTATTTAAAATTTTACTTTATTAGTGACATTTCTATGGTTTCTTGTAGGTTATTTTGACAAGTATTTGTTAATTAAAACTACTAATTATTACTCCAATAACAATCACCTGTTTTTCTCCGTGAACATGGTGTTTGATGTTCATTAAAAAATCAATAATGGCGCGGAATTTATATTCAACAAAAGCACATTCTTTAAGTATTGAATAGTACATATATTTAGGACAACATAATCCAGAACATAATTGGACGTTCAGTCAGTTTCTTGAGAAACACCAGGCATATCCCATTGCCAAGGGACTGCACCTTGCTCTGACCAAAAATAATCCGTGTAAAGTTGTCTGGTTCTTTTAGCCACGTCAGTAGAATTTCTCGCACTTGTGCCTTGCATATTAAAGAAGGCGTTATCATTCTCTTCATTCCAAGAACCATATCTATACGTTCCAAGACTGTCTGTAAAATCAGCGAATTCAGGGGGGCAATACACCTTTTGACACTTCCGTAGGTGTTTTTCCTTCGAGAGTAGAAAGTTGTGCAGTACAACTGTGGCTTTTATGACTCTGTTCACATTGTCTGGGGCTAGGGCTATGGTTCGATGAAAGATCCTCCACCTTGCGCCGAAAATGCCGAAGGCATTTTCGCTGCAACGTCTGTAACATAATGCATAAAGGTCTTAAATATTTGACTGCACGTTTTAATTATGCTAAATGTCAAAAACATTTATTGAACGGTATGATATTGCAAAGTAGCACATATTATCTATATCTACCGTCCATGAACACTTTACCTGGCTCTACTCAGACGGTAATTGAACACTCTAGATCTAGAAGTTAATTCCTTTGAGGGATATGGCCTCAAAAGTTTTCTAGCAGCTGAAAGGCTTCATCGCCAACAAATACATAAGGTGCGGTAATATCACTTCTGGGTAATTGTGACGGAGGTGGCAAGCGAAGGGTTTTATTTTGAAGTGCAGTACCAATTGTTGACGCTTTGAAAATTCCGCCATCAGAATGAGAGCCAAAACCACCAATATCAACTGCTAGAAACTTGTACTCGGCGTCAACAACAGCCATGAGTACAACAGAGTTTGTACCCTATCAAAAACTTTCATTATTAAAGGTGAAACCTTTTCTTACGTAACTTACTTACCTTTTAATTATAGTGCATCGACCCGCTGTTCCCAGGCTTTTGAATTACGACGTGCTTTCCATCTACAGCACCACAACAGTTTGGTATTGCCACTGACGGCCAAACTCATATGCAGCATCTCTCCAAATGCTCTCAGTAGGAGCCTGTTTTAAACCACGTTATAAATTTTATAAAACTAATATCAATACAACTTACTTTGAGATAAAGTGGCTGTAGGATCTCCCATAACGCATCGCATGTTTCCTTTACCACAACATGGGCCGTCGCTTTACCAATCCTAAACCCATACGCAATACTCATCAAGCTATCACCAGTGGCCAAAAATCTGTCCAACAATACAATAAACCAATGTTTTTCAACAAATATACAATCAAATTACCGTAGAGCTATAGCTAATCGATGCGCTGGCGAAAGAGGATGACGAGTTATTGGAAATCTTTTTAAACGATTGGACAATAAGTTCACTAATTCATCGAATAACTTTGGTGACATCCGGGTGAAATTTATAAAATATGCATGATCACAATGTCTCATGTTTTCAAGCTACAAATTGACACGAAATTGATCATCTAATACGTTAAGCCTTGGTCAATATAACAAATTACTTACTAAAGTGTGAAAATATCCTTCTTTGTTTCTGTTTGTCCATATTGGATGTACCCACCAGCGGCGTTGCAACCCACGTTTTATTTTTTTCCGTAACATCCTTCGTCTCTTTAACTTTAACAACAATAATTTCTTCTTCATTAGAAGCAACGTAACGATAGTTGACGCCATGTTTGTTTTTAACTTCGCGAATAGCTAGCAGCTGCTGGCGACCGCAAGCGCTCCCAACCAGCTCGTTTGTAAACGAAACAGCGGGTGGAGTAGTCGGAAACACCACTTGTGGCGCACGCCGATGTTTCGGCGCGAGAAAACAGTTCGGCGTTCAACTTCTACTCTACGCTTTGCTTTCGTTTTCTCGCGCACATGTAAACGAGCCTTAAGTCTTCAAATCGTTTATCGCGCGGTCGACAGCAATCTCGCGCGTCCCTCAGCTCTTTATCTGAGCAACGCGATGCCTCCTCAGCCTCTAACGGCGACCTCAGTGACTCTCATCCTGTATCAAAACAGCCCTGTTCACATTGCACGTGTGCTTCCGTTGAAGATATTAATGACTTACTTACAAACCTACTCCGCCCGGACAGTCTATTCGGGAACCTAATTCGGTTTTGGACAAATTGCTTCAAAAAATTGATGCCCTCGAAACATTGGTGCTGACCTTGGATTCTCAGGTTGTGGAATTAAAGAGCTCTAATAAACATTTGAGGAAGGAGCTTTCTGAGCTACGCGAATCTGTTTCCACTTCCACTATCCGGAGTGACACTGCACCAACGCCCTCTCAGGGTCGTTCCTTCACTGCAGCCGCCACACATTTCCCGATGCTTGGATTGCATCCACCTTCTTTATCGGCAACGTCGGGGCTTCCACGACCACATTCGGTGGTTTTACCACCATCAATGCCACAACAGCGCGTCCGCAAGCCCACTAAATCTGGATCAGCGGTTAACTCGAAAATTAAAACTGCGAGTAGACAGCCTCGACAACAACGCAAGGCACTATTCGTCAGCTGGCTCGATCCTGCTTTGCTCTCTTCTGACTTGTGTTAAACACTTGTTGAAGACGAGGGAATTCAGTCGGCTATTTGTCTCCGTCTTCGGCCGAAAAATCCCAACGCCACTCATTCCTCCTTTTATGTTACCTGTACTGATGAAGATGAATTCTCCCGACTCTCTGATCCTGACATCTGGCCAGTGGATTGTTTAATCGCGGACTTTGGTGGGCCTCTTTGCGACAATTACAAGCACAGCAGTGAGATCACTCAGTCGTCTCCAACGATCCAGCAATAATGCCGCTGTCTATTGCTTACCAGAATGTGCGCGGCTTAAGAACTAAGGCTCGTGAATTTATGGATAATGCGATATCGCTTGATTTTGACATAATATGTTTAACAGAGACATGGTTTAACCATGAACACTTTAATGCGAACTATTTTCCAGATACTTATATTGTGTATAGAGCAGATAGACCGGATCTTGAATACAAAAACGTTCGGGGTGGTGGCGCCTTAATTGCCGTTAAGAAGTCACTAGTTAGTATAAGGCGGCATGATCTTGAGGGCGTCGTGGAATGCGTCTTTGCACAAGTTAAGTTGCACTCCGACGAGTCCTTCTTGATCGGTACTGTCTATTTTCCCCCATCGGCCAATGACGCTAATTACTCCACGTTTAGGCATCGCCTTCTCCAGGACTTACCTGACCAGGACACAAATTTATTGCTTCTTGGTGACTTTAATTTACCTGGTGTGCACTGAGCGGCTAATGACACTTTGGGCTGCACCACCCCTACTATAAATATATATATATATATTTGAAATATGCTGTTATTATAATCTCAGGCAATTCAATAACTTTAAGAACTATTGTGACAATATTTTGGACTTGTGCTTAGCCAATGTAAATTATTTAGATATTTTGTCATTGTGTGAACCCTACTTAACACCGGATGCTTATCATCCACCCTTTCTGGTACATTACCCGATTCCGTCATGTGCTCCACCATTCACACCGAACCAGTCCTACCAGTTCATGAAGGGGGACTATTATCACCTATACACTACCTTGCGTGATTCTGATTGGCTTACTTAATTAAATTCGCAGGATGTTAATTATTGCTCTTCCCTATTAACACTTTATATTAAGCGCGATATGGATGCTGCCATACCTATTCGGGTCGGTACTCGCTCTTCCTCTTTTCCTAAGTGGTATTCAGTTGAGTTGCGTTCTGCAATATGTAGCAAGAAGTACTACTTTAGAAAATATAAGCGTACCGCCTTCTTACCTGATTTTATTAACTATAAAAAGCAGCGTGCACTAGTGAGAAAATATTCAAAACGTCACAAAAACTTGGAGGGCAAGCGTGTTTGTCGTGACGCGTTATCTCATCCTAAGAAGTTTTGGAACTTTGTTAACGGCAATATCAAAGATGTCTCCCATCGCATCTCCCTGAAAATTGATAGTGAAATGGTTACTGATGCTGAGATGCTTGAATCCCATTTCGGCGACCATTTCTCTCGAATTTCGGTTGATAGTACGCCACTCAATGGTCACTATGATTATGACTCACCTTCCATAAGACATCACGCATTGTACTGCATGATTTTTACACTCACCGACATTCATAGCGCTATTATTAAACTTCCTAACAAAAAGTCCACCGGTACGGATGGGATACCAGCCTTTATTCTAAAAAGTTGCGGCGACCTTTTACTGCAACCACTTGCACATATCTATAATTTGTCTACAGCAACCCAAACTTTCCCTACCATTTGGAAAGAAGCGGCGGTTACCCCTGTTTATAAATCTTGGGCGGCTGGTGACGCGAAAAATTATCGACCAATATCCCTATTGTCCACTGTGGCTAAACTTTTTGATATGTTAGTGCATGCCAAATTACAGGAGTGGTTTAATTCCTTCCTAATGATTATCAGCATGGTTTTGTGCCGGGGAGGAGTGTTGACACGAACAATGCGGCATTCATGGACTACGTGGCGCCGGAGGTCGAAAGTCGTGGGCAAGTTGATGTCATATATCTCGACTTGGCCAAAGCTTTTGATCGTGTTTCCCATACCTATTTACAAGACAAAATGCACATATTAGGTATTGGCCATAACCTTATTGGCTGGTTTCAATCCTACCTACACCGGAGAACTAACCGTATTAAGTGTAATGGTGTCCTTGCCTCCGTTGCGTACAACGTTACCTGCGGGGTTCCTCAGGGTTCCTCTCTTGGCCCGTTATTGTTTAATTTATACGTTTACGATTTACGATTTACAATTTTTAATTAAACACTCGAAATTAATAGCTTTCGCGGACGACCATAAATAGGTCTGTAAGATAATTACTTCTATTGAAGACTGTGCTAAACTACAAGCTGATCTAAACATAATAACGGTGTGTTGCGACAAGAATAATTTACCAGTCAATCCTCTTAAGTCCCTACAGGTCGCTTTCACTAGGCGTGTCAGTAGACAAATCGGCTTTTCTTATAATGTCGGGAATTCTATCATTCCGCGAAGTTCAAAGGTAACCGATCTTGGGGTACTCTTTGACAGTGCCTTGCTCTTTCGAGAGCACGTAACCGTTACCGTTAATAGCTGCCGAAGGATTTTGGGAGTGGAATTCAAAATTTGTCGGCCTCTAAGGTCCTTGAAACATTTCCGAATGCTCTACCTCAGTCTTGTCCGATCACGTCTCACTCACGGTTCGATAGCTTGGAAGTGGCTATAGTTCTTACCTACGTAAATCCATAGACGCTGTCCAGCGTAAATTTATCTTTTATGTACATACTTTCTTCTTGCGTCATCTAGATTATGACTACCTCATTTAGTTGAATCATTTAAACCTCCCGTCCAAAACATATTACTTAGAAATAATTGATATTAAATTTCTTCATAAATAAATTAATCATAGAATTACAATGAGCGACTTACTTTCTAAGAAAAACTTTTGGGAAACCCCATACCCTACGTAAAAATGTAGCCTTCCATGTGTCTTGTAAACATTTAAATCCTATTTATCGTGTTCAAAAACTTATAATATCTACTCCCAAAAATTTGATATCTTTTCCATTACACTAGGCCAAATTCGTTAAATAATGTTGATAATTGTACATAATATATTGAAAATGTGTATATTCTAATGAACTTCTTGTTTAGTTTTTTATATGCACAATAAAAATCCATTTCATTGTTGTACATTCCTCTGGAAAGAACGTGTAGGCAGAAATTACTAACCAGTTTTCTCATTTGTGACGACCACTCGACCGCTTTTGTTCTGTCTTAAACAATCTTTTCTGGCGTAACTTTTCAAAAGATGGTATAACAGGAATAACACAATTTTGGTTTGAAGCCTCATTTTATATTTATGATTAATAAACTAATTCAAGTTGGGCTTTTCCGCCTTGAAACTGAAAAGACAATTGCTACATTTAAACCAAGCCACGCAAACCCTTAAAAATAAGCTTATTAATACATGTCCAAACTAAAAACCTTTTCATGTTATAACGGGGAGCCCGTTACAAGGGTTCATCACCAGATAGAGCAACCTAAATAGATACCAGGGATCCCCATTAGACGGCCTAGGAAGCTGAGAGCTGGGATTGGCTGAACTCAGGAGACCCGAGGGGATATATTCGAACGTAGCCCGGGAATCAGGGCAGTTGGAGCATAGAATATACACAAGAGAGGAATAGAGGGTCGTTCCCTAAACGCCTCGGGTATTTTTCATAGTTAACTTCCGGTTTGTTCCTGGGAGGAGTTATCCGAATGTCGTCTGCTTACAAACGGTTTTTTTTAAGCTGATGGCTGAGCTGATCACGAAGATGTTAAATGTTGATTGCTAAAAGGTATGTAACAAACTAATTTGATATTTTTCTTAAAATTAAACTGTTAAATTGTTTGAATGTTTTGTAGTGTATTTCCGGAAACGTTTACCTGAGGTTTGTTCAGAAATTGAACGGGAACAGTTAAATTCAAACGAGGAAATAAATGATTGGAAAGTTGTTTTTGAATGTTTCTCTAAAATATGGAATACGAATCACGATACTCCGGTCGTAGATCATATATTGAAACAATTAGAGCAATTTAAAGTGCTACAGAGTACCACAGAAAATGTTTTTATCGAAAGTACTCTAGCTATTTCCTTTAAAGAAAGAATAGAAGATATATTACTGACGATAATATTGTCAGTAAATCCAGGATTCACAACATTATCCAAATGTGTTCAAAGAACATTTGTGCAATGAATTTATAGAAGGGTGTTTTCTGACCTAATTTCTGTTGCACAAATTGGATTAGAAGAATTTAAAAAACATACCCATGAAATGAGGGCAAAAAAAGAAGCTTTGGGTGTGAAAGATTCTTCCTGGAAATCACGTAATGTTAAAATAAATTAAGATGTACTTCGGTATTCGCAACCGCCACAAAATATAGGGGGCGCTTCAGTAGTTCAAGATGGCGGATCTAAGGCAGGATGGTAAGTTTTAATAGCATGTCTGTTTTTATGTTTTTACCAAATTTTCTCCTCGTTTGTTTTGATTTCACTATATTAATCTTAGAATGTTGTGTGGAAGCGGAAAGTTTAGTTTGTCTCTTAGCACTATTTTGGCTTATATTGATCTGAAAGAAAAGCAGGACAAGACCTTTGATAGGAAAAGATGCCTAATTGAAGGGGAAAAGGTGTTGAACGCTAAACATATAATCTGCTGCGGTATTCAAAAAAGAGATGCAAATTCATTAGAAATCATTGCCTTGTGCCTTAAGACAAGCGATTTGAAGAGTGAGCCACATCAAGTATGTTGCAGTTTGAAAATAAGGGAAGAATTCACGGTTAAGTGTTCGTGCAAAGCTGGCCTTTCAGAGCAGTGTAAGCATTCTCTGAAGTAATATAGAGGCACTCGATGATTATAGTTGCACCGATACTACCCAGATTTGGGGGAAACATAAACTTGATGGTAAATTGATGTATGACCCAGTGCCGTTGGACACACTCTGTCATGTAAAACAAGCGGCAACAGTTCATCGGAAGCCTACAGAGGAAGAACTAAAGACTTTTAGGCAAAAGCTTATTGATAGTGCTCCTCACTCGGCCCTTGCCTTGCATAAGAAACGGAGAATAACAGTTGAGAGAAAGGATCCACCCACAGATCTAATTAATTCAACAGTTGCAGAGCAGGATTTACCCGAAATGCCTTCTGAAGATGCAAATTTTCCGACAAGTGACATTTTAACTTTAGCTATGGATAGTAACGTTTTTCTAGATGAAGCTTCATCGCATGCGATAGTTTTTAAGTCAGACGCCCAAAAATTATTTTATGAAAGCAATGTTAAGGTCACGAAAGATCAAGCAATCCAAATTATGTTAGAAACTGAATTCCAAAGCGGAAGCACGAATTGGAATAAATATAGAAAATGCAGAAGAACTGGATCCACGTGTTATGCTTTATACACTTATCTTTTTAAAAATGAGAACTGGGCAAAAAAAATCGACACTCATTTAAAAGGATTTCTTTTTAAACGAAATGCCATCACTAAATTTGGTATCGATAACGAGAAAAACCCCTTAGCTAAATATATTGAAATTTCAAACGCTGACGTAAAATCTGTGGGGATAGTTATTAATCCACTTATCCCTTGGTTAGGATTCAGTCCTGATGGAATTGTTTTTGTTGCTAATGAGCCAAAATATTTAATTGAAATTAAATGTGTTTACGAGGCCCGAAATGATTCCCTAGATAATGCATTTGCCCGCGGTAAAATTAATTATTTAACGAAAGTAAATGATACTTTGGTTTTAAAAGAAAAGCACAGATATTATGGTAAAGTACAATTGGGAATGGCACTGTTAAATTTAAAAGAGTGTAATTTCATAGTTTATGGTGTGAAAGATAATGAGATTCTACAGATAAGTGTGAAGAGAGATGAAAAAATTATACTAAAACTTTTAAAAAAATTACATCTAGTGTATTTTAATTATCTATTGCCGAAAATTGCAGACAAATGAATTTACATGTATTGGTTAAAATTTATTCAAATTAAAATCGTTCTCCGCTCAATTCTTCTTCCTGATAATTCCCTTTTCTTCGAGCAACGTCATGGGTAAATTTTGAGATGGTACTACCAATTTTTTAAGTTTTTGTCTCTTAGCCGGTAAATCTAAATAATGCAAGTTGGAAAAGTTAATTGAAATATTAAAAAAAAACGCTCCAATACAATATTCTCAGTTTAGAACTTTAAGATTTATAAATAGAGCATCGGCAAAGGCCTAAGTTACCTGGAAAGAAGAAATCTGTACGACGGAAATGAAGCCCACAAACACGCATATAATTGCTAATCTTTTTACCAATTTTCAATTTCTGTTGCCATTCGGATCTAAGATGTTTATCCTTTGGAAACAAATGCATTGAAAGACCTGGGATGCATTTCTTTTCCGATGAACTACAATACATTGAGGTACACAACAGAAGGACGGGGCCATGTTTTCTAAGATAAGAGAGACAAACTTAACTGCCTTAGGATAGTTTCCATAAATACCGCTAATCGGCGATACTGTCAGTGGCGGCTACGAATAGTTAGTGATGTCCAGGACTATGTTAGAGGATGCACACTATGCCAACAATTTAAGGCTAGAAATAGGAAAAAGCCAGGGCTAATGCAACCCTCTGAGGTACCAAGTCCTTGGGACCAAATCAGTGTCGACATAATGGGACCTTTTTCCCAAAGTAGACACCATTACAAATACCTAATAGTCTTCGTCGATTATATGACTAAATTCGTGGAAATGATACCACTTAAAACTATTACAGCAAAGACTTGTGTCCAAGCTTTCAAGTCTATTATTTCTAGGTGGGGAGTTCCTAAAGCTATCCTTAGTGATAGAGGAGTACAATTCACTTCAAAACTTTGGCTGCAAACTTGCAGAGCTTTTAGAATTAACCCAAAGTTTACTAACCCCTATACGCCTAAGGGAAATCCCACCGAACGAGTCAAAAGAGTAATAGGCGAGCTTATATCACTTTATGTAGGGAATCGTCATGATAGATGGGATGAATCCCTTGACCTTCTTCAATTTGCAATTAATTCTGCACCCCATGAAACTACGGGAAGATCCCCCTTCTTTTTATATTTAGAGCGGGAGCCACGTCTCCCTTGGGATTTAGAAATTGAAGAACCCATTCAGGACCCTGATGACCCCAGTCTTACAAAAGCTTTAAAAGATCTTAAGGAACACGTAGAATTCAGTAATGAATTATCTAAGTTAGCCAAAGCTCACCAGAAGAAATACTATGACCTCCGTCATGACCCTCTAGAATTTGAGGTAGGAACATTAGTATGGATGGAAACGCATCCTTTTCAAGTACGACAGGTCAAATTATGAGAAAACTCAGTCCTAAATGGGCAGGTCCCTTTAAAATAGTTGCTAAACATTCACCCGTAGTCTATGAGTTAAAGGATACTAAATCAGGGCAGAATGTAGGAAAAGTTAACTTAGAACATTTGAAACTCTACTGGACAAACGTAGCTGTCTTCGATGATGCCGGAAATGCCCCTACTTCCCAGTCCGACGTTGCAGATGATCCTGAGTCGAGGGGGTAGACAGTTGAGAACTCAGGTGTACAGATGTCTTGAACTCAATGTACAGTCAAAGCTGAACTCTGAGTTCCGAAGGCTTTGAACTCAATGCACTGTCAAAGCTGAACTCTTTTGAACTCAGGTGTACACAGAGATCCAAAGTGTCTACCCCCTCGTCCTGAGTCTAGTCCCGCAACGAACGGTGGTACCATGGGCCACCCTCCTACGGCGACTTCCTCAACTACTTCATCTGAATCATCATCATCTTCTACTTCGCCGTCACTGCCTCAGGACGGTCATGAAGTCGATCAACAGATCATTCCTGCTATTTCAGATGTCCCTCATACGTCGACATCAATTACTTTAGATGATCAAGCAGCGGATCAACAGATCCCTCCTGCAATTCCCGATGATTCATATCAACCAACGGACTCTGATAGTGAACCGGGCATGGCCCTTTTTGAAGACCCTCCTCTCCTACTCCATACCTATCACGATATGCGAACTTACCAGCTCAATCATCCCACCAATGATAGTCCGCCTTCTGCGGCAGGGGAGGCTTCTCCGTCTGATCATGACAAATCAGTCGCGGAACCGGAGCTACACAAGTCAACTTCTAGTTTTACAGAAGAAATTCTAACGCCGGAACACAAATCAACGTCTTCTGAGCAATCAGTAGCGGAACCGGCGTTACACGAATCACCTGGGTTTCCGGAGGAGCTTGTAGCTCCTGAACAGATCTCTTAATCGCAATCCCAATCGCTGCGTGCGTCTGACAGTTCATCGACCACGTTATCAGAGTCCATGAGAACTCCTAGATTAAACAGGGCTACCTTACCCGATATTTATTTAGAACCTTTCCGATTGGGATGGCTTAGAGAAGTGTGTAAGAAGGCAACGGTTTGGACAGGCGGTAACGAAGTCGATATCTATTACCGACCTCCCGACAGTAAAAGAATAAAGTTACCGTATGAGGTCCAGGTTTACCTCCAGACTAATAACGTCCCGAACCTAACAAGTAGCCCAGGACTTTTAGGGTTTGACCTAGAACATTTGAACATAAAGATGAAAATTGGTATATGTGTTATTTTCGACCCAACAAAAAATATACTAAAAGTCCCCTGCTGTAGAGCGCGAGCTTTCGCCGCCATCTTGGAAAATGGCCGCCGGGAATGCCAGCTACAATGTATTCCACATTCTTCTTCAAAAATTATGAAAATTGGTACACATTATGACCGGGACCACATGAGCATTATAGAAAAATTTTACAGCTCTGTGTTTGATAGTTTGGTCGCCATATTGGAAAATAGCCGCCGTGAATGTTAGGTACAGTTATTTCACCATATTGTTGGAAAATTATGAAAATTGATTGATATTATAATCTCAGCTGTGTAAACCTCATAGTAGATTATTGAAGCCATTCATCAGATAGTTTGGCCGCCATGTTGGAAAATGGCCGCCGGGAATGTCATTTAGATACAGTATATTCTTCAAAAATTATGAAAATTGGTAATAATTATGTTGAAGACCGTCTTAACACCATTATATAATATTGAAGACGTGCTACTTATAGTTTGGACGAAATCTTGGAAAATGACTGCTAGAAATACTAAATATATTTCAAACATATAAACCTTTTCGAAATTCCTTGATTGAGTAGATGATTTTCATTAACGTAATAAACACCAAAAAATAACCATCTCCAAGTCGATATTTATCGACGCTATCTTTAAAAGGGCCACTCGAAATTTATTACCCTAAATTCTGAGAGAAAGAAAAGTTATTCAAATCTGTAATTCTCAACATGTTGATTAGGGTATATAATTTAATATGGGGGTTTATACATTCTCGTGTTGTTAAAGATTAGATTTAAGACAAATCTCTAACTGTTCGTTCATATTCATCTCGTCAGTCTGAATTTTTTTCACAATAATTGCATGTCAGAGGCCTTGAATAGGCGCAGCACCTAGCTGGGGGCTCATCATATTCCAAATTGAACCTGCGTAAACGCCGTCAAGGGACACGGGATCGGCCAGCGGACCCGACAAACGCCCCTTCAGCACGTGAGAGAAGCTGGACACCGTCAGTGGCGAGCCCAGCCAGAAGGTGGTCGGTGACAGGCAGCAGGAGGCTCGAGGGGACGGAGGATTTCCCTCCAAGCACATGAGTGCCACACGACCGAAACAATGTATCCGCGACCCTCAGAGGGTTGCCAATTGCGGTGTGAGCCAATTAAGGCAACACCTGGGCGGGGGCGAAGTGGCCGAGCAAAACCTTCAGGGAACGGGGCAAGGAACGGTCTGAATCAAGGGCGAACCCAAGCAACTCCCGAACCGGCACACCGAACTCGGGCCCCTTTGCCACAAGAAGCCCTTGTGCTCTGATCCATCACAGCTAGTACAGCGACAATGTCTTCATTCTTAAATCTGAAACCAAAACCACACCAAGAAGAGAATCTGAAATCGAGACACTTGAGAAAAATAGGTTCAGAGAACACTTCTTTCATTTACATGCTGTAACTGGATGTGGTTAAGATAAGGCGGGGTTTAAAGTAATGACAGATAGTCCACATCTTACAAATACGTTGAGAGATTTTAATGACAATAATCTACAATAGCTAGGAAACGATTTAATCCCGAACAGTGGGTATGGGTTAGTTCTCGCTAAAGTCGAAGACCCATTGACACCACTCTGATTCTTGCGTCAGATATAGCTTTGCTTTTATTTGTGTCAGATTTTAGGATAGTAATCTTTCTGTGACCATTTTTAAACATAGGGTCGATAACTTAGACTTGGAAATAGTTATTTTTATGGTGTTTAATACGTTCATGAAAATCACGTACTCAGTAAATAAATATCGAAAAAATTTATATATCGGTAATATATTTGGCATTTCACGCAGTCACTTTCCAAGATGGCGCCCAAACTATAAGCAGCACGTCTTCAATATTAGAGTATGATGTTTACACGGTCTTCAACAATAAATTTCCCAATTTTCATAATTTTTGAAAAGTATACTGTATCTAAATGACATTCCCGGCGGCCATTTTACAACATGGCGGCCAAACTACCTCATGAATGGCTACAATATTTTACTATGAGATTCACACAGCTCTGATTATAATACCTATCAATTTTCATAATTTTCCAACAACATGGTGAAATATACTGTACCTAGCATTCACGGCGGCCATATTCCAATATGGCGACCAAACTATTGAACACAGAGATGTAAAATTTTGCAATGATGTTCATGTGGTTCCAATCATAATGTGTACCAATTTTCATAATTTTTGAAGAAGAACGTGGGATACATTGTAGCTGGCATTCCCGTCGGTCATTTTCCAAGATGGCGGCGAAAGCTCGCGCTCTACAGCAGGGGACTTTTAGTATATTTTTTGTTGGGTCAAAAATAACACATGTACCAATTTTCATCTTTATGTTCAAATGTTCTAGGTCAAGCCCTTTTTTAGCCTATCTGTCCTGGCCTAAAGAGAGCATTTCTGTTTTTCCGAGAGCCAATCTCTTTTTTCCCATGGGAGTTTATCTCCCAAGCCTCTAATAAGAGACGCTATTAATATTGTATACCTTCAGAGGGCTTCAAATACCCCTACTCCGTCTTGGCAATTTGAACTACCAAGGGAAATAAAACAAACAGAATATAGGTCGAAGAAAATAACGAGCAAGACTGAATTGTCGGTTCAAATATTGGAGCAGTATTGTCCAGCGGATGAGAATAAGATTGAGAAGTTCCGCAATTGCAACGAAATTGGACATTGAGCACATGACTGCTACATGCCCAATCGTTATTTGAACTCTAAAGTTGCTTGCTCACTATGCTATACGGGGGGCACACCGCTGAGGGCTGCCGTCTCAAGGACGAAGATTCGCTGATTGTAGACGTTCCAAGAGAGAAAATTCAAGACTTAATTAATCCTGCCGGAGAGGACTCTAGTAACTCACCCTCAGCCAATCAGAGCACTCACTCAGAATTAGTGGACCCTGTTCCTCAACAGGAAGGGAATTTAGTTCCATATTCCCATACTCCTTACCTGAAGTTGCCTCCGCGTCAACCGGGTCGGAACGACCCCGTAACTGTCCACCACAAATTTAGGGCTTCCGTCCTTGAACATTCTACTTCCATAAGGGAAGAACCTTTATCGCTCAACGCTTATCCTATTCCGCTTCCACTTACTCCGCCCCAACAATGGAGACCCCTAGCGAATGAAGACTTGGACCAGGAGAACTGGGAAAGATTCGGATCTATGGGTTGGGTGCCAAAAGTAACTATCCCTAAAGTACGCATTCCATCCAAGATACCCGAAGCAAAACATCCAATGATATGGACAACCGTAGTTTGCTGGAGCTGTAGAAAAGTAGGTCACCATGTGGTGTCCGACTGCCCGGGGAAGAGGAGTAAGGAGGCGGAAGAGCGACGAGAAGCCCGCAGAATTGCGCGAAGGTCACAAAAAGAAAACAATTTAGCAGAAAACAAAGATTGAAAAAAAACCTTTTGTGATATTCCTATTCAACCCCTGCCAAAAAATATTCAGGGTTCCTCGGGGTAACCCTTTTTCCTTTGTTATTATCAAAAAGTTCCTAAACAGGGGGGATGTAACATGGCTGCCTTGGAGTTTCTACTCCTTGGATCTGGCAGGGTATATATGCCTCCATGTTACATGCGCCTCCTCCTTTCAAATCTTCTGTGATTTATCCCATTATTATATTCATTCCGTAGTCGCCTCGCGGAGAGAGCGCTCTGTTTTGTTTAACTCTACTAAGAACTGTAAGGACAAGTTCGGGTTTATCCCTTTTGAATAAAGTTTCTAGAAGATTCGTCTTCTAATTTTTGGAATAAAAACTGGAAGTTGTCTTTAATTAATTTTTATGGCCCTCGGAAGAATCTCCTTAGTTAGTTAATCTCTATTGAGGGTTACAGTATATATTTAATATTTGTGTATAATTTTTTTTCTAATTATTAAAACAATATAAATAAAATTGCACTCAAATATTTTGTCAAATTAGTTGAAATTACATGCATAAATAAATCCATATCAGGATCATCTTCTAAAAAAGTGTAATCTTTTGTATTATCACAATTTGTTTGCATAACATTTGAATTAGGAACATTGGTATCACATAAAATCTGACTGGGCATCATAACTTAACAAAGTCCTTTGGCAGCCTCATTTGTTAACTGAGTATTTCTTTTTCCTTTTCCCTTTGGTAATGCATTTTGTTTATTGTTTCCTTCCATTTGGGAGTATTTAACATTTACTGTTGCAGCATCGTGTTTATTTTCTTTAATTTTAGTTCTTGCAGCATCACTTCTTTCTTTAATATCTTTCCCTAAAGCCTTTTTAGCCTTTAAGGACTCCTTCGTGTCAAGGTGATATTGGTCTAATATATCATTAACTAGAACTTTCCCACAAACTGCAACGCGCAAAGACTTTTTAAACAGTGTTTACAACGACACAACATTTAACATTATAAATTAAATTAAATGTCTCTGTATAGAGGAGCACATCTTACCTATTCCACGTTCCGCAAGTTCCTTCATCTCTACACCATTCAAAGAATCTCGTGGTTTTTCCAAACACGTAACTGCGACTGTCAAACATTTGTTTTTGGCTGAACTTTGAGACCTCACATTATTGGTTACCTTTTGATTGAAATCGTGGGGTTAGTGGGGTCAGTAGACAAACTTTCACTGTTTCACAAGAGAGCGTCACGTTAATTAACGGTTCTTGATTTAAATATTAACAAACACGATACCACCCTTAGTCACAACATTTCAATAATATTTAAGTTTAAATATAACTTTATTAAAACTTATTTAAACCCGAATGACTCACCGGGGCACCGATTACACCGAAAGAAAAACCGAGGAAAAATAAAGCTTCTACCAAAGGCTTCTACCGCCGAATGAAGAGAGTTAGCTCTCCTAGACTCTTGTTTCAACTCGTCTACTCGGGGGCGGGAAATGGAGGCCAGCTGTGGTGGAGAACGGAAGTCTACATTCCACAAATTTAGGTATTACTACGCCGCAAAGCATTACACAAAATATATTTCACAGACTTTAAAATCTAACTAGACTTTCAGCGTTACATTTTGTTATTTATATTATTTTTAGTTTGAATTAATAAAATTAGTCTAATGTTAGAATTTATCAATATTTAATCACTTATTGAGCGGAATATTAGACGAACTATTTAAGAAAAGGAAGAGTTCTTACACTGTGGGAAAAGGCAGCGCCGGAAATAAGCGCAGGACATAGTCCAATAAAATTTAAAAATGTCCCATATTTTTTTTATAACAAACGGGGTCAATGAACATTTTGACCAACAGATTTTCCGAAGTTTTGATAGTCCTATAAATTTTTCAGTCAAGGGAGGGACACTGAACGCATGTTCTATTGTCCTATAAGATATGTTTCTTATATTCAGCACTGGTAAAGGGTCATGAAATTTTCGTCTGCTTACAAAACACCAAGGACTCAAGGAGTGTAACTTTTTGTGCAGTTTTTTTTAAGCCTAGGCCACTATTATAGGGTTTTTTAGAGGTGTAGTTTTACTTAGATGTGTTGTTCATTATAAAAATGGCACTTTTCAACATATTTTAGTAATTTAATGGAAAGAACTAATCAAGGATTTTGGTAATGGCCGAAAAAGTTGATCCATAGCCCATACGTTTTCAAACCTAATGAGTGTAACAATATGCGAGCTATTTTCTAGTCATGTTTGGCGATAAAACTACATACTATAAAGTGTAAATAATGAGTTTTTAGCAAACGTTTTAAGGAATTTTAATAATTGGGGGTAACGGTGGCGATATTTCATAAGCATTTTGATACTGATAACTGAAAGCTGTCACTCACTGGTAGCTGCTTTATGGTCAGTAGCAGGGACAAAGCAAACTATTATTTGGAAATTAGTCAAATTTATCTCAAATGATCTGCATTAAGAAAAAATAGACAACTATAAAATATTGAACAACCTAAAGATAATACTATTTTTTAAGGTAATCGTCTGAAAGAGCCTTTAGAAGATGAACTTTTTCAACTAGGCCCTAAATATTCATCTTTTAGTATTGATAAAAAATATACACAATGTCAATTAACAATGGCCAATAGTCAAAGCATAGTAGTTCTGTCTGATTGAGACATAGTACCGTAAAATAAAATTGCTTTTGGTATGGCGAGTCATATGCGCACTGATTTAAACCCATAGTAATTAGTACCACTATGGAATGTTAGCTGTAACAAAAATTCCATTACAAGTCAGTGCCTTAAAAAAATCGGCAAGACAAACATTATGGTACAACACTTGAAGAAACAATGAGAAAAATTTAAAGACTAAAAGCCAAGCATCAAAATTTTCAACTCAAAAGAGAAGAGTTATTTATTTATTTATTATTATTTTTTTGAGGTTTCAATGCGAATTGGATCAGTGGACCGCGGCAAAGATGCGATTAATCAGGTTTCAGTATGTGTGTAAACAGGGGAAGGAAATGAGGTTTACTTGGCAGGTGGGGGAGGGAAGTCACCTCCGGCGGACAAGGGGCAGTCGGCACCTATAGGGTAGTATCGCCGACATGTGGAAGAGTTATTTTGGGCGGTTCCCATTTAACCTAATCTCATTGGACAGAATCGCATTCGACAGAAAATGTTTAGCCATAATTTTTACGTTTCAAAAGGTTTTTTAATTTTGTTTAAAAAGATAAGATAGTAAAAACATAAATTGTGATAATCTTAAATTATTCCATTCATTACTTTATCTATTGTAGTCACATTTTAAATTTTGATTATTTAACCGAAAGGATCAACTGATAGGGTATGGTTAGTCAAGGCACAGCAAACAACAATTTTATCATGAATACCGATTTGATATGGGGGACTACTTGAAGCAACTCAATTAGAAGTTTACTAAAAAAAATAAAAATAAAACTATAATGATAGCACACTTTTGCCAATATAATCCGTGAAACACATTCGCATTGTAGCCCATAATACATCAATTTCGGGCCATCAGATAAAATATCGCGCTAAATTTAATTTGACTTGGAGCATGCCATGGGAATATAGTTAACAAGAAGGCTGGGCGTTATTTGATAGGTTGGAGGCGCAAATTTTAATGTCTTATAATTTCTGGAAGAATCGATAAAAAATAACTAGGTTTTCCTTTCCACCCTCTCTTTAAAGTGCAAGTTGGTGTCTATATGCTAGTGTAACTATTCCTTTAGGTAACCTACCACAGACACTTGCTATTCGACCTTGCTATTAATCTTCGTTATTTCTTCAGAGAGGGTTGCCACAGGTCAGGGAAAACCTGGAAATGTGGAATTTATAAATGGGCCAAGAACGTCTGGATATTTTAATAATTTAATCGTAATCAGGGAATTTGATAAAAGTGGCTAAAATGTGTTAAACCTTCATAAAATGAGATTTAAACAAAATGGTTAACATTTATATTTGTTATATGTAAAACAAAAACAATTACTTCACATTCACTGGTCACTTTCTTCACTAACGTTTAGTATGTGATAGATTGGAGTAGATTTTTAAGAATTTAATTTTACTTTAGGGCTACCAGCAATTTGAAAAAAAAAATATTGTTATTCCAGGACTTCCCCAGGGATCTAAAACTATAGGATTAATAAATATTTCTAGCTTAATTTTTAGTAAAAAGTATTTGAAATAATCTGAAAACTAATTATTCATTGAGACTAGGTTAATTAATCATATTGTTCTTCCTCCTACCTTTACTGATTTGGCTTTTGTAAACGAGACAGGCATACATGAAAATATTCGCTTGACTTTTTTTGGAATATTGGAATGACATGCTGAATATACAGGTATTATAGGACCAATTAAAAAATGGTCTTTTATATGATCATCTCGAAATTATAGGATATAATAGGATCAGTGGGAGCTCTCGATAAGACTCGAAAGCTCAATTGAGGCTCCATAAGCAACTTTTGAAAGACTCGACAATTTTTCGAGCCTCGGGATAAAGCTCAATCGAGGCTCGATAAGAAACATTTGAAAGGCTTAACAAGTTTTCGAGCCTCGGAATAAAAGCTCGACACTAAGTCTTAAGCTTCAATCTGTGGGCGGTGAGATTCCAGATTAGGTTAAAGACCAGGAATTAGCATCTGCTTATTGTTGAGACGTTTCAGTTGTGCGCAAAAAAGGAAATAATTCTGGTTTTTTTATTTCTAAGATTTTTATCGTTTTTGTAAGCTCTTAAGTTCTTTTATGGTGGAATTCATAAAGGTCGGACGCAACGCAATTTAGTAGAGGCGAAGGCAGGGCGTCGTGCGCAAAAAGCAGACGTTTGCGCTCGACGCCTTGCCTCCGCCTGTACTAAATTGCGTTGAGGGAATTAGTATTTTACTCCCTACGCCCGCAAGGGTATGTATCAAAACCAACAATCAGGATTCTCAGTAGAGAGATAGTTTATTGTCCCCACTTGACCTTTAGCTATTTCCAACTTAAATCCGTGGCGATGACGCATATTTGGTGGCCAGATTTTTGGCCTTGTTGGAAATCCATAATACGTTAGTGTTTGTACACATCCATTATAACGCAAGGGGTGCTATATCAAATGCGTAAAAACAAAACTGTGCTACATCCACACTTTATAACTTTATAAATGGCTTTATGTTAAGGACAGTATATAAATATAATTTAAATTCCGGACTGACTGATGAATTTGATGTGCGCGACTATTTATTTTCTTCAAATCTGTGGTCATTTTGGAGAATGCAGTCTGAAATGTAAAAAAAAACCTTACTTTTCACCGATTTCACTAACATTTTGTTTAAAGTGCCTGTTTCAACCGGTATCACTAACAATTAGTATAAAAAGCCTATGTTTCAACCGATTCACTCACATTCGGTATAACTGTTCAGTCCTTGTTTTTAGATGGCAGTCAGAATAAAAAACCAAAAACTACTTGACACCAAACGCAGGACCTTTGTGCTTCTAGTTGGTTATGTTTACAGCCTAATACTATTTTTATTGGCAGTTTTGCCATACCTTCCTCCATACGTTTTATATAGGATTAGGTGTGGTTATGTTAGGTTAACGGGGGAGGGGCCAATATGAGGTTATGTTAGGTTAACGGGGGAGGGGCCAATATGAGGTTATGTTATCTGTTGTACAGTGAAGACAATATAACGTTACATTTTTATAGGTTAGACCTATTAGGTTTGTTGCTTCGTTGGAGCGATACCATTCAAAGAAGACAGTATCGTGTAGCTTGTCCAAACTCTCCCTGGCATATTGATGGAAATCACAGACTTATAAGGTTAATTTCTATTCAGACTGTAAGATTGTGAGGGAAGACATTGTCTCTGGTTCAAGTCATAAACTGTTTCTCTGTAGTAACTATTTGTTAGAAAAATCGCCAGGCATCAATCAATTTCAGTGTTGAAAAACCATTTTCGACAGAATTTGGGCATTATTTAAAGCGCGATTTAAACCTCGATCAAACCTTTGTGGATCCATTACCTAGAACCCTCTTTCTTCGAGGCAAAAGCGCTAACCACTATTTAAAACAATAACATTTACTTTACATGTCTCGATTGAATTTGACCTGATATATCTTACAACTTAGACCTTTAAAATGTGGTAAATTATAAAACTGTTTTTTAAGTTTTGTCATCTTTGTAAAACAGCTTCGCCAACTTATTACAATTTACCAAACGAGTCCCTTTAAATAGTTTAATTTGGTAATTTTCAATCGCTTTTGGTTTATTATTTTTGAAATTATTAGTCACTTTTTCATTTAAGTGTGTGTATCATGCCTGCGATAACATTTTTCGATTGAATAATTGGTTCAAAATTTATTTATTCGTTGTGGGAGTTACCGGTTGCTAAATAGTCAGGGAAGATTATTTATTGCATATTTTCGGAAAATTTCAATCCGTTAATATTGCACAAACTCTTACGCGCAATTTTATGTATGAAAAGAAGCAAGCATTTATTATCAAATTACATTCTGCAATTAACAAAGCCAGAGAGAATAAGTACCTGATGAGTGTGTTTTCTCAAAATACGAACTATACTTTCAACATATACTTGACATAAATATTGATCTTCTCTAGGTGGAAATTTGTAATACATGGCGGTATTGATGGATATAGCCGTATGATCACTTTCCTTTGTGTTTCAACAAATAACAGAGCGACTACAGTACTAAATTGTTTCGAGCAAGCTGTCACTAGATTTGGCCTGCATAGTAGGGTTCGAGCTGGCAGGGGTGGGGAGAATCTGCTGGTTGGAAATATGATGGTTGCTCGACGAGGAAGTGATCCAGGGAGTATAATTTATGGACGTAGTGTTCACAATCAGCGAATAGAAAGGTTGTGGGTGGATTTGTTCGACGCTTTTACCACACACTATTACAGTCTATTCATGTTTTTGGATTCAAATGCAATTTTGAATGTCAATGACGACCGTCATTTATTTTGCCTCCATACAGCCGAGAAAAGAGAGAAGAAATCTCCCCCTAAATCTAAGATTATAACAAAGGCTGGGTCATCTTGCCCTGCAAATTGGGGCTCTGCTCATAGTCAATGTTCCCCTGGGCAGTGTCAAAGCCCTTATAATCCCCCTACTTCTCCTCCACATCCTAAATGGGAATATCCCTTGAAACCCTTAGCTAGAGTTCAAAATACTTCAAATAGTCAGAGAACCTATCAAGAAACTTTAACCAAAGAAATTCTTCAGAATTACCTGAAGATGACCAGTTAGATTGTATCGTTTGGGGCGATGGCCGTTATACTTTCACGAAAGGTTCTCACGAACTAGAGTTCTCTCTTAAATCCAATGAAATTGAAAAACAATTTTAATTTCAATTCTATATAGTTCCTTCCCTCACTAGTGATTTTATATTGGGACAAGATTGCCTTGAGGAAAATACGGTCAACTTAGATTTTGAATCATCACAATGTTTAGTGGGTAACCTAAAGATCCCTTTTTCTATTCCAACCGAGAAGGATCCAATAGATAAGGAGATTGTAGATAGTATTAGGGACGCGGTTTCCGCAGCCCCTATTTCTGATGAACAACATCAGCAACTAGAATCCCTATTGTTAAAATTCCCTGAATTATTTTGAGATAAAGTAGGAAGAACAGGACTGGTCTTCCACGAGATTCATACGGGTAATAGTCCGCCCATAAAATCTCTGCCTTATCGTGTTGATGATCAGAAGAAGAAAATAATTGAACAACATGTTAGGGAAATGTTAGATGACGGGATCATTAGACACTCCGTATCTCCTTGGGCTTCTTCCGTAGTTTTAGTTGATCAAACAAAACAGGGTAAACCCTTTCGGTTTTGTATTGATTATAGAAAACTAAATCAGGTTACCATTAAGGACCCTTATCCCTTGCCTAATATAGAAGACATGCTAGCAAAAGTGGGAAGACAAAAATTCATTACAACCCTTGACCTTAAATCAGGGTATTGGCAAGTAGAAATGCATCCTAAGAGTAGACCAAAAACCGCTTTTATGACTCATATGGGAAAGTACGAGTTTAATGTACTCCCTTTTGGGCTTTGTAACGCCCCTAGCTCTTTCCAGCGGTTAATTGACGAAATGTTTATAGACGCCGATTATTTCCAATTAATTGACTATTTGGACGACTTAATCTCGCTTAGCGAGGATTTTGATCAACACTTAGCGTGTTTAGAATACGTCTTGAATAGATTAAAGGAAGCGGGTCTCAACTTTCATTTAAAAAAATGTCGGTTTGCTCAAAAAGAAGCTACTATTTTTGGTCACATATTTAACCAAAAAGGAGTGCATATTGACCCTTCAAAAATTGAAGCCATTGAAAAATTCCCTCCACCTAAAAATATAATTGGAAGTTCAGAGATTTTTAGGGATGGCAGGATGGCATAACAGGTTTATTAATCACAACTCCGAAATAGTAGCCCCTATTAATAAACTAAAAAGAAAGGATCGGAAATTTGTTTGGGATATCGAACAGCAGACGGCGTTCGAAAGGATTAAGAAAGAAATTTGTAAGGCTCCGCTTTTAGCTTCCTTTAGAAGGGATTCCCCGTGCATTTTAACTACTGATGATAGTGATGTAGGGTTAGGTGCCCTTCTTTCCCAATTTCAAGATAATATGGGAGTCCCTATTGATTATGCTAGTACAGGACTTAAGGATGCAGAAACTTGGTACTGCACTAGCGAGATCGAATGTTTAGCCATTTGTTAGGCAGTTTTAAAATTTAGACCCTTTTTATTTAGGAAGTAGAAAATTTACCGTTCATACTGAAAATTTACCGTTCTTCTCAGGCTTTGCAATGGTTATTTAACATCAGGGAACGAAACTCTCGTTTAGTTAAATGGCCAATGTACCTACAAACCATTGATTTCAAAATAAAGCATAACAAAGGAGTAGAAAACGTGGTAGCTGACGCTTTGTCGAGGGCCCAGATAAACGTCTTAAGCATAAACCTTAACTCTTCTACTTCCAAATCTAATAGTCATTTGGATCCAACTAGTCGTAGTACAAGTACTAATACTACCGGTAGTAGTTCTTCAACTTCCTCTAGCGACTCTGTTGAAGGTCAAATACGTCCCCCAGGTCCTAGAGCCTTATATACGGTATTAACATTGGAAGACGTGAGAAAGTCTCAAAGGGGTGACCCTTTTGCTTCTCCCATAATAAATTCATTAGAAGATCCTAACTCAGTTAGGCATAAATTATTCGAATTAAAAAGTAATCTTCTTTATAGAAGACCTTATAGGAGTTACCCTAAAAATATATTTACCACCACGACTAAGATTAGAAGCCATGCGTTTATTGCAAGACCACTTTTTATCAGCTCATAGGGGCAAAGATAAGACTCTTGAGCAAAGTAGCTTTTAGATATTGGTGGCCAACTATAGTAAAAGGTGTCCAGGATTATGTTAGAGGATGTAACTTATGCAAAGAAATTAAGGTTAGAAATATAAAGAAGCAAGGGCTGATGAAACTCTCAGAAATAACTAGTCCTTGGGATCAAATTAGTGTCGACATAATGGGACCTGGGACCTTGTCCTCAAAGTATACATCATTATAATTACTTAATAGTCTTTGTCGATTATATGACAAAATTCGTGGAGATGACTAAACTAAGGACTATTACGGCTCAAACTTGTGTACAAGATTTAAGTTCATTGTTACTAGGAGGAGAGGTCCTGGAGGAATCTTTAGTGATGGATTGTTCAATTTACTTTTGAAACTTTGGCTACAGACGTGCACAGCCTTTAGAATTAATCCAAAGTTTACTACCCCCTACACGCCTAAGGGAAATCCCACCGAACGAGTAAATAGAGAAATAGGCGAACTTATATCTTTCTATGTAGGGAATCACCATGACAGATGGGATGAATCCCTAGACCTTCAATTTGCTATAAATTCTGCACCCCACGAAACCACGGCAGATCCCCTTTCTTTTTAAATTTAGGGCGGGAGCCGCGTCTCCCTTGGGATTTAGAAATTGAAGAACCCATTCAGGACCCTGATGACCCCGGTCGTTCTTAAGGAACAATTAGAATTCAGTAATGAATTATCTAAATTAGCTAAGGCTCATCAAAAGAAATACTATGACCTCCACCATGACCCTCTAGAATTTGAGGTAGGAACATTAGTATGGATGGAAACCTATCCTTTGTCAGGTACGACAGGTCAAATTATGAGAAAACTCATCCTTTTTCAAGTACGACAGGTCAAATTATGAGAAAACTCAGTCTTAAATGGGCAGGTCCCTTTAAAATAATCGCCAAACATTCTCCTGTAGTCTACGAGTTATAGGATGCTAACTCAGGGCAGAATGTAGGAAAAGTCAATCTAGAACATTTGAAACTTTACTGGACAAATGTAGCTGTCTTCGACAATGCCAACACTGCATCCGCTTCACAGTCAGAAGTAGCAGATGATCCTGAGTCAAGCTTTTCCCCGGACGGTGGTCGCGAACACCAACCTACAAGGACTTCCTCAACAACTTCATCTGATACCTCGACATCAACTACTCTGGACGATCAAGCTGCAGATCAACAGATCATTCCTGATATTCCAGGTGTACCTCGTCAACCTACTGACTCTGATAGTGAACCGGGCAAGGCCCTATTTGAAGACCCTCCTCTCCTACTCCATACCAACCACGATATGCGAGCTTTCCAGCTCAGTAGTCCATCTAGTGACAGTCCGCCTTCTGCGGCAGGGGAGGCTTCCCCGTCTGATCATGTAAAATCAGTCGCGGAAACTGAGCTACACAAATCAACTTCTAGTTTTACGAAAGAGATTCTAACGCCTGAGTAGAATTCTAGTTTTACGGAAAGGATTTTGACACCTGAACAGATTTCTCAGTCGCATTCCCAATCGCTGCGTGCGTCTGAAAGTTCATCGGCCACATTATCTGAGTCTATGAGGACCCCTAGAATAAACAGGGTTACCTTACCCGATGCTTATTTAGAGCCTTTTCGATTCGAATGGCGAAGAGAAGTGTGCAAAAGGGCAACGGTTAGGCCAGGAGGCCATGAAGTCGATATTTACTTTCGCCCTCCAGACAATAAAAGATTAAGGTCGCCTTACGAGGTCCAAGTTTACCTCAAGAACAAATAAAATAACAGACTTAAACAGGAAACATTTTTCCTTTACCCGAGAGCCAATCTCTGCTTTCCCGTGGGAGTTTATCTCCCAAGAAAATAAGAGAAATTACTAAAAGAGTATCATTTCAGATGGCCAAAGGAGGCAGGCCTCGACCAGTTTATTTTGAGGCCCCAGAAGGAGCTACTATTACAAAAAAGAACAAGAGATCACCTTCCAAAATGGAGGAAGCCCAGCAAATTTGCGATGAGTATGCGACAGACGTCACATCGCCAAAAGGATTGTTTCATTCCAGAAAGGAGAAAAGATTCCCCTCTAAAATGTTTTGATTGTGGGGGCCCACACTGGACAAAAGATTGTAAAACACCCCTTGAAAAAATACCGATAACCATTACGGTTTCACCGGGAGAAAGACGCTCCCTTGATATGCACGACAATGATTCTGAACACGAAACCCGTCCGGAACGCGAAAACCGTCCTATCACTGTGTACAAACGTTTTAGGGAGGAAGTCCTACGTCGTACCGACCCCGTCCCTTTTCTCCTCTATAAAACCTGCTCACTCCTACTCCTCTTCCTTCCATTCCCCTTCCTCTTTCTCTAGCTCCTCGTCAGCCTTGGAGTCCTGTGCCTCCCTCTGACGAAGATGCTATATATTGGGAACGTTTCGGAGGAATGGGATGGATCCCTCGAATTCGGATACCAAGAGTACGCCTTGCATCAAGATCCAACATACAAAACATCCACTTATTTGGAGCACAACTCAGTGCTGGTGTTGCCATAAGGTTGGCCACCACGTAGTTTCCGATTGCCCCGTAGGGCGTAGTAGAGAAGCTATTGCCCGACTAGAGGCTCGTCGACTCGAGCGGTTGGCAAAAAAGCACCGATAAAAGAAAAAAAAACTAAAAAAGACACTCATTTTTATTAGTTAAACACCTGTATTTTATTTTTTAAGGTTCCTCGGGGTAACCTTTGTATAAGCAAAACTATTTTTGTCGTTACTGTTAACCTTTTTTTGGTTAAGATACCAAAGTTCCTAAGGAGGGGGGATGTAACATGGCTGCCAGATTCCTTGGAGTTCTACTCCTTGGATCTGGCAGGGCCTTTAGCCTCCATGTTACATGCTCCTCCCCCATCTCTAAATTGTAAGAAGAGTTTATGATAGTTTTTTTTACCTCTCCGAGTGACGTATGTCACGGAGAGGTATTACACCGGTCGTGTCTGTCTGTGTGTCTGTCTGTCAGACCCCACGTGACTGCGTTCGCAGTTTGCGTATCGGAGCAAACTTGTTCCCAATTTCCGGACGGCATTGACAGTTCACGGAAATTTGGGTTTGTCTCCTCTGGCTATTCTACTTGAGTTCCAACACCACCAGCTTTGGTTTTCGTCCACTCCACATGGACACTAGTCTGTACTTGCTAGCTTCCAAGCACAAACATCTTCTGTTCTTCGTCAATTTCACCTTGACACCAGCTTCTATGCACCACCATCTTCTGTTCTTCGTCAATTCCACATTGACACCAGCTTCTATGCACCACCATCTTCAGGTCTTTGTCCATTCCACATGGACGCCAGTCAGTCCATTCTGGCTTCTTTTCCTTCGTCATCGTTTGGTTTCAAGAAATACGCGGCGATCGGCTAGGGTTACGAGAAACGTCTAGCCTCCCAATGGCAGGGCTTCCACCATCGGCTCACGCGAATGCGTTTTTATCTATTATTGGTTTCAAGATATACGCGGCGATCGGCTAGTGTTACGAGAAACGTCTAGCCTCCCAATGGCAGGGCTTCCACCATCGGTTCACGCGAATGCGTTTTTATCTATTATTATAATGGAAACGAATCGTATATATACCCCAAAATTTGAAAAAAGCGGGCAAGAGGGGTATCCTTCACTTTAAACGTCAATATTAGCAAAGTTTCGAAAGAAAATAGGAACAACTTTATTTTAAACGATTTAACTATTTTTAAAGTTATTTACTGGCGATTAAAATAATTAATATCATTTATATTTAATTAATTATTTAAGATAAACTTATTTCTATCTACTGACACAAGTGAGAGTTAATATAGAACGAGTAATGAAGATTGCATCTGAATGGAAACAGTACACGCATATCAAAGTTAATATAAAGCGAGTAGGATGAAAAGATCTCTTAGAAAACGGAAACATTTCGTTTTGGCAGAATATTAAATGGAAATACTTAAATATTTTTCGGCATTACGATTCTTTTAGTAGTTGTGTAGCTATAAAGCTCTGTTTCATCTCAATATTCCAAGAACATCTTTTGATATTAACATTTAAAATTTGGTGTTTACTTTTTAATTCATCTTTACTACATTTATATATATAGGCCAGGACAGATAGGCTAAAAAAGGGCTTGACCTAGAACATTTGAACATAAAGATGAAAATTGGTACATGTGTTATTTTTGACCCAACAAAAAATATACTAAAAGTCCCCTGCTGTAGAGCGCGAGCTTTCGCCGCCATCTTGGAAAATGACCGACGGGAATGCCAGCTACAATGTATCCCACGTTCTTCTTCAAAAATTATGAAAATTGGTACACATTATGATTGGAACCACATGAACATCATTGCAAAATTTTACATCTCTGTGTTCAATAGTTTGGTCGCCATATTGGAATATGGCCGCCGTGAATGCTAGGTACAGTATATTTCACCATGTTGTTGGAAAATTATGAAAATTGATAGGTATTATAATCAGAGCTGTGTGAATCTCATAGTAAAATATTGTAGCCATTCATGAGGTAGTTTGGCCGCCATGTTGTAAAATGGCCGCCGGGAATGTCATTTAGATACAGTATACTTTTCAAAAATTATGAAAATTGGGAAATTTATTGTTGAAGACCGTGTAAACATCATACTCTAATATTGAAGACGTGCTGCTTATAGTTTGGGCGCCATCTTGGAAAGTGACTGCGTGAAATGCCAAATATATTACCGATATATAAATTTTTTCGATATTTATTTACTGAGTACCTGATTTTCATGAACGTATTAAACACCATAAAAATAACTATTTCCAAGTCTAAGTTATCGACCCTATGTTTAAAAATGGTCACAGAAAGATTACTATCCTAAAATCTGACACAAATAAAAGCAAAGCTATATCTGACGCAAGAATCAGAGTGGTGTCAATGGGTCTTCGACTTTAGCGAGAACTAACCCATACCCACTGTTCGGGATTAAATCGTTTCCTAGCTATTGTAGATTATTGTCATTAAAATCTCTCAACGTATTTGTAAGATGTGGACTATCTGTCATTACTTTAAACCCCGCCTTATCTTAACCACATCCAGTTACAGCATGTAAATGAAAGAAGTGTTCTCTGAACCTTTTTTTCTCAAGTGTCTCGATTTGAGATTCTCTTCTTGGTGTGGTTTTGGTTTCAGATTTAAGAATGAAGACGTTCCAATTCGGGTCTGATAGTTTAGGAAAGAACCAAGCTATTCCGCTTCTAGAATAGCTAGGAAACTATTTAAACTGCGAAGAGTGGGAATGGATTCGCGATCCCGAATCCTAAGTCCCATTCAGGCCACTCAAGAACAACGTTTAATACTCATTAACTGTAACTGCGGAAACTCTTGTGTAAAGAACTGTGGATGTAGACGATCCGAATTAGTTTGCTCAGTATTGCGTGGACATTGTCGCTGTACTAACTGTGATGGATCAGAGCACAAGGGCTTCTTGTGGCAAAGGGGCCCGAGTTCGGTGTGCCGGTTCGGGAGTTGCTTGGGTTCGCCCTTGATTCAGACCGATCCTTGCCCCGTTCCCTGAAGGTTTTGCTCGGCCACTTCGCCCCCGCCCAGGTGTTGCCTTAATTGGCTCACACCGCAATTGGCAACCCTCTGAGGGTCGCGGATACATTGTTTGGGTCGTGTGGCACTCGTGTGCTTGGAGGGAAATCCTCCGTCCCCTCGAACCTCCTATTGCCTGTCACCGACCACCTTCTGGCTGGGCTCGCCACTGACGGTGTCCAGCTTCTCTCACGTGCTGAAGGGGCGTTTGTCGGGTCCGCTGGCCGATCCCGTGTCCCTTGACGGCGTTTACGCAGGTTCAATTTGGAATATGATGAGCCCCCAGCTAGGTGCTGCGCCTATTCAAGGCCTCTGACATGCAATTATTGTGAAAAAAATTCAGGCTGACGAGATGAATATGAACGAACTGTTAGAGAATTGTCTTAAATCTAATCTTTAACAACACGAGAATGTATAAACCACCATATTATATTATATGCCCTAATCAACATGTTCAGAATTACAGCTTTGAATAACTTTTCTTTCTTTCAGAATGTATGGTTATAATTTTCGAGTGGCCATTTTTAAAGATGCCGTTGATAATATCGACTTGGAGATGGCTATTTTTTAGGGTTTATTACGTTAATGAAAACCATCTACTCAATATAGGAATTTCGAAAAGATTTATATGTCTGAAATATATTTAGTATTTCCAGCAGTCATTTTCCAAGATGGCGCCCAAACTATCGGTATCATGTCTTCAATATTCAATAATGATGTTTAGACGGTCTTCAAAATAATTATTACCAATTTTCATATTTTATGAATAATATACTGTATCTAAATGACATTCCCGGCGGCCATTTTCCATCATGGCGGCCAAACTATTTGATGAATGGCCTCAATATTTTACTATTTGGTTTACACAGCTCTGATTATAATATCTATCAATTTTCATAATTTTCCAACAACATGATGAAATATACTTTACCTTGCACTCACGGCGGCCATTTTCCAATATGGCGACCAAACTATCAAACACAGAGCTGTAAAATTTTTCTATGATGCTCATGTGGTCCCAGTCATAATGTGTACTAGTTTTTATAATTTTTGAAGAAGAACGTGGAATACATTGTAGCTGTAATTCTCGGCGGAGATTTTCAAAATGGCGGCGAAAGCTCGCGATCTACAGCAATGGACTTTTAGTATATTTTTTGTTGGGTCGAAAATAACACATGTACCAATTGTCATCTTTATATTCAAATGTTCTAGGTCAAACCCTAAAAGTCCTGGGCTATATTAGTTCCAATAATTTCGATAATTTTCCTATTTTTCGAAATTGTAGATATTTTGTGCGCTCTCACTTTTGGTTTTGCTGTATATCACTCAAAACATAGAAATTGGACAGAAAGTAAAGCCGATTTCCAATAGCTACTAGCAATCGGCCACCGTGGATTTACAATAAAAGCTAACGCTTCTGTGATTCAGATGTTCCGATGTCACGGAAGTCTGTGATCTTTTAAAGTTGTAGCATATGTTTCTAAGATTATGCTCCATAACTATGACACGTCCTATACTTCGAAATGCTAGAGACTTAATGAGAGCTAGTTCGAGAACGACGCGAGAATTGACTTAACGCGATTTTCTACTCCATCTTCCTATGTAGTCCCTTGTGTCCCATTCGACCGAACGCGTTTCTCATTCAATCGAAAACAGCCCAAATGTGCGGTTTTGGGAAAATATATATCAAAATTTAAAAAGCAAACGTTTTCACTTTTTTTAAAGAATTTTTTTTACCCTACAGTTTTCGTTGTATATATATATTGATATTTGAAATGCAAAATTTAATTTTAAGAGTGATTGATAATTTAGAGAATTGTTAATAAAGGCGGGTTTCTTTATATTAATAATGGCTACTTGTTGCAATTGAATAATAAAAAGGATAAAACTAGTTAGTATAATTGTAGAAATCCCTCCTATAAGATTCGAATAATAGAAGTAACCTAACATAACAGTAATGTTTTGGAAAACGCATATTATTTGAGAAGTCAATGAAGCTATAAAACATCAATATTTTGGAAAAGTCGTAACATTGTTAAATGATTTATAAAATATTACTAACCTAACTTAACCAAACCAAACATAACCTAACATAACAATAATGTTTTGAAAAAGGCATATTATTTGAGAAGTCAATGAAGCTAAACACAAATATTTTGGAAAAGGCGTAGAATAGTTAAATGATTTATAAAATTTTATTAACCTAACCTGACCTAACCAAACTTACAATTTCCTTCTCTGGGTTTGAACCCGAGCCTCTGAATTAAAAGCCTGATATTCTACCATGCTGCTGCGGTGATTCGAAATCCTCACAGACATTAAATTAACTAATTCCTTCAAATAAATTCCCATTCAGCAGAAAGCCGCCATTGGACTGGAAATTTAAATATATTCTCTATAAAAAAACAAAAAGCGGGTTCGGTCCAATGGGATTTGGTCCAATGGGACTATACCATATAGTCTGTACTAAGCCTTTGACAGGGCCTCATCAGGCGTCGCTTTACGAGAATCTATGACGTTTCATTTACGTGACTTCGAGACAAGCTATCAGAAACCAGTGACAAATTTATGTAACATATCTTACGAACTTATGGTTATAATTAAACCAAAGCTCCTTTGTAAATCTTGTCTTATTACTTTCAAAGCATTTGCAACCTATGTTTTGCTATTTTTTCAAGAGTAGTTCTCTTGTCTTTTCCTATTTTTTTAATTATACATCTACTGTATATCTATATAAATCATAGTCCCGACTGAATGACAGACTGACTGATAATCAACGCCCAGCCCAAACCGCTGGCCCCAGAAGACTGAAAATTTGGAGAAACGTTACTCGAAAGTAAAAAGCGCGTCCCAAGAAAGATTTTTCCAATCCGGTGCCATCTTAATAAATGTAAAAAATCTTCTCTTTTTTTAAGAAAGTCCGCGCGTTTCATCCGATTTCCCAAATATTTAGTACAATGGATTCCTTCAACCTATAGACGGGCTGAATGGTCTTTCGGGATCGATTTGTTTCCATCATTTTAAATGGCGGCCAGATATTTAAAAACCTTTCTTTATAGAATGTCTGTGTGTAAAGTAATAAAAAATGTCCCGACGAGCTGATGGGCGACGCCGAGTGCCTTCGCTTCTAAGATGCTACAAAAATATTAGTCGAATCAGTAAAATGTACTAGTGATGCCGCGAATATTGATTTTGCCGAATACCGAATACCGAATATTCGGCCATGCTCTCGGCCGAAGCACCGAATATTCGGCCACCGAATATTCGGGCGTGAGATATGTGCAACTCGCGCGAAACCGGTTATGAGCTGTAACCCGTTCCGCGAAATACGTACATCCCCCGCACGGACCGCAATGGGACAGGTCTCATCATGGAAGAAGAAGGGTATGGAAAGGTGAGGTGAATAGGCAGACGGCTACGCGAAATGTAGGGTCACGTCGGAAAACTCTCCTCTCCTCTCGGCACTAGCTGTAACGCGATTACTGCTCTGCGCAATATTGGCGCGCAAGCAGAGAGAGGGATACACTGTTTAGATTTAGATCCGCTCTCTACCGCCTCTGCTACAGCCCGCCTGCGCGGAAGCTTTCAACGTTGGTGATAAACTCGGGAAGGAGGGAATGAAAAGGGAGAAGTTACGATTTTTCAACGCGCTCTCTTTAACACTATAGGACCCGTCTATAGCGTCTTTAGGTTTTTGGTTCATTTGCGAGTAGATCGTGTCACTATATGCTTTTTTTTATTCATCACAACTTACCACTGGTAGATTATAAATATTAAAGTAAAAATTGTTATTGAAATACATAATTTTTGAGTAATTTTTCCGTTTTTTTCCTTCATGATTGGAGATTCGGTATTCGGCCGAATATTACGAAAAATTCGGCCGAATACCGAATACGAAAAAAATGGCCGAATAGGCCGAATGCCGAATAGTAACCGAATATTCGAGGCATCACTAGTATTTTTTTGACACTCATAAAACTAAAACTTGGCATTTCAATTACCGCTCTATCAGCTTTGTTTGGAATAAGTAAAGTTCAGACCTCAAATAATTTTAAATTAACTCTTACGCAGTTGGTTTCGGTTCTCGAATGCGTGATAAAATGGCTAGATAAAAATGAAATTATGAAATGTATGCCCAGATGTTTTGCTGAGTTTCCTAATACAAGGATAATACTAGACTGTACTGAAGTCGAAATAGATTGACCAGCGTGTCTTCAATGCAGAATAAAAACGTACTCTCACTACAAAGGAAGGAACACGATTAAGTTGTTGGTCGCTATCGCACCTTCCGGTGTTATAACATTTGTCAGCAAAGCTTTTTGTGGAAGATGTTCCGACCAACAAGTAACGTCTGAAAGTAAAATATTGGACATGTGTGAAGGGTTTATAGATGGGATTATGGTTAACAAGGGGTTTGCCATAGAAGATCTTTGCAACGAGCGTGGTTTAGAACTAATAAGACCACACTTTCTAAAGAAGAAAAAGCAATTTACAAGGGAAGAAGTTTTGCGAAATTCCAAAATAGCTGCTGCGAGAGTGCATGTTGAGAGAACGATAGGTAGAATGAGAGCTTTTAATTGTTTAAATAAAAAATTGCCTTTTAATTTATTGCCCTATGCTAGTTCAGTGATCACCGTGGTATCTGCTATTATTAATTTATCAACACCAATTTTGGCTAACGATAAATTTTAAATGTTTCTCAAAAAATTGTCCCAAGCTTGTTAAAACCAGTGAAAAAAATGCAAATAAATAATGCATCCTAGACTCCTGAAATTTTGCAAAACAATTTTATTTAATAAATTTGTAAGATTCTATCACATTTTAAGGAACTTAAAAAAATAAAATATCACTTTAGTCTTATTTGCGCCATTACATTCCGTTCTTTTTATTCCATTTCAAATAATTTGGAATGTAGTAATTAAAATAAGCAAAAAAAAACCTTTTGAAATAAGTAATTTGTAATCTTGGCAAAAGATTGTCAAAAAAATTTTCGTCTTTAGGCACATCAATAACAAAACAATCATCTTCCAGTTTAGAATAAATTACATAATGACAACTTTGAAGTCCTAAAAGGGCCAAACTTAGTTGCACTTGCCCAAAGGAGTTTTCTTGAGGATTGTTTCTAAGTTTCCTTTTTCACCAATGACTGGACACTTCATTTCGACCAATTTAGGGCTGTGCGAATACACGAATTTTCGAATAGTATTCGTTAAATTCGAATCGATTATTCGATTCGACGAATCGAATTTGCCATTTGGAGAAAAACGAGTATTCGAATTAAGAAACTATTATTCGAAAAGAAATTCGAATAACCGATTTACATACGAATACAGCTCCCTAAACCGAATAATCGCTTCCAAGGGGCTAAATTCGAATAGAAAACGAGTATTCGATTGGAAATGGGAGCGACTGTGGTCACATGACATATATGAAGCTGTTTTGTTTATGGAATTTCATTGCGAATGCGCAATTCGCGATGTTTTGTTTTTCTCTCACCAATTACTCAGTCTTAGGAAAAAATCCATTCTATGTGGAACTACAATATTTTTAGACTGTATTAAGAAACGTTTAATTGCTTTGAAAAGAATATCCGTCTGATAAAACCGAGTATTAAAATTTTCGAGTACTCTTTTAAAAAACTAGTACTGCTAGGTGTATTTAGAAAACGATTAATCGCTTTGAAACGAATATTCGTCTGGTAAAACCGATTAATCGAAAAAAAACGAGTACTCGAACCAGAATTTTTGATAAACGAGTAATATTCGTTTGAACGAGTACTCGATTCGGATTTTGAATAGGATATTTACTATTCGATTCGTATTCGATTCTGTTTGAAAAAGCACTATTCGCACAGCCCTTGACCAAATTATCGTTGACTAGACCGTCAGGGGAACACCCCAAGAATGGATATGAAGGGTTGACTTCAAAACCAATCTTCGTTACTTTTAAATTAGACTCTTTTTTAAAGGGATAGAATCGACTTAATTAAGGGTTATCGATCAGGAAACCAATTGTTGAAACAAATTAATTATGAAACGGGGAATCCAAAAATATATATATAACTCTACATGCTTTTAGTATTAATTTTCAAATTAAGTTCAAATATTTATATTTTCGACGCTACTGCCAGCTACAGGGAAAGTGGCGTAAACTCGATTTTACGTCAAAATGACGTTGTTCCCTTACCCACCACCACCCTTTCCCTGTAAGCCGTAGTAGGTTTGGGAGATTTCCTACTAACTGTATTTTTCATCTTGCTCCGGTTTCTACTTTCCAATTCCGGTAATGGCTGATTGTGTTTTGATTTCAATTATCGTGGTTTCATTTTAATTATTGTGTTTTGAAGGGGTTCCCGTCAACTTTTTAAGTTGAATTCTTCTAAGGGAAGTCATTTTGTGTTTGAAACATCTAGTTTTTTGTTGAAAGTTGCGATTTAACCCAACTATCCAAACTTGCGATGGCCACTAAAAATCCTCCGAAAAAACGTAGAACAGAGGTATGCTTTTATCAAGACTGAGCTTTTTTCCTAGTAACTTTTCATATTAAGGCATGAATTAATAATAATATTACAGGCCACTCGAGATCAATATATTCAGTGTTTGCCACCCAAATTAATGGGTTTTGCTAAGGATGCTTTAATGCAAACGTCTACTAGACTAGGAAGAAATGCTGGTAGGCCGTATTATATTGATTTTAATTTGAATATCTAGTATCAGCTAAACATTGAACTAACCAGAATCCCAAACTGAGTTAACTGTCAATGACATGGCATGTCAAACAGATTTTCAAAGTACTGGCACATTTGAGGAAGAGCTGCCTGACATTAGCGGAAGTCAAGAGGTTAAAAGATTCTTGAATGAGGAAATTGATGAAGGAGCGGACATAAATCCCTTGGATATTAGTTATACACCCTCTGAGTTACCGCAAGATGATATTAAAGAGTATGTGTTATCTATAATATTAAATTTTTGTTACGCAAACTACTAATTGTATATTGACAGGGTTAGAAATTTCAACCTCGACACCGCGACTGCCATGACTGAGAAAAAATTTATTGTATTTGAGAGTGCTCTCCTGCAGCTCTTTCATTTCTGTTTTCAATGCCTTCTGCCATGTACCGTAACAACTAGTAACTATGGGTCGATGGTTACAGTAAATGCCACTTGTCAAAGAGGGCACACTAATAGCTGGAAAAGTCAACCTATGGTAGGACAGAAACCACTAGGAAACATCATCATTGCAGCATCTATCTTGTTTTCTGGCCTTAATCCCACCCAGACGCTGCGGATGCTAGCATTTGCTCGCATACAGAGCATCAGTAGGACGACATTTTTTCGGATTCAACAAAGTTTTTTGCTCCAGACTATTCGACAAGTGTGTTAAAAATAAATTGACATACTAAAAATTAAGAATAATTGTAAATATTAATTTGGTTAACTTCACTAATACAGGTTTGGCACGAGGAGCAAGCTAAAATTTTAAATTCTTTAAAAAATAAAAAGATGAAGCTTGGAGGAGATGCGAGATCAGATTAACCAGGTTTTAGTGCTAAATATGGGACGTATGTCTTTTTTGAAAGTCAAATTAAGAAAATTATTCATTTGGTTCTTGTGCAAGTAAGAAATAATGGAAAGGAGAAATAAAAAGATATATTTGAAACCAACTGTGTAAATTATAGAGTACTGAAGTACTTGAAGGCTTAAAGCGGGGTATAGCTTTCCTTCTAAATGCTGGACTGAAGATTGCATCCATAGTTACTGACCGCCACGTTCAAATTCGATCTTTCCTGAAAAAATTCCATCCAAAAATTAAACATTTATTTGACTGTTGGCACATGGTTAAATGTAAGAATGATTATTTCTACCTATTCACTAAACCTACAACTTATCCTTACCTTAGCTGTGAAGAAAAAAATTCATGCCGCAGCCACAAAAGAGTTCAAAGTTTTGGATGAGTGGAACAAGAGCGTACAAAATCATATGTACTGGAGTGCCACCTCTAGTAAGGGGAATGCTAAACTCATTCAAGCAAAGTTTATGTCAGTGTTACGGCATGTTGCAAATATTCATCGAGGCCATGGCAGGCCCTTTTCAAAATGCACGCATTGTGATCTGGCTTTGGATGAGAAAAAAAGAGAATGGCTTATTCCAGGTATTATCCGGTTTAGAAAATCATTTGACGTTTCTGTTTAAAATCTAATTTTACAGGAACAGTAGTATATGAGAAATTTAAAAAAATAATTTGTCTTTTTGAAAAAGACATATTACAAATATCCCCGGAATCCCAGACTTCTAGTGTAGAAGCGTATAATTCCGTATTAATCCATTTTGCCCCAAAAAACACTCATCACTCGTACTTAGGGATGGAATCCAGGTATGTCTAGGCTATCCAGAAATTAAGGACTAATTTTGTAAATAACAGGGTTGGCACAAATTTTTAAGATTGAAAATCTCATAGTTATCCAGTTTTTCTGACCTGTGTCAACCCTGAACAAAACGTCTCACTGGAAATGTTTCATTATTAATTTAAATATATTTTAATTTTTAAATTTCTATTGTAAGAATGTTATTAGCGGCTCTACATTATAATGAAAACTCTGACAAAATCCAAGCCACTACGAAAAATGGTAACCTAGGATGGAATATATATTTCCCAAAGTTCAAAAAAGGTGACTTTTCTGTAAAACGAATCATGCAAGCATCGACCTTTGGTAAGAAATATCAGTCATTGCCATCAAATTTTAATTTTAAAATGTAATTATTTCTTAGCATACGCTGAAAAACTCTTTCAAACACTACTCTCAAAGTGCGAACATTCTTACGAAGAAGGTCGCAATGAGAGCCTTGCTACTCAAGCTGAAATACCAAGGCCATTATCAGCAGACTTTCCCCACCCAGATAAAGAAGCAGCTGTGGAAGCATTTAAAACTGCAAGACGGTTTTCACATTAGTTTTCATTTAATAAAATAATACTTACAAAAATTTAATATAGTATGTTGTACAAAATTTATTTCTTGGGGTAAAAAATAACCCTTCAAGCTGGGCCAGGTTCCGTAAAACCTTGATAAATATCTGATGGATATTCTCGTCGAATCCTATTAACAGCGCAACTTGGAATTGGGCGTCTCACTCGTTTTCCCAAAACTCTGTATATCCATCTAGTGTATAGTCTATAAATCAAATATCTATAGGTACTATAAAACGAGACCAAAATTAATAGTTTTGAACATGTGTGTGAATAAAACTTTCTTAGAAACATATTCAAATACAAGTTGGGAAAACCAAAATATTACCTCTCCGAGGAGGACTACTTACAAACTTACTTACCCAGATATGGAAATGTTTCTTTTTTTAAGAACAAATACTGAAGTTAAAATTTATGAAATATTAAAGCAGTATACAAAGCATAGCAAATATACTGAAAATCAGACGACATTTTACATCCAATAAGGATATACTTGTACACATTAAAATCATCCGATGGGGGAAAAACGGGAAATGAAGAGCTAAACCTTTGGAGGGATATTACCTTTACGTTTTTGTAAAGGCCGAATTTTCTACTCCTCAACTGTATACCCTCTATGTTCAAAGCCATATTCACAACAGGGTTGCCATGTAAACACTATCCTCTCGTTTCACCTCAACGATTTTCTTAGTTTGTCAACATGACTGTTAACGTTACATAACACCAAAGCTTATTTGTGGCTACACACACTGGAAGTAAATGCGCACCATAAATAGCATGAAAACACGAAGCTATAATCCGATTACGATCAGACCTTTCACTGGTCTGGGCTGCGTTCAGCAGAGCTCCCCAAAATGACAGCGGATTTTGGAAAACGGTTACCGGTGAGATCTGTCGTCATAGCTTTTTTCCGGTCATCGGTGTTTTAAAAATGACGCTAGCGCAATAAAGCGTGCAAGGTACCAAGGCTTAACAAAAATTGTATGATAACATATTTAAAGAGATAGATAACAACGTCTTTTATAATTAAAATTAGAAAGTAACATGTCTCTTAAAATTCTCGCGTCATCAAATGGTTTCACGCCAATTAAATAGTCCCATCAGAATCAGCAAGAGCTATTTGTATTAATTCCTCCATGTTTTTTCGCCAAGCTGAGAACTACGCGTTTTACGTCACGTTTTCCCAAAACCCGACTATTTTCTTTGAAGACCGCGCTGGCTCAGCGCCGTGACGTCAAATTCAAAAGCAAAATCCCGTCCTGTACGACACTGCTAACAGCGCTGAGCTCTGCTGAACGCGGCCCAGATTTCCACCACGATTATAATATCTAAGCCTAAAGTGTACTTAACTTTCGGCTCACTCTGAACCGTTAATGTCTCTGCATTACAGAAACGAAAACCAAACCCAAGCGTTTACTTTTTGGTTCACTAGGCCTATTGACAAATAAAAGTTCATTTAACCAATATAGTTGCATTCTTTTTGAAATCACTTTAGAAAGGATTATGCTATAAACAGATGTAGTATAGCTTAAGTAATATATAAACATCCATTTCAAATAACAATATTAAAAAACATTCTTGGAATATCAAAATGAAATAGAGCTTTAAAGCTACAAAAGTACTAAATGCATCGTAATTACGAAAACGATTTCCACATATTCACTTTATATTATGAAAAAGTGAATATTAAGGTTCTGTAGGATTTCTTAAAACATCAAAACAAAGCGAACTGCTAACTCGGCGCACTAGTGTGACAACGGACAGACACACACAGACAAAAAAATAGACTGCTTTTTAACTCTTTCCGTTTTAATTTTGAGTTTAGAAACAAGATTATCTTAAATATTAAAATTAATATAATTAATATTAAATATTTTCTTCGTTAGTTGTTCGCCTTATTGAGCGTTACATCGTCTTGATAAAGAACAATTAAACATTCTTGAGAGACTTGACTAATATTGGCGTTTAAAATGAAGCATACGCCGGTTGCTTCACCTTATTCTAATAGGTAGTATATAAGGATTTCGAATCGCAGCTATGGATAAGAACAGCGCAATTGCGTGAACCTTTGGTGGAAGCCCCGCCATTGGGAGGCCGGACGTTTCTCGTAACCCTGGCCGATCGCCGCGTATGTCTTAACCTTAAGAATGATGATGGAGTAGAAGCCAGGTGTGCAGACTGGTGTCCATGTGGGATGGACAAAAACTATGACCAGAAGATGGTGGTGTAGAATCCAGGTGTACAGACTGGTGTCTATGAGGGATGGACAAAAACAATGACCAGAAGATGGTGGTGTAGAAGCCAGGTGTACAGACTGATGTCCATGAGGGATGGACAAAAACAATGACCAGAAGATGGTGGTGTAGAAGCCAGGTGTACAGACTGGTGTTCATGTGGGATGGACAAAAACAAAGACGAGAAGATGGTGGTGTAGAAGCCAGGTGTACAGACTGGTGTCCATGTGGGATGGACAAAAACAAAGACCAGAAGATGGTGGTGTTAGAAGCCAGTAAGTACAGACTGGTGTCTTTGTGGGATGGACAAAAGCAACGCCCAGAAGGTGGTGGTGTTAGAAGCCAGTGAATACAGATTGGTGTTCATGTGGAATGGACAATTGACTAGTCAGATGAAATAGTAGTGGCCAGTTGAATTGTGAATAGCCTCAAGTTTTGAATTTTCCGGGAACTGTGAATGCGGTCCGGAAATGGCGAACACATTTGCTTCGATTCGGAAACTGCGAACGCGGTCCCCTGGGGTGTAAGTCAATAACAACAGCCTGACACACACACACACACCCCGACATGCCTGTCGATTTTAGAACCTCTCCGTGACATACGTCACTCGGAGAGGTAAAAATTATGAACAACTGTTTCCTATAGGCCGCTATATATCGTGGAATTAACGATATCCAGTAGAGAATTGAGTTCTGGATCTGAGTTGGAGGCACCATAACCAATAATGCGTTACTCATTTCCTTTCCCAAAAAAATATAACTTTCACAGCATTTTTGGCCTATTGACGTTACTCGGTCTACATATACTCTAATCTATACAACAATGAATCTATTAGTAAAAATGTTCTTGAAAGGGCTCGTTTTTTAACACCATACCCATAAAAGCGTATAAAGCTGAATGCGAGGGATATTTTGTATCATTCGAAAATGGTTAGAGTGTACATCAACTTCGTTGAAGGAACGCGTGGTTGTCGAGGGGGGGGGGAGGAGGAAGGCGAGGTAAAAATCGCGGTGGTGGAAATCACAGGTCAAGAACAAGAGTCTGCTACGCTTGCAGGCAGTTTGGGCATCAGGCTGCCAACTGTCCCCTAATAAGAGGTAACGACCATTGTTTATTATATATTTTCTTAGCGATAGGTTAGTGTAATATAGGGAAACTAATAACATTTTTATTCATTGATATATGTTCATTAGCTATACAACAGCAAGCTACCACTCAGCCAGGGCCCTATCAGCCTGGGCCTTCTCAGCCTGGGCCCTCTCAGCCTGGGCCCTCTCAGCCAAGGCCCTCTCAACCTGGGCCCTCTCAAACACTGCCCGGTTTTTATTCAGAAACCACTAGGAAAAATAATTAATGGTAATTGGTTATGAACTATGTTTCAGGGCTATTTGAATAGGTTCGTGGTGAATAATTAAATTAAAATTTAAAATTCCTTTATCGCTGATAAATATTTTGCTTTATTTTTTTATATATATAGATGGAACAAAATAAAACATTGTATTATTTTTAACACGTTTTTGTAACCCATTATTTCTTCAACTTTTGCGATGTAAAAAAGTAAGGGGGGGGTAGACAACACTTAGCCTATCGGGACATACAAGGGGAGTTAATCTAATTGATTTTAAGGTTCAAAAGGCTAATAACGTTATGTTTCCTTTACACCGTTGATGGATTAAGAGTAAAAAGTTCAGCATTGTCAAGACCTGGGATGTTAAAGTTCCACACGGACACCAGTCTGTACTTACTGGCTTCTAAACACCGCCATCATCCAGTCTTATGTCCATCCCACATGTTCACCAGTCTGTACTTACTGGCTTCTATACACCATCATCTGGGCTTTTGTCCATCCCACATGGACACCAGTCTGTACATACTGGCTTCTATCTCAATCGTTATCGTTAAGGCTAAGACATACGCGGCGATCGGCTAGGGTTACGAGAATTGTCTAGCCTTCCAATGGTGGGGCTTCCACCAAAGGTTCACGCAACCTTTATATACTACCGATTTGAGTAGGTCGAAACCACTGGCGTATCCTTCATTTCAAACGTTAATATTAGTCAAGTCTCCCAACAATGTCTAGCTATATTATTGTTTATATTTATTTTAGTATTTAAGATAATCTTTTATTATTAACTCAAAATTAATACAGAAAGAGTTATCCAGCAGCCTATGTGTGTGTGTGTGTGTGTCTGTCTGTCCGTTGTTACACCCACGTGACCGCGTTCGCAGTTTGCGTATCGGAGCAAACGTGTTCTCAATTTCCGGACCGCATTGACAGTTCACAGAAATTTGGAAAATTGTATTTCTCTCCGTTGGGTTCTCATACCACCATGTTTGGTCTTCGACCATACCACATGAACACCAGTCTGGTACTTTTCTGGCTTTCAACACCATCATCTTCTGTTCTTTGTCAATCGCACATTGACACCAGTCTGCACTTACACTGGCTTCTAATCACCACCATCTTCTGGTCTTTGTCCATCCCACTTGGACACCAGTCTGTACATACTGGCTTCTAAACACCACCATCCACGGGTCTTCCGTTTATTCCACATAGACACCAATCTGTATCATTGGCTTATACTCCATTATCATCGTTTGGTTTTAGGATATACGCGGCGATCAGCTAGGGTTACGCGAAACGTCCAGCCTCCTTAAGGTGGGATCGCCACCAAAGGTTTTCGCAATTGCGCTTTTTCCTTGCTAATATAATGGAAACGAATCGTATATATACCCCAAAATTTGAAGAAAGCGGGCAAGAGGGGTACCCTTCACTTTAAACGTCAATATTAGCAACGTTTGAGATGATAATAGGTATAACTTTATTTTAAACGATTTAACTATTATTAATGTTAATTATTGAAGATTAAAATAATTAAAAATAATTATATTTATTTAAATATTAAAGATAAACCTCTCGTGCAAAGAGAGAGATTATCATCGCCTCCTATATCTACCAAGGCCCGTGCATTGCGATATATTTTTCAAAACAACAACAAAAATGGGAAGCTCCTGTCAGAAACATTTCTTTTCTCTGTATATGAAGTGAAAATATGGATAATATTGCGCTCCTTCTTTAATGCTATGAATCCTTGCCTGTCTATTAATATTTTACGTAGGAGTAATACGTTTTTAGCGAAGTCTAGAGAGGATAAACATAAGCGAGATTGTTTCGGAAAAAAAAATACTGCTTCCACTAATGGGTTTATACTCCTTGTTACTGTTGTATAGAGTAATCATGATTAAAGCTTAAAAAATTACGAGAGAACAGACCTTTTTTATCGTCTTGTTTTATTCTTAATAAGAATATAAAACATTTATTTTGTATCAAAAATATTTTTGGTGCTAAGATTGCTTTAGAAAAATCCAAACGGTTAGACATTGGTAAAAAAGACATGTGTAAGCTATTTGCAGAGATGATAATTGTTTTACATGTTTTAAATTAGACTAAAGCTTCCACTATTGTGTTTATGCTCCTTGTTTGTTTGACTGAAAACCATCTAGGTGTAGATAACAGTCAGACAAAAAATTTAAAAAAATATATATTTTAAATCTTATCGGATACGCCCACCTAGTTGAAAATAGACCTTTAAAATTTGCAGGAGTCATTCTTGAGAATTTTTCTTTGCTTGTATGCTGTCAATTTATCAACCAGTAAATATTTGTGTTTGAAAATTGGATATTAAATCAAATTAAGTGGTTGTAAAGAGCCAGCAGGTTTTTGCCGCTTCATTTTGTGAGTATTTGATTTTTGTATGTAAAATGGAAGAAGATAGTGTTGAGAGTAAAGATGAAATGCGGAAGCGCAAAGCGCGGGAAAGGATGAGGTTAAAAAGATCAGGCCCTGAGTTTAAGAAGAGAGAAAATGAAAGGAGAAGAGTTTTAGCAGCTCAGAAAAAAGCTAAGGTTGAATGTGCAAGTTCTAGTACGTCTAGTCTTAGTACTAGTTTGCCCATTACTTCTTTTGCGCCGTCAGTTCGCCACAATGGTAGTAAGGTTGAGGGTACGGTTTCTAGTATTTCTAGTCCTAATTTGTTTGTTGGTTCTATTGCGCCGCCAGTTGGCCACAGTAGAATGAAGGATAATGTATTAGACGGAAGTACAAGTAAAGTTGCTGAAAACGTAGCGTTAATTTCTGCCGACGAAGCGATGAATTTAGTTAGTAATATTTCAGATAGTTCTGTAATGGTAGCGAACGATGAACAAGTACCTTCTACGTCTCATGGTAATGTTTATCCGTTAGAGAGAATGAGAATTTTTAGACATAATGAAGAGTATAGAATGAAGGAGGCGCGATCAATGGCGAAAAAGCGGGAGAATGAGGTTTATCGTGAAAGGGAAAATCAGGTTGGCATACTTACCAAGAGAGTTAAAAGGTTTGATGAGTGCTATAGAGCAAGCGAACGAGTAAAGGACCAGTTGAGTAAGGCTAGTAAACGGCGAGATGCAGAGTACGTTGAAGCTGAACGTGTTAGAAATCTGTTGAGTAAGGTTAGTAAACGCCAAGATGCAAAGTACGTTGAAGCTGAACGTGTTAGAAATCAGTTGAGTAAGGCTAGTAAACGCCAAGATGCAGAGTACGTTGAAGCTGAACGTGTTAGAAATCAGTTGGGTATGGCTAGCAAACGCCAAGATGCACAGTACGTTGAAGCTGAACGTGTTAGAAATCAGTTGGGTATGGCTAGTAAACGCCAAGATGCAGGGTACGTTGAAGCTGAACGTGTTAGCAATCAGTTGGGTATGGCTAGTAAACGCCAAGATGCAGGGTACGTTGAGGCTGAACGTGTTAGAAATCAGTTGGGTATGGCTAGCAAACGCCAAAATGCAGAGTACGTTGAAGCTGAACGTGTTAGAAATCAGTTGGGTATGGCTAGTAAACGCCAAGATGCAGGGTACGTTGAAGCTGAACGTGTTAGAAATCAGTTGGGTATGGCTAGTAAACGCCAAGATGCAGGGTACGTTGAGGCTGAACGTGTTAGAAATCAGTTGGGTATGGCTAGTAAACGCCAAGATGCAGAGTACGTTGAAGCTGAACGTGTTAGAAATCAGTTGGGTATGGCTAGTAAACGCCAAGATGTAGAGTACGTTGAAGCTGAACGTGTTAGAAATCAGTTGAGTATGGCTAACAGTCGTGCAAATGTGGAGTTTAGGAACCCTGAACGTTCTAGGAATAGATTGTCTGTGGCAGAAAGAACAGATCCTGTGTTTATAGAGCAGACGTATTTTGAAAGCGTAAAAGAAGGTCCAACGTGGCCATGTGAAGGGTGTTCAAATCTTTTTTTTAAAGCATCGGGTAGCTTAGTTCAGTCTAGAGTGTTTTTGGCAGTTCCTGGGATTCACGGTCGTGAATTGGGTGACAAAGTATTTTTATGTAGTGCTTGTAATAAAGCTGTCAAGAAGAAAGAAATCCCCAAGTTTTCCAGAGAAAATGGATTTGAATTTACTGAAGTTCCGTCAGAACTAGCTAATTTGTCTAATTTGGAGGAAAGGATGATTTCACCACGAATACCTTTTATGCAAATAAGAAGGTTGGGTTGTGATGAACAAAGGGGGATTAAGGGAAACGTGGTCAACGTTCCTATAAATGTAGAGTCTACAGTGTCAGTGTTACCACGGTTACCTCGTGAAACAGATACTGTTCAAATTGAGTTTATGAGGAGAATGTAATATAACACACCATATTTGTATGAAACTGTTAGGCCTAAAAAAATGCACGAAGCTCTTAAGGTTTTGGTGAAAACGCCGTTGTATATTAAGCATGGAATATCTGTAAGAGTCGATATATTGGATCCAATTCCAGAAGAACTTGAATTTATTGTTGACGAAAATGACCGTCAGTTAAATCAAGATGATATATTAAGGGAAAACCCAGTTGGGTCAGTGAATTTAGCGAACGAAAATGATAGCGATGATATGTGGAATGAAGTCAATGAAGCTAACGAAGGTTATTTATTACCAGTTGGGAATCAAGACACGTTGTTAGTTTCATTGTCCAATTTCCTTCCGACTAACACCATGCATGTTAAGTTTGCTCTTGGTGAAGGTCAAACGCCAATGTCTTTGCTCTATGACGAGGACGCTGAGGAATTGTCATTCCCCAGTATTTATGTCGGTCAGAAGAGAAACCTTAAGGTTAAAGGTAGGTTTGGGGATATTGCCAAGTGGGAGCTTCGTAATGTTGATCGACGTTGTGCCAAGAATGTCTCAAAATTGTTTTACGCTTTTGTTAAGTTGGAAACAATGAAAGTTAGTGAATCCATACAAGTGTGTATGACAAAAACCAAGAGAAAAGATGGCTCTAATTACACTGCTGGGTTTTTATCGTCTGCTGGTGCACTCGATTCAATTGTTAAGCAGGATGATGGTTTTAGAGTATTAGAAAATTTGCAGTCCTCGCCTGCATATTGGCAGCATAGGCAGAAAGAGTTAATGGCTATGATTAGGCAGCTTGGTACGGCTACCTTTTTTATAACGTTTTCAGCTGCGGAAGGCAAATGGCCTGAGCTTTTGAACATACTGAGGGTGACATCGGGTCAGGATCGCTTAGCGAATGACGATATTAGCAATTTAAGTTTTTCGGAAAAGGCAAAGTTGATTCAGGATGATCCTGTTACTTGTGCTAGATATTTTGACCACCGTTTTCGGGCTCTTCTTAAAGCTCTGCAAAAGCTAGGCCCCCTTGGTGTTATTGAAGATTATTACTTCAGGGTTGAAATACAGCAAAGAGTCTATCCTCATCAACATGGGCTGATATGGGTTAAAGATGCGCCTAAGCTTAAAGATGACTTGTCTAATGTTATAGAGGTAGAGGAATATATTGATAAAGTTATTTCTTGCGCTGGAAAATTGAACGATGATAATGGGGATTTGTTAACGTCATTGCAAATGCATAAACACACGACAACGTGTCGGAAGAAGGTTAATAATAGTTCAGTTTGTCGTTTTGGAATTCCATTTCCTCCCATGCCTAGAAATATTATTTATGATCCGAGTTTAAGAGTACCGGGTAGTCTTGACGAAGAACTTAAGTGTAAGAACAATTAAATTAAATTGCGTGAGCTTTTTCAATCAAAAGAAAAAGAATTATGGGTAGATAGTTTTGAGGAGTTGTTGGAAAAGTTGCGATTTACTGAAGATGAATATATTAAAGCCATTACGTATGACCTTAAAAGGAAAGTGGTTTTATTGAAAAGACACCCTAAAGATACTAGAGTTAATCCGTACAACCCGTGTACTTTGCGCCTCTGGCAAGCGAATATGGACATTCAGTTCGTACTTGATCCATACGCTCTGGTTATGTATATCGTGTCTTATATAGGGAAATCTCAGCGTGGTATGTCAATGCTTCTGCGTGAAGCTGCTAAACGAGCGCAGTCAGATAAATGCACGGTGAAGCAAAAGTTGAAGGTGATTGCTAATCAGTTTTTGAACGCGCACGAGGTAAGCGCGCAGGAAGCGGCTTATAGTGCTTTACAAATTCCAGTCTCCAGGTGTAGTCGGGCTTGCATTTATGTTAACACAAATGTGCCCGAAAATCGTGTTCATATTCTCAAATGCAAAGTTGAGCTTGAACAATTGTCCAAAGATAGTATGGATGTTTTCGCTTCTGGAATGTTAGACCATTATGTTCAAAGGCCAGATGATTTAGAGGCAGTACCGTTAGCTCAATTTGCGGCTTGGTATGAATTTTCCAAAAGTCATATTGATGACGGTGAGAGCGATGAAGTTCAATGTGGTAAATGGTTAAAACTGAAAAATGATTCAGGGTTCATTAGAAAACGTGGTCATTCTAAAATTATACGGTATCGTAGATTCAATTTAGTGAAAGATCCCGAGCAGTTTTATCGTGAACAAATCATGTTATTCTCGCCTTGGCGTGATGAGAGTAGAGATATTTTGACAAAGGATGTAAAATCTGAGTATGAGCTTCGACTTGAGATTATAACGGAATCTAGAAAAGAATTTCATAATGAAATTGACGAAGTAGCTATTGAACAGGCTGTGAGAGATTTCGAAAGTGAAGCTATTGAAGCTGATGTTACTAATATTCAACCTGAATTGGAACATCAAAATGAAATAGATAGGTCTTTAATTGTTGAAGATTCTGAATTTCTAGTTAATACAGTGGAAGAGGCAATAGGAAATATTAACAGAGATATTCTTGATGGTAATGCGGAAAAAACTGTTGCTCCATCAGTCACGTTAGTTAATGATTCAGAATACAATGCCCTTGTTAGAAAGTTGAATTTGAAACAAAAAGAAATATTTTATGAAGTTCTGCACCATTTAAAGTGCAAAGAAACGCCTTTACGGCTATTTGTTACAGGAGGCGCTGGTGTTGGAAAAAGCGTTTTGATAAGTGCCATATTTGAATCTGTTACTAGATTTTACAATAAGCAACCTGGGTCTAATCCCTCGGAGGTTAAAGTTCTGCGATGCGCACCTACGGGCAAGGCTGCCTTTAATATAGGTGGGGCGACTTTGCATAGTACCTTTTGTCTACCCGTTAGTCAATTTGCCGGAAACATTTCCAGATTAGAAAGTGAAACTCTTCACAATTGTAGATTGATGTATGGTCAAGTGAAGTTATTAATTATTGACTAGATATCAATGGTTGGTGCGAAGGTTTTTAACCGAGTTAACTCGAGAATGCAAGAGATAATGGATTGCCCAGATTATTTTGGTGGTGTCTCTGTACTTTTAGTTGGAGATTTTAACCAACTTAGACCCGTCCGGGATCATTTCGCTTTTCAAAGTCAAAGTGATAGTGACAATCCATATGCGTCTTTAATTGGTAACCCAATATGGGAGGAATTCCAATTTAGTGAGCTTGAAGAAATTATGAGGCAAAAAGATGATAAGAGGTTTGCGGAAGCTTTGAATAGAATGTCAGTGGGAACTATGAATCAGGATGATATAGACTTATTCGTAAGTTTAGAAGTAAACAGAGAGCGTGTACCGCCAAAATAAGCGATACATCTTTTCCCTACTAACGTTGAAGTCAACCAATTTAACCAAGAGACTCTATTAAAAATGAGTACGGAAAAGTGTATTTCATTTTCAGTAGATGTTGTAAATGGTGATCTTAGTAGCGAAGTTAAAAGTAACATTCTTTCCCAAATTCAAACGTTAGCAACGTCTGATACTTATGGTCTCCCTAAAGAACTAACACTCGCTTGTGGTGCGAGATATATGATGACTAACAATGTCGATACGTCTGATGGACTTACGAATGGTGCGACAGGTTGGTTAAGGAAGATAGAGTACGGTAAAAATAGGCTCGGGGAACAAATTCCGTTCAGGGTTTGGATTCAGTTTGCTGATGCTAATGTTGGGAAGTGTTTGAGACAAAAGTGTCTTGGATTGTACGAACAGAATAACTATAACAGGACTTGGACTCCTGTCGAGAAGGTTATTAAGGCATTTAGTAGAAAATGGAGGCAGAACAATGTTTCAGTCTCTAGGAGACAGTTTCCTTTGGTAATTTCTGAGGCTATTACGATACACAAGAGTCAAGGCGATACATACTCGTCTGTAGTAGTGCATTGTAATCCCAGAAAAAATTAGAGAGAACTCATTTATATGTTGCTTGCAGTAGGGCGAGAAACGCCTCCGGTTTGTATATTGAGGGTAAATTTCAAGTTCCAAATGCGCCTAAAAACAATCAAGTAGAATTGGAACTTCGAAGATTACGAGATACAAAGAGTATTGTATTATCGTTTTTGAACGAAAAGGTGTACATTTATGTTCATAATGTGCAGTCCTTAAACGCACATTTGGAAGATATCTTAGCAGACACTGTAATAAAAAATGCCCAGTTATTATGCTTTTTTGAAACTTGGAAGAAAGATACCGATGAGTTTAGTGTGCCATCCTTTAGGGAAGTGGGTGGTATTTATCTGCCAAGAACCGCACGTAGAATTGCGTTTGGTTCTTCCATTTATTTAAAAGACACCCCCGAAAATGTAGTTAACGATTTGGATAATAGGGTTTTGAGAACCGATAGACCTTTCAGAAATTCGCATGTGGAACGTTGCTGGTTGGATGTTTCCATTGAAAATGAACCGATGACTGTTGTTTTGTTGTACAAACCGCCCCGAGATCAGTTTTTGAGGATTTTAATCCTTTATTCGATATTAGATACGATGCCTCTGTTCCGACAGTTGTAGTTGGAGATTTTAACATAAATTTTTTAAAAAGTAAAACGGCCCTGAAAATGTTTTTTGATTCTTTTAACATGTCTCTTCTGCCGGGTTTTGAAGAGAAAATTTCAAATGACTATCATTGCCAGTTAGATTTAGCGTTCGGAAACAAACTTTTTCAAGACAGATTCGAGGCCTCTTGCAGAGAATCGTACTATTCGTATCATAAAGGAATATGTTATATATATACCGTTATGGTTGGTGAACTTCCTAGCTGTAGAAGCTTTGTATTATAACCCTGTGAAAGTCCTAGCTCTCGAAGCTTTGTATTATAACCCTGTGAAAGTCCTAGCTCTCGAAGCTTTGTATTATAAATCCGTGAAAGTCCTAGCTCTCGAAGCTTTGTGTTATAAATCCGTTAAAGTCCTAGCTCTCGAAGCTTTGTATTATAAATCCGTGAAAGTCCTAGCTCTCGAAGCTTTGTATTATAAATCCGTGAAAGTCCTAGCTCTCGAAGCTTTGTATTATAACCCTGTGAAAGCCCTAGCTCTCGAAGCTTTGTATTATAACCCTGTGAAAGCCCTAGCTCTCGAAGCTTTGTATTATAACCCTGTGAAAGCCCTAGCTCTCGAAGCTTTGTATTATAACCCTGTGAAAGCCCTAGCTCTCGAAGCTTTGTATTATAACCCTGTGAAAGCCCTAGCTCTCTAAGCTTTGTATTATAACCCTGTGAAAGCCCTAGCTCTCGAAGCTTTGTATTATAACCCTGTGAAAGCCCTAGCTCTCGAAGCTTTGTATTATAACCCTGTGAAAGACCTAGCTCTCGAAGCTTTGTATTATAACCCTGTGAAAGCCCTAGCTCTCGAAGCTTTGTATTATAACCCTGTGAAAGCTTTAGCTCTCGAAGCTTTGTATTATAACCCTGTGAAAGGCCTAGCTCTCGAAGCTTTGTATTATAACCCTGTGAAAGCCCTAGCTCTCGAAGCTTTGTATTATAACCCTGTGAAAGCCCTAGCTCTCGAAGCTTTGTATTATAACCCTGTGAAAGCCCTAGCTCTCGAAGCTTTGTAATTTAACCCTGTGAAAGCCCTAGCTCTCGAAGCTTTGTAATTTAACCCTGTGAAAGCCCTAGCTCTCGAAGCTTTGTTATATAACCCTGTGAAAGCCCTAGCTCTCGAAGCTTTGTAATTTAACCCTGTGAAAGCCCTAGCTCTCGAAGCTTTGTTATATAACCCTGTGAAAGCCCTAGCTCTCGAAGCTTTGTAAAGTCAGCCGTAATCAATGGTTGATGGAAATCCTAGCTCTGGAAGCTTTGTATTATAACCCGAAAGGGTTAGTGATAGTCCTAGCTCTCGAAGCTTTGTATTATAACCCGAAAGGGTTAGTGATAGTCCTAGCTCTCGAAGCTTTGTATTATAACCCCGATAGGGTTAGTGATAGTCCTAGCTCTCGAAGCTTTGTATTATAACCCGAAAGGGTTAGTGAAGTCCTAGCTCTCGAAGCTTTGTAAAGTCAGCCGTAATCAATGGCTGATGGAAATCCTAGCTCTCGAAGCTTTGTATTATAACCCGAAAGGGTCTGTGAAAGTCCTAGCTCTCGAAGCTTTGTATTATAACCCGAAAGGGTCTGTGAAAGTCCTAGCTCTCGAAGCTTTGTATTATAACCCGAAAGGGTTAGTGATAGTCCTAGCTCTCGAAGCTTTGTAAAGTCAGCCGTAATCAATGGTTGATGGAAATCCTAGCTCTATAGTAGCTTTGTATGATGAAAGAGGTATCTTTGAAAGTAATGCATAATTAGTGGCGTAGCGTGAGGGGGTGAAAGGATCTCTATTCTAGGGGATTAGATTGTACTGTTTAGTCGAAACTTGAAAGCGCTTACCTAACATTGTAATGCTGATAATATTCATCAAAGCTGCTATAAGTATGCGAGTTGAGAGAAAATTCTCGGAATTGAAATTGATCAAATGTTTTAGTTTTCAATGTCTAAGTCGAGATTAACAAATCTCCTTATCTTGACAATCGAACAATAGGTAAAAATCAACTTTTATCACCATACTAAAGACTTTGCATTGGAAAAAAACGCAAAATAAAAGTTTATTTAATGAAATACATTTCATTTTAATCCTTTAGAAAACAGTGAAACATTATCACAGCTTTATTACAGAGCTTAATAAGCATAATTGCGAAAAAGGGAGGGCAGAAAATCTATTGTTAGCCTCGGGTGGGATAAAGTCACGCTACGCCACTACTATAGAAAGGGTTGCCCAAATTGAGTTGAAGTGCTAGCTGTAGAAGCTTTGCATAGTAACTCGGAAGGGTAAGTGATAGTCCTAGCTCTCGAAGCTTTGTATTATAACCCGAAAGGGTTAGAGATAGTCCTAGCTCTCGAAGCTTTGTATTATAACCCGAAAGGGTTAGAGATAGTCCTAGCTCTCGAAGCTTTGTATTATAACCCGAAAGGGTTAGTGATAGTCCTAGCTCTCGGAGCTTTGTAAAAATCAGCCGTAATCAATGGTTGATGGAAATCCTAGCTCTAGGAGCTTTGTAAAATGAATTTATAACCCAGATGGGTTAGAAGCTTTACCTTTTTAAGTTGTTGGAAACTCCAGCTGTAGAAGCTTTGTATTATAACCCTAAAGGGTTGGTGAAAGTCCTAGCTCTCGGAGCTTTGTATGATCAGCCGTAATTAATGGTTGGTGGAAATCCTAGCTCTAGGAGCTTTGTAAAATTAACTCACCCGAAAGGGTCGCTCAAATTAGAAACCTATTGCCCGAAAGGGTCGCTCAAATTAGAAACCTATTGCCCGAAAGGGTCGCTCAAATTGGAAACCTATTGCCCGAAAGGGTCGCTCAAATTGGAAACCTATTGCCCGAAAGGGTCGCTCAAATTGGAAACCTATTGCCCGAAAGGGTCGCTCAAATTGGAAACCTATTGCCCGAAAGGGTCGCTAAAAATTGGAAACTTATTGCCCGAAAGGGTCGCTCAAATTGGAAACCTATTGCCCGAAAGGGTCGCTCAAATTGGAAACCTTGCCCGAAAGGGTCGCTCAAATTGGAAACCTTGCCCGAAAGGGTCGCTCAAATTGGAAACCTATTGCCCGAAATGGTCGTTCAAATTGGAAACCTACTGCCCGAAATGGTCGTTCAAATTGGAAACCTACTGCCCGAAATGGTCGTTCAAATTGCAAACCTACTGCCAGAAATGGTCGCTCAAATTGGAAACTGTGGAAGTGGTAACTGTGATATCTAGATATGAAGGGTTGCTGAAACTGGTATGTTCAGTTGGTATAGTTAGTATTCTCTCATCAGATATAATTGGTAAGTTAAATAGAATCACTTTTGATAAAAAATAGAGGAGGTAGCCTATCGTTAAATATAAAAAAATCACTTCTGTGTTACGTATAATGAACAAGTTTATTTACGTGAAGATGCGTTTGTACAAAGCGCGATACTAGTCGTATCCATATTAGTTATTACTAATGTTTAAATAAAAACAGATGAATAAAGTTTAGTTCACAATTTAACAAGATGTGTTTTTATCTTTAACATTGTCACCTTTGATGGGGTTTAAAACGTTTTTTTTACCATCGTAGAAAAAGGACGCTAACCATTATTGCATTGTGTGGGTGCAATCAAGAGTACAACGGGAATTGCAACGCATGCAAAAGTTAGGCATCATAGTGCCCGTCACGGAGCTCACCGATTGGGTCCACCCAATGGTAATAGTGGAAAAACCAAAAGGAAGGTCACACCCGGAACCCTACTATCCAATGCCTACCGCTCAACAAATCTACGCTGATCTACATCGTCCTGGATGCGCAAAGTGCGTTCTGGTACATAGAGCTGGATGAACCATGCTCTTACTTGTGTACAATCGCAACACCTTAAGGACGATACAGATTCCTCCGGCTACCTTATGGTCTCTCCTCAGCGTCAGAATTATTTCCAGCAACTAGCGGTAGACAAGATAGAATACTTGGGCAACATCCTGTCCTCCAAAGGCCTCGAAATTTCACCAACAAAAGTTCAAGCGATTCAATGAATACCGTCACCAACAGACAAAAAATCATTACCAAGATTCCTCGGCATGGTGAATTATTTGGCAAAATTCCTGCCCCAACACTCAACAATTACAGCTCCACTACGCGAGCTCCTGAAGAAAGAGATCTCATTCTTGTAGGACGCAAAGAGGGAAGCTGTCTTCCTAAAACCTAAACGCCTCATCTCCTCGTCCCCAGTACTGGCCTATTACAATTCGCAAGCCACCAGGACAATATCAGTCGAAAGCAGCCTAATAGGCGTCGGTGCAGTACTACTACAAAATGGTAAACCTGTTGAGTATGCTTCAACCTCTTTCACCCGCACTGAACTAAACTACGCGCCAATAGAACGTGAACTTCTAGGCATAGTCTACGCGTGCGAAAGATTCCACTATTATGTCATTGGAGTCATCTTTATCGTACAGGCCGATCATAAACCTTTAATTGTCATCATTAAGACTCTCACCACTCATCCAGCGCGTAGTTCTTCGCCTGCTCAGATACCAAATAACGATGGTCTACATACCTGGCACTCATTTACAAGTGCCCGTCACGTTGTCACGTGCTCTTCAATCCACGACAGAAATTGACTCATCCTACTTAAAAACCCATGAGCCGGGAGTGTACAAACTCAATTCAACAACGCTAACGCATCTGAGCCACCTGCACAAACGATACTGTTGTACATAAAAGAAGGATGGCGATCTGCATGCGAAAAATTACACGGCGAGTTAAAGCCGTTCTGGGCGATAAAAGAAGAACTTCATGTATCAGAAGGCCTAATTTACCGAGGGGATGCGCTTTACGTTTCGAAGTGCTCCGCCGTGATGTCATGACCCAAATTCACTCGGTTCATCAAGGAATAACCGCGTGCCTATCTAAAGCCAAGCTGTATCTCTACTGGCCACAAATGAAAAGAGACATCACAAAGTATGTCCAGAACTGTACAACTTGCCGAAAAAAAGGGACCGTTCCAACACGCTATGCGCTTACGCCTCACGATGTACCTCAGCTACCCTCGCACAATGTTGGTGCGGATCTCGTCCACATCAATAATACAAATCTGATCATTCTAGTTGACTATTACTCCAAATGCGTAGAAGCTAAAGAGTTACGGAGCACTAATGATAAAGCGATAATAAAGTTCCTAAATCCACAATTCTGTCGATATGGTGCTCCGCAGAAATTGGTGTCTGATAAGGGCCCTCCCTTTAACTCGAGCTTTTTCAAGGGTTTACTTCAACAATGGGCAGTAGAACACGTAACATCCAGCGCATATCATTCTTAAAAAGCAACGGTATGACAGAACGAACCATACAAACAATAAAAAAACCTGGCAATCAAAGCGCAACAGGAAGGTCGTGACCTACAGTATGTTCTTATGGAATATCGTTCGAGGCCCATTGGAAAGCTACCGTCACCCAGCGAGATATTAAAAGGACGCCGAACCAGAACACCGTAAACTATAAACAAAACAAACACTTCGAACGCACTTCTCAACTTGTCATATTCGCAAACCTTACTGGATTAAAAAACCCAATGATTAAACGTCAAAATCACGCGCACCGCACAATACCTGAAACCCTAAAGGCCGGGAGACCAGTATATTACCATGTCGGACCACGGTAATGGAAACCTGCAGAAGTACTACACGAAAGCAAAGAGCCCTTGTCGTCTATCCTGAAGATAAATGACGGAAAAACATTGCGCAGAACTCACCACCAAATAGTCCGACACACCTACTCAGTTCAGTACCTCAAAGCGACTACGCTGAACCCAACACGGCACAAGAAGTACAAATGGTGGAGGACAATTGTGTTAAGCATTTGCGGCAAAATTTAACCAATCTACCCGATCCTGCGGTCAATACTTACCGAACCACTTCAAGAGTCAGACTAGGAAGATTACCACCACCCATACAAAAACAAACTTCAATTTCAACAACTCAAATTTATTCACAGACCTCGGCAACGCAGAACACATCTCCAACACCACGACCCTTGCAAAATCAAACTTCAGTCTTAACAACTCAAACTCATTCACCGATTTCAGCAACACAGATCCGATCTCCTACAATACTTCAAACGTCAAGACCAGACCAAAAGCAAATAGTGGTTGTAATTACACCGCGTAAACTCGAACCGCCACGTACAACATCAATATCAAACATTAGGACTTTAAGTCCTTCTGGCATGACGACTGCTCAGACGCTGGACAACACCCGAACAGCGCTACTCGAATTTCTCCGGGAACTTCCCCATTTCCCAAGACAATTTCTGTATCCGCCATACCCAGCACACGAGCACCATTTACACATTTACAGCAACCCGAACAAGAACTAATATTTTCAATCCAAAACGTTTTCGTAATACTTAATTTTTTTAAAGAATGAAAGATGTTATATACTCCTGTTATATACTTTCGTAATACACTTGATATATACTCTTGCTATATACTCTTAATAACATTATCATATATTGTTAGTCTCGCCACTAGTATACCCTGATCTATTCCACTAGTGCGCGCCACCTATAGCGAAAAACGAGGTTTCCTCATAAAGGAGCTAGCTACTTTGTAGTCAGTTTATATTGGACACTTGATGAGCACAGTCAATAAATATTTTATTATAATTAATTCTGTCGACTTATTAAATATAAGTGGGTTTTCCCAGAACCTTGTTTTAGACGTACGAGTGGTTTTTTTTGGTTCGAATTAGCCATTAGTAGTTTTGCATAAATTGGTAGTAATGAAAATTAGAGATACGTTTAGGACATTTCATGTTTTTTTTTAATTAGGGAGACTAGAGATCAAATAAAGATTTATGATTTGCAAGTGAACTTTAAAATTACCGAGATAAACGCTAAGGTAAAAGAAATCCTTTCAGTTCTATAATCATGAAAAACTGATAAGGAAAGTTCAGTTTTTCGTTAGAAAGGAAACAAGATCTTCTCGTAAAGGTATGTTCTAATGGAAATCGTGTCTTACATATTTTATTCTGATTTAAACGTTATATAAGGCAAAGCTAGTGGTATGCATCAGAGAATAAAATTTAACATAGAACTTATATATTCTTTGTAAGTAAAACGTAATAGACGATAATTCTAACTACGACTGAAGTTAATCTAAAGGGTAGGATTGAAAATAATAACGAACTTCCTAAAACTAAACAAGGTTTATTTATCAACGATAGAATCGCGCGTTACATTATTGCCAGGTTTTAAAATGGAAAAAACGAAAAGACTCCTATCTCTAAAAGGTATCTCGTATTTATATATTGTTACTTTCCGAAAAAAATCATATCTTAAAAAAAAGGTGAGAAAGGAAAAAATAATATTATCTACGGTTTTTTATATCCTTCCAACACACTGAGAGAAAAACCCGCTGTTAAAATTACAGAAATTTTCTGGAAGTAAGTGATGCCAGAAGTTTTAAGTATTTTCTGCAGAACGGTTTCTGTATTTTGAGTTACAGAACACTTTTGTAATATTTAATTACGGAAACGATTCTGTATATTACAAATAGACGTTTCTATATAATACACAGACATTTCTGTGTATTGCAAAAACATATTTCTGTGTATCTCACTGACTGTGCTGTATATTACACATTTTGACGTTTTTGTATAATACACAGACGTTTCTGTGTATTTCACACATAGACGTTCCTGTATAATAACACGGACGATTCTGTATAATACACAGATGTTTCTGTACATTACACATACAGAAGTATCTGTATAATACACATTCGTTTCTGTACATTACACATACAGAAGTATCTGTATAATACACATTCGTTTCTGTACATTACACATACAGAAGTATTTGTATAATACACCTTCTTTTCTGTACATTACGAATATAGACATTTTGTGTAATATACAGGCGTTTCTGAATAACACAAAGACGTTTCTGTATTATTTTACTTAGACGTTTCTGTATAATACACAGACGTTTCGGTATATTGCACAGTTTTTTCTGTACACCGACAGAGGTTTCTGTACATTATACTGAGACGTTTCTGCATGATATTCCAGAACCGTTCTAGGTAATATATCGAGACGGTTCAGTATAATATACACATAGGTTTATATATAGTATATGCAATAAAGACAGAAGCCTTTCTGGAAAAAATACTGAAACTTTATTGCAAGGAATACTGAAATTTGCAGGAGAATTCGAAAAATACAGAAAAATTATAGAATTAATTCCCGATTTCGAAAGCCTAATATGGCACTTTGAAAATCTATTAAAAAACAAGGGAAGTGTTATTGTGAGTTTCAATAACGGTTTTGAGCCTTTATCATATACACTCAACTTGTTTGAACATTACATACTATCTTTAAGGCACAAAACGTTGGAGTTTTAAAGTAATACTTAAACATAATCTTAAAAACTATTCGGAGGTCAAAAGGTTATGTTTTTATTTCCGCATAAAAAATGTGCCGTCGTAAAATGTTTAAAATTAAGAACTATTCAGTTACCAAACAAAAATTTAGCGGAATGTTTTAATACCATTATTCTAACCAGTCGAACTCGAAAAATTTGTTCAGTAAGTTTAACACTTTTGTATTTGGTACGCTTTTCGGGTCATTGATCCTAGCTATTCCTCTAATAAGAAAAAAAAATATACATGAAAATGGATTTTGATGAAATATAAGTGAAATTAGCAAAAATTTGCCTTTGAAAAAATTCTAAGGTGGCAGCACATTGTATTGGGTACTCTATGTTGAAAAGGTAATACATTCCAAAAAAAATAGTCAATGCAGGGATAATCTCCGACCCTTTCAAGTGATCATTCATTATTTTTTTATCTACTGTCACCCAAAGGCTTGAGGCATTAGCCATATTTTCACCTTAAGAAAAATAATTTGACTACTTATGAAGCTCGCACAGTGGAACTTTATAGTGTCTCCAACCACCTTACCAAAAACAACCAGACAAGGATGAAACCCAATTTTTTTCACAACGTCGCTCTCAGGAGTGCCAGGCTGAGAAAAATATTGCGTTAATTCTGCCCAACTCATCCAACTTAAAGTATCAACCAACCTCAACTATTGGAAATATTTCCGAACACTTCTCCCCAAAGTGATTCATTAATAGGCTAACAACTCCAGCCACTAGGGCCTGTTTTCTTGGTCCCTCTTCAGTTTTTTCATTTGATTTTATTGTGGCCAAAATTTCTTGAGCTTTAGATTTTTTACTTTTTGAAAAGTATTGGCACAGAATTGGGCTTTTTCTTTCAAAGAAAGTGTTGAAAAGACAAGTAAAGTCTTTCGAAGTTAGATTTTCAAGAAATATATTTAATCCTCTTAGTTCAAAAAGGAATGGCCACATATCTCGAAAGTCTTTGCTTTGAACTCCATCGCTTAGATATTTTTTTTGAAGCTTGAAGCACAAATTTAGTTTATGATCGATTAAAGCCATGTCAGGTTTGGCTTCTAGGAATAGTTTCCGAAGTTCCTCTTCTTCCCTCTTTTGACAATCAAGGTCAATCTCACTCATTTCAACAGCTTCAAAACGAGGTGTTTTAATAGTCTGACCAGACGAATGCTTCTTGGACCTTTTTATCGGTGGCATTACCCCTTCATTTTTCCTGGAGAGGTTATCTAATCGTCCGTAAAGTTGGGCAATTAAACTGCGATAACCTGAGCCGATAATCTCTCCGTCGATCTCGTCCTTCACCGCATTTGGAAAGGTTTTGACGAAGTGTTCTGCCACAATGCGCATATCTGCTCTACTTGGCCTACTGCATTTTTTCAGCGTATCATCAACTATTTGACGAACAATATATCTTCTAACTTTTAGGTCCAATCTTTTGTTTTGGGCTAGTTTCTGTTGGGTTGATTTATTAAAAATCTTCAAAGAAACTTGGTAGTCGTGAACCCATGTTCTCTATGTAGGAAAAATATAAAAATTACTTATTGGTGGGAGAACTAAATATTTATAATAATAATAATAATAATAATAATAATAATAATAATAATAATAATAATAATAATAATAATAATAATAATAATAATAATAATAATAATAATAATAATAATAATAATAATAATAATAATAATAATATAAATATAAATATAACTTACTCGAGCAATATCGGCTGTGCATTGAGAATTTTTCGGTTCCGTTTCGAACGATTGGTGGGATGACTTAGACGCAACATCATCACTTTCACTCCTTGATATATCCATATCTAGTGATGAATTTTCTGTTACGTCTAAAATATTTAAAGTGATTAAAAATATATTTAAAATATATTTAAGTCCCATTGATTTAGGGATCTTTTTCCTGCTTCTAGACTTAAGAAACTATATTCTTTTAATTTGTTTAAAGTGTTAAATGGAACTGAAAATTTTGACTAGTATAAGACTGCAATCCGACTATAATCGAAAGATATTTAGCATGAACACACTGAGAAAATAGAAAAATTAATTATTTAATTGAAATGCTTTAGGAACGTCGCGCATGCATTAAATGTAACTAAACATGCTCTAGTTTAAAAGTGAATTTGTACGATTAAGGCTGAAAAATAGGAAAAATGAACCTACTTTGCATCAAGAATGCGTCTCGTTCTTTTTGGGCGAAAATACAAAGCTTCTTAGCTTGAATTGGCTTCAAAAATTCACATCTTAGCATATTCTCATCAACTAATTCCATATCGTTAATGTTTTCAACTCCAAGTTGAATTAGATGATTTATTATTTTATCAACAAGGCTTGGATGCGCAATAGGTAAAGCACCTAAAACAAGACGTTTTAGGTCTTCATAGGTATTCTTCTGAGGTGAAGTCGAAAGGATCTCTGTCGTATCATGCTCAAGCTCATCAGTAGATGGAGATGGAACGCTTGAAATATCTGAAGTTTGAACTGATTCGTTGCTGGACGACTGTAATAAATTAATAATTCTGGAACACTCGTAAATAATTTACTTCTATAACACTAGCTGAGCACATGCCAATCTCCTGCAGATTCCATATTTTACATAAAACCGTTTGTTTCTACATGTATTTATATACATTTATGTTAATCAGGTAAAATAATAGCAACAAAACTCGTGATATAACAAGTTGTTTTAGCTAGATTTTATGAAAGTCAATAATATTGTATAAATTATAACGACAACATTGTTAGTTGTTATGGTCAGTTTAGCCAGTATATTAACGTACGATGAACGAGTTTAAGGGTGATATACAGAATGTTTTAAGGTAATAATATCTTTTCCGGAAACTTTATATAATGAAAGAGGGTAGTAATCAGCTAGATCTGAGAGCAATATTATCCTCTTTTTGTTCATTTTCAATAATTCATAGGAACGCAAGTTAGAAAGGTATTTGGAGCTGCACATTAAAACCATACAATACAAATTTGTTTTATCTTCTACCAGAATCGTTTCAATTTGACCGAAATATATATTATCTTCTGTAACATCAACACACACAAAAAGTCCTTTCTCGTAAGTAGTCCCTTTGTAGTCAACTTTCTTCACAAATGCGGTTTCTTTAACATTTATCTTTAGTCTTCTTATTTCACTTTGTACCTCCTCATCAATCATATTCATTTCAAACAATGTGGAATTTGGAACTTGAATATCTGGTGGAAATGGAGAACCCGAGCTTAAATATGCTTGCAGATGCTGATGCTTTTCGCTTAGTGTTTTCGTGATATTGATGAAATTCTTTGTACTATTGGCGTATCTCTTGTATACACTGTGCTTGCTTTCAAATCTTAATGTCCACAATCGAATAAGTGGCCCAAATTGTAAAATTAGTCCTGGGTAGTGCTCAAAAAAAATGTGGTGCTTAGGTTTTATTTTGTAATCGGGAAATAATGCTAGCAAGTCTCTTTTGTAATCTTGAAGCAGGACCTGTAGTTCGGCGACTTCGTTTTTTGAAATTGCAGGGGCTGTAACAATTTCTAGAAGCTGCTTAAGTTGAAGGTACAGTATCCAAACTGGATTTTTATCTTGAACTCTATCCTTCAATATTAGAGAAAGGAGCCTTAACAGACACCAGATTTGTGACGCGTCCCCAGTCAGCTTTTGGCAATTTGGTTTAGCACGACAAGGCTTATTCCCTAAATCCTTTCCTTGGTAAGGAAAAGTAGTAACAAGCCAGTTAAAATAGTGCCACGAAAACCATTTTTCTTTCACCCACTGCGATATGAATAGATACAGATCATATGCGACTACTCCTTCAAATAGGTCATGCGCTAAGCAAGGAGCTAGTCCAGGATCGCAAACGTGAAAATGTTTCAAGTCATTGAAAGGAGAATTAAATTTTACACCTCTTCTTATAATTAAGCTTGAATCACGTTCAAGTTCTTTAAGATCGTCATTGTAAGAACCTTTCGTTCTTTTTCCGAAGTTCTTGAATTCATTTGCTTCTTCAGCAGATTTGCAAAACCGACAGTAATTGCCACTGGTGAAATTTTTTTGGAAACCACCAATTTCGTTATTGCCTAGATTGTCACCAAGAAGGCTTACAAGATATACTTTTATCTTTTTTCCTTCACCAAGATTAAGTCCTTCGTCTTCCAGGTCTTTCAAATCGTAAATTAGTTTTTCGTAGCACTTTCTAATCCCAAAAGAGTGAATGTTTTTTTCCTTAGTTAGTGATACTAATTGTATGTGATCAACTGAAGATCGAAGTTCTGGAGGAATGTTAACAAGTGTGTAATAAACACCGACAATTTTATGTTTGCACTTAGCTGACCCTAAAGGATTAACAGTCTCAAAACCGTCTTGAAATATGAGAAGCTGAATAGAATTCTCGACATTTTCTAGATGCGATTTTTTAAAGATTTTCCCATCACTTATATCCCTGAGGATCTGATTTTCACCCGTTTGGTAGGTCGGTTTTGGAAACTGTAATTTTTCCTGTACATCAACATTTGATAAAAGTGCTGAAAGAGACTTTTGAATTGGAACATAGTGGTAAAACGTTTTGAATCCCTCCGAATATCCCAAGAAAACTGGAATTGGTTCCACATAATTAAAATGCTTTTCATAATAACCATGACGACGGTGAATAGAAGCTAGCTCCACGGTTGATTTTGGTGGGAGTATGGATGTTGACAGTTTGGTCATGATGTTTGCTAATACTTCATCGCCTACCCCTGAAGATTTTAGAACGTTTGATATGGTTTCGACAATGACGGAATTCTGTTCTGCTTCTAATTGAATCATTTCCTCGGCTATAAATTGAATTGTTGAACTAGGGACAAATTTCTTCGCTTGCAGTTTCAGATAAAATAACATGAGATTTTTTAGGTACAGATCATGAGGTTGCGATGTTTCTTCATTGCCGTCTCGTAAGTGCAAGCTGTCAAGTGTTTTTAATTTTAATTCTTCTACATCAGGTTCGTCAAGAACTAAATCACTTTCATTAGTTCTTAAATCATTTTCATCGGTTTGTAAGTCAGTTTCTTCTGCGTCCTTGTTTATTATGTTTATTGAGTTATTATCTCGCATATTCTTATTAATAGCCAAGTCCTTGTGACAACGTGCCAAATGGCAAGTAAATGAGTTCAGTTTGTTATATTTTTTTTCACAATTATAAAATGGGCACGTGACTAAGTCACCTTTCTTTAAGTGTTCTTTGGTCAAATGCAAAACAAGCGCTTTTGGTTGCAAAAATATCGCTTGGCATGTCGGGAAATTACATTTATAATCACTATTACCGCGTAATTGTTCGAAAGCTTTTGGTTTATTACGAACGTATACATTTTTATGAATTCGCTGTATGTGACTCTTGAAGGAGTTAAAACGTGAATACGTCATACGGCAATTAGATATGTTACATGGAAACGAAACATTTGGTTCATGCTTGTGACGTGAGACGTGACGAATGTAAATTCTGAGCTCATTTGTTGAAAAGCCAATACAGTTCTTAATAGCACAAATAAAATCCATTTTGTCCAATAATTTGAAAATTCTGAATGTTAAAAGTTGATTTGAATGAGATTGAGACTAACATACGAATTTTAAAATCAACAATTTTACGAATATTGAAACTTAGAAAGGTCTAAAATGATTATTATTATTATTATTTCGCAGTTTATAGCCACATCGTTTGATGTACATCTAACGATGGGGGTATTAGTTTGAATTGGTCTGAAGATGTAGAAGTATCGTTGGTCTTTTTAAAGGGAGAGTGAAAAGAGGGATTTTTGATTTTCAAAGGGTGGGTATTATGATTTGTCTATGACAGTGCATTGCGAATGTACTGTGCACATATTAATGAACACACTAAGAGCGAGAAGGGATAAATTGGCATGGTGATATTTTTCATTCATTGGTGATTTTAAAGGGGAAAAGCTTATAATTTATCTGTAACAGTACAATACGGAAGCACTGTGGAAATATTTATGAACGAACAGTAATATCTGTATGTCTTTTATGAACACACAAATTTTTCATATTGCCTTACCTAAAATGAGAAATTTCATTCTCTATTTAAACTTTCTCATACCTTATGACTATTCTAAGAATCCGAAGAACTTTCTATGCAATTAAAAGTTCGGAATTTACTTAGAGAAAGAACTCAAGTTGGTTGTTTAACCGAATTCTTTCTCTTTCAAAAAAATTCAAACGCTTCTGGACATAAGTCCATGTTAAAAATTTATAAAATACGATAAGTGTGCATCGGCATAAGTCTATGTTGTAAGCTCATCGCTAGGATAATCACTAAAACTATGTGTTCTTCTAATCCCCGGGATGTTACAATTATAGCATATGTAAATTTACACGGGTAATAATTTTATCACTGTTTAGGGTAAAGCATCTACGGGCTATTCACTGTGATTCTATGTGCGGTATATCAGTTAAGCATTGTAAAAGATATGTAGCGGTCGATAGTGTTTTTTGAGCCCACAGGCTAATTAATTAACGAGCTACAAAGCTTTAACTTATTTTTGACTAAGTTGTAATAAAATCAAGCCGGTTGGGGGTAAGTTTAAAATAGTACACTTTATTGCGACCCTCTCGAAGGAGAGCCAAACCAAAGAGAGTATAGGGGAGGAGTGGAAGCTCCCCCGCTCCACAAGGCTAAATTACAATGTTGCCCCTAATTATACTAGTGGTACGAGGGAGTTTGCGGCTTAGTCGCGCCACATACGATACCATTTAATGCCTCAAATGGAAATGCCTCGGTACTGCGCATTGAAGATGCGCGGTAGAAAAGAGCAACACGATTTTCCCCTCTTTCCACTCCTCCCCTATACTCTCTTTGGCCAAACCAAATCTAAAGAAATATACAAAAAGGGTAGCAAGGGCTTACACGGTAAAGTCCCTTGCTCCCGTGTTCATGATAACATCAGTTGCTTTCCATCTCTATGGAAAGCTCTAGTTAACCCCTTGCTCCTCAGGTGTGGGTTATGGAAAATCTCCAAAACTAGCTAGAAGCCATCGAGCATGGAAAATAACCAGGATTACGAGGGAATCTATATTCCAACGTTACAGATACTTTTCATTATAGTAGGGTATAAAGGGAATCGATGGCTATTCACTCATTAGGGGAGGGAATAGAGGGGCTTTTCACTCATTAGGGGAGGGAATAGAGGGGCTATTCACTCATTAGGGGAGGGAATCGAGGGGCTATTCACTCCCTAAGTTCGATTAGGGAGGGAATCGAGCGGCTATTCATCATTTCTTTTTCAAACCCTGTACATTTCAGTGTTACCAATCTATTTCTATATATTTCAGTAATAGGTCACCCGGTGTATAGGAACATTCAGAGTGATCAGCCCCTTTTGTAAAACCAAGAGTAATGTTACGACCTGAGTTCCAGAGAACAAAATATTAGCGGCACACGCAATCTCGAGCGCAATTATAGCGCGAGAAATGATAAATGTATCGGGACAGAGCATGTAAGTATTTTGTAAGCTGGAAGTCAGGGCCTAACAAGACTCGTGAGAGGCGTGTGCTGCGTTGAAATTATCAGTGAAATGTAAATCAATTTTGATTTTTCAAACTATTCGAAGATATTTCGAGAATGTTTAACTATGCAAATTGGTCTTATAATTAGTACAAGAATTACCTATTCACCCTTCCTTTAGGTTTTATTTATTTATTTATTTATTTTTGTAATCCTACCGTGTACTCATAGTACGAGTCTATATTAGAGTTGCATGCAAAAGCCAATTTGGCGACAATAGACTAATGGCACCCCATGTTATTTCCCCATAGAGCTTAATACAGTCGAAGGCAGAGGACTGCCATTACCCTATCCGGGAATGTTGGATGAATAAAAAACTGAGACCATGGCACTACATTAGAATTCTATCCTTGAACGTTCAGAGATATTATACGCGTGGTTTATTTATCGGTCCTATTCGTATGTATTGTTCAAGCCCTCAACTTTCATTTTAACATAAGCGTATGAAACCAACTAGTCTGTTTTACATAATTATTATTATACACATGCATGTGCTCACTAAGTTAGTAAAAAACATACTACTCACCATATTCTATGGTTTATATAGAACTGCCTCTAAATCATTTATCTCGATCTAAACAGTGAAATACGATTAATTAATTAAAAAATAGGTTTTTAAAATTACTATGAACTCGATCTACTTACCATGGACTAACAGAACGACGATGATCTTATAAGTATTTTCGTTGGAAACCAGAGAATTTTTCAAAAAAATTAAGGACAGCGGACGTACATGCACGCAATTCCACTGTTCAATGGCGTCTGATTGAAAAATTATCTTTGGATTTTGGAGAGCATCGCGCGCGTGAAAAATAAGGAAGCTGTTCAAAGAAAGTCCCTAAAATCCCTTCAACTGACCCCTTCGGAAGTTGGGAATGGGAGCTATCAAACGGGTTTCAAGGTTTCAAAGACCAACCCTTCAGCGTTCAAGAACAGTAGAGTTTTTCCAAGAAGAGAGGCTTAAGTAAACATTCTTCGAACTTTAGTACTACAATAAGTTTATAAGATAGCTCTATAAGTGTGCCTGTGGTTATAAACTTATAGTAAGGCAGGGAGCCGACCTTGTCCTATTGAATCGTCCTCGAGGTGCTGATCACTCTCGTATTCCATGTACACCGATTACGCGTTACCATTTTAGCACTGTCAAAGGCGGGACTTTTAAGATTACGCGTAATATCTTTAGTGTAGGTTGTACACCGATCACGATGAGTGAATGGCCCCTCGATTGTCCTCTGCTTGTTGTCCCTCTCTTCTCTCCGACAAATACGTTAGTAGCAAAACCCTAGTTTCTGCTTTGAAGGAGTTACCACAGGTGGTGCCATTTTTCCCCAAGGATGGAAAGACTACGATGGCGCGCTTCGCCCTGTGGGAGGTCATTGTGTTGTAGCCCTGTATTCGTCCAAAGAATTCAAGGGCAACATTTTAAAGGAATGTGTGTTACAATGCCGAGTGAGATGGTTAAACATACTGAGATTAAATTGAAAACATCATTTAAACTAGTCACTAAACACGACTTCCAACCGATCTGCATGTTTGTTTAATATGGTTTTTGAAATAAATTTTTTTTGGAGGTTTAACTGAAAATTTTCTGTTTCCAAATATTCTTTTCTCATTATTCTTACGTTAGATTTTTTTAAATTCTGTGTTCAGTAACACATGAATATGACTAACGAAATCAGTTGCAACCTTTAAAACGTGTCAAAACTTGTTTTTAGGTGCGCTCAATCAAAACACGTCAACTTTGTTTCTAACAATACTCAACTTCTTAGGAAAAAGATTTGAGACAAATTGTTAGAATAAATATTTTTAGGAAAATCTAAAGTCTCTTAAAAAAAATTGCATCTCCTTTCTTAGAAATGATAGGTTCATTAGATAAAACTTTCTTCGAAAAATTGTGCAGGTCTCCCCTTTTATCAAGTTTGCAGCCTCGCATGATAAAATCAGATAAAATTTTTATTCAGTGTACGTTGATTAAATCATGTTAAACTGATTAAATTCGATACCACACCCCCTGGATAAAGACAAGTGAACTAACCCTCGCTAAACAGGAGGGTGTAAGGTTGGTGGTTACATCTCCCTGGTTACATTACTTTTGTGTTTCCAAAACAAGTTAAGCAACTGCACCTGCGTGACGAAGTTGTTTTGGGACGATTTGTTCTCTATAAGTTGTATTCACTAACGGTATAGGTAGGTAAAAGGTTTTCTTGTTGGCTAAATTTCTTGCCTTGGGACACCACCTAACGGATAGTTTCACAAGCAAAACAATCATATTTATCTTCGTTAATTAAACTTGGATTTTGATTGATTGTAAAGAAATAAAAAACCCAAGCTTGCATATTTTTCATCCCTAAAGAAAATTAAAACGATAATCCAAAATAATAATATCCTATCATATAGCCAGTGCTACCTCATCTACAATAGGCATAATAATTACCAAGGTATTAAGTTTATATTTCAATCACGAGTGTAGAATATAATTTAAAACACTTAAATGGTCACTGACGCAAATCAGATAAAGTTAAATTATAATGCACGTTAACATTTCCCTACCCTATCGTTCGTCTAAAAATGTTGACCGAAACCTTAAATGGTTTAATTAAAACCGGATTTTTAGAACAGTTACCAAGCAATACTCTATAAACCCATAAAGGTTTAAAAAGAAAAATATCGAAAAACATAACATTTGGATTTACATTTTACAGAAATCTTCAGTAATATTTACCAACCTTCCTAAAATTTTAAGTAATATTTAGAACATTTTTAGCGAAAAATACAGAACGTGTAAAGTTTTTACTAAAACTGCAAAAACAGTTTTCTTAAAAAAGGAAAAAATGTAAATTTAAAAAATGGAAATTTTGTTTTTCTGGTTTATATACCGTTACTGTAAAATTTTCAGAAGTTATTTGATAAAATACAGTTTTACCCGTGAAACTTACAGAAGTGCTATAGGTTTCATTAAAACGCAAGAATCTGTTTTTCAAATTACTGAAAATACTGTAAAATTTAAAAAAACATAATTTCTGTAATTGCTCCTTGTTAAAACTACAGTAAATTCTCTCAGTGCAGATAGTCGTTTTTCTACATCCTCCGCCCAAAAATGGTACATTTTAAAATTATCTAGTTTCTAAAGGGTATATCAGGGGAAGTGGCCTTTTGATGAGATTTCCATTTACATTGCGAATGGTACAAGATCTGACGATTCCATCCCGGCCGTGGTGTAGTTCGCTAATTCGACTTAGTTTCCAAAGATGACGAGGGAGTTTAAATTCCTTCAATATTACAACATCTCCGACTTGAATTTCGGCTTAATTTTGCTTCCTTCTCTCGATTCTCTGGGCAGTGCGTAGTTCTAGGAGGTAATCGTCGCGCCACCGGATCCAAAAACGATTTACCAGGGACTGTCGATATTTCCACCTTTTAGTCAGGTTGTCTCGATTAGAAAGGGTTTCTTTAATGTCGAACTTCTTGTTTGGCAAACTATCAAGACGTTTACCAATCAAGAAATGGGATGGATTGAGTGGAGTGATGTCGTCTTGATCACTGGAGACATAGGTTATTTGTCGGGAGTTTATTACCGATTCGACCTCTGTAATCACCGTCTCCATTTCTTCGTAGGACAATAACGATCGGCCAAGAATCTTCTTTAGACAGTTCTTCATGGTTCTGACCATTCGCTCCTACATCCCTTCCCACCATGGGGCACGATCGACGATAAACTTCCACTTCACTCCTTTCTCTCCGAAATAGGTCTTAAGATCGTCCGTCACAACCGATTTCCACAATTTTGACAACTCTTGATCGGCCTTTTTGAAAGTCTTGGCGTTGTCTGAGAGAAACAAGAAACAGACTCCACGTCGGGCAATGAATCTTCTCAGGGCCATCAGAAAATTCTCCGTGCTTTGACTTGACACCATTTCCAAGTGTATAGCTCGTGTGGTTGCACAGGAAAACAGTGTTATATAGCCCTTGCTTTGAACATATGTCTTGTGCGTCATGTCATAAGACTTTAACATGACTGGTCCGGCAAAGTCGACGCCGGTGTTCTCGAAAGGAGTGTTCCTGTTTATACGTTCTGTTGGTAACGGTGCCGTTTCGGGTTCAATTGGTTTAGACCTTTCTCTCTTGCAGACATTGCAATTAAGTAGTATCTTCTTGACCGTTTGTCTTGCCCGAGGGATCCAGAAGCGGTTACGAAGACTAGCCATCGTGGCAGAAACCTTCATGTGCATAACTCCTTGATGGAATTTCATGATGACCAATTTAGTGAACGCGTGAGCTGCCGGAAGAATTATCGGGTGTCTGTCATTAAATGATAATTCAGCAAACTGGAGTCTTCCTCCCAATCTCAGTATGCCATCTTTGTCCAGAAACGGTTTAAGATCCGAAATAGGAGACTGTTGAGGTACAGAAGTCTTGCTACTCAAGGAATCGATCTCTTCGGAAAATGATTCACTCTGTGCCAACCTTATCCAGTACTTTTCGCTCCTTTCAAGCTCTTCAGATGTTAATGGGCCTGTAGTTTTCTCTTGCGGATGTCTGGAGTTACTGATATATCTCCAAACCCATGCGATGGCGCGGATTGGCCGGTCATATTTGCTGTAGTTGGACATGTCCAATAGAGACGAACAACTTTGAATAAAGGTGTTGAAAACGTGGATTGCATCATCCGATCTCTTCTCTGGTTTTATATCCTCTTCTTCATCAGGTAAGAGTCTAGTAGTCGCTTGTTTAGGCCAGAGATCTTCCGGTTCTCTTAGGAACGATGGTCCCTCCCACCAGAGCTGGCTGTGAATTAAATCATGCATCGTAATTCCTCTCGTCAAAAGATCGGCCGGATTGATCTTCCCAGAAATGTGATTCCACAGCTTTGGGTCGTAGGTCTCTTGATTTGTCTCGTTCGGTTGCTAATGAATGGTTTCCATAACTTGGTAACTCCTTGTATCCAAGATAAGACGATGGTTGAATCAGTCCAAAAGTGCAGAGAGGGTTTTTCGCTAATGAAATACTTCTGAATGGTTGACATTAACTTCGTCCCTACAATTGCTCCTATAAGTTCCAATCGTGGGATGGTGAGTTTTTTCAACGGCGCCACTCGACTCTTTGATGATACCAAGGTTGTGGTTATCTGGTCATCTGGTTTAATAATGCGAATGTAAATAGCTGCGCCGTACGCTCGTTCGCTAGCATCCGTGAAGCAATGGAGTTCGATCTTGACAGAAATCCCATCCATCCCATAGGATCGAGGAATTTCCAATGAGTGTAAACTTGACAGCTCTAGACACCAAACTTCCCATCGAACCTTCAGATCTTCGGGTAAAATGTCTTCCCAATGCTTGGTTCTTTGCCACAATTCCTGGAACAGGCATTTGATCCTTATCGTAAATGGGCTTAGAAAACCCACTGGATCGAAGATTCTGGAGGATGCTTGTAAAATGTATCTCTTCGTATCCTTTCTCTGACAAAGGAACTCCAATAAGGTTGAGACGTCGAATCGAAATACGTCGCGACTAGGCTGCCAAGCGATACCAAGGACCCTCAAAGATATGTCCTCTTGTTATAGATTTTTCGTTCCTTCTTCTGGGGTTCCATTTAACATCTTCGTGAGCCATTCGGAATTTGATTGAAATTTCCGAAAATTAAATCCCGCCTCTTTCAAAGTTGCCTTGGTTTCATTCGCGATACTGAAAGCTTCCTGTTCGTCATTGGCTCCTCCAAGTACATCATCGACGTACAATGAATTCTTCAGAAGTTCGTTTGCTCTGGCGAATGTCTCTTTACACTTCTCCATGTGAAAACCAATGGTTTGAGCTAGAAGATAAGGGCTAGCATTGATTCCAAATAGGACTCTCGACATCCGAAGTACAATAATTTCTACTTCACTTGGGTGAAGATGACCATTTTTCACCCAGAGGAACCTCGTGACGTCTCGATCCTCGTTATTTAGTCCCACCTGGAGGAAAGCCTTTTCTACATCTGCGGTGAACACAACGGTGTGCTTCCGGAATTTAAGAAGGAGGCCCAATAAGTCTACGTTGAGACTAGGTCCAGAGTGTAAGCAATCGTTGAGTGAGGGCGAATCGATGGAATGGAACGAGGCATCAAATACCACTCGAACTTTGGTCTTTGAAATTTCCGTCTTGATAACCTCTCTATGTGGAAGGTAGAAAGTCTTTCCCGGTGTCTCGTACTGTGGAGCTTTTTCGGCAATTCCGGCGGCCGGATGCAATTCAAATACTTCGCTGTATTTGGCGAACAGTATCGGGTCTTTGCGAAACCTCTTCAGTAAATGTTGAAATCTTCGAAACGCAACGTTATAGTTATTATTCTTTAAATATACTTCCTTCTTCCAAGGCAATCCGACTGAATAACGTTGCCCGTTGAAGGTGACCTTCGATTCGAAATCCCTCCTCAAGGACTCGTAGATATCGGCTTTCTCGTTGTATTTGTCGACGATTCCCAATGATTCCAAATCCCAGAATGCCTTTAGATTTTTGGAAATTAATTATTCCTCATCTTCAGTTTCACAGATGGTGGTTGAATAAACTAAGACATTATAAACGGTGTTTTCTTCACTCCTTATAGTTATTGCGCCAGTTGATTCAAGTAACGCCCAACCAAGACAAGTGTCCATGATCAATAATGATGGGTTAATACGTTCCATTTTTCCCCTAACTATCTTGCAGTAAAAACCCGCGCCTACAAGAAGTGATATCTCTTGAGTGGCCTTCTCAGCTGTCGGCGGTGTATCAGCCAGTGGTAAATCTTTGATTCTTGCGAAATCAATTATGTCTTGACCAGGGACATTCTGCATGGAGCCAGATATCTTCGGTGCTTCCAAAGCCTCCATACTTATTGTTTCGGAATTATGGAAATTTCCAAGTTCGAATTGGACTCGTCGGCGTTCAACTCTGTGTACTTCAGCTCCAAAGGTTTGTATATTCAGCTTTTCATTTCCGATGCATGGTACACCCAATTTCTTCGAAACTTCCTCCAGCAGAAAAGTTCGATGACTGCCAGAATCTAGCAGTACTCGTACAATGACCTCCTTCCCCTTGTAGACTACTCTTGCCCATGCCGTCTGGAGATATATGACTTTAGCTATACTATTTTCACAGATAGCAGACATCGTGTTGGCGTTTGTTTCCGGTTCTGAATTCTCATTCACAGCAACGTCCGAAAAAAGCTTTCCGCACAGAACTTGATTGTGTCGTTCCCCGCAGCTTGGGCAAGTACTTCCCTTGGTACGACAGAAACGAGCCTTGTGTCCTCTCTTCAGGCAGCGAAAACATCTTGACGAGTTCTTTAAAACATCTTTTCGCTGTGAAACTGTCAACGATTTGCAAGACTCTAATGAATGGGCTTCGCGGCAAAATAAGCATGTTGCGACTCCTTGATCACCCATCTGTTGTACTGAGGTACTGAAGCTTGACGTAGAGGGTAGCATATTCTTCTTGAGATGATTGAAATCCCTTGATGCCGTAGGTTTCATCCGATCATAGCGTCCCTCGGGTACGGGAAATAGTTTCCTTGGTTCCTCGACTGGGCGAGACTTCTTTAACTTCCTCATCTGTTCTAGGCTCTCTACTTCTTCTTGGAGAAAACTCATGAGAACACATATCTTAAGGGTCTCCTTCTTCCTTGTAGATTGAGCATATCGGAGGACAATATCATCTGGTAAGCGTTCGGTGACAAGTGGTATAATAAAGTTTCCATAGGCTTCATTATCCATTTCGAGAAACTCCAGACTCTTTACGCTGACGTTCAACAAATCGAAAAATCTTCGCAATCCTTTTCGTCCGACGATCTAGCTACCGGTTCCAGGGATCTGATATTCTGCGTATGTACTCGAATTTGATCTTCACGATTACCAAATCTCTCCTGCAATAGGTCGACGGCGGCTTAATAATTTTCACTGGCAAACTGCAGGCCAGTTATGGTCATTAAAGCAGTTTCACTGAGGTAGCTCTTCAAGTCGCTGAATTTGTCCCCATCCGTTATACTTTGATTTTCATGGATTGTACTTGAATATTGTAGCCAGAACTCCTGCCACTTGGATTCATCATCTCCAGAAAACTTATCCATAGTTATCCTTGGGAACTTGACTGGCTGAGACGATGACGGAGACGGCGATGGAAAAGCCGTGCTCCCTCGACATAATTGAAGCAATTCTTGACACATAGCTTTAGCATTAACAATCTTGTCTTGCCATGCTTCCGCTTCCAGTATTTCCGTCTCATAGTCGTCTTCATTCGTGATAAGGTCTTCTATTTGCGTATTTACCTCCTTTAGCTTTCCATCTTTGTCTTCTAACTGGAGTGTGAACTCTGTTAATTCAGGTCTCGTAGGCATCGTTGTAAGCCTGATCTTGTTGATTAGTTTCGTGACAAGTTCTCTCAACGTCGATCGCTTCTTTGATAGCTTCGTTAAGGGATCCATATTCGTTGACTGGAACCAAGTAGATATCGTGATAATTATCCGATGTTCCCAAAAAACTAACAGTTTATCTTATAATTTAATTCTTCCCGGGTTTCGGCAACATAAAACGTAATAGACGATAATTCTATCTACGACTGAAGTTAATCTAAAGGATAGGATTGAAAATAATAACGAACTTCCTAAAACTATACAAGTTTTATTTATCAACGATAGAATCGCGCGTTACATTATTGCCAGGTTTTAAAATGGAAAAAACGAAAAGACTCCTATCTCTAAAAGGTATCTCGTATATATACATTGTTACTTTCCGAAAAAAAGCATATCTTAAAAAATAGGTGAGTAAGAAAAAAATAATATTATCTACGGTTTTTATGTCCTTCCAACAGATAGTCGTTTTTCTACAGTAAGTAATGATTTGAAACCTAGGATTAGCGGATGATTATATATTTTTACAATGTAGAGAAAACTATTCAATGCCTTAAGCCTCGTTAGACAAAACAAAGCGAAAAATGTTGGTCTAGTATTTCGATATTGAGTCGTATACTAGTCTTTCCCCCGACTTGGAGAGGTAATATTTTGGTTTTCCCAACTTGTTCATAAAGTAAGTTTTATTATATAAGGAACATTGATCCAATTTGAAATATTTGTCAGTTTATACGCTCTTTCCAACAAATATAAAAAATTAGTTATTTCTTTTACAAGGCGGTTTGAAGTATTTGTCAGGTTATTAATTTTTTCTGGATCACAGTAACTATGCTTGGCCAACAAATGTTTCTTGGGAACCAGTCGGTATTATAAGCAATGACATTTTATGACAATGATCATTTATCAAGTAAAGACCATTAAACAAGACTACCAATATGGTTCGAAATATTCGATGAAATTTATTAAAAATAAATTTGAAATTGGTCCAAAATCAGATTTACTAATATATTCCAAAGTGCCTGCTCCTTTTAATTCGGTGATGTAATTTTATCTGTGAACATATGGTATGAACAAGTTGAAAAATGTTTGCTCTCAATCTAAAAATAATTAACAACAAGTTGGGAAACCAAAATAAACCTCTCCGAGCCGAGACGAATTTACTTTCCAAACACAGGTCCGCAAGCCAATGAGCCAAACCGGAAATACATAGTTCTAATCGGCGAGATATTGCCATGATCATTTGGTTTAAAGCGTTTAATAATTTCCTGGTATCCTCAATAATTCTAATGAGGACCTACTATCTATCACTTAAATGTGTATTTAACTTTCGGCTCACTCTGAACCGTTAAGACCTCCTATAAGAGGACATGCAAGGTCAATTATGGTTAAGATCTAGGTTATCTTATCTCATAGACCCAGTCGTTTCAACACGTATGTAGAGATGAAGTATTATCATCCTAATTATTTAATGAAGCTAAAAATTACGTTTACACCATATATAAATGTAGTAAAGATGAATTAAAAAGTAAACACCAAATTTTAAATGTTAATATCAAAAGATGTTCTTGGAATATTGAGATGAAACAGAGCTTTATAGCTACACAACTACTAAAAGAATCGTAATGCCGAACAATATTTAAGTATTTCCATTTAATATTCTGCAAAAAGAAAATGTTATCGTTTTGTAAGAGATCTTTTCATCCTACTCGCTTTATATTAACTTTGATATGCGTGTACTGTTTCGATTCAGATGCAATCTTCATTACTCGTTCTATATTAACTCTCACTTGTGTCAGTACGTAGAAATAAGTTTATCTTAAATAATTAATTAAATATAAATGATATTAATTATTTTAATCGCCAGTAAATAACTTTAAAAATAGTTATCTCGTTTAAAATAAAGTTGTTCCTATTATCTTTCGAAACTTCTTTAATATTGACGTTTAAAGTGAAGGGTACCCCTCCTGCCCGCTTTCTTCAAATTTTGGGGTATATATACGATTCGTTTCCATTATAATGATAGATTGGTGTAATTAGCTTTTTTAATTCGTTAACCACAACCCAACTAGGGTTAACGTCAAAATTACGCAATGGTCCAAAACCTATTGGATATAATATGAGATCAAATATAGGCAAATAATAAGTTAATTAGGGCCAATTAAATTAATTACCAGTTACAACAATCATTTCATTTTCCATCGTAATTTCGGTACAAGACACTTCATCAGAGGTTACTAATTTATTTTTTAATAAAAGTAATCAATTAGCTAAATATTAACAATTAATATGATTTACAAATGCACTAACCTTTAGGAGAATTCTTTTATTAATTTATTTCTTTATTATTAAACGATGCTTAAAGATAAGAAAAAATAAAAACACCCCCTACAGATTGGACTATTATAAAAAAAATTATATTTAAGCAAGTGTAAAATTAATTTAGAGAGAAAGTAATAAACAAATAATTGTTAAAGTTAAAATTATATAAATTTAAAATGAATATTAATATATCCTAATATTCATGGCAACAGAAACTTTTTTTTGTGAAGTTTATGAAAATTGTGAAGAAAAAAAGACGGGACAATGTGCTCCGTCACTCTCTCAAATTGATACACCGTGGATATTGACATGGTCTATGCCCTCTGGGAAGATAATTTTGAGGGTCGGCGTTAAAATTAAACTGGTTGGCTCCTTGCGGATTTCGAACGCGAACTCTTTCTCCAATGTTTCTTGGGAAATTTTCCTGTTCCGCTCTTGGTCTGCCCACAGGCCACCTTTCTCGTGCTGGAGGATTGTTTAATACTTCTTCATTTTGATGATTCGCTCTTGGTCTGCCCACAGGCCTCCTTTCTCGTGCTGGAGGATTGTTTAATACTTCTTCATTTTGATGATTCGCTCTTGGTCTGCCCACAGGCCTCCTTTCTCGTGCCGGAGGATTGTTTAATAGTTCCCTTTCCACGAATGGTTCATTTTGACGAGCTGCCCTAGCTCTACCCACAGGCCGCCTTCCTCTGCCGGAGGATTGTTTAATATTTCCCTTTCCACGAATGGTTCATTTTGACGAGCTGCCCTAGCTCTACCCACAGGCCGCCTTCCTCGTGCCGGAGGATTGTTTAATATTTCCCTTTCCACGAATAGTTCATTTTGATGAGCTGCCCTAGCTCTACCCACAGAACGCCTTCCTCGTGCTGGAGGATTGTTCAATACTTCCCTTTCCACGAATGGTTCATTTTGACGAGCTGCCCTAGCTCTACCCACAGGCCGCCTTCCTCGTGCCGGAGGATTGTTTAATATTTCCCTTTACACGAATGGTTCATTTTGATGAGCTGCCCTAGCTCTACCCACAGGCCGCCTTTCTCGTGCCGGAGGATTGTTTAATATTTCCCTTTCCACGAATGGTTCATTTTGATGAGCTGCCCTAGCTCTACCCACAGGCCGCCTTCCTCGTGCCGGAGGATTGTTTAATATTTCCCTTTCCACGAATGGTTCATTTTGATGAGCTGCCCTAGCTCTACCCACAGGCCGCCCTCCTCGTGCTGGAGGATTGTTTAATATTTCCCTTTCCACGAATGGTTCATTTTGACGAGCTGCCCTATCTCTACCCACAGGCCGCCTTCCTCGTGCCGGAGGATTGTTTAATATTTCCCTTTCCATGAATGGTTCATTTTGATGAGCTGCCCTAGCTCTACCCACAGGCCGCCTTCCTCGTGCCGGAGGATTGTTTAAAATTTCCCTTTCCACGAATGGTTCATTTTGATGAGCTGCCCTAGCTCTACCCACAAGCTGCCTTCCTCGTGCTGGAGGATTGTTTAATAGTTCCCTTTCCACGAATAGTTCATTTTGACGAGCTGCCCTAGCTCTACCCACAGGCCGCCTTCCTCGTGCCGGAGGATTGTTTAATATTTCCCTTTCCACGAATGGTTCATTTTGATGAGCTGCCCTAGCTCTACCCACAGGCCGCCTTCCTCGTGCTGGAGGATTGTTCAATACTTCCCTTTCCACGAATGGTTCATTGTCCTCTTCTCCTGGGTCAGGGTCTTCAAGTAGGTCGTCTCTTTGACGGTTTAAATTGTTTTCTATGTGGTCTCGTTCACCCCTCCTTAAATCACCTCCTTCGTAGTAAAAGTGTAGTGTAACTGGACAATTGTCGGATATTGAGATTAGTCTATCCATCTTGTTGGCTAGATTTTGAAATAAAGACATAGGATTTTATAGGAGAAAAAATGTGTTTTTATAGGAAAATATAGGACTAAAAATGACTGAAGCTTGTCATGAAGTGGCCAAAACTGGACAATAACAGTAAACACTGATTTAAATAGAGATTGAACTTACCTGGTAGGCTTGGTAGCAGCAACCGTAAAATGCACAGAATAGTTCTTTTACACAACAAACAAACTAGCTAAGCCTAATCCTAATTCTAAGAATGCGCTTGCTGAAATACAATATCAATTGTCAGCACGCGCAAAGCTCTAGAGCTATTAAATATTAAAATATTTTTGTTTGTTACCCTTCGGGTAAAGGTGGAGCACCCTCTTCTTGCCCAGGCGCGTTAACATGATAAACGCAAAAACTTTACACCCTGAAGCTTCGGAGCTGCAAATACTTTCTCTAGAGGCGCTTATATCTTGAGCTTTCTGAAGTCGACTCAAAACGGACGACGTAATTGTACATTCCATTCTAAAAGATCGGAAGAAAAAGAATTATAAATAAAATTATACATTATAAAAACTGAACATTGAACATACCTAAAAGATTTCACAAGCATTTTCATTTGAGTTTTGAGCATGGAAACTTCTCCATTAAGAAGTTCCACCTCTTTATCTTTTTCCCTACGTATACGCTGCATTTCAAATATGGTTTCTTCTAAACTTTCGCATAATGCCTATTAACAGACAGTTTTAATTGTTCAATTAAATATAATTGGTAAAAATAATTAGAAATAAGGGTTAATTACCCTGCTTTCTTCGAAACCATCATCAGGACCAGGTGGGTCATCCATACAAAAAAATTCCTTTACAGGATGACTATACGAAACAAATTTAAAATAAAATTAATAACTACATTAAAATAGCTCATAATTAAAATGAAAGAGTACATTTTTTTAATTATTAATATGTAATACCTTTTCATTACTTCGTCATTCATCATTAGACTATTTACAAAAGATTGAAGTCCGTTTACACGATCTTCAAGAAATGCTGTGTCAAAATTATCACCAAACCACCTTTTCGGTGGTATTGTGAATTTTAAATTAGGGAATAAAGTTTTGAGCTACGTTTCAAAAATAAAGCAAATATTTTAATTATTTATAACTTAGAAATTTAAATATTTATAGATAGTAGAAGCCTAAGTACTTTTTTATTAAATCTTGCAAAATCAGTGTAACGTCTGAAAACAAACCAACGTCTATATGTGGTGGAATGTTCCACTTGAACTTTGTATATCTTAAGAAGAAATAAATATATAAGTCGTGTACAATAATTATCAATTTTTAAGATTATTTGAAGTATTTAATGATTTATTATCTTGGTCTGTTTCTGTCTCGGTTTAAAATAAGGGTATTAATAACCGCAATTTCGCAATGAAATTAAATTATCTGCCATAATGAATCAATTGTTTCAGTTTAATTGAAAATCAGATAGAGTTAAGATGTCCTTGAAAATTCTAACACCAAGTTCCCCTAATTAGCTTGTAAAACAGCTCGAAGTCAGAAATGATTTCTCTCTTTGATACACGTACTTTTTATGGGTGTTTTAGATTAAAATTGAGGGAGAGAAAAGTTTCAAGGTAGCCTAGCATCATTCTAGGCCTAGAGTCTTAAGACATTCTTAGAAGAATAAATAACATAATTATATTTATTCATAGTAATTCTCTTGATTTTGTTTAAATCCTATTCAATTTTTCTCAAGCATGACGACAATATCAGGGACAATTTTATTGCCGAAAAGAAATTTTTTGGAAGGGAGTTACAATAAATGATTAACCCAAAAGGGAGTTCCAAAGTTAACCAGGATGACTAAAAATATCGTGGGATTCCACACAATTTAAGTGAAAAATGGGGACAAAACGTTATTTGAAAGTAAATAACTACGCAAAAATTTCTGTAGGATGCTAAACTTTTTTTTCAACCACGCCAGGGATGATCTTTTGCGTCTTTGTGGCAGATGCCAAAGCACACGTTGAACTTACGTGAAAAACACCTTCAACGTACCCCACACTTGAAAACCAAAGAGAAATACGCCTAATGCATTTAAGGGAAAGTGACAAGTTTAATTAAATTAAAGGGAGAATGAAGATGCGAAATAGTTAAATTATTTCTTTTTACACCCATTGAAATAACATTGGCGTATAACAAATCTAAATTAATTAATTTCTCAGGAATTAAATATCTGATTGATACATCATTTATACCACCGTATAGGGCAAGATGGTAGTATATTTTATCAAATTTTTATATATATAAACAGAGCCATTTTCGAGAAAAATGACTTTTTGACTTTTGTGTACGCCCATAGAAATAAAATTAGCGTATTACAAACCTAATAAAATTAATTTCTCACAAACTAAATTTCTGATAGATACGTCATTTATACCACCGTTTAGGGCATGATTTGTTGTATATTTTATCAAATTTTGATATAAATATACCGAGCCATTTTCGAGAAAAATGACTTTTTGACTTTTGTGTACGCTCATAGAAACAACATTAGCGTATAACAAAACTAAAATAATTAATTTCTCACAAACTAAATTTCTGATAGATACGTCATTTATACCACCGTTTAGGACATTATTGGTAGTATATTTTGTCAAATTTTGATAAAAAATACAACGAGCCATTTTCGAGAAAAGTGACTTTTTGACTTTTGTGTACGCCCATAGAAAAAACATTAGCGTACAACAAACCTAAAATAATTAATTTCTCACAAACTAAATTTCTTATAGATACGTCATTTATACCACCGTTTAGGGCATGATTTGCCTTCATTTCTGAAGAGTAGAGTTTAAAGAAATTGAAGCGGAGCGTAGCCAAATTATGGAAGAAGTTAGCAACTTTTAATTCAATAAAATAAATTTAAAAAAACATGGCAGTAACGGAGCTTTACAAGATTTGCCTTAATTTCTGAAGATCTAGAGGAACGTAGCGAAATAATGGAAGAAATGACCAACAGTTAATGTTTTTTTCCCAACGTTTTGTTTTAATAAAACAGTTTGGAAAAACCTGGCCGTAACGGAGAATTACAAAACTTACACACCAGGAGTCCCTCGTCCCCTACCTCTACCAACCCTCCCACACCTTTACCTACACTCCCACCAGGTCTATCTGCAAGTCCAAATCCTTTATATATACCATCCTCGCTAGGATACCTATTTCTAATTTTATTAACGGCACAAGATGGGACAACTTTCCCGTTCCCTCTTCCTAAGGGACCATTGTGCCAAGAACTAAAAGCTGCGTAAGCAGCGAAACGATAGCGTGTATTGAGTTCAGCTTCATACCGTATATCTCCCCAGCCGCATAATAATTCCATTTGGATATGGAGGGCTTCTCGATCGAGAATAAGTTTCTAAAATCGGACAGGAGGTAATGTAATACAACCAAGTCCCCTAAAATAATTTAGGTAATTAGTAAATTATCTGAATGGGTAATTTTTCTAAGTCAACTTTTGTCTAGACGCACAGCATACCCTTTCTATAGGGGTAGGCATTTCGGTACAATTCCTACATTTGCACCAACTAGGGCTTTCACCTTGATCAGGTGGCGCTAACGGACAATCAGGCGGAGATGTTCATGGAATGATTACATTGTCCAAGGCATCAATATCATCATATCATTCATTAATGATAATGGTCTTTCGGGGTTATCCTGGTCTGCCATATTTGAAATATCTTTCAACGCCTTGTTGAAAGATATTTTTGGACTCTTTTCCAAAACTCCATCAAAAGTTTCACAAAGAAAGGGATGGGCATCTTCATAATCTAGGCGCAAATTAAAGTTGTACGCCTAAATTAAACAATTGTTTTTAAATAATTACCTTTGCTGTTTGTATAATCGGCTTTGGTTTAACAACGCGCCACTCCATTGGCTTTGGGTTATTAACCACGGCAACAGTCTCCATTTTAATGATTTCACTAAGACTTTGCTACGAAACACGACTGGAGTGCGGACTGGACAGGCTATTCCAATAGAGAGAATAGAAAGGGGGCTAACAACCAATCACAGGAGAGATTGGCCGTATGTGAGAAACCACTTTACTAGCAAGAAATTATTCCTTTTTGACGCGTTTTACGTCAGCAGCTGACGTCAAAAGAAAGGGCGAAGGACTTTTTTTAAAAACATTCAACGGTCCGCCGACCGGTTTAGAGTCCCTTTAACAGCGGCCGTAGGAATTTTGCTAATAATTTTTTTAATAATGCACTATTTTCACATTTCCATTGTAAGGGCTTTGCAACATGGGGATAAATTGCATTGATGTAATTTAAGTGCATTTTTTGGAGGAAACAACTTCAGTGACCATTGAATGAACTCTTATAATCGCAAGATAGGCTATAAGAAGCCTTGATGAATATTTCAACCCTCCCTATCCTGGGACTAAATAAGGGTTGATAAAGGCGTATTTTAGGTTGGTTGAATTAGTTTATCTAAAAAATCCTGGCACTCTATTGTCTTCGGCAATCTTCACAATGTAGCCACCAATCATAGCCCTAGATAGGGTTTTAATTGTTACGAGAGAATTTTCGTCAGGGGTTAATTGCTCCATTTGAAAAAGCAAAGACTTTAAATATTCTGGTAAAACTACCCCATTAGCACAAGGCTTCCGCATAACAGTCGGTTAAAGGTCGAATAGTCGGTTTACGGTCCAGTCAGCTGTACCATGCTTATTCCGATACTTTTCCGACTCATGAAGCCGACTACTTCTTTTAGTTGGCAATGCCGACATCTATCTGACAGTTGGAACAGAGATGGTTTAAAGTAGGCTTGCCTACCGTCTAGAAAATTCCAACTTATTTTTTGCCAATTGATTACCGACTCTCTCGCGCTAGTCGTTATTGTGACGTTTAAGAAGAGTAAAATTAAAAGCAAAGTTATTCTTAGGCCGTTTAGTAACCGACATTTATCCGACCGACAGTTGGAACTGTGGTGGTTTGAAGTAGGCTTGCCTACCGTCCAAAACATGCAACCCATTTTTGCCAATTGATTACCAACTCCTTCCCGCTAGTCGGTATGGTCACGTTTTAAAAGAGTAAAATGAAACCATGCATGTCATCATCGAAGAGGGCACTACCAGTGCGAAAGCAAGTTAGCCTTTCCAGTATCTCTGACGCGGCTGGGTCGTTAGAATGTTTAAACGAGATTTTTGTGGTCGAAAATGATGAGTTATAGACTTGCTAACTTTTAATTTCATCGCTAAGGTTCTTTGTCACACTATATAAACTAGAAACGTCTTCGTTTGTCACGTAAGGTTTGAATTTTGTTATTGAATTATCAATTTATCTACCTCTTAGAGCCAGTTTTATGCATAAGCCTTTGCTTTTTAACCTAGCTTCTCATCTGCTGGGAACCACACCCATAGAAAGTGAAACCAAAACTTAAACGTTTATGTATACCTTCAGTTTCTTTGTTTGAATATAAAAGAAGCAAGTGTTTTGGGGCGCTTGGAGTTCAAAAACCTTATATATTAAGTATTTTAAAGATTTTTGGTTGTGAAAATAATACTGAATTCCGAAATAGATTTCAATTTGTTTTAATTTGAGAATTTTTATGCGGTTTCAAACATTTTAAGAGAAAAATGTGTCAAGTAATACCCTTTAGAATTAAAATTTTTCTTTTTCCTTAAAAAATCTGTAAGTGTATATTTTTCATAAAGTTTTTTGTAATTTAAGAGATAGTAACTGGCCACATCGAAGATATTAACAATGAATATTAATAAATGCTTTAATTGATGTAAATATTATGCTCGCCCTGAAAAATTTTACATTTTGTTAAAACCAATTAGCTAGGCAGCTAATATTTCCATTCGACTAGTCGTGTCATATCGCATACATTGTTTAATATTTGAAATTGTTATAATTGACCTGCATGTTACTTGAAATATTCAAAGTACAAATTCTTAAGTGTTGTTCAATGAAAATGTATTTAATAAATTTCAATACTAGGTATCAGTATCCTTTACTATAAGCGAATGAAGCCTCGAGTTAAGGCTTAATCGTGGCAAAAGCGTCGGACCCTTTGCTGACAGGCGGTTAAGTCGACTCTCAAACGTGCTGGATGAGGGTCGTATTTCATTTGTGTCGTAACAGTCGGTAAACCAGTGGGCCGTCGTCCCACCGGGCGGACACTTCGACTCTCAAACCCTTACTCTACCAGCCCTTTACCGACGATTTACCGTTCCTATACTAAAAAGCTGCGAAATCGTTGGATTGAGCGCGGCTTTAGGTAGGCATAATGACGCCGACATATAGTCGGGCAACAGTCGTTTTTATAGTAGCCTCAAAACAGTAGTAAAACCGGCGGGCCGTCGTCCCGCCGGGCGGACATTTCGACTCTCAAACCCTTACTCTACCAGCTCTTTATTGACGATTTACCGTTCCTATACTAAATAGCCGCGAAATCGTCGGATTGAGCGCGGCTTTAGGTAGGCATAATGACGGCGACATATAGTCGGCCAACAGTCGTTTTTATAGTAGCCTCAAAACAGTTGTAAAACCGGCGGGCCGTCGTCCCGCCGGGCGGACATTTCGACTCTCAAACCCTTACTCTACCAGCCCTTTATTGACGATTTACCGTTCCTATACTAAATAGCCGCGAAATCGTCGGATTGAGCGCGGCTTTAGGTAGGCATAATGACGCCGACATATAGTCGGCCAACAGTCGTTTTTATAGTAGCCTCAAAACAGTTTTAAAACCGGCGGGCCGTCGTCCCGCCGGGCGGACATTTCGACTCTCAAACCCTTACTCTACCAGCCCTTTATTGACGATTTACCGTTCCTATACTAAATAGCCGCGAAATCGTCGGATTGAGCGCGGCTTTAGGTAGGCATAATGACGCCGACATATAGTCGGCCAACAGTCGTTTTATAGTAGCCTCAAAACAGTAGGAAAACCGGCGGGCCGTCGTCCCTCCAGGCGGACATTTCGACTTTCAAACTATTACTCTCCCGACTTATTAGTGACTTTTTACCAACTCGTCGGTAACACACAAAACCGACCATGTAGGCCCTACGTCGGCAGTGCTACTAGGGTATACCTGGTTCATCTGGTTTCTTCTCATTTTCATCTCCCTGGACTAATTTGGAACTTGTTTCTGAGGCAGTGTTCATCACAATTTCTTTTGAGAACGACCCTCGACTTCAGCTTTAAGCAGTTGAAGCCTTCAGTATTCCTATTTTTAAGTGATACTTCAACGATAAAACACAGGAGCGCAATACAGTGCAACGGCAATGTCAATACTGTGAACAAGATAATCTTTAAAGTACAACCAAGACTGTTCCAGGTAAACAATCCATAGGTGACCAATCTACGTCCCTTAGAAGACGATTGAGGGCAGAGTAATCCGCTCGGGTATAGTCGTAGTCGAGACGAAAGTGTTGCCCAGCTATAGTTGAGCACTGTAAGGGAATGGAGGTGCGTATAACCAGATGATCACTACCACCAAGGGGTGGGAGATCGTTTAGTTGCGGAATAATTGCAACCAGATCAAGAGTATTGAAGCGGAGGTCCGAATACGTGTGGGAAAACGTAAATGTTGCGTTAGCGCCGAGGTAGTGAGAAGGTTATTAAATTGGACATTGAGGGGAGGCATGTTTCACGGTAGATAGGGTATCCCAGTCAATGTGCTTAAGGTTAAAATCACCGGTAATAATTAAATTCAGTTTAGAGGCGGCAATACTTTCTAAGTCGGCAAAGAGAGTTTAAGTTTGATCCCGAGGTGTGTTAGGGGGCCGACATACACAACCCTAGGTGGCCCATGTGCCGGAAGTAAACGTTTTAAGTTCAACCCAAAGGGATTCTGGGTATTGTATAGTTAAAGGGACTTCATGGCATGTATGGGAACTTTTAAAAAACATCATGATTTCACCCCCAGTACGGGTAAGACGATCCTTACGGTATAGACTAGTTAGGTAAATTGAAATTTGCATCATCTCGGGTTTCTAAAGCCCAGGTTTCACAAACGCAAATACAATCCACATCACTGGAGGCCAAGGCATTTACCTTTTCTCACAAAGCTCACATAATGTCCCTCGGCCAACGATTGACCTTTATGAATAATTACCCCTTTAGTTTTAAAAAGCATCTTTGCTCAAAATGTCATTTTGATTTTCAAAACTTGATATTTTGGTCGAAATCTTAATTGTATGACCATCTTTGTAATCGACACGGAGAAGACACAGAAAAACGTACTTTCCGCTGGATATCAATACATCGCGCTCTTGTATTTTTGGGTTGTTACAAAATAGGCATGACACCTCTGTTAATCTCATCCTTTTTTCTAGAGATTTCCAATCAATTTTATCTCGGTTTTCTAGTGGAAGATTGAAAATGTTGCTTTTAACCAAAATTTCAGAATTTTGCTCAACTTGAAATTTGGGGCATTTGGTAACGTTTCGCGACTTAGACCAAAAAAGATCTTTTAGAGCCTTAGTGTAATCGGCTCCCATTTCTTGGCTTAGTGTCGTCAAGAGGACCATCAAAAATACACTGGTGTCTTGTTGATCGTTTTGCGTAAAATCATTTTTCCAACAGTTATTCTCAATTCCAAGCCTTTACGACTGAAATTTCCATGAGAACTCTCGATGTCGTTTGTCGTGTTATGGAGGCAACGTAAAACTGGCTTTTCAACGAATGATCCATTGTAAGATTAAACCAATTCTCTTAATTCTGGCACAAATAAGAGTAGTTGCAAAACGCTATTAGAATAGCACGTTACTTGGTCATCGTTAGCTAAACCCTTCGTGGGCAACTATCCGAACTCTGTTGGGCTTTCCTTTTCTTCTTCAGTGTTTCTGCACATCTCTCTTCCTCGCCTTCTAAAGGCTTTTAGATGGTGTAGGCGCACTTCTTTTGCCACCTCTACTTTCTTTCGACTCCGTTATTTCCAAAAGAGGCAGATCTGGCCTATTTTTTTTGCGAAGCCTGTTATACTCCATAATGGCTCGTTCATCCGCCTTAATTTTAGTCGGATCGAACTGTAATAGATGGAGTCCGGCCAAGGACGTCACTCTCGATAAAGCCACATACGCCATGCCCGTTCCGAATAAATTCGGACCCAAATCCATAATGGCGCATTTTAAACTCATGCCTTGGCTTTTGTGTATCGTAATAGCGTACGCCAGGATGAGGGGAACTGGGAGCGTTTAACGTATATGTTTGCCATGAGCAAAAATTTGACGCAAATTTTCTCAACTAAAAAGTCAGTGTTAGCGTCGTCGTTATTCGGTTCGCGATCTACTCTTAGAAAAATACCAGTAACGTTTCCATGTTCGTCCTTCTTGAACCCAGTTACGAAACCCATCGTACAATTTACAACGCCTTTTTCAAAACTGATATTCCTTCTGACCATTATTCGGCAGCCAACGCAAAGAACCAACTCGCTCTCCAAACCGCCTGTTTTGGACGGTTCGTTTTCTAGCCCTTGCAGTCTCCTGAGAATGTGTTTATTCATTTTTCTGCCATAGTCAGCGAGTCTATCCTGACAAGGAATGACTTCAACTTTCTGGCCGTTTTTTCGCAGCATATCAAAGTTGAATTTTACGCACATGGCTAATTTAGGCATCAAACAAATTGGGTGAAACCCTTCATTGGACAGCTTAATGAAAAGCTCCATATCCACCTCGATGTTATTTCCTCCAGCAACCAATCTAGTTCCTAAGGTTGCAACATCAGCTTCGGAAATATTTCCAATTCTAACTCTGCTTAGAATGTCGCCGTAACTTTGGTCGTTGGCTTGTCTAACATTTTGCGTTAGTTCATCGTATTTAAAAAACTTCCAAAGATCACTTCCTCCGATGCAATTGAATCGGAAGTGATTTTGATAAACGCGGGATTTCCTTGAACCGGTGGCAATTGGAAAAAGTCTCCCAAAACAAGAATAAACACAACTCCACCAAATGGTTGGTTCATTTCCCAAAATTCGTTCAGCCTCAAGTGAACGTGAGTCAGTAAAACCGATGAGACCATAGAAATTTCATCAATAATTAACAGTTTTAAATTACCCAAAGTTTCTTTCATAATGCTTATATTCTCAGAACTCAGGGAATGGTATTCGGCGATACGCCCATGATCTACCGGCAACATTAGTAATCTGTGTAACGTTACGCCATTAACATTCAACGCTGCCAAACCCGTTGGTGCGGCAATGGCGACGCTAGCAGGATTTTAAAAAGCGTCGCCTTACGGCGTTGGCGAGAGTGTCTATAAGAAACGATTTGCCAGTGCCACCAGTTCCCGACACAAAAAGGCACTTGTTTCCAGATTTTTCTCCCTCTTGGGAGAAGTGATCCATGATGTGATCATAAATTCTCCTTTGATCCGAGTTTAGTAACGCCACATTGTCAACAACAGTCTCGAAATTCATTTCCATGGCAGCTTCCACATCAGCCATCGCGTGTTCGGTTTCGATAACAATTTCGTTCCCTTGCAGTGCATTTTCATCGTCGTCACTTTCAGCCTCCGAAATTATGGTTTCTGGCTCTTTCGCCTTTTTGGAAGCTTTCCGTTTCTTTTCAACTTATTTGGAAACCGAGAGTTTCTCGTGATATTCTCTCATATCTTTTAACACTGAAAGCGAGTTTTCGAAAGCATCCGCGTAGGTTTCAAACTCGCCCAATAGCTCATTTTCGTCGCGCCACGGTTTGAAGAGGATCAGTAGAGCGTGACAATACTTTTCTTTCTCCTCTATCCGGTCGTGAATGTAGTGCTCTACAATGTAGGGCTTAATACTCTTTCTCATGAAACCCAGATTATTTTTCAACACGATTACACTCGAATTTTTTTCAACACCCTCAGAGTGCTTCGCATAATCGTAAAACTGGCCAAATTCCCGCAAACTAAGGTTTTCCAAGCTGTCGGGACGATTCGGATACTTGTCGTCGACGAACCCTTTTTGGAAAGTGTCCTTGCTTCCGGGGTCAGTTTCCCTCAAACCGGTGAGTTACTTGTAACCTTTCTAAACCCTCGATCGGTTTTCTTTTAAGTTATTGTTAATAAATCTAGTGCTGTCGGACTTGTTGTAAAGATCTTGGGCCAGCATCATATCAAGAGCTTCATAAATTCCTATTTGCTTGCACGTCAAAGATTTCAATCTATAGGCAAATAATTTTTTGGACAAACTTTTATTCCCTAACTCGGCAAAAGTTTGGTCCATGTCAGCCCGGTCTCCCTTTGTCACGTACGCCGTGACATAGTTTGCCACTATTTCCGATTTGTCAGCGACAAATTGCAAATCCATGTTGGCTTTGGAAGCCAATAGTAGCGCGGGATTATAATCATTGATTAAAACTTCGTGCTGTTTTCTCGGCAAGTCGTACAGTCGTTGCTGCACCTTTTTCATTTGACGGTGACGAGTAACTGATCTAACGGCATTCATAGTGGCAACGTTTGTTACGTTTCGAGGGAAACCGTAACGACACACTTTCAATCAATTTTTAGAACTTTTCACCTTCTTACAACAACTGGAGGTGCATTTGTTAGTTTGGAATTTTTTTACCAGCCGGTGCAATTCCGGACTTACGGATGCGCTTGGCATCGAACACGTGACATGTTTTTGCACATAATCCAAAATAGTCTCGGTTGAAGAAGTTCCGATCTTTGGAACGTCCTTGGCCCACAATAGCATGTGGTAGTGAGGTAAACCTCAAGATTGGTATTCAACCCTCCAAAAATGATGTTCTATCATGCCAAGAACTGGATTTTGCTTACACAAGACAAAGTTGTTTAACAGCGACCGCACTTTGTTGTGAAAGTGCAAATTGACGCTAAGTGGGTCGAAATTCAACAATTCAGCCACCGTCATCGACTCTACTCCTGGAACGTCTGAATTCACTTTTCTCAAGTGATCGTGCAGTTCCACGTCATCATATTCGGCCGGATTAAAAGTCAAGAGCCAAGTTGGAGGACCAAATTCCCGTATCATCGCCAAAACGTACATAAGGACCTTGTACCAGTAGTCCTTAGTTCCTCGAATATGACCCAGGAAAGTGGCTAAATTGCTCTCAAGTTCTTTATCGCCAGATTCAACGCGACTGAGCAAGTTTTCAACCCCAATTGCCAAGGGTTTTTTAACACGAAGAACGTAGCTCAAACTGCTAGAGAACTCCTTCATTTCGCATTCTTGATAAGAATGAAACATATAGGCGTAATCTCGTCTAAAAATTGGACTTTTTTTCAAAAGACGAGATAAACGATACTCTGTTTCAGTTATTTTCCCAAATGGTCTATCATCGTGCTTGCCGTAGCGACCTTTGGGAAACAAATGAACGAAGCTCAAGTACTCCAAGTTTTTGTCCCAAGTACTAACCGGCGTGGCTTCGACGCGCTTCACTTGGTAAGTAAACCTAATTAAAATTATTAATTTTATGAACGACTTTAGAGAGAGTACTAGTCAAATAACTAATAGACACATCGTATACGATGGGGTGTGGCTAAAAGGGCTAGAAAACGACATTCTTTTTAAACAAATTAAAAAAATAATAGATCTCATGCTTCTTGAAAAACATTCACTGATTTTCTTATAACTAGCTCTTAATTTAATCAGGGGTGTAAATAATTTTGAACTGTTATTAAACATGTAGCATTTTATTTCTACATTTTAATTAATATTAAAGTATCAATTACCCAAAATTCGGGTATAATTAATTTAGTAATGGTTTATCGAACAGTAAAACTAAGAATAGCGTTATCAACCAAAGGACTTAATCAAGACGTAATCCGTGCCTTTCTTGAATGAACCTGTGGACCTCGGTAGGTTTTGAGCGCTAATATGATCTGCGGATAGAGTCAAAAAATATGTGGTGAATGTGAAATAAGTTAGAACTGTGCTACTCACTAGAAACTAGTCTATTTTAATGTGCCTTAGGATTAAGGTATACTTATAGGTAACGGGTAATGATCTTAGCACTGTTGAAGGCAACGCGTCGAGGAACGCTAATTTTCACTCATTTTGGTATTTTATTCAAGATTTGAATATGGAATTTGTTTAAGAGTAACTTAGGTATTGCTTTTAATTATTTTTGAAACATTGAACGTAACGCGTCTAGGGACTTCTCACTAAAAATTCATTGCGTATTTTAAAAGGGATTTCAAAATTTAAATTAATTCCAATTTTACAATTCCAATTTCGTACATACAAAATAAATTTGTTTCTCAAATGATGGCCATTGTACAGGTTCAGCCATGGTGGTCCGAGAGACCTAAGAAAGCTAATGGCCACGGCTACCCAATCTCTCGTTATCACGCCTTACAATTCAAAGGATGTTTCACCTCGGTAAAAACCCGAACCTTTATGGAAAGTTACCATTTTCAACTAAAGAGTTTTGTATAGAATAGTTTACACAAAAATACCCCGACGTCATCGTTGACGTCAGCCTACCTGGCTAAGATCCGAAAGGAAGGGGTAAACAAAAAAGAGGACTCGCTCCTGACCCGACGACCGAGATGGTCGAGTTTAAAAAGAAAGACTAATCTTCAAGGGGAAGCAAAAAAAATAAAATACTCTTTATGTAGGGAACGCGACGTAGCAAAGAAACTTATGGAAGCAGGAACGGCCCTGGACTCAAAAACCAGTGGTCCAGTAATGAACACCTAATAGCTAATCACCAAGCTAATTACCGCGTCTTTATGTGCGCGTACGAACATGAATCGCGCGGTTAATAACCGCGTCTTCCGCTTGTGCGATAGAATGCGCTTTATGCCGGATCCAGTACCAGGAGGCGAACGATGTCTTAATATACGTAACTTACTCTTTACAGGATTATCCTGCTTTGTTTATTTAGGTTAATGTGTCTTCGAAAGCCAGAAAAATTAATTATTTCACTTTCAATTTGTTCTCACTTGTAAACTGTATGAGATAAGTAAGATTAGTAAGAAGCGCTTCGACTCTAATTAAGTGTTATTATGTTTTATTATGATTTAAATTTTATGCAATTTCTATTAAATATGTGAATTGTAATGGTAACTTTCGCCATATTGGCTATACTTATTCGATATCCCATGATTTATATTTGAAACCAGACACCCTAGATTCAGCACCACCTCCCAATAGTATAAAGTAGGTCACCCGGACCAGAATGGATTCTACAACTAGCGTAACGAAAGGGAATGAGAAAAGAGAAGAAATTTTCACGTTACAGGTTCCAGATTATCATTTTAGCACTGTTAAATGCTGTGCGTCTAGGGGCGATTCACTAAGGAAGATATTCTTTCATTGTTGATTTTTATTGATGCTTTTAAAAGTGATAGGGATTCATTGGTGATTTAAAATGAATGGCCATTAAGGAAATAGAAAACTCGTGGCAGAAACACACTTTGAATTTTAGGCGTGAATGTTTCGTTGTAGAAGAAATTGTGAAACACCCGAAATGACAAACGTATTTTCGACTTAAGCATGGTTTTCACTCGACCGAAAAAACCTACTTTGTAGCTGGACGTCAAACGTCAGATTTGTTTTTAACGTTGTCGCCCAGCGTTATAGCGTTTTCACTTAGCGTAGTTTCTGCAAATAATGGAACCAAGGCTTAACAGATAAACTAATTGCGGCCCATCCATTGTCTTTCGTTTTTGCAATCTTTGTTTCTAATATCATACAGATTTGTATTGTTCCTAATCTCTTCAATAAACCTTTCAGCATTGAACTTCAGCATTTTCAGGGATTTGTATTAGTAACTGACTCGATTAGGATCGAAATAAATAAAAAGATGGCGGACCGCGGACGGCCTCTTCCGAACACGCGTGGTCGAAAATGACGTCACGAATCTAGCTTATTGCTGATTGGCTCGCGCAGAGCGTTAACGTTGAACGCGGCCGAAAAAATAGAAAGCTAATATCGCCACACTCAACGTAATTTCTGTCCAGCGTTACTATGTTTTTTTTCAGTTGTTGCTTGACGTCGGGCGAAAAGTCGTGATTTACGCCAAGTGAAAACCATGCTTTATACTTTTGCTGATTCGCTGTCCATACAAAGTGCACCCCACAACGTGAACAGAATAAATTTATTTTGCCAAAAACCGTAACTCATCAGAAGTTAAGTCCCAATGTAGTCACCCCTGGTAGTAATAATTCTAGGGCCTGAGTTTTCTATACGAAACGGTTGAGAATTTATTTCGTTCAACACAAGAACAAAAAAAACTAGAAACCGTAAGAATTTTAAAAACCTTCATTTTAACTTTGATAACTTCCTATAATTAATATATACGTAAGAAGATAAAATTTAAATACCTTTGCCTAATGTCGACTTTCGCTTAACTAAATGCAAGAATGACGGGTTTCACACTTTTCCTTTTATAAAATATGTCGCAAGAGAATATACAATTACAACGCACGCTCGAACTTCATTTTGAAATTTTTTTTAACAACGACCATCTTTACATGTAGGGTATGGAAGAGTAATACTAGCCACATCGCACCGTACTTAACAGGCGTACAAAAACTTTATGTAAATAGACCCTCGATGCGCAACTTTAAACTTTCCCAAAAATTACCCGTAATCGTTACTTCAATTAATTTATTTATGTTATAATTACAATAGTGCGACATAAAGAGAAATTTTGAGTGAGTAGCCCCTCGATGCGCTACCCTTAACATTGCTACAATGATTACCCGTAAGACCAGTCTAAAACGAGGCGTTATCTTTAACAATGCTAAAATGATCACACACTAGAAACCCTTAATAGTAGAACTGAAAGTTTTAGTGATTACCCCCTCAATAATCGAGTTACCTTTAATAGTGCTAAAATGATTACGTACTTAACGCTCGATTAATACACGTGCAGAAAGTTTTAGTTTACGACGCATAATTTTCGCATCTTATAAATTTCTAAAATGAACTTATGGCCAGAAGCGTTTGAAAGAAAAAGAATTCAGTAAAACACCAAATAATTGTAATATCCCGGTGCCTTAAGACCATTCTATAAATAACGTCAGCTTTTGCTTTCAAAATTTGCCTCGATTTCTTTGAATGTTGAAATAGGGGATAGGGAGCGTGATTGAAAGCGTAAAATCCGTATTGACGACGGGTGAGGGGAATTTTAAAGGGAGAGTGTATAGCTTAACCTTACTTTCATAATTCCCTTACTTTTAAGAAGAACGAAAAATATCACCTTCACCACAATTTTCTCCCTTTCACTTTCCCTTCAATGACGAACGAAAATTTTTATACTGCCAAAGGCTCTACTCTTGACACTACTACTACGAGAATGACAACAGGGCAGGTCAAACTAAGAGCCTCATCGTAGATGTACATCATACGATGTGGCTAAAAACGGCCTAATCGAGGAAAAGTGAATGCAGTTATAATTTTTCGAACATCAAGTCTGCGTTCAGTAACACTCATCAGAATAAACATCGATGTTTGGTAAAATGAAATCGGTGTTCTTTTGAGGTCATGATGACGTTGCAGTTGCTGAACGGCGCAATTTTGTGTAATGGATGCTTTTCTTAATAGCGACGATATTATGATAACGTTACGGCAGAGGTTTAAATAATAAATGCAAGCTATTTACAAAGATATTGTACTTCAATTTATCAATTAGATCAAAATTCTGTCAGAATCAATTTTTTTACCGAAATAATTAGTATTATTATCCATAAGGATAATATTAGTCAATTCTTTATTATTTTCAATTGGTGGAGATTGGGATGTAGTTCCCCCCATTTTTTTGTCGCGGAGCAAAATGACGAAATTTACGTCATGAATCCGATGCTCATCAAAAAAACCTCTTCTCACAGCCGATTTTTCTGATGGGCATCCGATGAGCATCATGACGTCACGCCCAAAGACGCGAAAAACCGTTCAGTAAAACATCAATGTCATCTTTTAGTCATCGATGTTTTTGATGCCGGTTGCTGAACGCAGCCAAGAATTGCGCCATATTTTTCAAAAACTACAAATGAAACGATAAGACAAAAAACATTTCCTTTTTATTTTTTATTCAAAACCTTTTTTTTCTTCATAACGTTTTTTTATCACATCGGCAAATGAACCAAAAATTTTTTTAATGATATAGGCAAATGAGCTAAAAAGTTCTTTTTATCATATCGGCAAATGAACTAAAAAAATTTTTTTATCATATCGCCAAATAATCTAAAAAATTGTTTTTTTTTTCTTCATTACTTTTTTTTCACAGTAAATAATTTTTTTGGTTTTTCAAACAAAGAAACGAATGAAAATTTTTTTAATTGTGCTTTGTTGAAAATCTTTGATGCATGGATGTCCGTTCCTGTTAAAATAATAATAGACACAATATATTATACCGGAACGGAAATAAAAGAGACATAAAATTAACAATGAGGACATAAATGATTATATGGTTTAAAGATGCGTGTACACTTTGAATCTGTTTTGAATATTTTTAAAATGCCAATTCATTTATGACAATACTAGTTATTTTTTAAAGTACTCTTGTGGATTCGGCGAAAATTTTAAATGCCAATAATGAACCTTTCCAAAAAAGGCTGAAGGAGGTTTCAAAGTGCTTATTGTAAACGCGATTTAATTTCCGAGGTTTTCTGATGGCTCTACGGGACGAATGTAAGAGAAAAAATTAGTAAAACAATTACTTCTGGAATAATTATTTCATCCGCATATTCAACTACAGCGTTAGGGTTTAAATTATCAATAACTTTTTTGGTCCACAAAGTTATTGGTTTAAAATCGTTTTTTGGATTCTCAATTTTATTTACATTCGGCAAGTTTCCCTTTGCACTTATTGTTTTCAATAATTTCATTTTTAAATTTTCCAAATCAGCTGCACTGTCACTAGAGAATAATTTTCTTATAACAAAAAGTAAACGTAATTTCGAGTTTAAGTGGCGCAGCCAGGTTTTTTTGTCACATTGGCCAAGGCAGATTTGCCGTCCCCTTTAAAAAAGGTTTCTATCTAATCTATTTTGAGTAATAATAAAATTACAGGCCTAGATTTAAAGTATCTAGCGGATGTGGCATCATAATTTAATAACATTGAAATTAAAGGAATTTTGTATAATTTACAGGAGCCTATAATCTCTGGCTATTTTTGCTTGAAAATCGTGGCAAAATATTTGAGAACCTTCAAATTTTCAGGGGGGTGGATGCCGGCAAATTATTCACTTTTGAAATGTAAAAAGCGATTTCCTCGAGGACCAATCAAGTCCAACTCCCCCATTTTTAAACCTAAATACGGCTGCCTCTTATATACCCCTGTAAGTTAAGCAACACCTGGCGGCACCGCTGGTGGAAAATATCAATAATTTTTTTACTTTTTCAGAAATTCTTCCGACAAGTAAATGACGTCAAGGTCTAAATTGTAAAAAATTTTAAATAGAGATACTCATTTTCACAAAAGTATAAGTTTCAAAAGGTTTAAGTTACGTGTGCAGTCGGAGACTTGGTTCTCCAACAGGGAAATTGTACACTCATCCCTCAGAGGCGTCACTAAAATTACCTCCTCCTTTTCTTTCAAAAATCGCACCAATGGCACCAAGTACATTTGTAGATCCGTAAGAATCTTTTCATTTTTATAACGGTCAAACTAGAAATAATTGAGATGATTAATTCAGTCTGATTTTTAAAAGGTGTGTCCGAAAATAAATTTAATGTTTCTAATCTTATTTGTACCGAAGTCAAAAACCAAAACTCGCAGATAACTATCTCATGTATTAATTTTGAGCGCTTGTTAAAGCGAAAATAAAATTATAACACAACGCTTATTTAAAAGTAAAACATTGATAAAATGAAACTTTCAAGATATATTCGATTACTTCATTGTGCCTTTTAAAGTGTAAAAATGCGAAGGAATATATCTAGTACTAACCGCATTCGTTTCCGTGTTTCCAATAAAATAAATCCCTTTTTTTTAGGATTTTCATTCTCTAAATATCTTAACAAATATTTTATTTTTGAGTCTGACTTGCATCCGCCCACGAAAGTCACTTGGTGGCTGAAACCTATTAAAAAATATAACATAATCATCACTGTGGGAATGTTCATGGAAAACTGGAAATGTATTCCTAAATTTTTTATACTTTTGGTGAAACGTTTTACATACTTTTGGGATATCCTAACGAGGTAAGGAACTCAATCCCGATCATGTCCCCAAAGATGGGGTAACCCAAAAAATTTGGCTTTAAACCTAAAA